>NC_080590.1:39312500-39985625 GCF_029962835.1 Magnolia sinica | reverse complement strand
GATTTTAGCCCAAGCTGACCCAAGTTTATATGCACCAGTTATATCCACAACAAAAACATAGCATTCCCTTTGTTAGACAACCCATCCATCTTAAATATATACCGTTGATTTAGTTCTTTTAAAATCTCTCTCTGTTCATGTGTAGTCTCACCAACGGAGACATGAAGGACATTCAAGTGGGAAATGGATATTTTATCAATTTCAAGCTAGGCCACAGGGGTTGAGTTGGGCCTTAGCCCAACCATTTTTTCAAGCTTGGGTTAGACTTGAGCCTCTATTTTAAGTGTAGGGCTAGCCTGGCCTAGCCCAAACGCAACTCATTGCCACTCTTAGGAAGAAATTATATAGGAAACTGAAGGATAGCTCTGGTAGAGTGTAGTGCAGTATTGTGGAAGCAGATTGGGTGGTGTCCCCAACACCAACCAATGAGGTGGTGTTGGGCATTGTGGGGCCCACCTACTATGATGTATGTGTTTTATTCACACCATTCATCTATCTTGCCAGCTCATTTTGAGTTTGAATGAAGCAGATCTGAAGCTCAAGTGGACCACATTGCAAGAAACAGTGGAGATAAAACACTCACCATGAAAAGCTTCTTGGGGCCACAAAATTACACTGTTTCTTGTGGTGTGGTCCACTTGTGTTTTAGATCTGACTCATTTTTGGGCCCATGTCGTGACATGATCCAGCAAAATGGATGTACAAGGTGGATTTCTCACAAACATCAGGTGGGCCCCACCCACCTACAAGTTTTTTATAACTGCACTAGGCCATCTACAATTGGTTTTGCCAGATGGATGGTACAGATTGACCAACCGTACAACAAATGAACTATGCAGTAGCAATGATTATTGCAAGATGGTTGGAAGCCCTGCACTACAAGTAAATCTAGGACTTGGACCCCACCCAACACCAAGAAATTCATTTTCTTGCATTCTCCAACCATTAAAGACATTGGCAGGAATCAAGTAAGCATTTTATATTCTAAAATTTCATGCATTAGCTCATGAAATCCTTTACCCCATTAATAATATAAGAATATAATTAGTTGGCCGTTGACATTTCATTTGTTTAACAAGAAATCCTTTGCCTTCTTTCTCTATCCATACAAGAAATCCTTTCAGACCACCGTCGAGCTAGGGCGGCACAATACTTACCTGATTCGATGCACACAGGGACAACACTGTGACAGATGGCGGGACAGTGACGGACGGTGGGTTCGGATCATGCGTTCGTTCAAGCGGGGCAATGACGGATGGAGGGACAGTGACGGACGTCAGGTGCTGAAGAAGAAGAGGAGACTAGAGAGGAAGGAGATCGGGTAGGGTAAGAAAAGAGGAAGAAGATCTGCAGACTATTCGGTAGGGTAACTTGGTAAGAAAGAAAAGAGGGTCACTCGTTCTTCGCTCAGTAGAGTAACTTGGTAAGAAAGAAAAGAGGGGTGGGGTTAGGGTAAAAATCAAAATAACTATTTATAGTACCCGTCGGGTCGGGTCTGTTTGGTTCGGGTCGGATCCATTCGATTTGGGTATCCGGGTCGGGTCGGTCCGGATAGACCTCTATCTGCACCTGACTCGAAATACGAACGGATCTGGGTGGCAAGACTCGATCAGGCTAATCTAAACCATCGGTTCAGTTCGAAACGATACCGAGTCGGGTCGGATCCACCGGATCGACTTGCCTTGCATGTGGATGAATATAAATTTTTGATTTCTTTCTTGACCTTTAATCTTCTCTTTTCTTCATAAATGGATCATATGGGACCCACCAATCCATGTGGGGATCCCATTTGACCCCATGGATGTGGCCCTTTGGCCCATCCTACATGCATATCATGATACATGATGGGGCCATTCTCCATGGACCCCATCATGATGTATTGTATTATCTACTTCATTCCAAGGGCATCTAGACCCTAGAAGTCATGTTAGGATGGCATTCCAACCACCCATTTTAGTTATGGATCATGCATGCATTGGTTTATTGCTACATGTATAATCTATATAGTTGTATGGATGAGATTGAATCTTGGGAGGGTCCATTAGTGGCAGGGCCCTACCTCCATAGTCGGGTTATATTTCTTCTTCTCCTTTCTCTTATTATGGATGATGATGTGTGTGGCCCACTTAGTGAGCCTAGGATGTCCCAAAAATTTAGCTAGGGTGGGATGCCCCTACCACCTTATTTCATGGTTTTTGAATACCTTAAATTAATGCATGCAAGTGTCCTGACCCTAGTTCATGATCTAGACATGTGTGGGGCCCACTAAGGAAGGCCAAACACCCTTTTAATTGCTGAGATTATTGAGATATAGGCCGATATGTCCAGCCATGTATTGCTGTCCAAAAATCTGGACTGTTGCATGAACTGTTTTAGTTAATGTTTAGCATGGATTTGGATTATGATTTCCATTATTTTTCTTAAGGTTGTGGGGTGTAATATGAAGGTGTGGACCCCACTTTGAGGTGTGGTGGATCATACCTCAGAATGTCCATGCAAAGTCACCTAAAGATGAGGCGCAAAGAGGGGTGGGCGGTCCACCTTGCTAGACCATCCAGCCCAAAAGAATGAGAGGAAAACCTAAATTCTAGCTTATTTTTTGAGTGGTGGGCCACTTTTGTGGACCCCACCTTGATGTATTTTATGAAAAAAAATATTAATCATCCATCCCTCCCCTCTTAGATGAAGTTTGGGCCTACCTTATTAGATAAATATTGCATGGATAGCAACATTTTACTCTGGACAGATTGTAATTCTGAATTTAATTAAAATATTTTTGAGTATCCAAAAATCATTAAAATTTACAGAGAGGTGGCCCACCCATGGTAGGACCCACTTACCAATTTTTGGGGCCAAACAACCCCTGTGCACACCATGGCAAGGGCTAGACTGGCCCACCAGGCCAGGACGCCCAGGTTAAACAGATTTTCTGGACAGTTTGTTTTCTTTAAATTAATTAAAATACTTCTGTTATTCCAAAAATTCTGAAAATTCGTAGAGAGGTGGCCCACATATGATAGTACCCACCTACCAAGTTTCGAGGTCAATGAACCCCTTTGAAATTCGTGGCGCTGGCTGGACCGGCCCACCAAGCTGGGACACCCAGGCTGGGACGTCCAGCCATGGTTGGCCGTCCATCCTCCTTGTGGGCCCACCTTGATGTGTTGTGTATCCTCACCTTCTGATTTTTGTGCAATTTCTTTTTGGTTAAGACCCTTTGTATTATCTATGGGCCACCCTAGGATATTTATTTCATCCAGTAAGCCCATTTGCTAGACCCCAGAAAGCTCAGGAAGATGGGTGGGCTGAAATTCCAGCAAGGCCCAGTTTTCACCATACATTGTTAGGTTGTCTTGAATCGTAATTTTCCACCAGATTGGTGGTGCTATGTGTACACCCTATGCATGAATTTTCCTGAGATATTAGGCCCCCATTTATCCCTTTAGTCCCTTAAAAATTTGGGCTTAATAAATGCACTTTTGAGGCCCGCCACAGTTGGAATTTTATTGGGTTCATGAACATGGTTAATTGTTGGATTCTCTAGGCTCAGTTGGGCTAGAACTTTTAGATAGGCTGTCACGCCCTAAACCTGAAAATCGAATTCATAAGAATGCCGATCGTCGAATCCGATGCCTACAGCCTCCGTAGTACCCCATTCTCGGCTCCCAGCACCCATATGCAAAGTTCCAATCCTGAGATCCTACAAGGAGGATTTTTCAACGTACATTTATTTCGTAAGAAGCATAACCACAAGTTTACCTAAAACACAAAAGCAACGTCATCATCACATATCCAGTAATATAAACTTTGAATACAATGCTGAAAGGGAAATACATATGTCAAAATAAAATCAAAGCTCTGGAAGACAGCTGCACGCTCCAAGCTCAATGCCACTGCGACCAACGTCATCTCCACGCATCTATCGTGCATAAGCTTATAGAAAGCTTAGAGGGTGGTGAAAGTGTGTGCGCAAGATAAGTGTCAAGCGCACAAATACAACGTCATAATCATACAATATCGAAAATACTGGTAAGATCATGAATCATATGATATCAGAGTAAGCGGAAACACTGACAAGTCCATGAGTCAAACAATATCAGAGTACGCAATACAGTCAGCTATGCAAATGAGGAGTCATAAAGAGCTAAATATCAGATGCCGAGGATGCAATGTAATATACAATTCCTGATGAGTTCATGAATACCGTCAGCCACATTTAGACCATATAAATGCAGAAACACAGTAACTCAAAATGCCATATGCCACGGATATAATGCAATATGCAGTGCGAATGGAATGACATGCTGGAGTGTGAATTCGGGATGTAAGTACGTAGTATCGCAAGCTATGAGGTCCATCACAAGGGACTTCTATCCAAACTAGTTCCATACCTAATTTGGATAGTCAGACTCAATGTGGTAAACTCCTGATCTCAGGTTAGTCGTGCGTCCCAACCGAAATCCTGGCCATTGCGAAGGTACTTGTAATAAATAGTTGCGCACCACCAGCCCAAATGGATAGTGAATGAATGAATGAATAAGAATGCAACTCCTACTTAATAAGTCCACATATTAGTACTGTTTATCTCTGAGATCATCACCGGGGTCTAGTATACTCTACACCAGCTAGCCGACCCATCAACCGCACAACTGGGTAAGTGGAAGAGACCTCACTATCCGCCTGGCCAATAGTCAGCCAATATCTACCCGGCACATCGATAGAGAACTCATTCATGAGCTGATCAAAATCAGTCTAGCTATGCCTACTCCCTCAGGCAGGTAAGGCTACACCCCCTCCCAACCGACCACGACACAGTGGGAGATGCGGCCTACTAGAATACGACCCTCATGCGCTCATATATATCCACTCGATCTCGACGTTGGGGCGTCTTCTGGTACCAAGAGGATTTAAAAAATTTTACCCAGGGCCATCTATATTAGCCTGATGCAAATAATAGATTTTCGATATCCCATCTGGCCATCCACGATATGCCTGTGGAGGCTACGACCCTGATGTCGCTAGGGCGTACAGTAATCACAACACACAATGCAAAATACATGAGTCATACAATCTAGTCATACATCAATCCTGCACATACTGTGCGCTCATGTGAGATTAACCTCCGCCTATCAGGGAGTCTCATAACAACCTGCCTAATAACATATATAATAGTCAACCACATTTCATAACAAACATGCAGATGATGCGTATGAGCATGTATCATGATGCTATGCTATCACATACTCATAATTGGTATCAATAACTGGCATTGACAATCGACCTCGACAATGTAGATATTTAAACATTGCCCCCAAGAAATAACCCACATAGAGCCTAGCATATAGTGGACCCATGGCCTCACACAAGGGCCAAATATACAACATCATGGGCCTCACTCAAGAGCTTAATACACATTACGATAAGCCTCTCACATGGGCTTGATATACATCACAATGGGCTCCATCGCCTGGCCCTCAAATGCACCATAATGGGCCTCATCACATATGCCTCATATACATCACATTGGACCTTAAACACGGGCTGAATCACAATGGACCTCAATATGGTCTGCATATACATCACATTAGGCCTCGACAATTGGCCTCGATAATCAAAATCGGCCTTGACAATCAGAATTGACCTCGATATTCAGAATTTAACAATCGAAATCGGCCCCGACAATCTGAATCGGCCCCAATAATGGGAATCGGCCTCGACAATCGGAATCATCCTCGATAATCAAAATCGACCTCGACAATCAAAATCGGCCTCGACAATCGAAATCGACCTTGACAATCGGAATCGGCCTCGATAATCAGAATCAGCAATTGGAATCAGCCTCAACAATTGAAATCGGCTTCGATAATTAGAATTGGCCTTAATAATAAGAATCGGAATCGGCCTCATCAATTGGAATCGATATCGACAATCGGAATCGGTAATCAGCATAACAAAGGGCCTAAGGGAATGTCACAATGTGGACATTAAACTATCATTGCCCATCAATGTAGACATTTAACCAACATTGCTCCTAAAGAGTGGCCCACATAGGGCCAAACTTATAGTGGGCCCATGGCCTCACACAAGGGCCTAATACACATCAGGATGGGTCACATCTATGGGCCTCTCATACATCAGGTGGGCCACATCATATGGTCCACATATACATCACAATAAGCCTCTGACACGAGCCTAATATACATCACAAAGGGCCACATCTCATGGGCTTTAAATATATCACAATGGGCCTCTACCCATGGGCTCCAAATACATCGCAATGGGTCTTAACCCATGGGCCTCAAATACATCACAATGGGCTTTAACCCATAGGCTCCAAATACATCACAACGAGCCTTAACCCATGGGCCCCGAATACATCATATTGCGTCTTAATGAATGGGCCGTAAATACATCATATTCGGCCTTAAACAAGGGCTCATATACATCACATCGAGCCCTTCTAAATGGACCCCAAATACATCACAACGGGCCGCACCATATAGGCCACACATATATCACATCGAGCCTCATCATATGGGCCAGAATTACATCATAATGGGCCTCGCCAAATAGGTCATAAATTCACCACGATGGGCCGTATCGCATGGGCTTCAAGTACATCACAATGGGCCACAACCCATGGGCTTCAAATACACAATAGGTGGGCCCTACGCATGGGCCTCAAATACATCACATGGGCCTCGTATAAGGGCTGCAATTGCATCCAGGTGGGTCTTAACGGATGGGCCACAAATACATCAGTGTGGGCCATAAAAACATCTTATTGGGCCTCGTTAACGGCCATGAATACATAATAGGTGGGCCCTACATACGAGCCCTCAAATACACCACATGGGCCTCATCCATGAACAGCTCGGATTATTTGCATACATCAGGTGAGGGCCACCTGGACGGTGTGAATAACATATATATCGGGGTGGGTCCCACTATGATGTGGGTGAGAGCTTGAATTACATCTAAAATCATTTCCATAGTGGCAGGTGCAACATGTGTATCACTGTACACTATCATAGGGGTACATAGCTTACTAATGTGATCAGCACTGTCCAAACATTGTCCAGCACCGTCCAACACAATCTGGACAGTGTGGATGAAATAAATACATCATGGTGGTCCCATGCTGGTAAAACAGATGGATGGCTAAGATAAAATAAACATGTCATGGCGGGCCTTGTAATGATCTGAAAATAGGTTGGATGGTGTGGATACAACACCTACACCATATGGGTCCGCAGTACCGCCCAAACACTATCCAACACCATCCAAGCATTGTGGATGGTGTGGATGAAATAAATACCACATGGTGCGGTCCACAGCACCATCCAAAGATGGTCCAACACCGTCCAGACATTCTAGACGGTGTGGATAAAAATATACATCATGGTGGTGCACACAGATACATCACGTGGGTACCACAGCAGCACTGTCCGATGTGGACATGAAATAAATACATCAATGTGGGTCCCATCCCACAAGTGTGGGGTGGGACATGTTATGGACGGACGGTGATGGAGGGATACATACATTATGGGTAGGCTCCACTGTCCAGACCCCTGGACCGTGGATGGCATGGATTGAAATATATACATCAGGTGTGGGGGTCCATGTGCATGGATGATGTGGATCAAACCCACCCAGCTGCTGACGCAATACAACAGCTAAGTAGTTGTGTGCGGTAGACCATCCAATCTACTTTCCAAAGAGGTGGATCCCACGTAGGGCCCACCATATGAATATATATATATATATATATTATATAATATTATATATTATATACCCGCCCAAATGGCAAGACGTTGCCCATACTCACCGTCCAGATACATCTGGATGGTGCAGATTTCATATTAAAGGTGGGTCCCACATAGGAGTGGCCCACCATAAAATTATATTAATATATATTTTATATATATATATATCATATATTATATATATATTAATATATATTTTATATATATATATATCATATATTATATATCCACTCCAGCATCCAGATGGACAACCTGGATGGTTGGATACAATACATACATTTCAAGGGGCCCACCGTTCAGAGATCTGGACGGTGTGGATAACATAAACATCACAGTGGGTCCACTTGAGTGTGGCCCACCAGTGGATCAAGCTAATATTTCTATTTTCCCATCATTTGGGCTTGCTCAAAGTCAGCCAACAGTTGGACAGCAAGGTGGCTGTCACTGATGGATGGTGTGGATCTACCCAATTCAGCAAGGTGGGCCACACATCAAGAGAGAGAGAGAGAGACGAACGTGAGAGGGGAGGGACCCTGCCACTATGGGACCTCCCTATACATTACATACATCAAGATGGATCCCATTATATGTTGGCCCTCAAATCATCAAAATCAACAAATATGATCACCCACCTCAAGATCTCTTCTTCCTTCTTCCACCAATGAGTTTTAGAGCTCCAAGGAATCAAGATTCAATGGTTAAGATTGATTTTGGAGGGTAGAGATGGGAGGCAGGAAGGTGGGCCACACCTAGCTCTTTCTCATGGAGAGCTTGGACGTCCACCTCCCATGGTTGCTTGGGAGAATGAGTTTGAAATGGGAGAGAGAGAGAGAGGAGTGATGGATGGATGGACTGGGTGTTGTAAGAAATGAGAATGGGAAGTATGGGTTGGTTTGAATTTGGTGTAAAAGTGGAATAGGTGGGGAGAGAGAGTGTTGACTTAGGAAAAAGAGGGAATAGGTGCATGTAATTGGGATAGGGTGAGGTCGCATTGGGGTATGGAGGGTGTACTTGATTGATGTGATGGGTCGTAGAAATTTTCTCGAAATTCGCAACAAGCGACATTTTTTCAGAATGAACGTGTGCCATATCTCCCAGCCTAGGTATCGCATCGGCACGTGAAATACGACATTGGAACCGCAGCAATAGCGTGATCGCAAGGGTACAAGTCTCGGGTTGAGCTAACTTTGGAATACGAGACATAACTTAAGATCACGTGCAAACGCCGATAACAGATCGCGGGTCCCCAGAATTCGACCGGGAGGACCACGGAGGCATAAAGAACGGTATGGGTTAGGATACGGGTCTCACATAAGCCCATTGGACTTTTAGGCCTATATTTCACACACTATTGTGATGGGTTTTATGGGCCAAAATACTCAAGTAGTTGGGCCCTTGGTTGCGCATTAAATTAACCCCATACTTGGGCCAAGATGTGAGGCCCAACTCACTTGGATAAAGTTATGATATTGCCCATATAGTTGGATCACCGGGCTGCCCATTAGGCCCACCACAATATGTGGGTTTATGATCTTCATGGTTGGGCCCAAACCTTGCCTATGGGCCCACCATATTGCTTATGAGTTGGGCTTTATATGTTTGCCCACTAAGCCCATGATTGGTTTAGGCCATGGGCCTTGATTTGTATTTGGTTAGAAACGTGCTACCTTTTGGGAACCAGTTGAAGTTGGATGTCCTCCTGGGTGGTCCTAAGGTAGGCCCATGGATTCTTCTATGGATGATTAAAGGCCCATCATAGGCCTTAAGCCATTTGTTTAAGGCTTAATGTGAATGTATGTGGAGCCTATCTTAACGCATGTTTGGTCCAGGCTGTCCAAGCCTTGGATCGCCCGATCATAGAGGCACTCTCTGCCTTGGGTTGATGGTGAATTCACAATCCAGTAGCAGGCCCACTTGATCTTTTTCATGATGTATACATGCCCTCCATCTAGTGGGGCCCCCTCTGTGAGTATTATTGGCCTTCATGAGATTATTTGACTAATTTCTGGGCTTTAGAAAGTCTAGGAAGTCGAGCAGGCTGAAAGTTTATTAAGGGGCCTTAAATGCACATTGTTATGGTTGAAACTTTAATTGGCTATGGGGCCCACCATATTGAGAATTTGTGTATGTGTTGCATGCTTATATTTTCTTATAATCTCTGAGCTTAATTAATTCATTCTTTTGGGTCACCTTTAGTGATCATATGAGGATCCCATTTTAGATCAGATTTTTGGGACATCCAATGGGCCCAGTGTGGGCAGGGACGTCCCAGCTTAGCCCAGTCATACATTGAGCCAATTTGCACCATTTCGATGGACTTGTGGGCTGAGATAAGGATGGTATTGGGCCCTTGGTTGCCCACTTAAATTGTTAGTTATTAAGCTGATATAGTGGGGCCCATGTCATCCAACTTAAACTTGTTTTTGGGCCGAACATTGTGTATGCGGGCTGTCCACCAAGTCCAAGTTAATGCATGAATTTTATAGCCATTGAAAATTGAGCCTTGGGCCTTAATTTCCCTCTTAGGGCCCATGTTGTTAAAGGTGGTATTACATCCTTTTCTTATACCTTATTACAAGGGATATATGTCTGTGGTTACCATGTTTTTATCTTGAATGTAGGCCTTGGGCCTTGTATCCATATAGTTCATGCTTGAGATGCCTCTTGGAGAATGGTGGTTAAATATCCCCATTATGGACCCCTCTAGGCCCGGTTGTATCTAAATGTGATTGGATGCTCATCTCTGACTCTTGCTAGACTCACTTTTATATTACTTAGACACATAGTTTGTATACTTAGTCTCATGGGCTACCCCAGGTAAATGGGCCCCCATTAGAGGTTAGATTCCTTATGGATATTGTCTAAATACCTAGTCTTGGTCCCTTCTTCGATATGAGTGTACTACTTTGTATATTGCCGCATAGTGCGTCTAGATCCATCTTCATGGCCCATATGCATCATTGCATGCTTGGATGACACTGTGTGTGTGGTTTTGATTGTGCCATTGGGCATTACATGAGACCTTTCCGAGGGATGTAGTATCCTCTCTTGAGCACGTTGGTGCTTGGAATTGATGCATGGTTGATTGTGTGATTCATGCATATGGCATTGCATAACATATGGACATTCTCACCCTTACTTCGTTAGGGTTGTAACCTCCACAGATACATCGTGAATGGCCATGATTGGATACCAAAAATATTACTTGAGCATATAGGGTGCATAAGATGCCCATGGGTGAAATTCTCAAAACTTCCATGATACCAAGATCTACCCGAACGCCGTGACCAGGTGAAACCATGAGCACACAAGGGCCTTACACCTTTTAGGCCGCGACTCCCACTGTCGTGTAGTCGGTTGGGATGGAGTATGGCCTTACTCATCCTGTGAGGGAGGGCAATGCTTAGCTGAGTCTGACCATCTCGTGAAATGGTCTGCTGCTGTCAGGCCTTGCTAATGATTGGTTATCCACAGGCGGGTAGTGAGGTCTCCTACGCTCATTTGACTATGTGGGTCTGTAAAGCGGTAGTCATCCAGCAGTGTATTAGACCCCGATAGATTCCTTATAAAGGAACTGTACTGATATGTGGATTAGATATGAGGACTGACATCACTCGTATTGCATTTGCATCGGCTGTATAAGCTTACATTGTATCGCCTTGGCCTGGTGCCCAGTACTCATTGCATTATTTATCCTTGGTGTGGCTTCTTGCATTCATTGTACTGCCTTAGTATAGTTTCTTGCATTCATAGCAGCCTTGGTAAGGCTGGTGGTTTTGGCTTTGATCATGTTTCCTTTTTGTATCCCCTATTATTCTTCTGCGCACCATTGTCACACACTTTCATCACCCTTTAAGCTTTCTATAAGCTTATGCACAATTGATACGTACAGGAGATCCTAGGTCGGCATCATAGCGGCTAAGCTTGGATAGGAGTTGAGCCGAGGACCCAGTGTTGCAGATTTTCTTCCTTCTTTCTTTATCATCGGATGTATTTCCCTTCAGCATTGTATTAAAGCTCAAATTTATAGTGAATTTTATGTTATGTGCCTTTGTTATTTCTGAGATGTACTTGTTGTGATCTTGGGTATACTCGTATTGGAAATGGTTATATGTTTATGAAAATTTTCCTTCTAGGATCCCAGGATCAGAACCTACCTCAGGATCTGAGAATAGAGTACTAAGGAGGCCGTTGCAATCAGAACCGGTCATCGGGTTCCTTGTGAGTCCAGTGATCGAGTCTGGGGCGTGACAGAGATGAACATTTCATCTTCAAGTTGTTTAACTTGTAATCCAAGAAAATAGTTTAGTTTGCTGACCATACTCATTTCAAACTTGGATTTCATCATATCTGCAAACTCGATTGGTAAGTTAGTGCACGTAGATCCATAAATGATATCGTCAACATAGATCTGAACTATCGGTATATGATCGTTATATTTTTTTTATAAATAAAGTTTTATCAACATTGCCCATAATAAAGTTGTGACTAAGTAAAAATTTAGCCAATTTTTCGTACCATACCCTGGGAGCTTATTTCAAACTATAAAGTGCCTTTTTAAGACGATATATATGATTAGAAGATTTAGGGTCTTTAAAACCCTTCGGTTGTTCAACATATAATTCCTCATGTAAGTCACCGTTTAGAAAAGTACTTTTAACATCAATTTGATAAATTTTGAATTTCTTATAACATGCAATTGAAATAAATAATCTTATAGATTTAAGGTGCACAACTGGTGCAAAGGTTTCATCATAATCAATACCTTCTATTTGAGTGTACCCTTGTATAACCAGTCGAGCCTTATTTCTGATAATATTACTAATCTCATCAGTTTTATTTGTAAAAATCTATTTAGTTTCAATTACATGTTTATCAAAAGGTTTAGGAACCAAGTACCTATATCATTTCTAACAAATTGATTTAATTCTTCGTGCATGGCAATTATTCAACTTTCATTAACAAGTGCTTCATTTACATTTGCCAGTTCAATTTGGGAAGTGAAGCAGACATAATTACAAATATTTTCTAATTGTTTTCTTGTCTGTACACTAGTACGAGGGTTATCAAGAATTTGATTAGTCAGATAGTCTTTGACTACTCTTGTCTCAGTATTGACTGATTTAGATGAAGACTCAGGTATATTAATTACTTTGACTTCATCATCATCTTGATCGGGAGTGAGTGTAATTTGTTGATCATCAATCACTACATTTATAGATTCTTGAATCACCCCAGTTCTTTTATTAAAAACCCGGTAAGTACGACTATTTAGAGCATAGCCTAAAAATATTCCCTCATCACTCTTAGCTTTAAATTTTTCTGAATTTTCTTAGTCGCGTAAAATAAAACATTTACTTCCAAAAGTCTGAAATTATTTAACAGTGGGCTTTTTATTAAACCATAGTTCATAAGCTATTTTATTTTTAGCTTTTTGAATGTAAACATGATTTACGATATAGCATACAGTATTAACAGCTTCAGCCCATAAATTTTTTGGTAGTTTCATACTATTTAGCATTACACTAGCCATTTCCTGTAAAACTCTGTTTTTTCTTTCAACAATTCCATTTTGTTGAGGTGTTTTAGAAGTAGAGAATTCATGTGATATACCATGATCATTGCAGTACTTCTCAAAATTGTTATTCTCAAATTGATGCCATGATCACTTCTAATTTTGACCATAGATATCTCTTTTTTAGTCTGAATATTCTTTAAAAATTTTCTGACTTCATCGAGAGTATCTGATTTCTCTTTTAAAAAAGCTACCCATGTATATCTGGTGTAATCATCAATAATGATAAAAAAATACTTCTTTCCACCTTTACTCTCCATTCTAGTTGGTCCTATTAGATTTGTGTGGAGTAGTTCTAGAGGTTTGGCTATGGCTAAGGAGTTCACTTTCTTGTGACCACTCCTGATCTATTTGCCAATTTAACATGTGCTATAGACTTTTTCTATCTTTTTTAGCTTGGGTAAGCCACATATGTGATTTCTTTTGCTCAACTTATACAGATCTCTATAGTTAACATGTCCAAGACGTTTATGCCATAGATCAATTTCGTATATTTAGGCCATGTAACATGAATGGTTTGATGAGTAAAAGTTATCTATTATATAGTAATTTTTAGAGATCCTGCAACCATTTTATATTACACTACTCTTCTCATTTGTAATCTCACATCCGTGATCTGAAAATTTTACATTGTGTTTATTATAACGGATCTGAAATATGCTTCAGAGGTTATGTTTTAATCCTTTAACATAAAACACATTTTCAAAGAGAGATAAGTTAGGAAGTTATACAGTACCTTGGCTTATTATTTTGCAGTTGCTTCCATCTCCGAAAGTAACTAAGCCACCATTTACTTCTTTGATATTCATGAATATCACCTTGTCACCTATCATATGTCTCGAACATCCACTATCTAGGTACCATCTTGAGTGGCTAATGACTTTGAAAGCTATGTGGGCAATAAGACACATAACATTTGGAACCCATTTCATTATGGTTCTCGGTTTAGGAATATCTCTTATTTTTGTTGCATTTGAGAGTTAGGATTTCTCCTTCTTCTATAAACTCCATTTTCATCTGAGTTGGATTTTAAAAGTTCTTTAAGCAAGTCCACAATTTTTTTGGTTAAGGGTGATTTATTATTTCTTTGATGTTTATAACCGAAGGCATTATTATTAATTTTAGGAACTTGAAAGGGTTTGAGTTTTTGAAATCATTATGATTGAAATCTTTTAAAGTCTTACCTTTAGAATTCGAGAATCCTCCACTTACAAAGATAGGAGCAGAATCCTTGAATTTCAAATAAATACCTTTAATATAACCCAGACCAGACTTGTCACCACATTTTCTAGATGAGGTTAACAATTTATCAAGCTTTTAGTTACCATGGGGCATAATTCCAAGTGTCCATAGAACTCAGAAGGGAAGAAACTTCAAGTTTTAGTTTCTCATTTTCAGTTTTGAAATTTCGTAATTCAGAAGATTTAAAACTTAAATCTAATTTTATTTTTTCAAAACAATCAGATAAATGAGATTTTTCTAAAACTGTGTTTTCAAGTTCTTCTTTTAGTTTAGTATATTTTTCTTTTTGAATTTTCAACTTGACAGTAATTTTACAACTCTATCTGTATAGGGCATTATAGGCATCTTGAAGATCGTCTTCATTTTCATTTTCAGGGTTACTTCTGAGATTTTTATAGTCAGATATATTATAACTATCTGAGGAAGTGACTCTGGCTATAGTCATAAGGGCTTTCACATCATTTGCATTTACATTTTCTTGGTCTGACTCATCAAACTCAGAAGTAGTTTCAAAGTTAAATGATTCATCGCAAGTAGCTATCATGCCATTTCTTTTAGACTGATCCTTTTTAGGACATTTATTAGCCAAGTGCCCATATTCATGATAGTTGAAACATTGATTGTCCTTTGTTTTAGATTTTTAAGAATTATATTTTCCTTTTCTTTTATCAGATGGTTTTTGAAAATCTTTCTTTTCTTGTTTTTGAAAATTCTATAAAATTTCTTAGCTAATATTGTCATATTATCTTCATTTTCTTCAAATCCAGAATTAGTATTATTTTCTTTTGAAATAAATTTAGAAGATTTAAGAGCAATGGACTTAGCTTTAGGAACATTAAAATTCAACTCATATGTTTGAAGAGAACCAACTAACTCATCAACCTTCATAAGATTAGTATCCCTTAATTCCTAAATAGCAGTAACCTTATAATTGAATCTGTCAGGAAGAGATCGCAGTATTTTTACGCAAACCCTGCTTTCTGGGATTCCATCTCCTAAACCTCACATGGAATTTACTATGTCATTTAGTTTTGTATAGAAGTCCATAAAAGTTTCATTTTCTTCCATACGAATTTCCCTAAATTTGGTAGTGAGGATTTGAAATTTTGATTTCTTGACTATAGTTGTTCCTTCATGTGTCATTTCGAGAATGTCCCAAGCTTGCTTCGCTGTATCACATGAAATAATTCTTTTGAATTCATCACGCGATAGAGCACAAGTGATGGCATTTAAGGCTTTAGCATTAGCACAGCTTTCACTTTTCTAACCTGCAGTCCATAAATAGTATGCAGTTTGTCTCATAAATTTTGATCCATCCTTAGTTACTACTTCAATCATAGGAGGTTTCCATTTAGTCACAGTGGCTTGCCACATACTTTCATCTAAGAATTTTAAACAAATCCTCATTCTAGCTTTCAGTATGAATAATTAGAGCCATTAAAAGGAGGTAGCTTGCTAATAAATAAACTATTGAAATTTGACATAATATAGCTCTAGATTTAAACTTAAGGAAGTTAATCTAAAAAAGAAAAGAAAAAGAGCAACCCGCTTGATACCACTTGAAAAGGAGAGCTTAAGAAGTCCAAAATGGGGGGTGAATAGGACTATGCCAAATAATCGAATAAAGTACTGAATAATAAATAAAGCAGAAATCTCAATTGCTTAAGTATTGAAACGTTGATTTTAAGTGATTCGTAAGATAACCTTCACTTTAAAAAAGTTTAGGCAGGATAACCTTATTTCACAAATTTTAAAATCAAAATCACAAACTTAGCAAAAGTAAATAAAATAAATATTACGATCATTCACCACTTGTACTGAAATGAAATTACAACCATTCACCACACAAATAATAAAAGCATTCACCACAAACATAGAGAATTATAGTGGTTCGGTGTGTCAACAACTGTTCTCAAATAGTCACACTTACTCCATTCCCAAAATTACTCTCCACGTAATCTTGACTTTTACTATGAATAAGATTTTCTCGAGATTACCTTAAAACCTGATATAGTTATGATTTATCGGGCTATCACAAACAAAAACCCTCACTGAGATTTTCTGGCTATCTCAGAAAAACCAAATAAATTAAATAAATGTATACTTATCTTCATCGTAGAAGAACCTGTAGTAGAAGAAATACTTTTCTTAAATATCGAATGTTCAATGTTCAGTTCGATAGAAAAGGTCCAGGGTTCTATTAATTTTAATTAATATTAAACTAATGACTACTTAGGTTAATTCTCTTAAATCTCACGCAAA
The DNA here is from genome assembly GCF_029962835.1 of Magnolia sinica. NCBI lineage: Eukaryota > Viridiplantae > Streptophyta > Magnoliopsida > Magnoliales > Magnoliaceae > Magnolia > Magnolia sinica. Next base: position 39,968,777 of record NC_080590.1, on the reverse strand, counting down.
AGAAGAGTATAACTTACTCTCATTAGAATCAGAATGACAGAGTCTGAGATTAAGGAAATCAAACAAAGCTATAAAATAATTTATAAATACCGTCCAATAGCTTGATTATAATTGAAGCTTCTTTGTTACTTGTAGAAGGATTTAGATAATTTTGAATGAATTTTTAGATTGAGAAAGAACCTCAATTTATAGGTAAAGAAGTTAGTTCTTCTACTGGCCTAAGACAGTCTTTGACTGGCCCAAGCACCAAATTCAGTTCTAACGGACTTCCAGATTTTAGTGGGATAAGATTTAATAAATCTTCGATTGGTCAAAGGACCTGTTCGACTGGTCAAACGTGGTCTTCGATTGATCGAATATAGTCTTCGACTGGTCAAAACTATCAAAAATCCAAACTAATTTAGTCATTCGACTTTGAGCCGAGAAAGCTAGGGCTGGTCAAAGGTGCTCCTTCAACTGGTCGAAGGTGCAACAGAAATTTTATTACACTTCCGTTTGAACTAGGACTGGCCAAGTAAAACTTAGGCTAGTCGAGCCACACCTTAGGCTGGTTAAAATACAAGCAACCACAAGCATAAATACTCAATATTAAATAGTTTTTGAAAACACCTAAACCTAAGGTCTTCTAAGGTTTATAATACCTAAAATAATTGAACTTCTTTGACTTGAAGAAGATTAGAGACTTGAACTTCTCTATGGAGCTTGATCTTCTACTAGAACATCGGTTGATCTTGACTTCATCTTGTCTTTCGAGCTTGATCTTCTACTTGATCTTGGACTTGGATTGAACCTTGATCTTGACCCGTACTTGAAAATCACTTGATAAGATGTTTTGACTAAACAAAATTTGATAAACGAAGTGTGCTTTAAACATTATAGCACTTACACCCCATCTCGTCGGTATGGTGATAAGTTTGGCCTTTGTTATAACGTATATAACAATCTAAAGCTTAAGACCTCTATTCATACCTTTGTGAAAGGAGAATCATCGAACTCAAAAATGGAAACTAAAAAAGAGACTGAGTTCGATCACAATAAAACTATGTTCAAAAATAAAAATAAAAAATCTTTTAAAAATTTTCTAAAGTGAAAAACTTTGCCAACAATTAAAGATATCAAATGAGAAAAATTAACAATCCTCATCTTACTAATAAAACTATGGACTTACTTAAAGAGTTGTTGAAAGTCAAATCAGACAAGAAAGAAGTAAACAAGAGAAAAATGAGAAATCCTAACTCCCAAAGACAACAAAAGGAAAGAGACCCTCCAAAGCCTATAACCATCATGAAGTGAGTTCCAAAGGTTAAATGTCTTGTCATCTATACAGCTTTCAAAGCAAGTAGCCATTCAAGATGATTCTTAGATAGTGGATGTTTTAGACACATGACATGTGATAAAGCCATTCTCTCAAATATCAATGAAATTGATCATGGCTCAGTTACATTCGGAGATGATAGCAACTATAAAATCATTGGTCAATGTAATGTACATATTCTTAACTTAACTATATTTGAAAATATTTTATATGTTAAAGGATTGAAATACAACTTTCTTAATATATCTCAAATCTGAGACAATGATCATAGTGTAAGATTTTTCTGATCGTAGATGTGAGATAATTAGTAAAGAAAGAAATGTGGTATTAAATGGCCGCAAAACTTATAAAAATTGCAATATAATAGATGACACCAGCCCAACAAACCTTTCATGTTACATGGTCCAAATAGACGGGAATGAATTATGGCACCAACGTCTTAGACATGTAAATTATAGAGATCTTTACAAGTTGAGCAAAAGGGATCACTTGCGAGGCTTACCCAAGTTGAGTAAGAAAGAAAATAAAGTATGTGGTGCTTGTCAAGTTAGCAAGCAAATTAGGAGTTGTCACAAGAAAGCGAACTCCTTAGCCACTAGTAGACCTCTTAAAAATTTTCATATGGACTTGGTTAGATCAACAAGAATGGAGAGTAGAGGTAGAAAGAAATATTTTTTAGTTGTATTTGATGACTACACAAGATATTCTCGAGTAGCATTCTTAAGAGAAAAGTCAAATGCTTTTGACGAAGTCAAAAGGCTTATTAAATACATCCAGACTGTAAAAGAGCTATTTATCATCAAAATAAGGAGTGATCATGGAACAGAAACCAAGCATAGCAATTTTGAGAAATACTGCAATGACTATATATTGCATGAATTTTCAGCTTCTAAAATATCCCAACTGATTACAGCATAAATCAAGATACAATGAACTTGTATTGTGATAACACTAGTGCAATCGGTATATCCAAGAATCCTTTTCAATACTCTCGAACAAAACATATTGACATTAGATGTCATTATATACAAGAGTTAGTTGAAGAGAAAATAATTGTGTTGGAATACATTCAGACTGAAAATTAAGCAGCTGGCAGATATTCTAATCAAACCGCTTGACAATATTAAAATTTTAAATTTAAGGCATAATATTGTCTTATGTTTTATATAATCATTTTTTTAAGTTATTTTTTTTTTATTTTGCTTTAACTGTTTTGTTTTATGTTTAAAAGTATTTTTTTTCTTTTTTCTTTTGGCTAACCAATGTGTAATCGGACTGTTCGATCAGCCAAACTTAAAGTTTGATTAGTCGAATGTCGCGCTGCCCCTTTTTAAAATGCCAAAATCATTTCCCCCACATTTTCTTCTTCTTCTTCGGCTCGCCGGTCTCCTTCAGTCACTCCTTCTCCATTACTTGTTTGTGAGTATTTTTTGCTCCATTCTTTTTAAGATTTCAATTTTCTTTGTCTTCTACTTGTAGTTTAAAACCATTTTTTAAAAGATTTTAAACCCTTATATTGGGGTTTATGTCTTAGAGTTATATTTATTTTTTTTGAAATCCTTGTGGTTCTTTCTTGTTTGAGAGTTATAGAACGATGAACTAAATGTGTTGTGGGAGAAAGTTCAAGCCGATTCCTCATCTAGATTCATTCCCCCCGAGATTCGGACCATCCATCCACCAAAGGATGACCCCGAAAATCTTCAAAATTTTAGATCTATAAATATTATTATTGAACGGGTGGTAAATATCAATCATATTTCGAAGTATGGTTTGAATGAACTTTTGTTTAATGTTAATTAGTTGGGAAAAGATTCTCCAATGGGGAGAAAATGCTTATTAATCAATAGTCCAATGGATGTATTCCTCCATCTCGGAGTTTACATTAGAAGATGACATCTTCTTTAAAATCAAATTCTTAAAAGAGTCCGTTTCAATTCTTAAATGATCTGTTACCCGAGTATTGTGTAGATTTGATGCGGGCTGGAGATCCGGTAATACCCTACCAACTAGGAAACTTTTTCCTAAGTATCGTGTTTTTCATCGTATTTTTACATCCAATGTCTATCCTAAAGCCGGTAACAAAATTGATCTCATTCCATTCATGGTTCGTATCTTGCATATTATTGCTTTTAGAGTTAAAATTTATCTTCCAACTCTTATTTGTTACTCCATTATTCACTATCAAATGCAACCAAAATATGATTTTTTTCCTTTTGGATATCTCATGATGTCTCTGGCATTATCTTTTTTAGTCCAAATTCCTTCAATTGAGTCATAAGAATCCGAACTTCCTTTCAACTCTTCTAATATGCATATGATGAATTTAAATATTCTACGTGAGCAACTGGGTGAACATGACGATTGGCAGGAAGAACAAGAATATGTTAACATGAATGATATTTTCGATGCATTGGAGGAAGAATCAACTAAAGATGAAGATGATTCTAATTATCATCCTTTTAATTTTGATGAGCGCTTGTCTGCTTTGGAGCGTCTGATGGATGCTTTGCATATTTCTCAGGAAGCTCTTGTTTTAAACCAACACCGTAATATGAATTACATGATCAAAAAGTACTTTCATCGTATGTGAAAAAACTTGAAAAGTATTGATCTTGATATGCGAGCGCCATCTTCTCTTGAGTTCGAGTGATGTTTCGTGTTTACTTCTTTGAATTGCTAATATTGGTATTTTGAGTACTTTGCTTAATATTAGTACTTTGAAACTTTGAAACTCTTATTTAATATTAGTACTTTTCTTCTTTTGCTTTACCCTATTCATGCTTCCTCTATGCTTAATGAACTTCACCTTCCTTTGTCAACTTGTGACAAACGGGGGGGGGGAGGGGGAGATGACTCATATTTTCAAGGAGAACAATAAATTTTTCAGAAAGAGTTTTACGAAAAGTTCATGTTCAAAGCCTTCAATATTTTGAATATGATTGTTGAGTCTATGTAGTCTTGAGTACATGTAAACGATGTAATTCTGATGAATGTGTAATGCGTTATGTTTTGTCACAAAATTGACAAAGGGGAGATTGTAAGTGCTAATGTTTTAAGCACATAAGTATATTGTCAAATTTCGTAGACAAAATATATATTGTATGGAACTTCAGCTCAATTCAACATTTTAAGACTTGAGTGTGGCTCAACATCTCAATATTAGAAGGCTCGGAAGAATTTTAAGAGATGAATCAATTGTATACCAACCTAAAAGTAAAGAAGACCTTAGGAGTGACCATAGGTTTAAGTACACCTTAGTAGCTTTTTTAAGTTATAATTTATTGTATTATTGCTTCAGCCTTCAAGGTAGTTTGGCTAGCTTAATCCTACTTTCGCCAGCAGAACCATCTCGGGTTAGTCGGACAACAGCCATAGGGTCTTCGACCCAATTTCCAACAATGACTTGCCTTGGTTTCCATGAGTGTTCAACCAGCCGAACCCTGTGTCCAACCAGCTGAATGAATCTCAGGCCAACCAAATTCTGTCTCCGGCTAGCCTAAGGTCGAATCAAATCTTATCCCTCAAAATCCGCTAGCTGTTGAGATGGAATCATGAAACTCTGGACAACCCAAGGGATTCTTAGGCTAACTGAAGCTCTAATCCTTTTGCTTTAAATAGGGCTTATTTTTCATTGTTTTTAAACAAAAAAAAAAATGAAAAATCTTATTCTTTTCAAGGTATTTGTATTGTCTTTCATATATTATATTTTAGCTTATTCAATTCTCTTATCAGCATTTTTAAAATCAAATAGAAAATGGTAGATATTCAACTTGAGAATAAAGGATTAAATCTGCAACTTATAGGAATTTTTTTAAAAAAAAAATTATATATCCCTAAATTCTTCTTGGTTATGCATACATTAAATTATTTTCATCTGAGAAAAGAAGGGATTGTTGCATCTACTAAAGCTTCATCTTTAAAGGCTTCACCGAAATCTTCACTTCAACTCACATCTTCGAGAAGATATATTCTCGTCCGATAAATTGCTTTTACTTGGGTTGAATGAGATTGTTCGAAAAAATCTCATCGGGTTGAGAAGTGATAAGCCCGTTAAAATCACTCGAGGTTACTTGTGATAGCCTTTGAAAATCACAAATTGTAAAAGGTTGTTAAGGTTAACCAGTGAAAACCTTTGTTATAGTGAAAAATCAAAATTACGTGGAAAAGTAATTTTGGGAGTGGAGTAGGTGTGTGTTAACACCAAACCACTATAATTATGTTTGTCTTGTAGTGTTTGATAATCTTATTCTTATGTTTATTATCTTGAAATATTGAGATCGAGAAAGTTGTGAAAAAAGGTTGTCCTACCTAAGAGATTAGGCGAAGGTTGTTCTACCACTCAATTGAAATCAATATTTCAGTATATATTAGTTGATATTGTGAAATAGTTCTTTTAAATTGTTTTAACAAAAAATTGATTAAGTCCTATTTATCCCCTCTTTAGGACATTGATAACTTCACCTACATAATGGCATTTTTAAACCCAAGGTCTTTTAGGCAACACAACATTTAATATCTATTGACATATATTATTCTTACTTTTCACAAGCCAATGAAGATGATTGTAATTGGCACTATGCTTTGGGGGAAGAAATTAATGCGCTTATTCTCAATGGCACCTGAACTCCAATTCCTCCTACGTTAGGCTAAAATCTTATCAATTGCAAATGGGTTTTTCATATTAAGCTAAAGCCTAATGTGTCTTACAAATGAGCTTTCATATTAAGCAAAAACCTAATGGGCATGTGGATTGTTTTAGGGCCCATCTTGTTAATGAGGGCTTTTATCAACACCATGGAATTGATTATAGTGACACTTTTAGCCTCGTTACGAAACCAAGCATAATTATACTAGTTTTCTCCATTACAATGTCCAATAATTAGCTACTCAATCAATTAGATGCTTTTTTCCATGGCCACCTAAGTGAAGATGTCTATGGCTCAACCCCAAGGTTTGTTAGCGATCAATTACCCAATTACGTGTTCAAACTTCCCAAATAACCTAGTGTCGCTGTCTAAGCGATCTTTTATGTCACCTTGACTTTGTCATTTCTAAGATCAATTCATTAGAATTTGTTAAGAGGCATTCATCATTTTATGTATGTCCCAATTTATATCGATGACTGACATTATTATTACTGGTTCATTCATGACATTCAAATAGAAATGTCTCAATTTCAATCCCAGTTTGAAGATAAAGATCTTAGTCCACTGTACTATTTTCTTGGTGTTGAATTTCTTTGCACACAAAATGGACTGTTTTTATGTCAATGCAGATATATATTGGATCGCTTGGCCAACACAAAAAGAATAGTGCCAAACCTATCTCCCCATCTAATGGCTACTACCTTCAAGCTATCCAAATTCAATCGAAAGCCCTTTCTCAATTCTTCATCATATCAAGACACTGTTGGCGCCTTATAATACCTGTCCTTCCACAGGGCTGGATGTGGCTTTTCCCGTAGATAAAGTTTGATCGTTAATGCAAACCCAACTATCAATCATTGGATGTCAGTCAAACATATATTGCGATATTTTCAAGAATATATACTGTCACGCATGGCTTAGACCATCCAAAGCCTTCACTTTACATGCCTTCTCATATGCTAATTGGGTTAGTTGTCTGCCTGATAGGCGCTCTATGAGTAGGTATTGCCTCTTATTTGGATCGAATATTATGTCACGACGCTCAAGATAAATAGGCTATTGTTCCTAGGTTATTGACATATTGAGTACTTTCTTTGGATACCTTAGCAATCTCATTCCAATCCTTATTGCGGAAGCTTTGTATATATCTTGCTTCTTGGAACTACGTGTCTTTGTGAATCCTATATTTCATGCTTATACTGAATATGTGGAAATTGATTTCTTACTTCTTTTTTTTTTTTTAATGAAAAAGTTGCTCGTAAGGATCTTCACCGTACGTTTTATTTCCTCCAAAAATTAAGTTGCTGATATATTCACCGAGGGCCTAAAAACTCCTTGGTTTCAACATCTTCAATAGTGGGAGAAGAAAATCCCACATCATTATCTTTATTTTGAATTTTCAAAATAGTTGTATATCAAGTAGTTGTAATTGTGTATAACCAATCAAGGAGATGTTATAGAAAAGCATGTTCTCTCGCTTCAGAATCCAGAGAAATTTACCACATCATATCCTTTCTTAATAACTGATCCAATTGTTAGGCAAGTAAACTTGTGATGGGGGTACGGTGATGGTTACATGCAATGAGATGGCGTAAGATGTTGGTAGAGACACTGTAGTGTGCGTGAGTACGTAATCCAGGGTTCGGCCCTGGTTCTTACCTTGTCAACCTTACTAGTATTTATTAAATTAAATTAAATTAAATTAAATTAATTTTAAAAGAGAGAGAGAGAGAGAGAGAGAGAGAGAGAGAGGGAGAGAGACAGAAAGAAAAGAGGTTTGCTTGAAAATATCCCATGCATTGCAGTATGATACTAAAGTAGTTTAGCCTTCGAAATTGGGACATCTTCCAATGCATCTAAATTGTTTATATGATGAGTCTCTTTGCACGGTGACAAAAGCTTAGATAAGCCAACATGCGTGTACCAGTCAACTAATGCACATGAAACCATATATGTCAGTGGGCAGACAGGTGAAATATCCAAACCATTTATCATGTGGACCTTACACCATATATGCTACTATCCAAAGATAAAAGTGGTCCATCATTAGGCGTGCCATGATATTAGAAATAAAAGGACGGGTGACTAAACTTCGACCTTCTTTTTTTTTTTTTTTCAACCATGCATTTGTTTAGGGCCTGTTTGGATGCCTGTAGGTTCTTTAAGTTGTAAGTGACTTACCTATAAGCCACTTACATGTGAAAGTTACTTGCATATTATTTTGTTTGAATGTAAGTTGTACTTCACTTATAGATAAGTTAGTTTTTATGTTTAGATAAGCTTTAGGTTAGTTACGGGTAAAAGGTTGTATATTCACCCAACAATCACTACAAGATAAGTGACAATTATCGGCGCTTATCTACCTGCGGCTAACATAAACTACCCCATTACAAATGTATCACCGATGCCTTTGTGAGGTCGGCCCTAATGTGGGAAAGGACTGCTGGTTAAAGTCCAAGGGAAAAAGCAAATTCGTTAGCATTTTTCTCATTTCCCTTGTCCCCGAGAAAAAAAAAAAAAAAACCCTAAAAGCTCTCTCTCTCTCTCTCTCTCTCTACTTGCAGCTCTCTCACACTCTCTCTCTCACCAACGATGATAACATCTTCCTTTTCCTTCATCTTTTTCATCATTTCTTCTAGATACTTCTAAAATCTCTTGATCGAGAGTTGCTTCTATGATCAGCAATCCTCAAAGAAGCAACACCTACATTCCAAAGCTCGAGCCTTTTAGCAGGAGCAAGAGCGATCGAGGAGTCAAAGAGCCTTCCTTCCTCCAAAAATCCTAGAACGAGCTTGACGATATGATTTCCTTTTCCAAATTTCTTTTGTAATGTTTGACAAATTTTGAACTTGAATCAACAAAAATCTGCCATTCGCACAGGTTCGATCTTTCGAAATCGAAGGAATCTGAGGCTCCTATCTTCAGGTTCGATCTCTTCGTCTCGATGTTGCTCTTTCTCTGTTCTTTGCTTACATTAGGGCTCTCTCTCTCTCTATCTCTCTCTCCTAGATTTTGTTTTTCCATTCAGATTTTTGGGTCCCTTTTCAGATTTTTGGTACGTGGACCATAATATCATCATTTTAGGTCACTACAATGGCCCCATTCATAAAAACTAAAAAGCCCCCTGTGTATACCTCCCTGTATTTCATGCATGCTAACTGTTTGATGAAATGGCTCAACAAAGAATGTTCTGTGTGGATGTAGCTGAGCAGATGAATATGGTGTAAGTTTTAGTGGTAAGCTACATATTTGAACTCGTGCATACTTCTTCAACTTGTGTGTCTCTTCTTCAAATGAGAATGAATGATAATGTGTGAACCAAGGACTGAACAGAGATCGAACAACACAGAATTAATGTGTGAACTTTATGTTATTTGCAATTAGTTTTTATTGGGAATGCATTTCTTGTAAAGCAGATAAATTCTAGAAATTTAATTGTATATAGCCACACCATCCAGTTGTCCACATAAAGGACCAGCTATGCAACAATGCACATGTCCCGCCAGTGTGTGTGTCATATTGTAATTCTGAATAGGCCTACTTTTACTAATTACAGACTCCTCATGTGTGGCATTTCGCTTGGATAGGTAGCAAGGGACAATATGGCACCTCACTTTCATAGTTAAAAGCAGTTTTGATGATATGGCTGAAACACAACAATAGTACTTTTAACAATGTCAGTTTTGCCGGATCAGGTGTTTAGAAGTCTAAGTGGCTAGTTGTGGTGTGGATTAGATCTAAAGATGCATTTCAAAGCAGCTTAGCGGTTCTCTTTTGGGGTAGTTAAGGATATCTTTTGCTTTGTACTAAGAGGATGATTTCTCATTATACTTTTTTTTTTTTTTAATCCTTTTTTGCCTCTTTTTAACAAAATTTTAGTCACCATTCAAAAAATATAAAACAAAGAAGGAAGAAACAAAAATGGGGGCAAAGTTGCCCAAGGATTCCAAGCTTTCGAAACCACAGGATGTTTCTCACCAATGCTGAAGTGTTTCTATGGGCCCTCAAAAGTCCTATTAGGGCTTTGAGGTTAATGTGGTGTCAAGAACTCTTGGGTTTCATTTGGATAAAATTGGCTTGCATGAAACTCAACTTGCTGTTTGTTATTGCCCTCTTGTACATATGGCACTTGCAAAGCTAAAGAGAGGAAAGTGGTTCGCAACGTGGGATAGAGGAGCAGTTGAAAAATGGAGACTTAATTGATGTTGTGGTGGAGTGTGATGGTTGATATTCAGGCATGCTTAATTAAACTGTCCAAAGTCAAGTATGTGCTTTAGATAGGCCATCGATTTAACAATCCTCACCTCTTATTAGTTATTACCAATAATTTGTTTGGCTGCATTTTCTCACCATCTGTTAAATATCCACCAATCAACTAGAAATTAATATAATTTTTTTCTTTAAGAGCCATCTAAATCAGGGCCCATGATTTTTATTATTGCTTTAAGAGCCATCTAAATCAGGGCCCGTGATTTACATTATTGCTTTAAGAGCCATCTAAATCAGGGCCCATGATTTTTTATAGTCTATTATATGCCATGTGTACAATTATTTATTACCTGCATATCAACCATCTTACTCTGCGAGAGTACCAAATAACACCCTTTTCACTTAAGAGGGGTGGAAGGATGATTCAGATGGTGATGATGATCCATGGAAGCCTTTGAATCCCCATGAACCCGGGGACTTGAAAGTAAAACCATTTAAAAAAGGTCTGTTGACGCTTCTTTAAAAAAAAAAAAAAAAAGTTTATCAGCTTTTTAAAATAATAATAATAATAATAATAATAATAAAGTTGTTCTACACTCTAAATGCATGGAAATTCTCTGTTTTTCCTAAGCAGGAAAATTTTGTGGAAAGCAGTGGAAAAGTTCTACTAAGCAGAATTCTCTAACTGCACAATTTCCTCTTGCAAGATCGGAAGGTACCATAAATCCTAAGTTTGCTGAAACATTGGAGGCACAACTCCATGCTCGTGAAAGAGTACAAGCATCTCAATCCCCTCCACTTTATGAAAAAGGTCTATTTGCAAGCAATATGTTTCATTATGCCTATTCATGGCTTTTCAAAATGCAATACAGGGTATTTTCTTTGCAGCTAAGACAATCACTTGTTTTGGGGGAAAGTGAAACATATGGTGGTTTTGATGACCCCATGGATGGAAACGAGGATCATGAATTTGAAATGACCACCCTGATTTTGAGCAAGCAGAGAATATCTACATGGATGCAGAAGTGCCTTTGCCCCATGAAAAGGTTGACCTTGTTCAGATTTTCTCTATATCTTATGTGTATTGGTGATTTGGGTTACACTTTTCTAATGATTTGGGCAATCGTTCTGCAGCACAATGACAATAGTGCGAGTTTTGATTGCAATGGAGCCTTTGGACAGGAGGATCCGAATTCACAAGCAAGCCTGGAAGATCTTTGTCGCTCACATCTTGTAAAGACATGTTTCCTAGGATACTTTTTACATTCATTTTATGTGCATTACACTATCTGTCATTATGTTCTGTTGTGGAAGCCATTGATTCGTGTTTCTACATGAAATTCAAGATTGGATGGTCAAAATAACATAATATTTTATGGTGTATTCATCCTAGTCCCTAATTACATTTTTACTCTAGTATCATTTTGCTTGGTACCAAATGATCTCTAACCTAATCAACTGGTTCAAGATATGGGTGGTGTGTGTTAGGGTGGGTGAGTGCACCACTGTGAAAAATCTCTCTTTCGACATGGTAGTAACATCTCAAATTGAATAGATGGAATGAGAGAAGAAGATGACTACAGACGGATGGCAGCAAGTGCTACTTGCAGGAAATCTCTCTTTCGACACCTCTGGGGAGGATTTAGCGAGGATTTTTGGCCGATATATCATCAAAGTTGCTAAGGAAGTTCATATATCATCAAGATCTGCACCGGATTGAGCAACAACTCCTTGTTTCTGGAATATAGTGTCGCCACACAGGTTTATTTGATTTCAATTCCTGGTATATTTTCCAAACATCCATGGTCAGGTCACTTAAAGAGTGATACTTTTTCAGGTATGTAAGCTCACTGCTTGTGATCTCTGTGAGATAGCAAGAAATTCAACTCATCAATCTGGATTTTCCCATGCAGCAAAGGTGTGAAATCTTGAAAAATGTTTACTTCTTTGCTTTCTTTTGATTGTTTTTTAGTTTCTTTTAATCGTGTTCCCATGCTAAGCAAGAATTAGTTTGAAATGCAATGCATTCTCTTCAAAGTTTTCAATCGGGTCCAAAAAACATAGAACGAAAGATGGGGCCTATGGATGTGTGATGAGACCGAAATCTCATCTCGCAAACAATTCCAGTATTTTGGATTGTCTATTTCCAATGCATTCTAATTACAAGTTACCACATATAACTGATGACACATTTACTTCACATGGGTTCATTTGTAAGACATATTTACAAAATAAAAGCAGGTGAAGATTCTGCAACGTACTGGAACTAGATCTGTTTGGTTCCCCATTTGCAGCAAATGGCATCAGCTAGTGTGTTGCCTTCGACTAGATTGAGAAACACAAGTGGAAATGTTATCAGCATGGATAGGTTGCTTGAAGAAATGAATGATATGAAGGTAAGGGATGACAAAAACTGGTGTAGTTGAATTAGAAAAACATATCCATGCTATCAGAATCCAGAATTGGCATATGTGAGTGCCCAAATAATACAGCTGAAATAGAAACCATTACCCTAACTTCCTACCATGTTTTGGAATATTGGCTGTCTTGCTTCTCACTCTTGCTAAAGTCTAGCAGTGAGATGCTGACTGGAAGCTTCAAAATTTATTTTCTTATTGTAATACCCAATGCTTGAATTTATTGGTCTTCTTTGGTTGATCTTTGTCATGGAATTGGCTGATTTTTGGAGCAACTGCTACATTGTGTTGCTATGAGTGTTCCTTCTTCAGGCTTCTGCGTGCAAATACTTTCTTAGGAATTGTGTTTTTCCCTGAATTTATTAGGAAAAAAAGTGTAGTCTCGTACACCATGGGCAATCTCCTGAATCCCTACCTTGGCAAATGAAGCTACCTCCAAATGGATCTAATGTTATAAATAAACTATACCGAGTGGTGGAGTGCAAGGTGCCCATTGTGTTGTGAGTGCAAGGTATGAGTTCAACACGAGGGGCTAGGAATAGACCATACAGAGGATTTGTTTTTATTTATTTATTTACATTCAAGACCATTTATTGTAATATTTTTTTTTTTTTACTGTGTGGTAATATAAATTTTGTTTAATATTCAGTTTTATTTGTATTGCATCATTTTTATGTTTCAAATATTTAAAAAATACAGGTTTTGATTGAATTATATATAATAAAAAAAAAAAATTTACTGCCATGCTGGGGCTCTCCAATCCATACAAAGGCTTCTACCGGCGCTTATGTAAAAATCTTGCGGCGCTTTTTCGCAAGAAAAAGTGTCCACGAACCATTTTTACCGGCGCTCAAAGTGATTTTTAGCAGCACTTTTTCGCGTTGGAAAAACATACAATTATCGGCGCTCAGAAAGGCGCCGATAGAAGTTATCTAGCGCCGCCAATACTTTTAGCGACATACCCATTTATCGGCGCTTGTCAAGCGCCGATAATAGAATTACCAGCGCTTCCATGGACATATAGGGGCGCTTGTGAGCGCCGCAAGTGTAATTTGTTGTACTGAATGTTTGGTGCAGGGCAAGTTCCAAAAATATTATAATCACACAAGAAATGTTGGCAAAAAATATACTATTTCATTGAGTTCATTTAAATGAATATTTAAGCTAATTCTTAAGTTTAATCAATCATCCAGTAATGGGTCATAAAAATGGGCCCATGGATAGGGACAAATGAACAGTCCAATCAATTGATATGGATATTTAATGGATATTTCTATCAAGTTCATCCCATAATTAATTATCCACCGAGCAAAAAATCCGCAAATCACACCATTCAAATTATTGTAAACATCTCCTTTGATTATATGCTCCTAAACACATCATTCATGGATTGGAAAACCAATGGCTACAAGAAAGAACGCCAAATTCTAAATCCGTGCCATCATCAGTTTTGCCGGCTCATTTTAAGGCCTGGGCAAAAAATTAAAAATAAAAAATGAAGCAGATCTAAATCTCAAGTGGGCCACACTACAAGAAACAATGGTGCTTGAATGCTCACCAATAAAACTACTTGTGGGCTACAAAAGTTTTGGATCAAGCTGACATTTATGTCTTACCCTCATCCACGCATGTGTGACCTTAGTAACAGGTTGGATGGCAAATAAACGCTAAGATGGGACTGGGAAGTTTTTAATGGTGGACATTCAATCACTACTATTTCATGTGGTGTGGTCTACCTGAAATTTGGATCTGCTTCATGTCTGGGCCTTGGACCTAAGAAGAGCTGGCAAAACTAATGGATGACGTAGATATACCAAAAAAAATACATTAAGGTGGGGCCCTATTGTCATGGCCTAATCAAATCGGCTGATTTAAATAAAATAAAAAATGTAACTTAATTCAAAGAGGGAGAGACGAAGAGAGAGGGGGGTGCACAACCCTAATTCAAGAGAAAGGGAGAGGCAGAAACTGCTGCTGCAGAAGAAGGGAGGGAGGAAGAGAGTTTACTGGAGCGTTGGCTGTAATGGATGTACGTTTCCCCTTCTTCCCCTCATTTAAGAAATTAGAGCATTGACCCGTTAGTTGCAAGAAAGTGGCTTCTCATCTCCATACACCTTTAGTTTTTTGGTAATAGTTTTGCACATATGTGACTTACAGATAAATTTTCTCCCCCAAGCATAACCTTTCACTTACGTTTTAGTCAACTTAGAGGCATTCAAACAGGCCCTTAGATAATTCATAGTCTACCTAGCCAGTGTGCTGACATGATTCTTGGTAGAGAATTTACACAATGGTTTCCTTACGAGGATGACTTATATTTAACTGAATTGTACAGGCGCGTGAGCTTGACAAATGGGACGCGGATTAGGTGTTACCTCGGTAACATCTTAATAGGTGTTACCGTTACCATAGGACCCACCTTGATGACTATGTTGCATATCCACTGCGTCCATTCATTTTCCTAGCTCATTTTAGGTGTCCGTTCTAAAAATTAAGTACATCCAAATCTCCGGTGGACAACATCACAAGAAACAGTGATGATTGAACATTCACATAAAAAAACTTCTAAGCAGATCCATAATATTTATTTGTCATCCAACCTGTTGATAAGGTCAAACAGAACCGGATAAAATCAAAATACAAATATTAGCTTGATCCAACACTTTTGTGGCTTACATAGTCAATCACTACTTTTTCCAGTGATGTGGTCCACCCGAGATTTGTATCTGTTTAATTTTTAGGATAACGTCTTTAAATGAGATTGAAAATCAGATGGGCGGTGTGGATATGAATCAAAATCGTCAAGGTTGGACCCACAGGGTAATGATAATACCCACTAAGCTGTCACACGGGTAACAGCTAATCCACCCCCCAATACACACGTTGTAGCCGAAAGAGCGGCGCCTGGGAAACGATAAAATTATCACTGTAAACCCCACCTTTTACCCAGTGTCTTTTATGAAGGATTCAAAAGTTACCTTTTCAACTTAGATCTTACATGTAGGGGTGCACATTTAAATGTTGGAACCGTGTAACCGGACCTGAACCGTTGGATCAGTCCGGTTTGGTTCGGTTCCAGGGTGCTAACGGTCCGGTTTCGGTTTCCAAATTTTTTGAACTGTTGATTACGAATCGGTTCTGATTTAGGATCCTGTAGAACCGAACCGAACAGTTGATCCGAACCGTACAACCGATCCGTGACAAAAACAGTGGATTCAAACCGCCGATCCGATGTATTTAAAAATAAAAAATAAAAAATAAAAAACCCTAAAGATGCCTAAATCGTTTAACACCCTGCCCTCTCTCACGTTGCACTCCCTGCCCTCTGCCCTCTCTCTCGCCGCACTCCCTTTGCCCTCTCTCTCTCTCTCTCTCTCGCCATCCTGGTCCCAAACACCGGCACCCCCTTGCCTTTGCCCTCTTTCTCGCCGCAGCTAGGATTTGTGAGAGAGAGAGATGGCTGAGAAGGGCTCTCTCGCCGCAGCTAGGGTTTGTGAGAGAGAGAGATGGCTGAGAAGGGATTGTCACAGACAGAGGCAGATATACAGATGATGCTCACGACGGACAAAAAAGTGGGTGGATATATAGCTGTTGTAGGGAATAATACGAGTAAAACTACCAATGGCTCTTTGATCCCTGATAAAGATCAGCTCATCTAGATTCTTAGTAAGATAAATTCATTACCCGTAGCTGCAAACTCTTCTGCAAGGTTGCCTGTGCCAGGAAGTTTAGATCTAAACATTTCAAACATCTCCCAAGCTTCTTCTGAACACCCTTACCACACGAATGGAAACCCATCTGCTACATCGACCATGGACTTGCTTGCTGTTCTTTTTGCTGCATTGGCAGCAGCATCTCCTGACGCGCTTGCAATTTTGAGGAGAGGAATCAGTAATAGTTGTAGTGATGATAAGTCTAAGGTAAACTTCCTGGAGCGGCCAGCTGACATTGATTTACAAAAGAAGTCAAGTTCTACATTTCCTTCTGTCAGGTTCCGCCCACTTTCAGAATTTCTTCTCTCTCTCTCTCTCTCTCTCTCTCTCTCTCTCTCCATTTCTATCTGGAACCGTGGAACCGATCTGGAACCGAACCGTTTTTCACTGTCCGGTTCCGGTTCCCGTTCTGTTCTAGGGTGCTAACGGTCTGGTTCCGGTTTCGAAAATCGTAGAACCGTTGGGAACGGTTCGGTTCCGGTTTCACCCTCGACCCGAACCGAACCGACCCGTGTACACCCCTAATTACATGTACGGACAAAGCATATGAGGACGAAAATACCCCTGCTTTTCAACGTAATTTTTCATTTCTGTAGGCCTATGGCTACGGATTATAACCGTAGCTATATGTAAGCAAGGGCATTTTCGTCCTCAAATGCTCTGTCCGTACGTGAAAGGTCTAAGTTGGGAAGGTAAGTTTTGGATCTTTCATAAAAGACGCTGGATAAAAGGTGGGAGTACAGTGGTAATTTTCTCCCTGGGAAACTGGTCGCTGGGTACTTATCGTTACTTCCGAAGCTCGAGAGCTAGGTCAGAGGAACTATCATGAGATCCATTCCGTTCATCAGGTATGCTGCCTCATTTGGACCATTGAACTCAAAAATCATGATCATAATAATTTAATGCAGGCAACACCAAAGGAAACAGTTGGGATCGAATGCCCACCATTAGTTTTGTTAAGGACGCACCATGGTGTTTATATGCCATTCAATACATTCTTCTGATCTGCATTGTCATGATGAAAGGATTACTGGAAAATTACATTATTCTAAAACGAAGGTGGGCCACAATACGCGAATTTTTATGCTTTAGGTATAACTTTTTTGGGTGGTCCACCTGAGTATTGAATCATCCTGATTTTTAACGTGCATGTCCAACAACCGGTGTACTACATGATGGACGGTCTAGATTTCATGAAAGGTAAGTCGTTTCTCCTGAAAGTCACCCCAGTGGTACGTTTACCCACGCGATTTCCGAGCCAAAATACCCAAATCGGCTGTGATGGAGCGATTTCTTCCGTGTGACAGCGTGGTGTTGTTCTAGATCCTGGCCATGCATGTAGTGGGGCCAACAATGAACAGGGCCCACCTGTCCCAACCCACTTGACGAACGGTCCATAGCTCTCATGATTCGGAAGTTCAAGCAACCATGTTTGAAAAAAAAAAAAAGAAATGTTTCTCGAGCCGGATGATGCGATTCCGATAAATGGGAAAGTGGCTTTCGACATTTCTGGAAATTCTTCTGGGGAGAGAAAAAGGTAAGCTGTCGTTGATCTTCAATTCATTTTAAAAACCTGGACCGGACCGGTCTGTCAGACTGGTTTGGGCTAGAAGCCTAGAACCCTCGTTAATTGATCGCACGGTTTTTTTTTTTCGGTCGAAATGCAGAACGGTTTCAAGCGAACTGGCACATGTTTCCGCCTTTCGGGTGCTCTTCGTCTACGGTACATGAACCTACTCCATCACAGGTACTCTCTCATCCTCTCCCTCGTCCGTACTCGAATTAAACTGCCAAATTTGTTGGCCGACTGTAGTTAGTTAGTTCATCATTCCAAAAATCAGATTGGTTGAATTGTTTGAATCCGTTGGCTGCTTTTGATTTCAATGGTCCAGTAGTTTTCACCACTAGAAAAAGTAATCAGCCCGACTCGTGGTGTCAAATCGGATCGGTAGCAAGCCCGAGTCGACTCGTCCGAGTCGCACCTGACACGGACGAGTCTTAAAACCATGACCTCCTTTGCCTACAGGTCCCACAACTATGCTCATGGTCTAGGACCCGGACTCACTGGATAAATCTGATATACCCAACAAAGAACCGAACCAGAGTGATGATGACGAAGATGGTGAGCCATCTAGCGTGTTTACCATTCAGTCAGGGACAGGAGCCCATGGGGGAATGGTGAAAAGGGTTGGATAGGCTGACATTGCCAGGAAACAAGAGGAAATGCGTCAGCCCAAGACCCGTGGCACAAAGCTGTTTCACCTTATCAAGGAGGAGAACAAAGAAGCGAGTGGCTCAAGGAAACAAGCATACTAGTTGGGAAATGATACAATACAGCCTGCTATATTGTAATTTGATATATATCCAATTACAGACTCACTGTATGCCTTGTAACAAAATATGAAAAGTGACTTTATATGTCACTTGCCCCTTTGTGATTGTATACATAGTACATTATGGTATAACAAGTTGTATTGTATCATTTCCTTGTAGGGTCATACATATGATCTCCCGCTTTCATAGATCCTATGATAGTAACAGTGTGGAAATGTAGAGACAGCATTTGGGGATAATATATGCAATGTCCACCCAAACTTCAATGTGTTACTTGAAACCCAGAATGATGAGAGTAACGCTCACATGGTTCTTTCATTTTACCTGTACCTTTGTAAAGCCTAAGAATTTGGCTCTTGCAGGATTTCTTAATTGTCCATTTAGATCCCTTCTCGGGATCCTACTCCTGGTCCATGTAGCATTCCACCCAATGCGAGCCATCCACCATGGCTCATCCTGATGGTTTACATGAGGCTTCACTAGGGGCTTAGGATTGCTATTGGGGAAGATCTTTCAAGAATTAAGTGAATTTCCAGAAGTCTCATGGTTGGTCTTAGGAGACTTTAACCTGATTGCTTCCCAAAAGTAGAAGAAAGGTGGACATCAGCCCAGCTTAGTGCACATGAGCAAGTTGCATTAAGGGAGCGATTGACTGTAACCTGATGGAACTTGGCTTTGTTGGAACAATTTCCATCAAAGGGGCTATTGGATTTGGGAAAGAATTGATCATGCCTACTCCAATCCGGTTTGGCATCTTGGATTTCAGAGCTGCATAAAGGGATCAATGATTGCAATATAACTTGGCTTTGTTGGGAACTCATTCACTTGAAACAATTTCCATCAAGGGGTTACCTTGATTTGGTAAAGAATCAACTGTACCTACTCCAACCTGGTGTGGTGTCTTGGATTATCGAATGCCTGCATGTCTCTCCAGAAGTGACCGAAACATATCCCACTTCATGTTCTTCAATGATACCATTATGTTAATGCAAGTTAATCTCCCCAACTATTGCATTGTAGCCTATAGGTGATATTTTGAATAGCTTTTCCATTTTTGACAAATGTTAGTATGTTAACAATGCCATGCTAATGGTATCCTTCTCCGCCCACCCGCCCCTTGCTTCGTAGAAGCCTAAGCATGGCAAGTACCTCAAAATTTTCAAAGTATCTTGGTGTGCCTTGAACCAATGGGACATAAATGGCCTAGCATGGGGAATTAGGTATGGTATGGATGTTAAAATCTGGTGGTCAATTGGGGCCCCCACCTCCCAACCTTATACACTATTCTTAAGCTAGTAGATTGGGCCTAGGACACGAAAACCAGGGTCTCATCCTTTATAATCCCACAATGATGGGAGTCATGGGATAGTCAATGCTTCATCAACATATGTTCCTCGAGCATTGCAAGGAAAATCAGCGTAGTCCATATACGGGTCAAGGTGTAACCAAATGCAGCCTAGATGTTTGATGCCTTATTTGGGCCCATCAATGGGTTGAAAGGATTTTCGGAAATGGGCTGTCAGATGGGGTATCTAGGCATATGATCTTTTCATTAAGGGGGTGAGGGGAGATGAAGTGACCTTATCTTGAATATGGATGGTTAGATCGGGCATATGGGCCTATGAGCTTTTCATGAAAGAAAGGTGTGGTAATTATGTCCAATGGCCCTATCTTGAATACACTATGCACGTGGATCTAATAATCATGAGGTTGATTGTAGATTTGAAAGGGTATCTTTTATTTTAATGGCTAAATCTTGGCAGTATGCATGTGGAACTGGTCATCATGAGGTTGATCATAGTTTTCTTGCCATATCTTGTATTTGAATAGTCATATTTTAATGGTATTCATGTGGATTTGATGATCATGAAGTTGATTATAGATTTATGGCCATATATTGAATTTGGATATTAGATTGATGCAGGGTATGAAAATTAAATATGATATGCGAGATTTCAGGATTAAGATCAAGTTAGTTCAGAAACAATTACACAAATTCCATATCTCACACGAAAGTCCAAACATAGGGAATCTATGCTGGTCTAGGCCTATACATGATAGGCTGGATCAATAAAAATTATGAACCAAACGATACTCAAAGATAAGAAATAATCATCCACACATGCATAGTAATCAGTCCCTAATCCAAGGGATTCACCAATTTCAAATCAAGGAACCCTAGGGTAAGAAAAGAGGCATAAAATTGAATATTTGAATAATTTAGGATTAGGTTTAGGGATTTTGGGTGAAAGTAGAGTGAAGGAGAGGAGAGAGACGAACCAGAGAAGTACCGCACGTGTGGACAACAACAATGGCCCAAACGCACATGCGTGTGATCTCAGCCGCACATGCGTGTGGGGCCCACTATTCAGAAAAGGGCCACCTTGGCCCTGGTCGGCCAGGGATGGACTCTAAAACCTCCAAATCTTAGCTCGATTCGATGTACGGTTTGTGCGTAGTGCTCCGCCGAAGTTTCAACCCTGTAGGGCCAGATTCTGAAATTCTGCTGTGGGGAGGAGAATTGCTGCAATAGATGATTGATTCGAAGTGTAGATGATGAGATGAGATGAGAAGAATGGATGGTAAAAGATGGGTAGTAGAGATGACGATGGATGGGGGTGAATCGGGATAGATGTGGCTTCGCACCACAGTAGTTAACCCTTCGATGAAGGGAGGGCTTCACACCTAATTAGGCTTCACAACTTAGAGAGTAGGAAAACGTAGAATTTTTATTAATCTTCAATCAATTAAAAAAAAGCTACAAGGGGTGCCTATTTATGAGAAAACCCTATACCCCAAAACTCGCATCATGTGCGCAACCTATTACTTGGCGATGAAGTAAACCAAAATAAAAACTAATCAAAAAAATTTAAAGCATCCATGACGTTCTAAATAACATTAATAAGCAAAACCTAAAATATGAAATCAATCTGACTAGTGGGCCACGATCATGAGATCCCATGATGGACTTTTCTTGACTAACGGGCCCACTCTTTTGAATCAAAACTTCGTCTTCTAGGTAGGAGGCCCTCCCTGGACGTCGTCATCGATCCAGATCGACGGTGGGGCCCTCCTTCTGGCGTACGTGCGTAGGGGGGGCAGCGTGAGTGCGCGTGTGCGCGTGATGTCCCCATCATAGATCCTAACAATCTATGTGTGGATATGACCATCATGAGGATGCTTATTGATTTTTTTGCCATATCCTGCTTTTGAGCGGTCAGATCATAGCATTATGTATGTGCATTTGACCATCATGAGGCCAATCAGAGATTTGTGTCTATATCTTCTATTTGAATGTTCAATGAATACTTTTTTGGTTTTACCCCCCATTTGGATGGTTAGATCATCCTTTTATTGCCGTAGACTACATTTGGATGGCTAGACCATCTTTTTGTGATTGTAGCCCCATATGGATGGTTTGATCATCTGTTATGGCTGTAGACCACATTTGGATGGTTAGATCATCCTTTCATGGCCATCCCCCCATTTGGATGGCTGAACCATCCTTTTGTGTTCATAAACCCCATTTGATTGTTTCACATTGTTTTGTAGAAAAGAGTTAGTGTAGGTTCCATTTAACTCCCTTTTGATGATCATGACCATTAGATGCTCATTTTGGTAACTTGTTGACCATCCCAAGGGCATTTATTGGCAATCAAAGTCATTGATTTGGGTAATGCTCTAATGCATCGATCTCCTCAGAGGGATGTTGATCAATCTCAACCATTGATATTGGGCAACAATGCATTAATCAAGATACACATGATCATGGAGGTTGAAAGGAATTTAAGCTGGTCGGTTATAGTGATAGTAATTGCAGAGGTGACTCCCTTTAAGGGAAGAGACTAAGAGTACGAGGTATTTTTACTTTATTGGTTCAATGACAATAACTTGGCGCTCAATGAAGCAATCTATTGTTTGGAAACTGCCATTATTTTCAGGATCATGTTAGGAAGGATGATGTTGATTTTTATTTTTATTTTTTGCTGCTAATCAGAAGATCAAGTTGCTGTCTCTTTCCTAAGTCATTGAAGTTTGATTTTTTTTTTTTTCCCTAAAAAGACTGAAGATGCTTCTTGGAATGAGAAGTGGCAAATAGGTTTAAATGTGTTTTGGACAGTTTCTTAAATCTATGTTATATTATCCATACTAACATGCTTCAGTTATAATTTTCCTAAATTCAGAATTTGTTTTAATGTAGGCTTGGTTGGATTGGTGGGATCCTCTTTTCCACTGTGCAAATGAAGTCATTTTCCTCAAATGTGATGCTTTCCGCCATTTGTGAAAATAAAGACAGCTGTGGAAATCAATGCATTTCCACTGTTGGTTCGAAAAAGGGTGATTTACATTTCCCAAAAAATAACAACCTGTTAAATGGAGATTTCCACATTTTTTGAGGGACAACTCTCTCTTTTTGACTATCGAGCTTTCAACATTTCTGTGGAATTACGTGTTCTAAAACAAACAGGTTTAGTTGGATTCTTTTCCACAGATTTCTAATTTCCTCAAATGTGACGTTTTCCTTTCAAAATTTACTTTTCAGATTATTACCATAAGCTCTTCTCAAGAGCTTATCATTCCAAATTGTTGTGCATATCTCTTGCTAGTAGAATGTTGATCTCAAATTGTTAAATCCAAGTCTGTTCTTGATTTCAGGTGACAAAGGCTATATTGAAACGATGCCAACTATCAGATTTCCGTTTACTGCTACAATATACCAACTACTGTAGTTCTCAATGTTTTTCGTTAGCTTGTTTGCTATTGCTTTTGATTTTTTGATTCATTAGGTTAATTTCTTATAACTCTCTATGGCCCTATTGTGCTGGAAATTTGATTACTTTTAGCCTATCTAGATTTTCCTATAAGCATGTTCTAATATTTGATTTCCTTATTTGTCCCGTAGAAAATTGATCAATTTAAGTTTTCTTAGTCCTTGTTTATGTCATTTCATTCTTTGACAGATTTTAACTTGATAGGTTTCACTTAGCTTTACTTGCCTCATATTGGTTCTATTTACTTTGAGATCCACTATAGTCTGCTTTGAGGCAGTCTCAGCTATGAAGGTAAATATTAACAAAAGTGAGATTTTGGGGGCGGGCTTATCGAAAGAGGACGTTCAGAAGTATGCGGCTTTATTCAGATGTAGGGAGGAATCCTTTCCGACCTCTTATCTTGGTCTTCTGTTCTGTATTGGACGGCCGAGGAAGCATATGTGGGACAAAGATATCGAACGTTTTGAGTGGAAGCTAACAACTTGGAAAACGAGGTACCTATCCATGGGCAGTAAAATCACGCTCATAAAAGCAACAATGTCGAATCTTCTAGTTTACTTCATGTCATTATTCAAATGTTCAAGATCTGTTTTGGCAAAAATGGAAAAGTTAAGGTGGGACTTCTTATGGAAAGTGGGAGCAAGGATTAGAAAGTTGGAGGACATGAATCTAGCACTTTTAGGAAAATGGGTTTGGAGATTTGGGGTAGAATAGGGTTCTTGATGGCAAGAGGCGATTGTGAGAAAATACGGAGTGGAAGAGAGGGGGTGGTGGGTCAAATCTTATTCTTTGTACCAAGCTTCTTACACATGGAGGTTAATAGCATCATTGAAACATAGGATGTGGGAAGGAATAGTGTTTCGGTTGGGTGATGGGAAAAAATATTAGTTTCTAGGAGGATAAACGGGTAGGAGACGATAAGTTGAGTGTATTATTTCCAAGATTAGCAGGGATATCAAGGGATGTAGATTTGAAGGTGGCAAGTTGCTTCTCTAAGAGGGGTGAGGAAATGACTTGTGCTCCTCCATGTAGAAGGAATCTAGGGGATCTTGAGGTTGTAAAATTTTGTGCTCATCTCTAGCTGCTAGACAAGGAGCCTCTAGTGTTAGTGAACGTGGACTCACTCACAATGTTTTAAATATTGATGATATTGGCCGATATATCTTGTATCCCACCTGTGCAATACGAAACACACAGGTAGTGCCGATATACCCCACATGTTTGATTCGGTTAGCATTTTCAATTTTTGATCCATTTTTTTTTTTTGAAATTATGTTAAATCAGTGTTAAATAGTTACAAATCCATTGGTTCTTCATGTTTTGCATGAAAATTATGGAGTTGGAGCTTTGATTTCGATATCCATTGGTTCTTCACATTCTCTCTGTTTTTTTTTTTTTTTTCAAAATTTTCCTTCAACCATTTGTCAATTGTGACTAATTTCGAAGTATTTAGGAGTATTTGATGAAATTATTATGACATAAACTCTAATTTCGAAATTTGAGTATAGGTGGTTTGATTTGGAGAAAATTTGAAATTTCTCCATTTTCTCCCAAATTGCTTGCAATGTTGCATTCCAAACATGAAATCAAGCATGTATGAGGGCTAGCCCTAATGATTTGTTAAGTCCTTGTCAATTTTAGAAAAATAAAAATCATTTTTTAATTAAAAAAATATTAAAATATTATTATTTTTTTAAAGTTTCCTTCAACTACCTGTCAATTGAGGCAAATTTCGAAGTACTTAGGAGTGTTTGATGAAATAATCATCACATACACTCTAAATGTTATGCATTCAATTTGAATATGGATGCATTAGTTCAGTCAAACAATGCATAGCTTAGGACCCTACATGATGGAAACCTATTATGTGCACTTCCTTTTTGAGATGTTATGATTCAGAAGTATGTATTAAGGTCTTTTTTAACAATCCCCGAGCTTTCATTGAAAAATTCAACAATTTCCCCAATGCTTCACCATGTTTTTCAAAAAGTGCGATAAATTACCTGATACAAACGATATATCTTGTGCGATAACTGATACATATCTATATCCCAAGGATGCTATATATAACATGATACTGATATTTCGAACACTGCTCACTCATATGGCTTAAAGAAAAATCTGGCAAGTTTTCAGTGAGGTCTTTCTACAGAATGCTAAATGGGAATGATGATTGCAAAGAATTTTGCCTGACAACGTTTATATGGCACTACGGAGCTCCGATGAAGGTGGCGGTATTTGCTTGGTGAGTTGGCAGAAAAAAGGTGCTGACCTTAGATAATCTCCGTAGAAGGAAGATGATACTTTCGAATGTTTGTCTGACGTGTTACCAATGCGAGGAAACAATAGACCATCTCTTCATTCATTGTACTTTCGCAAGAGGTCTGTGGAATAATTTCTTCCAACTTTTTTGGGGTGTTATGGGTGGTGCCGAATTCAATCGAAGACTTTCTTTTAGCATGGCACAGTGGGGGATCAGGAAATGGGGGAGGAGTATTTGGCGGTTGAGCATGTTGGCTGGACTCTGGGCTTTATGGCTAGGAAGGAATGACAGATGCTTTAGGAACCAAAGTGGGTCACCCTCAGCTGTGTTTAGAAGGGCAAAATTTCTTGTTATGGAATGGGCTAAGGCTGTAAAATTGGTGTATCTGTTCCCAGATTGCTGGCGATCCCTGTAGTTCTGTTCTGTAGTTTTGTATATGGTGGCTTCGGGCTTTTATTAATAATATTATCAATGTAAAAATAATAATTTACTTTGAGATTTTATAGAACTGCCTGTTAGCTACAATCAATTCGCTTCTGCCTGCCAACTGCTGTTTGAGAATTGATCTGTCTTTCGGTTATTTGACCTAAAACCATTGTAGGTTGGCTCTAAACATTTTTTGATTTAATCCATTCAAAATATTTTATTGAAGAGTTCAAACCGATAGCCGACCCAATTAGCTGGGATGAGGCTTATATCAATTCCTTAAAAGAATGCATAAAGAATTCTCATATTTGTTTTCAGCCTCTTGAATGACGGATATCATACACACTTTGGGAAGTGAGCCATGTAGTAGAGTGGCTTGCATTAAGAAGATCATATGACTTGTTCATTGCGATTAAGCTAGATCTTTTTGCTATGTTCTTGTAAATATATTAGAGTAGGATAATCAAGGTAAAAAGTCAAGAAAACAGGGTTTTATGGTTAAATCATGTGAAGGTCTCTTCTGAGTAAGCGGAGCATACCCAGTACCCTGTCGGCTGCCTCTCCTTCATACAGGGTAGTGCTCAGTGTCGCTCATGTATCTTGTGTGGGCTCTTAGTTCATCTCCCTTTTTAAAGTAATAGGCCCTAACATCCTACGAGGGCTTCATTCCCTTCGCTCCCAGCCTACTAGCAGCCTCCATGGAATGGCCTGACTGAGATCCCCGAATGGCATGATGGCAGTTAGTTTCCCAAGAGAATTTAGAGGACACCCACCCAATAGAATTTAGTGAGACAAATCCAAGGACATAGTCCATTAAATATAACACATCAAGATAAGTGTACATAAATGAAACATATTGGCGAAGCAAATCCCCCAAGAGAATTTAGTGAAACAAGTCGAAGGAAATAATCCATTAAATACAACACATCAAGAAAAGTGTACATAAATGAAACTCATCGGCAAAGCAAATCCAAGCATAGTCCACTTAATACAATACTCAATCAAGAGAAGTGAACATAAAGAAAACTCATCAGCAAAGAAGAGATGATAACAACACATTAGAGAGAAGTCACCTCGTAGGTCCGCCGTGGTACTGATGTTAGAAAAGATCTTATAAGATCCAAGTAGAGTGGAAACTGTGCTGCTGCGAAAAACGTTACAGGTAAGCATGTGATCCCATATACAGGAAAGGCTGCATACTTTAGTCGATCTTTGAGGACAAAGAAATGGCCAGCACAAAAGGAAACCAAAATGGAAGCAATTGAGACAAAGAGAGAAGTTAGGCCTAGAATCAACTTCGCTGGTAGGTTTCTACGAAAATCGGCTTCTTGGTAGCGAGAAGTAAGGATGGCAAGGAACATGGTTAGGGATGTTACAGAGGAGCATAGTGCGATAAGTGATGTGATGGCAAAGACCTCAAATGCTGGCCTGCCTTCAAGTGTTGGGGTTCCTGTTGATTCATTAATGCCTCCTGGAACTGCCGTGGCAGTGGCAAAAGCAACCGTTGCAATAAGCGCCGCGACGACTGAGCATGATTGGGATGTGTTGGTTAGCCATGCACCACCATCTTTAACCAATTCTTTGTGCGTTTCGGTAAACACCTCCTTGGATGTCTGGCCTTTGTTATTGAGGCGTGTAAAGAAATGGCGGGGCATAGATTCCTTCACAAACTGTTCATTTGGTGGGACATTAGATGCAAAAGATAGTCATCAATGACAAAAAATGTTAAATAAATGAAACACATTTATTATTCTGATGGTTTACTTCAACCCTCTCAAGTCGTACACCTTAATGTAATACTTCAAAATTTTACTAATTGGGGTTTTGATAGAATGTATAGTGCTGGGCCCCACTTTGCAGCTACCATGAGGGGCCTGGTTACCACCTCCTGATGGCATGCATGTAATAGATCCGGGCCATTCATCAGGCAGTATTCAGTGGGAAACTGAAAGTAATGGTAGACACTCATCAAGCGAGCCACCCATGCATTTTCCTAACCGGCTATTTGTCACATTCAAGTGTGTTCTCCGTGATCAGAGGATTGGTATTATATGTTGGACCAGGGTATGTTCAGTGTACGCTACCTGATGAATGGCCCGGATCTCTTGCATTTGTGCCACCAGATGGTGGGAACCTAGCCTCACATTCTGTCAAAACCCTACTAGTTGACGAGTATGTCATACCAACCCCACAAGCACATCGTCGATAGAACTCGATGCCAGACGTGGATCATCACACAGTGATGGCACACCCTTACACATGATGTACTAGCAGGGCATCAAAGATACAGTGTAGTCATCGATTCTCCTGAGAGGCACAAGTACTGCGAGTAAACATATTAATGACGAGGAACACATTTTTGCTTTGCTATGCTACTAACACTTGAATTTGTTGTGCTATTCTGCCCGCACATGCACACACTTACACACATGCATGCATGTACATGCACACACACAAATAGAGAGTTTCGCCAATCCACTCAACACAATTCCCAGAGATTTTAAATGATACATTGGACAGCTATCAATCTAGATCCATTCATCCGATACCACTGTTTGGAAGGCCATGATGCAGAAATCACATAGGTCGATCCTAACTCTCTGATCATTGACCATTTTGTTGTAGCTTCCATTTTTATGAGCATTAGACAAAATGTTTAGCATCATCTAACTAATGTGCTTGAATCATAACCAACTCATGGTTGGGTCTAGAAGTTTCAAGATGATGATTGGAACACCCTTTTTTCTCTACTCAGCTTTGAGTAGCCATTTTTCATTTTATTGATTGGATGGTTCATGAACTGCCAATAGTGGTATGGAGTGAATGGACATTCCAAATCAATGATTGACTGTTCAATGTGTCATTTATAAGCTCTGCGGAAAACAGTAACCTCCCCATGATAGTTAGGACATCAACATTTCCTGGGGGCATGCATGTAGCAACCTCACTAGAGCTATTAAATGACACATGGGGTGATCAATCATCCATCCAGATTAACCATTCAGGCCATGGTGCAAAAATCACAATGATTGAATGATCTTAACCGTTTGATTAATAGTATGAAAAGTGGACAGTTAAGATCAAGCAGAGATACGATAGGTCAAATCATCATCTTGAAACATCCATGCAATAGGCTCACCTTGGATTGCTTATGACTTGTGACTTCAAAGAAGCACTTTGGTTCAGTTATGGTAACTGTCCAATGTATTTCTTTTGTAAAATATAAAATGGTATAAGAAAATGACTTGTAAAAATCGAATGGTATGACAA
Organism: Magnolia sinica; assembly: GCF_029962835.1. Lineage (NCBI taxonomy): Eukaryota > Viridiplantae > Streptophyta > Magnoliopsida > Magnoliales > Magnoliaceae > Magnolia > Magnolia sinica. The sequence goes on along the minus strand of NC_080590.1, from coordinate 39,939,412 downwards.
AATGGTCAACACTCAAAAGGGTTAGGATCATCCGATTGACCAGATTTTTGCATTATGGCCTGCCCCTAATGATAAATGAATGGATAGTTTGGATCAATGGTTGGCCATCCCACCTAACAATTAAAAGATTCCAGGATGCTGCTAATGTCTCATGAAGTTGGGACATTAGCATTTCCACACACACGCACACACAATATATGTATCTATTTATGTTCATATGCATGTTATGTATGTGCACACACTTTGATAGCTAGATAGCTAGAGAGACTAATGCACCCACCTATGGGTTCATCCTCAACTTCAAGAGACACCTAATAGTTTACACTTGTTTAATGCAAGTATGCAACCCATCAAGCTTAAAGAATAATGGTAACAACAATAACAATAATAGTAAATGGTTATTTTCTTAGTTTTCAAATATTTTAGAAATCATTGATGAGGGAGAGAGAAAGTGAGTTGTTGCACCTTGTACCACTTTATCTCCCACTGCATTTGTAGAGCTGCACCAGGGATGAGCCAGGGCTTATTCTGACCTAGCATTGCTGCTAGGTGTAAGGCACTGTTCCCTTCATTATCCATTTTCTGAAAGATACTCTCATACGAAGCATATTTCTGCACCAAGAACTTGTACACATGGGGCTGCCTATTCTCCACTGCCAAGAGCACTGTGTTCTTACCATCCTTATCTTCGTCTCGAACTGCCACAGGGAATTTTTCTAGTATTTCCTCTACCATCTCCTTCACTCCCTTCTTTGCCGCCACTAAGATTGGAGTCTCCTTCCCTGTCAACATATTTGGAAAATTGTTGTAATGGCACTTTGGTCATTTGTCATACGAGGACATATCCAAAATAAAGCTTTATATGTACAAAAAGGGTATAAAGCACACATCAACCATTGAATCTCAATCATACTGTGTATGCCTTAGCTGCTCCACATGGGTGTTTTGGGTATTTAAAATTTGTTGGTGCAATTAGCCCGTGCGTGTAGCCCGCAATCCACCATCGCAAGTCAAATGATACAGAAATTATCTGCAATAATATCGATTTTTCGCTGACAACACGAACACTAGTTACAGCAAAATCACTGTGGGGCCCACTAACCATTCCATTTATATTTACGTAGCCATTTATAGCAGTTGACTTTGATGTACTTAGATGGAGTTCGACTGACTTCGACGCATTTTGATAGACTTTGACTCTCTTTAATATACTTGAACGAGCTTTGGTGGACTTCAACAGACTTCGGCATACTTTTACGGACTTCGACAGACTTTTGCTTGACTTCGACTGATTTTGGTGTCTTCGATGCTTCGAAGTCAGTTGACGTGCACTGAAGTCCTTTGATGTCTATTGAAGTCTTTCGAAGTCCATTGAAAGTGTGTCAAAGTTTGTCAAAGCATATCAAAGTTGTTTGAAGCCCATTGAAGTTTATTAATATCCATTGAATTGTGTCAAAGTCCATAGAAGTCTGCTAAAGTTTGTCAAAGTAGTCAAAGTGCGTTGAGTCCATGTAAGTCTAATTAGGTTGATATTGAATTTAAACGGCTTAATTAGGCCCATATGGAAAAAGAACAGTTTTTATATGCCAACCTTATAGTAGAACGGTCTGATTATGCAAATTTTAAGGAAGAATGGTATAATTCCACTGATATTGGATTTGGACAGTCCAAAAGGATTGGTATTGCAGTTGGACTATACGTTTAGGGGTGTCCCACGAGAGTGTTGGAGTGGTTTATCTAGTGTCCATTTATTTAGGTGGGGTGCATGTTGTTGAGTCTCTATCCATCATGTACAACAAGTGTTTTCCTTAGCTCCCAATCTAATTACTTATCACAAGCATCAATCTAATTGATACATTCATCTTTAATATTAGCCTAATCAGAGCATTTATCTTCAATATTGGCCTAATTGGACTGTCGGTCTTCATTATGAGTCTATTTAGACTCATCATCTTCAATATGAGTAGAATCAAACCTTTAGTCGTTTACATCAGCCTCATCTAACTACGTCTTAAATATCGACTAAATCCAACCCTTCAACTTCAATGTTAGCCTAATCAATGTGTTCATCTTCAATATCACTCCAATTAAACGGAATTAGTTGGACTTTGACAGGATTTATACCCACTTAAATGGAATTCAACGGACTTTGACACACTTTGATAAACTTCAATAGACTGATAATCTTCAATAAACTTTGACAGATTTTGATGCTCCCGAGTTCATTGAAGTTTGTCGAAGTTCATCAAAATCTATCGAAGTATGCCGAAGTCTGTCTATGACCATCAAAGTTCATTAAAGTATGCCAGAGTCCATTGAAGTGTGTCAAAGTCTGTTAAACTCCATCGAAGTGGGTTAATGTTTTTTATAGTATGTTGAAGTCTGCCTAAGTTTGTCAGAACTGTGACGAAGCACATCGAAATCTGTTGTACGTTGTCCAAGTCCATCTAAGTTCAACCTATTAGGTAATTATTGAATATGATTATATGAATGACACAAATAGGTTGATATGGAAGAAGAGCAATTTGATTAGGTTGAAATTTAAGAAGAATGATCAGATTAGGCAAATATTGAAGATGCACGGTGTAGTTTCATTGATATTGAAGATGAACGGTCAAATTGGACCAATAACGAAGATCAATAGTCCATCTAGGAGAATGCCAAAGATGAAAAGTCATGATTATTGTCAATTAGATATCAATAATCCACCAATCAAGCTATCATTTTATCATAATTGTTTTTAACAAAACATTTGAATTGCGGCTCACTATGTGAATGTTTACATTGAGTTATACATAATCCATGTCTACAATTTTTGAGCGCATGTATATCATGCATAGTGTTTTTATAGATCATGGAGCATTTCCATAGAATGTTAAAAGCAAATAAGTGATGCTAAGGAAGTAGATTTTGACTTTTTTGATTGGACCTTTTTACCCCTCTTGGTACCTACAAAGCTTTGTATTGGATCTGATCCCTTGTCCTATTGTCAATGTACTATCTATACTAGGAAGATGATGTTGTGCACTGTGCATGTAGTGATCAGCAAACCCCAATCAGACATATCCTAAGCCATTCAATGATGCCTCACCGAGGTTCAACTCTCTTCAGGGGACCAAACCCAGGTCATGCCTTAGGATCGTATTCCCTTTAACCAACTCCTACCGGAGGTGTGTTGTGCCAATATATGTAAGTTCCTCAAATAAATGACCAAGCAACTGTTAAATGTGATTTGGACAAAACACCTCATTTCAATTTCATTCCCTAAAATGTTGGGAGATCCTCTTTTGGCAATCTATTGTCTTTAGAAGGAGTCTAAACCCCCTTTACTTTCATGGCTATAGAGGTATAGTCCCTTTACGTGGGATCAAATGTGGGTCTTATTCCCACATCCATAGGGAGAAAAATTATGGGGTGGACAAATTAGCAAATTTTGGTGCTATTTGTTATGGTTTTATTACTTGGGATCATATGCCAAGTCATGGTCTGTTGTTTTTTTTTTTTTTTCCTCCATTCCCTTTAATACAATTTTCAAGTGGTCAAAAGAAAGAAAAGCCTTGCTATTCTATAGTATGCATCTAATGGTTAAGTACACGTACCAAAACGCATTTGCTAACCTACATATAAATCAATTTACTTTACCTCCATCATCTTCATTCTCCTTCATCATTTCCATTATAAGCTTGTACATGTGTGGTTGTGTATCCTCCATTTTCATGACCACTGTATTCTTGCCATAACGTCTTAGTTCGTCATCTGTTGTTGGGAAGATGTTCAGAATTTTCTGTAGAATTTCTCCCATCTTTTCTGCAAAGAGTTGAAAGAAAGAGACAAAAAAAGACTAAGAATTATGCTTTAATACCATGAAGTTTCCCTTTTCTTTCTTATTCTCTTGAAAAAGTTTACTACATCTTCTCTCTTGAAATGGCAGAGATAAAATTATAGTTAGTGTGTTCTTGACTTTCTTCAATTAGTGATCCAATATAAACTTTGAGGAGTGAGTGATCCCTTCACATTCGTTTAGATTATAAAAAAAAAAAAAAAAAGAGCTCATGTGGAAGGCAGCTCATGTACATGCCACGCATGTCCTGATGGCACAAGGTGAGAGATCCAATTCATCCATCAGTAGAGGTGTACATGAACCGAGCTAGCTCAGTTAGCTCGCTCGACTCGACTCGAAAAAGCTCGATTCAACTAGGTTCGAAGCTGAGTTCGACCGAGTCCAGCTGATTTTTTTAGCTCGAAAATGAGTTCGAGCCAAGTTCGAGCTAGCCCCAGCTCGACTTGACTCGGATCGAACCCAGCTCGAATTGAAATCGGATCGAACAAGTTCGGTGATTCGGTTACTTAGATATTGATGTTGCTCACCAAGTGTTTGATGAAATGACTCAAAGAAGTGTGGCTGGTGGCAAGGAAGGTATGTATATGAAACCAACACCCTTTTTTTCTTGATTTTTATGTTGCTTAGAAGGTGCCTAGAAGGTGCTTAGAAGGTGTTTGATAAAATACATGTAAAACCATTGCTGTTGTCTCAAATACAGTGAGATTTTGAAGGTGCAGTCCAGGTGTTTGTGAAAATGCTGCAATGGAGAACTCGGCTTGATCTTGGCTCGAACTCAGCTCGAACTGGCCCGAGCTGCTAACCGAACTGAGCTGAGCTGGCCAGTCAGGCTCGAGGATCGAGCCGAGCCAAGTTCAAGCTGAGGTTAGCTAGTGGCCAAGCCGAGTCGAGCTGAGGCCAGCTCGACTCGGTTTGACTCGATGTAGACCCCTATCCATTAGAGGATACCACTATGTAGATGCCTTAGCTCAAGAATCATGCCAATCCACTAGTCAGGTGGGCCACACCTAACAAAACAACTTTACGGCTATGAAAAGCTTGCCCAAAGGTTTTTAACCAGTCATGTTTCTAATACCGTGGCTCATCTGCTAAATGGATCACCTTTATTTTTGGGCAGGAATGTGTACACAGTGAGACCACTTGATGGATGGCTTGGATATTGTACTGGTCTACCACTCCAGCACATGGGGTGGGTTGTACACGAGCTGCATCGTAGACACGTGTGGGCTTATAGAAGCTCCATAACAAATACAATGATTTATAACATGTACCTATTTATTTAGGAACATGAGATAACATTCAACGAACCCAGAAAAAAGGGGGAAGGAGGTTGTTGCCATTGTTGCGTTTCATGGGTGGTTTTAAACAAGTCAGAGTCATCTTGGTAGATCTTTTCATAATTTACTAACATAGCAGGAGTGTGGAGAAAACTAATAATGTAAAACAATTGAGATTACTTTTTGTTTATACTTTTTATTTTAGAAGCAACCTTAACTAATGGCATTTATAAGAGTATTTTTGTGGAAGATGCACTATGCCTCTTTTATAGGTAAATTCATATAGTGCATATTGACAATAAAATGAACACAATGACATTAACTTGTTTGTTCTGTAGATTCAAACTCATCATTATGTTACATCCAAAATTTAATGTAGTGTTAAATAAACAAAATGTCTTCTGTGTAGCATTTATGTATAAGAATTGTATCAATCATTTATATGATATTAAAATCATTTTTGGGATTGAATTTATTATTCAAAGGAACACTAAGTTGTTGTTGTCATCATCATCACCAAAATCATCTTACCCTCTCTCCCAACAATTTGGTGTTGCGACTTTAATATTATATAGAAAAATGTTTTATGATTGGCTTCCCTCCGAGCATCAACCTTTCTCTTTATCGGGGCTTGTCAACCAACCATGGAAGAGGTTCACTTTGACAATGCTCACATTCCAACATGTTCTCACCCAATCCTAACCCTCAAGCCAACCAATCCACACACACCCCTAACGGCAAGCAAGCAAAGATGGGTCATGGAGGGGCAATTGTCATACATATAGCTGACCATAAGGCACACAAGCATGGAGTTCCATTGCATCAGGTGGTAAATATGTGTAAGTAGGCACCACGAAAAAATAAATTCGACAATAAAAATGGTAAAAATTATGATCGAAGAAATATAATTCATGACCAATCAGCACTATATGTGATGTATTATTGATTCATGAAAATAAAAATAATCAAAACTTAAGAAGAATCTTATAATTTATACTACCTTATGAAGATTTCCTTTTGCTCTTTCTCTATTTTAAATAATTTATTGTTTTTCATTTTTGGTTTTTCTCACTATTGCTTTTCTACTTCACTAATCTCCCTTAGTTTATTGCAAAACATACACAGTTGACTACAACACTAGCTTCTAGGCAACCTAACTCGGACAATTGGACAATCTTATTGACCAATCTGGAATTTTCATTAGTTCAGCATCCATTAATGGGGCACCATGCAAAAATCACGTCAATCCAACCATTCTAACCCTATGATCAATAGTTGATAAAATGGACAGTCAAGATCGTTTATTTAAAATAAGTCCTATACTCCAGTGAACAATTTGAACTATTTATTGAAAGGGCTTATCATGGATCAGCTATGTTTCTAAAGAATCACTTTTATTATAACGTGGCCATCCATGGGTTGGAAAATGGAAGGTTATAAAAAAGAAGGCTGACTTATGGATGGATTGGATCATCCTATCAGTTGGTGTTTGAATTGTAGACCATGAAATGTATGTTGGACCTAGTGGATAGTCTGGATTAGTTGATTTGGACTATCTAGGTGTCTTGGTGGGCCATCTACATTCTACACCACTAATAGTATAGTCAACAAATCATAATTATTTCCGAATATCTATATAGGGTAATGATCATGTAGCGGCGTTTATACACACACACACGTATGCATATGCGTGCATTGATGCTTGCACAAGCATGCACACACGCATGCACATACACCACGCACATGTACACATGACCACACACACCCACACAGTACATGCATATGCACACACACGCACAATGTAACAAATATCAATGAGATTTTGAAAATTTCGCGATAATATCATAAATCGCGGTTATTGTGAGATTTCAAAATATCGACAAATCTTAAAAATCACTACTTAATTGTGATATCGTTTCGATTTTAACGTAAAAAACAATACAAATTTTAAGGAAATTGTTATATATATTTATATTTTTAATTTATTTATTAATTAAAATGAATCTTTTTAAATTATTTTCTGTGAGATTTTTTTCATGATAATATCCTGAGAAAAACCTCAAAATTTGGAAGTCTCCCAAGAAATTGCTGAGAATGAGGTTTGTCACTATTTACACACGTACACACGCCACACCCACATGCATACAGCAGACACACATATCCCCAAGGGGTGTGTCCATTAGGACACTCAATCCATTGGGATGCCCTTCTATATTAGGCCATGAGACCGAAAATCAGCCCGAATAGAAACATAGGTGAACCACACCACATGGAACAATTGAGACTGAGCTATTGCAAGGTCCACATGATGTGTTCATAAGATCCAACCCATCCTCTGTCTCTATTTTTTAGGGCCTGTTTGGTTCCTTGAAATACCATGGTAATGTGGTGTAAAACTCACATCATTACCCCTTGTTACTAATTGGATAAAACCAGCTGTCAAATCATAGTAATCTGTTGGAACTGCTGCCGACTTGGATGGGCAGAGGTGTGGTGACGTGGCTTAGTTTCGTGGGCCCCAACATGATGTATGTGTTATATCCACACCGTCCATCCATCTTGCAAGATCATTTTTTGAAAAAACAAAAAATGAGGCACATCCAAAGTGGAAATTGACCACACCATAGAAAGCATTGGGGAATTGGGGATTGAACGCCTGCCATTGAAAACTTCCTGCGGTTCACAGAAATGTTGGATGAAGCTGATATTTGTGTTTTCCCTTCATCTAGGTATGTGTGATCTCATGAACCAGTTGGATGGCAAATAAACACCCTGGTAGGCTATAAGAAGGTTTCAACGGTGAACGTCATTGTCCCACTACTTTCTGTGGTGTAGTTGACCTAAGTTTTGGATCTTTCTCATTTTTGGGCTTAGGCCCTAAAATGATATTGCAAAATGGATGGATAGTGTGGATATAACACATATTGGGCAAGTTGTATTCACATGTATCTAATCACGGTGAGTACTTTACATGCATATACAAGATCAAATTTAAAGTTGTGAGAGTGGTATTACATATAACTTTACTTCGGACTACTGTGGTAGTGATAATCATTACCCATTTACATAATATTACATCACATTAGTGATGTAAGTGCTAAAACAAACAAGCCCTTAGAAACATAAGATCCACCCCATCCATTGGTGGTGCCCTTTGATGCTAGGCCATGGAGCAAAAATCAGCCTGAACGGAAACTTAGGTGGGCCAGACCATAGGAAACAGTTGCAAGGGAATACACCATTTAGGTGGGCCCACCATGTTGTGTACATGTCATCTAAAATATAAGCCATTCCAAAACTCAGGTGGGCCACACCATGTGAATATAGAGGTTTCAGGCATGATTTGACATTGTTTCCTATGGTGTGGTCCACCTGATTTTTGGGTTCTACAATGAAGATGAAGGGGCTAACATGATGGATGGAGTGGATCGGATGCACAATTCATGTGGTCCACACAATAGTCCGCTACATGGTGGCGTTACCATGTCAATGCAAGTTGCACATTCCTTTTAATAAGGTGTCACTCCCACTTCGAATCGTTCTCCTGCTCCCGCTTCCTAGCCTTTTGTACTTGCTAATGCGTTGAAACAAGCACTTCCCTGCCCCCACACCCGAATCTATTGCCACTTGGGTTCATGCTTCATGCAATTATAAGCGTACCTCATATATATCATCATAATCATTTAAGCCTTATCCAAGTGTCACACACACACACACACACACACACACACACACACACACACACGCATGCACGCATGCAGAGTTGATCACCTACAAGCATTGTTTGAATTATCTCCGATATTATTGAAATATCTCCGATATTATCATTATCTCCAACTTGGTGATACCGATAACAGCGATAGTGATGCCGATAACACCGGTAGTATTAGAAATTCCAAGCATCAATAATGTATTACTAAGTACCGCCAACGAATCGATATCGCCAATATTTTCAATTGTGTAAATTCCATGCATCGCTTGCATTGCCAATGTATCGATATTGCCAATGTATTGCCAAAAAATTTTACTGTGTAAATTCTAAAGGACGCTTGTATCACAAGTGCATGGGCGATATTTCAATAATATCGCCAATGTAGTGATATCACAGAAAGTTTGTTTATTAAAAAAATCTATTTCAATTTTTTTATGAGCACATTGTTGTATGCAGCTTTCAATTTGTCATTGCTAATATTGATAATATCTCAATATTATCATTATCACAACATGTGCAATATCAAGACCACAATCTTTTAGTTCCTTTCTTGTTGTTGATGATTTCTTTACAAAATATCATGAGTTGTCGATATTCTATAATATTGGTGGATGTTTGGATGGAAGGTTGGATTAGATGGTTAAATGGGATGATTAGACTGTTTCTTATGACAACACATGCTTTTAAGCCCCCATTAAATGAAAACTTATTGTGTATACATTCTTTTTACAAATTTTTTTATTTTTAAATATGCAAATATGTGTATCTTAGCATCTCTTGAAGTTTCATCGAAAATTTTACTGTTTTCCCATGTTTTCTTGCATTTTTGGTTATCAGCGATATTATCGGCGATATCGATATTGTTTTTCTATCCCTAACAAGTGAAACTTGTAGCGATCTCGATGCTTCAAACACTGCCTACAAGCAGTAGTACCACAACCTCTAGTACTATCCCATCTTGCTAGCCAACTTGCCACTTGTGTATGAAATCAGTACCATGAAAATGAGAGGCGCGGCCATGAAGAAAATCAGGCCGATCAGCTCACTAGGCGGGCCACAACTGTATTTCAAGTCAGACCATCGGTTGTCCACTGATTCCAATGGTGTGGCTCATCCGATGAGCAGACTATCCTGATTTTTGGAACAGGTGATCTTCATGTTGGGGGCCTACCATTTTAATTGTACTGATGTTTACACAATTGGCATATTATTAGAAAGGATGGTGTGGTACCACAAGCTGTGGTGCCTTTGCCTGTACATGATCACTTCTCATATATATATATATATATATATATATATATATATATATATATATATATAACGGTCATTCTCTCTCTCTTATTTATTATTTTCCACTAGTATATTCTTGATGAAGAAAAATAAAAGAAATAATGTCAGATTACCTCCTTTTTCCTCTTTTTTATCATTTCCCTCAAACAACTCATTTCCGAAAGGAGCCGCTTCTATCCCATCAAAAATGCCTGCCATCGACAAGCCCAATCCGCTATCTTGGGGCTTACTACCAGTTGCATTGTACTCCCACGAGGAAGCTTGGGAAACAAGTTCTTCCATGATTTGAACTGCCCATGTATGTTTTTGCTTCTTCTCTTTAATTTTGTATGTTCTTATAAACCCTACATGCAATGATAAGATCCATAGTCATAAACCATGTCATGTTGGGTTAATAACGTTATTCATACATTCAATGTAGGATTTTTGCTAGAAAAATAAGAAATATATATCATAAATCATCTAAAAACAGGCAAATATTGGCTATGTAATGAAACAAGGGGGAATGATGTTCTCATTTTTGCATCTGTTGCATATATCATAAATCATCTAAAAAGGGGAAAAATATTGCTTAACGGATGAAACTAGGGAATGTTATTCACATTTCTGCATTTGCTTGTGTCAAACACGGGTTCTTGGAATGTACTGAAACAACAAATTTTCAAATCTGGACCATTCATCAGGTGAGCCACATGTCCAACATTCCTCAGCCCAAAGTTGGGATGGTCCACTCATTAGGTTATGGAAAATTTATGCATGGATGGAGCCTTGAGTGTCCAAAGAATAGTTGTATTAAGCCAGTCTTGGACCTTTGGCCTTTGAGCTGGCACTTAGCCTCGAGGGATTCTATGATTATTTTTACTTAATGTTTTGGCATAAATGTGTGAAGGCCATCAACAAACACTACCACTTATATTCAAAATAAACTCTGAAGTGCCTTTGGACACCACACTATTATGTAATTGATCACTCGAGGTTCGCTACAACCTGTCCCAGCATACTACTGTAGGACACATTGTGACTAGGGCCATTGGATTTGAGGTAATGTTTCAATTATTCAAACTCTTTACATGATGGGCCCCACACACCCCCACCATGATGAGGACCCCCCCCCCTAAGAAAAAAAAAAAAAAAACCTCAAATTGGAATCCAAACCCTTCGATCATTTAACTACCTTCCTTGTGATATGGACCATCTCCTTCAAATTTTATTTATTTTTATTATTTTTTCTGAAGGGCTTTGTCATTCAAATTCTTAAGAGAAGGATAGTTGGGGAAATTTTCTAGCAAATAAGGTTTTATTTTCTTCACAAGTGTTGATTCAAAAATTATGACAAACACAGGGGAGAACTCCCAGAACATATTGATGGAGCTGATATTTACACAGGCTCATCTTTGCATCCTACTCTTGTTAATACAAAGGTATAGATGTGTACCATTATATTATAAGTAGTAGAAAGAAAATATCGCATTTACCAACTGGGGATTGCATTACCAAAAATAAAAAGAAATGATGTATTTAGCTATGCATTTAGAGATCTGGCGGACAGTGATAGGTCCACCTGCCAGGTGAGACAGCTATCGAGCATTCATCTGAGGCTTGTAGGCATATAAGGAACGAGTGCTAGGTAGACTTTTCCAATATAAAGGATGTGTTCACTCCCCTCAAGGGATGACCCACTTGATGCGAATTAATTCATGTATGGGATCCTTTGTCTTTCCACAGACCCTCTTTATTAGCATTTGCCAGTTGCCCAGTCAATCTGTTGGTCAGTTGCATAACCAATCGTACTTGTCTCCCTTCCTTTTTCTTAGCAACAGTAGAGCATGCCATTCATATAAAAACCTACCCTCATGGTGGTGCTTGCAATTAAATTAATACAAGCACAACATTCATACCGTCGTGTGAGTAGCTAATTGGTGCACGAAGCTCTCAGGAAGTAGGCACGCTCACAGAAAGCGTAGCAATTCCATTCTCACACAAACAAGGAAGGACGCAAACTATTGTTCTTTCTAAAGTTGCATTTCAAATGCCCCATCTCGGTTATAGTAGTTTTTAAGCCTCTATACTATAGAGGCGTTCCTCGAAACTCCAATTTAACATTTGTTCTCTTTGTAACCTTTTCTACAAACAGCATGTCATCTACCAAAGATATATGCCTGGCAGTGTTTTAAATAGCTATGCTATGTAGCGTGTAGCTTAAAGCTACGTTGCGTAGCTTAGCCTTAACACTATGTAGCACATGAAAATAGCTTAAGGCATGTATAGCCTACGCTACATGATAATTTGCATATGCTTCACGCTACATAGACTACGCTATCCACTACATGGCTCACATTATAAGTTATTTTTCACTACAATATTAAAATTAATTAATGTTTCCAATTATTTGTTATGTTTTCCTATTTTCGATTAAAAAAAAAAAAGTTAATCTTTTCAATGCTTTTAGTAAAATAATATAAGTAACAAACTAACAAAATTAAATCAGTTTCGTTGCTCTTTCTTACCTTTGTACTTAATCATTGCCCTTTCCTATTACTTTAGGTTGTGTTTGATTGCACCAAATATTATGAAATTGTGTTAAATTTCATTATTAATCAGCCTAATTTGGTGTAGAATATCATGAAATTGGTGCAACCAAGCACAACCTTGATTAAAAATCTAGAAGTAGCATGTAGTTTATGCTACACACTATGTAGCTTATGCCTCACGCTTCTGAGGGGTGAAGATGCTATGCTACACGCTATTCTCTATTTAAAACACTAATGCCAGGAGATCTCATCTGTAACACTTGTAGTTAATTTATCTATGACAAGTGCAATAAAGAAAAAGGAAAAAAAAAAAAAAAAAAAGTGCAAGCAAGCGTCTCTTGGGCTTCTCAGACAAAGGTATCCTGGCTGAGGTCGTAAATCTGAAGTAGATCATAAAGAAGTCTAAAGCTTGCATCTTGGTGGTCCTGGAGCCTATGGTTGCAGAAAACATAAAAAGCAGGATCTGTCAAAAGTTGGGGTATGTTACTGCTGCTTCAAATGCTGAAAATGCAGGTAAAGTTTGGGTTCTGTTTATGAGTTATCTGAATGTTGTGGTGCATACTACTATGATCAATGTATCTCCTTGAAAATTGGTCTAGACGGTAGTGATGCTGATGTTTTCATGTCCTTTGTCTATGTTAATTGCAACAAGGTTTTGAGAAGGGGGCTGTGGAATGACTTGATTTCTTTGGGAAATAGCATTGCTCCCCCTTGGGCAGCCTATGGTGACTTTAATGCAATTTTTGAGGTGTCAGAAAGACTTGGAGGTAGGGAGCCTGCTTTGCGTGGTATGTATGACTTCTTCGATGTGATAAGGTGAACCTTATGGATGTGGGTGTTGTATTTGATGTCTTAAATCTAATCAGATTCTGCACAGACTTTTTGCGCAACTGCGAAAGTGCGGGTTTTGTTTCCAATTTCGTTTATGATTCTTTCCAATTTTATTTGGGATTCTTTCTAAAACTATATATATGGGTGTAAACGGGATTGAGAGGTATTCTAAGGGATTCTAAGGCTTTCTAAAAGGGTTCTAGGGTTTCTAAAAGGGTGGAGCAAGGGAGAGATTTGAGGATTACTCAAGGCTGATAAGTCTTCTCTTTGTAATTTCTGCTTTCATAGTGAAGATCTGTCGCTTTGTACCGTGGTTTTTTCCCAAAAGGGTTTTCCACGTTAAATCTTTGTATTCTCTTGTGTTTGCTCGGTGCTCTTGGATTGCCATCCTAGATCCATCTCTTTGTGATTCCGCAGCACAATCCTCAACAAGTGGTATCAAAGCAATTGTTGGGGCATAGATCTGAATCTGCAGGATTAGCATCAATGGGAAACGCCAAGTTTAATATTGAGAAGTACTCAGGCAAAAATAATTTTGAGTTATGGAAGATTAAGATGATTAGTCTATTAACCAAACAAGACGAAGTTAAGGCTCTTGAGGAGAAGAAATCGACTATGAATGACGAAGACTGGAATACTCTTAACATGAATGCTTTAGCTTCCATCTGTTTATGTCTCACGGATGAGGTTCTCTACAATGTTTTGAGGGAGAAAACTGCGGCTAGTGTATGGGCGAAGTTAGAAGATATCTATGCGAAAAAATCCTCTGAAAATCGCCTATACTTGAAGCTACAGTGGTATACCTTCAAGATAGTAGAGGGTGGAGATCTGGAGGCCCACATCAACAACTTTAATAAATTGGATTGCAAACTGCTGGATATGGAGGAAGTGATCAAAGATGAGAAAAAAGCATGTATGTTGTTGAATTCTCTTCCGGCATCATATGAGCCATTCACGGACACAATGTGCACCGCAAATAAAACTCTGAGTGTTGACACCATTATCTCAACCCTTTAAGGGAAGGTTATGAGAAAGCTAAATGGCGGCATGAGAACATCTTCCAATGCACTGTTTACGAGGGGAATAAGTACTGAGCGAGATACAGGATCGTCAAGACCTATATCCAAATCCAGGGGAAAGGCCAAAGGAAAACTAAAGTGCTGGACCTGTGGGATGAATGGACACATGAAAAAGGATTGCACAAATCCTAAAGCAAAGAAAGAAAACTCAGAGGCTTCTTCCAGGGAGGCCAATGTTGTCACATTTGATAAAGAAACAAGTAAAGGTGATGTTTTGTCCGTGTCTATGGTCGAACACTTGCATGACAATCTTAGAGATGAGTAAATCCTTGACACAGGAACATCATATCACATGACTCCTCATCGGAGTTGGTTCGCCAGTTACAAGGAATGCGATGGTAGACAGGTCTTTATGGACAATGACAGTGCCTGTAATGTTATGGCTATTAGTATTGTGAGCATCAAGATGTTTGATGGGATGGAGCGTACCTTGATTGATGTCAGGCACGTTCTTGATATAAAGAAAAGTCTGATTTCTCTCGGTGCACTCAAGGCTATGGGGTGCAAGTTCACTGGTATTGATGGTGTCCTTAAAATTTCAAAAGGGGCACTCGTGGTTATGAGAGCGCAAAGGCACGGAAACCTTTACAAGTTGATCGGGAACACTTCAGCAGGTAGAGTGGCAACGGCTGTTGCAGATTCCACGTCTGTACGAATGTTGCATGATCGTCTGGGCCACATGAGCGAGCGGGGCATGAAGGTACTATCTGATCGTTGTTTGATTCTAGCTTTTAAAATTCTGATTTAGATATATGCGAGCATTGTATATAAGGTAAACAATCTAGATTAGCTTTTAAATCTGGAAAACACGTATGTAAGGGAGTGCTTAATTATGTGCACTCTGACGTATGGGGGCCATCGCCAAAGGTTTCCATTAGGGGGTCATCATGATTTGTTTCATTCATTGACAACTATTCGAGGAAAGTTTGGGTTTACTTCATGAAACGTAAATCCGAAGTTTTCACCATATTCAAACAATGGAAGGCAATGATGGAAAAACATCAGGGCGAAAAAATAAAGGTTTTAAGGACTGTCAATGGTGGAGAATTTATTTTCACTGAGTTTAATGAATATTGCAAGGATGAAGGGATCATCAGGCACAACACGATGCGCCACACGCCCGAACAAAACGGTGTGGCTGAGCGGATGAATCGGATTCTCTTGGAGAGGGCCAAATGCATGTTAAGTAATGCTGCGTTGGGCAAGGACCTATGGACAGAGGCCGTTAACACGACTTGCTATTTGGTAAACTAGTCCCCGTCTATGGCAATTGAATGTAAAATCCTAGAGGAAGTATGGAGTGGTGATAAGCTGGACTACTAACATTTGGGCATATTTGGTTGTGAGGCTTACCCTCATGTACCGTCAATTGAGAGAGATAAGCTAGACCATAGAGCCAAAAAGTACATCTTTATTGGCTATGGTGTTGGTGTGAAAGGTTACGGGTTATTTGACAATGTCACATGCAAGGTTATCACTAGCCGTGATGTCAGATTTGATGAAAGCTCCCTATTTCACAAGAATGATCAAGAGGATGAAGAGGAACTAGAAAGGTTGATCGTAAACGTCCAGATTGACACAGATGATACTCAGGCAAAGACAGATGCGCAGACAGAGGTACAGGAGAAGGTGGAGCAGCCACCTGTGAGAAGGAACCCACCACGTGATCATAGGTTACTGGCAAGATACAGGGACGATTCTAATATCGCATATGCTCTCATTACAGATGAGGGGGACCCGTCAACTATTCAAGAGGCTTTTGATGAGCCTGATGCAGAAAAGTGGAAGGCGGCTATGGATGATGAGATTGACTCGTTGCACAAAAATCACACATGAGAGCTGATGGAGCTTCCAGTGGGTCGAAAAGCGATCTGATGCAAGTGATTATTCAAAAGGAAATAGGATAGATACAAAGCAAGGCTAGTAGTGAAGAGGTATGCTCAAAGAGAAGGATTCGACTTCATAGAGATATTCGCGCCAGTGGTTAAGCAAGTATCTATCAGATTCGTGTTGGCACTGGTTGGCCAATACGATCTCGAGCTGGAATAGATGGATGTCAAGATTGCTTTCTTGCATGGGGAGTTGGAAGAGCAGATCTACATGAAGCAACCAGAGGGCTACGAAGTTAAAGGGGCAGAGAAAAAGGTTTGCAGGTTAATGAGGTCATTGTAAGGCCTGAAACAGTCTCCTAGGCAGTGGTATAAAAAAATTGATTCTTTCGTGTTGAGTCAAAAATTTACTCGGAGTGAATACGATCACTGTATTTATTACAAAACACTGAGTGATGACAAATTCATTATTCTAGTATTATATGTTGATCGTCAGTCATTATATGTCTAAAATCAACGTACTGAAAAATCAGTTATCATGGACATTCGAGATAAAAGATCTGAGGGCTGCAAAGAGGGTTCTCGGCATAGATATTCATAAAGACAGGAAGAGGAGCAGACTTTGGTTATCACAGGAAGAATACCTTAAAAAGTGTTGATCAAGTATGGGATGGACCAGGCAAAGCCAGTGAGCATTCCCCACACGACTCACTTCAAGCTTTCTTCAGAACAATGTCCTAAATCAAATGACGAAAAGCAGTTTATATCTTATGTGCCTTATTCAAATGTGGTTGGCAATTTAATGTATGTCATGGTCTATACAAGACCAGATATTTCATAGGCAGTCGGTGTTGTGAGCAGATACATGTCAAACCCTAGCAAACAACATTGGAAAGCGGTGAAATGGCTACTTCAATACATTCGAGGTTTAAAAGACTAAGTCTTAACGTTTGAGAAGACGAGCAAAGTTGGTAGGGTATATGGATTCAGACTACATATGCAATGTGGATTCCAGAAAGTCAACTTCAGGATACTCGTTTGTATTAGCAGGTAGAGCAATTAGTTGGATGTCGAAGCTTCAATCCATGGTGGCACTTTCCACGACGGAAGTAGAATATATGGCAGTGACGGAAGCATTTAAGAAAGGTGTTTGATTAAGAAGCATGATAAATCAATTGGGACTTCAGCAGGAGGCCGTGCCGGTTAATTGTGATAGCGAGAGCGCTATCAATTTGGCTAAAAATTCTGTTTATCACTCTCGTACTAAACACATTGATGTTCGTTACCATTTTATCCAACAGGTTCTTGAAGAAGGAGGCGTAACTCTGGAGAAGATTCACACCAGCGTGAATCCAGCAGACATGCTCACCAAAGTTGTTCTTATAGAGAAGTTCAAATTCTATGCAACTTCTCTGGGCTTGGCGATGGCGTAAAATGAAGACAGAGTGTGTACGAGAAGCATTGATGAAGCTATGATGCGAGGCAGAGATAACCAAATAGGATAAGGAGCTACACGTTTGAAGATTGAAGACATGGTGGAGATTGTTGTATTTGATGTCTTAAATCTAATTAGATTCTGCGTGGACTTTTCGTGCAACTGCGAAAGTGCGGGATTTGTTTCTTATTTCGTTTATGATTCTTTCCGATTTTGTTTGGGATTCTTTCTAAAACTATATGTATGGGTGTAAATAGGATTGAGAGGTATTCTAAGGTATTCTAAGGCTTTCTAAAAGGGTTCTAGGGTTTCTAAAATGGTGGAGCAAGGGAGAGATTTGAGGATTACTCAAGTCTGGTAAGTCTTTTCTCTTTGTAATTCATGCTTTCATGGTAAAGATCTGTCACTTTGTGCCGTGGTTTTTTCCCGAAAGGGTTTTCCACGTTAAATCTTTGTGTTCTCTTGTGTTTGCTTGGTGCTCTTGGATTGCTATCCTAGATCCATCTCTGTGTGATTCCGCAACACAATCCCTAACAGTGGGTTATGTGAGCAGTCGGGTTCATGTGGTGTAACAACCACAAGGGTCCCTCTAGAACTTGTGCCAGACTTGATTTGGTGCTGATTAATTTGGAATGGGCTAACAAATTTCCCTCCTTCAAGGTTACTCATCTCCCTCGGGTTTGCTCAAATCATGCTCCTTTGATGTTGTCCATCCAAGAGGAAATGGACCGTGTTTCTAAACCCTTTCATTTCTAGCGAATGCGGGTCTCCCATGAGGGTTTTCTAGACTTCGTTAAAGTGGGGTGGGCTGAAGAAGTTGTTGACACTCCTATGATAGTTGTGCTTCTGAAATTACAGAAGCTTAAGAAAGCATTGAAAATTTAGAACAAGTGTTTGGCAACATCTTCCAAAGAGTTTGGTAAGCTAAAGACTTGGTTTTAAAAGCTAATGTGGAGGTCATGAGGTGCAACAATGCGGCTAGCAAGGCCAATCTCACCAAGACTAAGGATGAGCTTATGAAGGTGCAACTTCAAGAGGAAGTGTTCTAGAAACAAAAGGCCAAAAATAATTGGTTTCTAGGTGGTGACAAACACCAAGTTCTTCCACAAAAAAGTTATAGAACGAAGCAAAAGTTATAGAACGGAACAGAAAATCCTCCTTAAGGTGTATCAAACTAGATTTGGTGGAAAGAATTGTGGACCAGAATAGGATTCAAGAGGAAGGTATTGCGCATTTCTTCCACCTTTTCTCAATCGTAGATTTCTTGGCCCTGGGGAGTTGCTTGATTGCAACCCTAATGCCATAATGGTTGAGGACAATATGAAGTTGTTAATGGAGCCTTCTTTTGAAGAAGATAAGAATGTCGTTGTGGACCTTCCAAGGGATAGTGCCCCGCATCTGGATGGTTTCTCGGGTGCCTTCTTTACTGCCTGCTAGGATATAGTTGGCAGGGATATTCATGCGGTGACCTGTGATCTGTTCAGGGGGGGATCAATTCCTCACGTGTTCTCTAGCACTTTTATTTGTCTCATCCCAAAGGCCAAGTGCCTTAAAAAGCTTGCATAAGTTTGTGCAATTGCACGTATAAATTTTTTCGAAAGCTAATTTCAACCCGCCTGAACTATCTGCTTCATCAGATTATCTCCAAAGAACAAGGGGTGTTTGTTAAAAAGGTCAAAGCATATCGAAAAATGTGGCCCTTGCTAACGAGTTGATGAGGGAGATTGACAGAAAGGTGGGAGGCGGAAATGTTTTCTTGAAGCTGGACATGGAAAAAGCTTTCAATATATTAGATTGGGGCTTTCTCATAGTAGTCCTCCTCAAGTTCGATTTTAATGAGAATTAGGTGAGCGTAGTTGAAAATTGTTGGTCAAATTCTTGGTTCTTGATGCTCATTAATGGTCAAGCGGTGGGTTTCTTCAAATCTTCTCGTAGGCTCAGGTAGGGAGATCCTCTCACCGAGCCTGTTTATTATAGCCTCGAAGGTCCTTAGCCCTGGTTTCAAGCGTCTGCTATCTAGGGGATTCTGCTTGCCCTTCCATCTCCAACTTGGATGACACAAAATTCTGTTTGTGAATGGCAAGTTTGAATCCCTCCATATGGTCAAAGGCTTTTTGCAATCCTATGAGGATGTATTTGGGCAGAAAATTAACCTGTTAAAGAGTCGCTTCTTTGAGAGCTAGGTCTTTTGAAAGAATTTTGGGATACAAATGGGTAAACTTACCCATGACCAGTGTTTGAAGTATTGGTATTGCTACAACTTTCACTGGCCAGGGATACAGAAACAATATTGATATCGTCAATAATATCGTTGATAACCGGAAATGCAAGGAAACATGGGGAAAACGGTGGAATTGTTAACGAAACTTCAGGAGATGTTAAAATGTACATATTTGCATATTTAGAAATAAAAAATTGCACAAAGAATGCATATATAACAAGTTTCCATTTAATGGGGCCTTAAAAGCATGTGTTGTTGTAAGAAATCAGTCCAACCATCCCATCCAGACTATTTAACCATCCAACCTTCCATTCAAACATCCATCGATATTGCAAAATATCAACAACACATGATATTTCACCAAGAAATCATCAATGGTTGGAAAGGAAATGAAAGATTGTGGTCTCAATATCACGCATGTTGCGATATCGATAATATTGAGATATTATTAATATTATCAATGATAAATTGAACACTACATACAAGATACAACCATGTGCCCATGAAAAAAAAAATGAAATAATTTTTTTCTAATAAACAAAATTTTGATGATATCAATACATTGGCGATATTATTGAAATATCGTCGATACACTTGTGATACAAGCATTACCTAGAATATACATAGTCGAAAATATTGGTGATATTGATGCATTGGCAATACAAGTGACACCTAGAATTTATATAGTTAAAAATATTGGTAATTACATTAGCGATATTGATACGTTCGTGATACTTAGCGATACATTGCTAATACCTGAAATATCTAATACTACCAACGTTATCGGTATCGCCACTAGTATTATCAGCATCGTTGAGTTGGAGATAAAGATAATATCGAAGATAATTTGAACACATTCTACAACTACACCTAGCTATTAGTTGGGATGTGGGGGAGATTTGGTGGGGTTATAGTGCGGCCTGGGGCACAAAGTTTGCCACAAATTTCATCACCTTGGACAACCTCCTAAAACATAGGCAGGGGCTGAGAGAGCTCTTCAGCTCTAGGGAGTATTCTGTGTGGAATGAAAGTGACAAGAGAGCAACATGGAGGATTGAGGAGCTTGTTTTGTGCAGCTCCTTCTGGGACCGTGTGCGTGGTGTGATGGGTATTTTGGAGCCCATATATACAATGTCAATGACGGTGGATAATGAGACATCCATCGATGGGTTCTTTCTACAAGTCCACGCGGATAATAAAAGATGCCATCAAGGCTAAAGCCTCCAATTCATATAAATGGGTGCATGAAATAATTGACCATTGGAAAAGGACTCTCGAGCACCCACTTCAAAGGCGATCTTTCCCTTTGGTTACCATCTACGCTGTTGGATTTACGGAGTAAAGATCTTGTTTCCTTCCCATGGTGGTTGAATTATGAATCACTATGCTGATCAATTGTTTCGACTCCATTTCGTGGGTCTCATATGCACATTATTGTCCCTACATATTAATTACTTCTACTCTGTGTTTCGTTTCGTGTCCAACAAGTGTGCCCCCAATGGTTATGACCTTAGGTTAATTTAGTTCGGTGTCTTGTGTAGTTGTCATAGGTTCAATTTTGGTTTGTGATGGAACCTATCCTAGCTAGATTTAATAGACTAAGTGAGTTAACATGGAATAAGGCTATTGTTGGTTTAGCAAAGGTGAAGTGACTAGAAGATCTCTTTTTTTGTATGGTTTTGATAGAATGTGGGGTCCAACATATAGCTACCATGTGGGGCCGGTCCTTGGATGGCACTGATGCTAGAGACCGTTAAATATATATATATATATATATATATATATATATATATATTGGTCCATTATGCAGGTTACACTTGTTTGATAAAAATAGAAGATCAGAAAAAAGTCCAACGGTCCAAATTGAATGCACGTATGGTTCGTTTAATGAGTGTACTGCATTGATTTTTGGAATATGGCATGAAATAGGTCGCATTATGTTGTGAATGGCCCAAATCGATCACATCATCACATGCACACCTACAATGGTGGGAACCAACCCCTGCATTCTATCAAAACCCGTTCTTATTGACCTCTTCTCTCCACTTCTGTCATGATGTGTGTCATCTTCTTCACATCAAGACCCTATGTGAGACAGTTGAAAAAGCAAGGTTGGTTTTGTTAGATCGATCAATAAACCAAATATCCAACGTCGTGGATTGTGAGGCCAGGTGGAGTAGATCCTGGAAAAACCTGAGTATCCATAACTATATCAGTTCTTTTAAATGGTCAAAGTCATTGGTAAGTAAGCACTCTTTCCATGACTGAGCTCTAGGAGCCCAAAGAATGATCAATTGAAATAGAAAAGAACATTAACAAATAGCATGAATAAAGATGAACAAATCCTACTTTAGATGTCCTTAATTTATTTATTGAACATCGAGTTGAGTCAAGTGAAAACTCGGTCATGTCTTTGAGTCACCTTGACCCAACTGGACACCATGTCTAGTCAATTTCAAGTTTTTGAACTTTGGCTAAAGGAATCTAAGTAGTGTGACATTTGGACTGTCTTATCAATGGGGTTGACTATATATTGGATGGGCCAGAGGGATGAACACATAGTCCATTGAACTTTAACATCGTTCAACAGAATGGTGGAAGTTGAAATACATGAATTTATTCTCTTGTTTACTTTAATGAATTTGCATTTATTTTGTCTATTTCAACCTCTTTTTTACACTGGGTATACAAAAAATGAAGTAGAACAACACTTTTTCAAATATTCAAATATAGTTAAAAATTTTAATTACTTGGTAAAGAGTACTAACCTAATCCAAGAACTTGTAGGACCACCAGTGCAAGCTCAAAGAAATCATAGCACGTGACATAATTAGGTGGAAATGGGTGTTCATGGTTGTTGCGACTTCTTCCTTCACTTTGATTGTTTCTGCTTTTGCTACCACTACTGCTACCACCACCACCTTGCAATAAAATGTGTCTAAAGGTTAACATGGGCAAGGAAACACAAAGGCTAGGAGAGACCTAGACCCAAACATCTTTCATCAAAATAAAAAGACAACATGCTTATTAGAAGTAAATAAAATAGGGAAATGAGCCCCTCATAGAGTTTCATCAGGACACTTGGACACTCCAATCACTGGATGTGGACTGTCCATCATCACTATGACCATGGCCATTGAGGAACTGAAAGGAGAATTGGTTTCTAATATAGGTTCATTTATGCCACTATCACCATCTATTCTTAAGATTCATCACATATTTTAGATTGAACTCGACGCCACCACAATTGTGGTGGTTTTAACACCACACAATCATTTTCCATATATAAAATATCACACATGCATGTAAAATGAGCATAACAAATATTGTTGGATGCCCCTCACCTGTTGGTCCAGATCTCGCATCATCTGGGTTCTCTCTGTCTCTTTGGTTTGGGGGACATCGCTGCGCCCATTTGGGAACTGAAAAGAAAATTAGTTTCAAATACAGATACAAATATGTCATCATCTGTCTATTTTTATGGTTTCTCATATATTTTGGATAGGAGTTTTGAGATTTTTAGATCTTCATTGTTCATCTGCTCAACTAGTTATCTAATTGTGCTCTTAGAGATTTAGATGCTTGGATGGTATAAATTCAGTATAATTGATTACATGTTCCATCGATGGGAGGGAGGGAGGGAGGGAGGGTGGGCTTTTCCTACCTTGGACATGTATATAATGGTGTATCAGACTATTCTTTGATAACTATGTTGTCTATTGGTTTGAACTATTAAAAGTCAATCAAAGGCCCTAATTAAACATAAATCAAGCGTGATTTCGTGAATTTAGGGCCAATTACATTGAAATACAACAAAAAGAAGGTGAAATCATGAAAAATATGTGAAGATTTACATTCTTTCATCTTCTTTTTTCCTGATGTACCCCGAGGGAGGGAGGGAGGGAGGGCTTTTCCTACCTTGGACATGTATATAATGGTGGACATGTATATAATGGTGTATAAGACTATTCTTTGATAACTATGTTGTCTATTGGTTTAAACTATTAAAAGTCAATCAAAGGCCCTAATTAAACATAAATCAAGCGTGATTTCGTGAATTTAGGGCCAATTACATTGAAATACAACAAAAAGAAGGTGAAATCATGAAAATATGTGAAGATTTACATTCTTTCATCTTCTTTTTTCCTTATGTACCCCATAACAGTCTATTCCACTTTGATTTGTCAAATACCACTCGAATCTTTTGATTTCATCCCAAAAAAAAGGTCAAAATCTAGTCTAAAATGACTTTATAAGGTTCCTCTATAGTTGAAATGAAAAAAGAAGAAAAATGAGTAAAAAGTCAAAAAATAAAAATTGGGCCATTATGGGTCCATTGGCCGGTATTGCACCTGTATTAGTGCCAAGATGGCCCATTCTTTTAGGGTGGCCCGATTCAGCCCTGTATGGCATATTCTTATCAGGCCGATACAGATACAACATGACGGTATCGACCGATTTGACATTGATATGCAAAATTGTGGATGGCAATCATAGTATTACATATTTCAAAATTTCAACAGTAAGCTCTATCTAGCTTTCCCTGAGTGCTTGAATGGGGATATGGTGCATCTTGATTGAATCTGTTTTCACATTAATAAACCAGAAATCCTTTATAGAGTAATACTATGCACCTTTTCCTGCATAAGAAAAGGAGACCTATGCACTCACTGGTGGTCCACTTATGCAAGGGAAGATTTGGGGTTGACTGAAGTACCCCCAGCAGCGCTTTCTTTGCATAGGTGGACCGATCATCAAACCCATTGGTCACTTCCTGTTCCCAGATCAAATAAGGATTCCTCCGAAGTCCAACTTTGATGATCTACTTTCTAATCATCCATTGATGCCACTCGCTGGATGATTAGGATCATCCAATAAGATTAGTATGACTTCCTGGATACTTTCCATCTACTTTCTAATCATCCATCTGCATTTATTGAATTGCGTGTTTTATACTTTATAAGAGGCACAAATGATGATCTTTGTGCATTCTGTACTTCCATTGTGTTTGGTGGATTGTTTTCTCTTCTGGAAATGATTATGTTGGGCCCATCTGATTGGAAAATCAAACAGCCTTCCATGGGCCACACATACAAGGGGACTGCCAAAATGCTTGAGAAGAAGAAAACTCAACTCAATCTCCAGCAGGTCAGATTGTCTCAAAGATTTGGCAGGAGTAGACTCGGATTGACTTGATATTATAATTAATTAAAGTAACACATTTGTATTAGGATTCAACATATAAACTAGTTATATGTCATATATTATTATTGTTATATTGTTATTGGTTGTAGGTTCAACACTCCATCTCTATGTTTTGACTTTCCATAAAGAAAATGCCATGAGAATGGGCAAGTGACTTGTACAAGTCACCGTGAGTTGAGTTGACAGAGTTTAGGGGTCAACTCGATGAGTCTTTTCCTATCAAGGACAGAGTCTGTCCCAAAAGCGGCCCGAGATACTTGGCTTGAATCTCACCGAGTCGAGTTGACTCAGGTGAGTTTCAGGTCCAGTCAGTGAGTTGTAGAACTATGCTATATACTTGCCCATGGGTTGGACATGTTGTCGGGGTCTGATATATTGGCCCATAAATGGCCTTTGATTTGTTTTCTTTCGCCATATATATACGCATTATATCACCCTTATTTTTCTACCATGCCTAATTTTCTTTACGTGATGATCTTGGCAAGCAGCTCATGCAGGTTGAAAGTTTCATCATGGGCCACATGGCTATGCGCTCTCTAGAGGGCTTATAGGAGGGATGTTCAGGGTACCTGCTTCTCCCATGAGATGGGTGTAGGGATTCATGGCATAAGTGTGCCCACATGGCATGTGTACAAGATTGGGGCCAATCATCAGGCAGGGCACATTGTTGTGACCTAGCCAAAAAATCACACTGGTTGACTTATCAAATGGACGGCACATGTATAAGAAAATTAATTCTGTTTTCAGTGTGCACTTGTGGCCTCCTTGATAAGCGGACCACATGTTGCCACAAGTGTTCCATTCCATCAAACTGTTGACATTTGGATAAGAAAATCAGTAATGTGCACTTGTGGCTTAACTGATGAGTCGACTAGATGTCACACATGTGTGCCACATTGGCAAGTGTGCTGCAGAACCACTCCGTCCATCCCATGGAAGGAGTCAACATCATTCCACAGGCTTCTAGCTCAAACATGGTGCTGCGGGCTTAGCTGGAGGTATTATAGAAATCTGAAGGTTGTTCACAACCATTTGGGTTTTTGTGGTTTATGCAAGTGGGGAAAATGCGGCGTATGGTTCAGTTCAGTGATCCAAACATTTGATATGACGGGCAACACTGTAGATGGTCCATTTAACAAGACTTCCCCAGATTGGAAGAATTCTAACCCTTCAATTTTGACTAACTTGAATCCTCCGATCTAGCTGATTTTTTTTTCTGTGGCCCAGAATATCAACCGTTTGGGCAACTGAACCAAGAGCCCTGGTACAAACTGAAAACCCTAAACCTTTCAATACCAAATCATGAAGTGAAAGATGGTGGCTATGTAAGAACAATCAACCTCCTAATGAGAAATGAACCAGCCTTCGCAGCAGCAAATAGAATTGCATGCATGTTGTATAATTCTCTGGCATTTTGACAATGTGTTTTCTTTGAGATTCATCATCAAAGACGCGGTGAAGAGGCGTCTCTTCGAGCCGCTTGACCACAATACCTGCAAAAGCATCATTGTAATTACAATATTACTACTGTTTACTACTAAAAGAAGCGGCAAATGTTTTGAATGGCGTCCAACTAAAGGCTTGTTTAGCCTTGCTTGATTAACTGCTTTTGGGCAATTGATTAAAACTAATTTCTATAACATGCTGCTTGTTGCACATGGATGACAGGATGGAAATTGTTTGCTGGTTGGATGTGAGCATCTACACATGTGCATACCGCTGTAAGTTCTGGTAAGGTCGAGCTCTGTGGGCCCCACCCATGATGTGTGTTGGACATCCACCCTATCCATCAGGTGTGTACCCCTGATAGTCTGGACTAGGATTGAGTACTGCCCCTGCCTGTATTGAGCTCAGCACAGGCATGACATGGCGGGATTTGACTCAACTCAACAGTAGTCCGTTCTCAGAGATGTACCACTCAAATATGTGCTCAACAACTTTCAAACATGGTTTGTGTGTGCTCCATCTTTGACTGCGACCTTCTGCCCAATCAAATCCTGTCACATTGTGCTTGTTCTAAGCTCAGTACCCAATCTAACTCTGATAGTCCTAGACCTCAAAATCCAGCCCCATCTATGACTTAGGTAGGCCACACCATAAAAAACAGTGGAAAGTGGATGCCCACCTAAATAAAACCTTCTTAATTGTTTGTGGAGCCCATAAAGATGTGGTTTACACTTCTGATCTGTCCATTGTGTGTATGACCTGAATGAGGGATCCCACCAAATTTCTGGCCAGTTCAAAACTCAGGTTGGCCCACGAAGTGAGTTTAGATGTTTTAAGCATGATTTTGCATTGTTCCAGATGGTGTGGACCACCTGAGTTTGGATACAGCTGAGTTTTGCCACGTTCTATGTCATGGAGGGGACTTACTAGATGGACGGTTTGGATGTCACATACACATCATGGTGGGTCCCGCAGAGCTTGATCTTACCGTAAGCTTCATTAAGGTAGAGAGGATGGCTTACAATGGTAGATGAGGCACTCAAGTCGTCCGAGGTGACTTCCACTTTTGAAGGCAGAAGGATTGCTTGCTAGAAGATGCAGAGCTGACTGTCCTCTTTCATTCACAAAGTTGACAAGATCCAAAGCTGGGTACTCGGTCGTTTTGTACTTTTTAATTATTTGGTAGGCCAAATCTTGCGAGTAGATAGTATCAAGGTATGAGTACATGAAAATAAACAGAAGGGATTAACTTGGAAGTTATGTGATATTCTTGCAGTCGTTGGGTCCATACACATGCACTCTAAATTGTAAACAACACATGTAATTCAACTTAAACCGTCCATGTTGTAGGACCCACTATAGATAGGTCATATCTGTTGTTGAATTTGGACCATCAACTTGGATCTCCAACAATCAGCATTTTTTCCTTTATGACCAATCTGAAGTGGGGTCCAAACTTTGACTACTTAATTTGGGTTACATGTATGTAATGTGTGTGGTCCACCATAGTATCAAATGACTTTCAGATTTGAAGTCTTACCAAAGTATTCCCCTGAAATGGCCACATGAAGAATGTTGTTACCATCATTCCTTCTCCAGTAATCAGTGCCATGTGTTGGGGGGCATTTGGAATGGAGATAGATGAAGGCATTCTTTTTGCCATGCAAAGCAGCCAAGAAGAGTGGGGTCTCACCATCTTTGTTGCGTTTTGCGACCAGTGGAGAGTGCCTATCTGCCATGCATATGCACATCCCCACATTCCCCATGGCCGCTGCTAAGTGAAGTGCAGTGTTGCCCCTGTCATTCACCAGCTCTAGGATTCTCATGTTGGTCACCGCCTTCACGAGCTTCTCTACTGCATGCATCTTATCTGTGGTCACTGCTATGTGTAATATTGTGTCTTCTGAACTGGTGATCTTGGCAGATTGGGTGTATGGTTTTTCTTTGTAAATGTTCACCACTTCTTCCCACTGATTGTTCATGGCAAACCGGAACATTTCCTTCGGGGTTTTCCTAAGGTCTTCTTCAGGCATCTCCGCCATTGGTTGGCCACCATAGGCAGGCGCCCCCGGTGGAAATGCCATGTTTAGTTGGCCACCTTGGGGGGGTACCATACCTTGAAATGCCATGTTTGGCTGGCCACCATGAGGAGGTCCCATGCCTTGAAATGCCATGTTTGGTTGGTCACCTTGTGGGGGTGCCATACCCTGAAATGCCATGTTTGGTAAGTTACCATGGGGAGGGATCATACCTTGAAATGCCATGTTTGGTAAGTTACCTTGGGGAGGGATCGTACCTTGAAATGCCATGTTAGGTTGGTCACCTTGAAACAGGGACATACCTTGAATTGCCCTGTTTGGTTGTTCACCATGGGTAGGTGTCATACCTTGAAATGCCATATTTCGTTGTGGTAAGATATAAAACCAAGTGCCAAGGTATCCAATATATGTTGTTGTTGGCGTCCATTGAAAATGTCTCATATGTGGTGCAAATTACAAAAGACCATCCGGTTGGGTCCCACAGATGGTTCTCTTCTTTCCAAAAGAAAAAGAAAAAAAGAAAGGAAAATACCAAATCTTGGTAGTCTTAGAAAGCCTCTTATAATCCGCTTTAACAAGCACCATCTTTTATATAGAAAATTGAAAAGAAAAAGAAACATCTTTTATTTATTAGAAAAAAAAAACACTGAAGCAAAAGGGAGGACGACGAACTGCCCCCTCCCTGATTCTTTACAGACCAACCATCCCTTTTTTAACCAAATTATTATTGTTGTTGTTGTTGTTATTGTTACTGTTATCCTTGTTATCGCTGTTGTTATTATTATTATTAAAGTTTTTTTTGTATGTACCCTCTATCTCTACATTCCCTTTAAATTTTTCCTGAAGTTATAAAATCAGACCCATCTCTGACTCAGGTGGACGACGATTGGAAACAATATGTGGGGAGTGCCCACCCTCGAAACTGCTTCCCTTGGTGTGCCCCACATAATCTTTGGGTTCGAGGCATACTTTTAGTGAGACAGCTGATGGCTGTGTGAGTGTGTACAACTGCATCTCCTGCAAGTAAACTAGAACGTATGATCTTTATGTAGCAAGCAAAGGGGTGTGCACCTGGGTGGGCCGCACTGTGATGGGTTTCTGAAATCCACTCTGATTATCAGGTGCATGACCATATTTTAGGTGTAGTGATTAAAAACCAGGCAGATTTGTGAGTCATGTGTGCTAAAACATTGGAGGGAGACAACCAGCCTACGGGGCCAGCCATGATTGTCCGTACAATCCAGTCTGACCATCAGTTGTGTCATTTATGGTTAGGCCTATGGCCCAAAAGTCAGGTTGACTGATAATTAAGGTGGGCCACACTAAAGGAAAAAGTTGGAAGAGGGACATCCACCCTTGATTTTCTACAAGGTCCACTGTTATGAATATGTGAAATCTACTCCAACCATAATCCTCGGAAAATTTTATGCATGGTGCCCCAAATTAGGCCCAGTGATTTATATGGGCCACATTAAGGGAACGGTTTAGAGGGTGGTATCTCCTTGCACATATTGTTTACTTTGTGTGGTCCAATCGAATGATGGATGAGGTTGATTTTTGGGTTTAGGATTTAATGTGAGCTGACACATCTGATGATCAGAATGGATTTCACATACACATTACGTTAGGGCTCACCCAAGCCTAGCTTGACCGTGCTCCTCCTTCACCTTAGGTGTGTAACCCATGCTAGGCCTAGGGCCCAAAAATTAGAGCCACACTTTTGAGAAAGGTATGCAAGGGATTCCTACTATCCAAACTATTTCCTTTGGTGTGTGCCATATAAATCATGGATGTGCTAATCTTTGTGCCTCAGGCATAATTTTTAGTGAGGCATCTGATTGTTGGAATGGATGTCATATGATGATGGTCTTGGTAAAGGATCAAAGATGGATGTTCCTCTCTCAATTGTTTCCTTCCGTGTGGCTTACCTGAATCACGGGTCACTTGATTTTTATGCCCAATGACAGATGACCCAACTAATGGTCAGAGTGGATTGTATATACACACCAGAGGGTCCATAAAAAATCAAGGGCGGGTATCCTCTCCTAACTGTTTCCTTTGGTATGGCTCACCTGAATCACAAATAATTCTGATTTTTCTTATGCTTAACATGGAGTTATATACCTAATGGTCGGAGTAGATCTAAGAGACGAATCACTGTGGCACCCATCTGAACCATCACCCCTTTTGCTAATCCAATACACAGGGTTGATGGATCTCAGAAGAATACATAGCTGTATCGACAGGACACTTTTCCTTCTTTTTTTATTTTTTTATCGTCCGGATATTTAGGGCCTGGTGGTTTTCTTGCCAACGGCGTAACTCCCATAACAGCTGACCATGGATATAGAGAGAACAAGAAGCCCATTGGTGAAAGCTCGAGTCAATTGGATGGGGGTTGTGTGCGTGGGTAGGTGTCTATATATGGGTGCGTGCTGCGTGTGTAAGGGTGTGGGTGTGGGTGTGTCTGAAACTCTTAAGTTCAACTGGTTAGACCGTGCAAGCATTTCGGTAACTGATGATTAATCGGAGGGTGTTTGTTTTTTTCAATTACATATGTAAATGAGACTAAATAGCTACTAATGAGTTTTGAGGGGTATTTGTTTGAGCGGGAAATAGCTGCTAATTATGTATCGAAAATAGCATCAAATGCATAAAATCAAAGACGTATGGAGTGCCCATAAAATCCGTGGGTTCCCCAGTGATGTATGTGTTGTGAGCCAAAAAATTAGATGTATTGGAAGCTCAAGTGGACTATACAGGAAATGGGGGTTAATGATGTTCACCGTTTGAAATTGAAACCTTCCTACGACCCATAGAAATGTGTATCTAATCATCCAATCTATTCATAAGGTCACACTGATATATATATATATGAAGGGTCTACACAAATATTAGCTTGATCCAAAACTTCTATGGCCCCTGAGAAGTTCTCAATGTTGGGTGTTCAATTCTCATTTCCTATGGTGTGGTTGATTTGAGCTTCGGGCCTACCTCGTTTTTGGGCTTATATCTAAAATGAGCTACAGAACAGATAGATGGTGGGGATAAGGTACATACATCATTGTGGGCCCCACAACCTTTACATACAGAAATTATAATGATATAATCTATAAAGGGATTTGCCTTTTCTATTGATTCCTACCGATTGGATTAAAAAAAAAAAAAAATTATGAATGGGCAAACAAACTCTAGCTTAAGGTCATCCTTGGGAGTGCTACTGTAAATACATAGACAAATAATCATTACTCATTCATCATAAATTATGTTGAAATTTGGTTTATGAAAAGTCAAAACTTCAGAAATTTTGTTTTACCGTCAAAATGATTTTAAAAATTTTCAAATAAAAAGGTGCAATTTTTGCTTTTGTCCGTGTTGAAAATGAGAAAAGAAATCTTTTGGTTTATATGTGGAAGTGTGTGTAGTATTCTTACTCGGAGTTTTAAATATTGAGATACTCTGGTTGCTCATTGGAACGCACGCGTGCTCAAGCAATGGCGTGGGTAATGTGGTTGTAGTGGCGCTAGTAGGTGCACTAATATGAGCCTAGGTGTGAGTGGTCTGATATGGGCCTGGGTTTTATACGCTGCAGAAAATGATCAAATTATTAATCCAAATGGTCGGCCGTTTTGAGAACAGCTAGCAACCTTAAAAGCCATAACAATTTGAAAATGGACGGGCCTTGATGATCCAATAATCAAATTTTTCGATCTAATGATCTGAAATGGCCCAAATTAATGATCAACGTTCATAAACATTTTTCAAATGGTCTGAACCATTGATGGCTGCATAGCAACGATCCACTATCATGGTGCATATATAAACTGGACCATTCTAGTCCAAATACCAATCAACTCCAAAAATTCTCTCCTCATCCATCAAATCTTACAAAAAACATCTCCATCTAAGAATATTACAAATACGTCCGCTGTTTGAGTATGCTAGAAGATCAGCCACGTTGAATAGTTCCTAAGTGAACCCTTTGTGATTGTTACATATATGATCTAGATAGGGTTGTCTTATCCTGAAAGCAATTCGCCTATAACCCATCAACAATTGATAATGGGGCAAATCACACTTTTAGGACAACGTAATTTTTACATGATTCAGCCTAGTAAAACAAAAGAAATAATTTTACTTTTATTTTTAATTTTCAATGTTTTCAACATATTTCACAACAATCTTAAAGCGTGAAAATGGATACCGAAAGTGTTGCATCAATCAAACTAATGAACCAGGATCTGATCAGATTGGACTGATTCAACGGTGCGAATTTCATTAGGTGGCAAGACAAGCTGAAATTTCTTCTAACTGCTTTGAAGATATTCTACATCCTGGACCCGAAACGGCTCCTCGACGCTCACACCCGGACATGTGGACCTCTACCATTTGCGGCTCGGCTCCACAATCGAGAGTAGACCACGCAGCATCGTCCCATAGGCCGAGTGCTAAAAGGGCGCCCTGAAAGAGCACGTGATCTCTAGCCACCAACACCCCACCTCAAGCGTTGAGTATCATGATTGCAGACACGCTCTGATTCCTGTGCACCCCACCTAAAACAACATTAATGACAAGTCAAATCAACACCTCGGGCATAAAAATCCGACCTAACCGAAACCAATCTACTTCTCGAGCCTGCTATGCAAACACGGAAGTAAGGGAGCTTACTGTTATGGGTAAAAAACAGTATTAGCCACTAAGTAAAATACAGGTCGAATATATGTGCCCTATGCAAAGACCTTGACCAATGACGACTGAGTTTGATCTTGAAATAAGAACGGACTCAATCGTTCAAGAATAGTCCGGACCCACTGGGCTGCCCAACAAGCTTGAACACCCGCCAAAGGAACCAGGTCGGCACAATGCTCCCAGGTCAAGTCGGCCAAAATCACCTCGGCCTCCTACTGCACATCTCTTCTGATCCCGAATGATCAGACCTTATCTAAAAGAGATTCTGTTGAAATCTTCTCCAAATATCTCGGAGGATACCCGCAATACGCTCGGGATCCCGAGACCCTCACCAAGGATCTTGGAAGATTCCCCCACGCGTTTGGGATCCGAATCCCTTTATGGTACGCCCTTATTAAATAGAGAGATCTCCTCTATAGCACCACATCACCTCAACTATAAATAAAAGCATCTCTAATGGTGAAAGGTACACATGATTTCTAGCCTAAAACCTCTTACTTGACTAGACCCAAATTTCCTACCTGGTTTAGGCATCGGATGGTCCCCAGTACTATTTTGGGTATCCTTTGTTCTTTCCTTGTGTAGGTATACGAAGGTCCAAGGAAGGCTAACCAAATTCATACATCAACAAACTTCATTTTTCGTATACAAACAAGCTAAAATATAGAACTTGGTATCGATTCCCTAGAGGGGTTGGCTTATAGTTAAGTGTCAACTTACAGTGGGTGTACTAACAAGCTAACCAAAAAATTAAAATTAATTTTTTTTTTTTTTTAAATGGCTAAAATATAGGACAACTAATCCTTTAAAAGTTGTGTTGTGTAGCACAATCTATTTGGAAGAGAGAAATCCGTTGTATCTTATTAGCTTGGGTCATGGAAAATGACGTGGACCAATGAAACCCAATGGTACTGGAATTTTCTGTGCCTTCAACATTGATGATCCACACTCAATTATAAGTATTTTATATATAAATCGAGTTTAGATTGGGTCGGGCAACCCGACACCTCAACCAAAGCCTGACCCAACTTTTATCGGGTTGGTGTTTGTATATCCCAAGCCTGAGATTGAACTCAATATATCCTGCTCGAGCCTAACCCAATGTTGGGTCGGTTGGGTTGAACCTGTCTGACTTTCAGCCCTGGATTTCACACAGTTTCAGATAATGTGATTCACTTGAGTTCCATATATGACTTATTTTGGGATCCCGTGACATAGAGGGGAACCACCAAATTCACAATGTAGATGTCAGACATAGATCATGATTGGGCCCACAGAGCTCGACCTCATGGGAGCTTCCATGAGGCCGACCGCATAGTACAGTGTCGTGTGCGCTCGCGGGCTACAGTTACACTGGTTGAACTAGGACTATTGGTTAGGTCGAGCGCACATTCCACGGCCCAATGCAAACATCTCAAGGGTTTGACAAACATTAACCAATTTAGTTAATGGTCTTTAATATGGACAGTCAAGAGTTTTTTGCACAAAAATAGGTCCAACCAACTATTCGATCCATGATCTAAATGTTAGTGCCATCATTGATTGCTTGTCATTCTAAAGAATTACTTTTGTTAGGCAATTGTCACAGTCCCATCCATTATATGGAAAAATCGGCTGCATAAAATAAGGCCAAAGTAATCAAGGATGATTTGGATCATCCTACAAGTGCGATATTTGCACCCTAGCCATTGCAATGTGTTCTAAACTAAATGGACCGTTCAGATTGGTCAATAGTACTAAGGGTCCCAATGCAACTAGGAGCATTATATATATATATATATATATATATATATATATATATAACCAATGCCTCCCTCTCCCGGGCATTGACTGTGGGTCCCACCAGCAGTAATAGTGATCTGCTCGAGGAAACATGGAAGAGGTCAGTCACCCCTAGGACGCCAATGTGGCACCTCTTCAAGATACAGGCCGTTCATCTGGTGGGTTCCACAGTCAGCATTCCCGTGCCCATCAATATTGAGTTCAATAAATAATTGGGTCGGCCGTTTGCTTTGATATAGGCCGCTTGTAACTGATTTATCTTTTCTTACAAGTGTGGCCCATTTGATGAGTACAAATGGACGGCCTGATTTTTGGGCCAGGAAATGTTTACTGCTTTCCCCCCACCCGATGAATTAAAAAGAAAAAGAATTCTGGGCACCTCATACTTTTAAAACTTGCGCAAATCACGTTGGAATTTCATCAGTACATTTTGACTAGGGGACATTTCCCTGTACTTCTCTCTTTTTCTTTCGACTTTCTCCTTTTCCTTTTATTTCTCTTGGAGAATATGGAAGTGGACATCCCTATTGCACGACGTGGCTCAGGTTGTGGGGCCCACTGTGATGTTTGTGTTTTATCCATGACGTCCATCCGTTTTTCGAGATCACTTTAAGTGGATGAACCCAAAAATGATTGAGATCCAAAGTTCAAGTGCACCGCACCATAGAAAATAGTGGGGATTGAACGTCCACTGTTGAATACTTCCTAGGGCCCACCGTGATGTTTTATTTTCCATCGAATATTTTCATAAGGTTACACAGACCTGGATGAAGGGAAAACACAAATCTAGGCTTAATCGAAAACTTCTGCAGCTACTAAGAAGTTTTCAATGGTGAGCATTCAATACCTACTGTTTTCTGTGGTGTGATCCACTTGAGCTTTAGACCTGCATCATTTTAGGGATCATATCCTAAAATGAGCAGGCAAAACAGATGGATGACATGGATAGAACACATACACCATGGTGGGCCCCAAAGAGATTGGGCCACGTCAAGCCACATGATTATTGGTTTATTCGTGTGGCCCAATCCCCTTCCGGAGATGATATGGTGAAACTGGGAGAACTCGAATATGGCAGCGCCATCTCCCCACGGTACATGTAGCAGGGAGAGGTACCAACTGGGCCTTCCAACTAGTGGGCTCTGTCATAGATCAATTATGTTTCGAAAATTAAACAGTAATAATAATAACACGTTTAACCGATGGTTCAAAACTCACGGCATCAGATGATCTTAGACGTCCAATCAATGGTAAAAATTAATGAGTTGAGATTGAGTGGAGAAAAAAAGAAGAAGATCCAATCATCTTGGAACTTCTATTTAAAATATCCCACCTTGTATTGCACATGATTCCAAAGTAGCATTTTCGTTTGGTTATTATAACCAGGTGATTTATGGTCCGTAAACAACATTTAGCTGTAATAAATTGGCGCCACTCAAGGGGTTAGGATCATCTGCTCGCCGTGATTCTTGCAACATGGCTTGCTCTCTAGTACCATTGAATTACCTTTTGATAACTACATGGGACGTCCCATATGTCGTCAATTTAAAGATTTGGGGATGTTACATCGTTTAAACCTTTTAAATGGCACATGGGGTGACCTATTGTTGATTTGGACAGTTCATTCATCAAAAGGTAGGAGTAAGCCATAGTACAAATATCATGCTAATTAATTAGGTGATCCCAAGCTTCTGATCAATAGCATGAAAATGATCAGTCAAGATTGATAAGAGAAACACAATAGGTTCAATCATCATCTTAAAATATCTAGTAGATATATCTAATTTTGTATTTCTTACGATGAATCTAAAGCAATAATTTGATTTGATGATTCTAACCATGTGATTTATCATAAACAACGGACAGTTTTAAGAAATTAGTCCGTTCAAAACAGTGATGATCATCTGATTAGTATTACTCTTGCACCATGGCTTGCTCCTAGTTGGATGAATGAATGAATGGTTTAGGTCAATGATAGGTCACCCTATGTTTTGTTTAAACAATTTGGAGACTTTTTTTATGTTAGCAAAATCCTAACCCTATACACACTCCCAAAGAAAGTATAAGAGATAAAAACCCTGAGATGTTAAGGGAAGGGTGTGTGGTGTGCTTGACACATTTTAGCCTACACATAAATGAAGAAAGAAAAATTTTGATGGTGGACGACACATTTATGTTTTCTGATTTTATGGCTTACTCACGCTTTAGATGTGCATTTTTAGGATGATAGTCGAAACATGAACGGGTTCAATAGATGTATGGTATGGATGTAACAAGTATCACAGTGGGCTCTATAAGAATTCTATAAGGTGGGCCTTATTGATCAGCGGTCTGGATTGCCCTAAAGGTTGGATAGTGTGATCGGGAGTACCAGTGGACCCCACTTAGTTGTGATTAATCTAAAATTGTGTAAAGGGTGGTGCGCTACAGGTACGCCATTTATTCAGTTTATTATAAGACACTAAGTGATGAGAAATTTATTATATTAGTATTGTATGTTGATGACATGTTTATCACCAGTTATAGCATGTCTGAAATTGACATACTGAAGACTCAGTTATAAGGAACATTCGAGATGAAAGATTTGGGGGCTACAAAGAGGGTTCTCAGCATTGACATATACAGATACAGGAAAAGGAGTAGGCTTTGATTATCTCAGGCAGAATACCTTGAAAAGGTATTGATGAAGTATAGGATGAATAAGGCAAAGCCGGTCAGCGTTCCCCACGCAACTCATTTTACGGTATATTTGGAACAGTGTCCTAAACCAAATGAAGAAAAGAAGGTTATATCTCGTGTGCCTTATTTGAGCGCAGTTGGTAGCTTGATGTATGCTATGGTCTGTACAAGAATGGATATTTCACATGCAGTCTGTGTTGTTAGCAGATATATATATATATATATATATATATATATATATATATATATATATATATATATATATTTATTTATTTATATACTTTTTGAAAAGAGAGGCATTGAAATGTCTACTTCTATACATTCGAGGTATGCAAGACTACATCTTATCATTTGAAAATTCAGGGACAAGTTAGTATGCTATGTGGATTCTGATTACGTAGCCAGTGTAGAA
This sequence comes from Magnolia sinica, assembly GCF_029962835.1. Taxonomy (NCBI): domain Eukaryota; kingdom Viridiplantae; phylum Streptophyta; class Magnoliopsida; order Magnoliales; family Magnoliaceae; genus Magnolia; species Magnolia sinica. The sequence continues at coordinate 39,901,114 of NC_080590.1, read as the reverse complement.
AATAGAAGGACAACTTTCGGTTACTCGTTTGTGCTAGCGGGTGGAGCAATCAGTTGAATGTCGAAGCTTCAGTCTGTGGTAGCTCTTTCCATGATCGAAGCTAAGTATATGGCGGTAACAAAAGCATTCAAGGAAGGCGTTTGATTGAGAGGAATGATAAAGCATTTAGGGCTTCAATTGGAGGTCATGCCAGTCAATTGTGATAACAAAAGCACAATCAATTTAGCTAAAATTTATGTTTATTAATCACATACTAAAACATATTGATGTGTATCACTATTTTATCTGGCATGTACTTGAGGAAGGAGGCGTGACTCTAGAGAATATTCATATGAGCATGAATCTAACAGAATGCTTACGAAGGTGGTTCCCACGGAGAAGTTTAAGTTCTATGCAACTTCTTTGGACTTGGTGAAGGAGTAAATGGAAGACAGAGTGAGCATGAGAAGTGATGGTAGAGCTATGATATAAGATGAAATTAGATATGAGGATAAAGAGTTATGATGAATGAAGATTGAATAAATGGTGGAGATTGTTGTTGATGTCTTAAATCTGTTAATAACAGGGTTTGTCGATACCATCAACAAACCACTCGATGTCATCGAACAGAGGACGATGCCATCGATAAATGCTCGATTCCATTAAGAAAATCTGAAAAATCCAATGTTGGTTGCTGGAACGTTTTAGTGTTGTTACTCAATGTCATCGAAGTAAGTTTGATGACATCGAGGGTTGTTTATGGCATCGAAGGTCCCATCAATGATGTGCTAAGAATTAAGTAACAACGAAATTTGTTTCCTATTCCGATTGTGATAGTATATATATATATATATATATATATATATATATATAGGATGTAATCACGATTAGGTTATAAAGAGGGCTTTCTAATTCACTCCTAAGGGTTTCAAGGGCATAACTATGGCTTGTGAAGTGGATTCAATGTTTGTTCGAATCGGTAACACTATCTCTTGTAATTTTTGCTTTCATACGGCATTACTCATCTCTTTGTGCCGTGGTTTTTTCCTGCAAGGATTTTTCATGTAAAATTTGAATTGTTCTTATTTGGACTTGGTAGTGCGATTGCGAGTACTTTGCTTGATTTGTCTCTAGGTGTTTCCGCGGTTCCCCAATAGACATGACCATTCATGCCCAGATAATACTCCCCCTCCTGTGTAACATCAATAGCAATTGGATGTTGTAAGGTTTTAAAATCATCCTTCTACTGTTCCATAGAATCAAGGTGCCCTTCCTCAGTGATCGGGTTTGGCTCTTTCATCCCGGGAGTCAAGGGTGATCTGGAAGACCTAGATAACCTGTTTTATCATGGGCTTTTAGCTAATTAGGTTTGAAATTTATTTTCTTGTATCTTTGGGTTGCATGTTCAGCCTTATCCATTAGTACATCAAAGGCCTCCCAATGGAATTGTAAGACCCGTATCCTAGTCCTTACTATTCCGTCGAATTCCGCGATCCTTCCCGTCGAATTCCAGCAACCCGCGATGTATAATGAACGTTTGCGCACGACCCTAAGTCGTATCTTGTAGAATTGAGTCGGCCTTATTCGAGACTTATACCATTGCGACCGCATTGTCACCGCGGTTCTAACGCCGCGACTCATGCACCGATCCGATACCCTGGCAGGGAGATGTGAGAGAGAGTAATTTTGAATTAAGTAATTAAAACTAAGAATTTAAAAGTGGGAACTAGGGTGCCAAGGATCCACTTGTAGTGAACAGGGAGCCCTCTTGCTTGATTCAAGTGACACAATTAGAATTGGATTCTTATCCTATCCAATTAGAAAATATATCAATAAAACCAAATTTGAACTTCCTTTGATCTAATTCTCAATGGAGAATTATGATAATTGGCAGGGATTTCATCTCCAAACCATGCCCGGGAGACAATGGCGAACAACAGGATTTACCAATCTCATAATATCAAAGCAGGAGAATTGTGAAGATTAGGAAGGATTTCATCACCCTACCACGCCCAAGGGATGATGGTGAACAACAGGACTTATTTATTTCACAATCTCAAATCTGGAAAAGAAGATACTCAAAGCTATTGCAGTTCTACTATAATTTAAGTCACAATAAACCATTAAAAACTGAAAGTATTCCTTAAATATCAAATTAGAATTTATGGAGTTTAACATAAACATGAATCAAAGCAATAGAAACATGTCATCATGCTACAAGCTTCACCTCTTAGCCCTATCTAAGAGGTTTAGTCAATCATAGACATAATTGGACTAAAGTCTCTTAAGAAAAACATGAAAACAACTAAGAAATAAGAAGAAAAACTCTTGGCGACGGCTTTTCTATCCTTTTACTCCACTCCTTAAACCCTAGAAGATACCTAGGAATATCTTAGGGAGTCTTATTTATAGTTGTGGAACTTCAACTTTCGCACCTAGTTGGAAAACTTTAAAAATCGTCTCAAATTTACGCAGTTTGCTAAAATAGACTTTACTTTGCATATTTTTCAAAATAGACTTCATTCTGCGCAATTTCACAAAATGACCCAAAGTTTCAGAATATGCTTTTCCAGGACGATTTCAAGATTCATTTTCTTCACTTCAAATTTTTTATTCTCTTCATTCCTCTATTGGTTTTCTTGGATCTTTAGCATGTGAATCCTTTAATCTTGGTCTCCTAAGATCCATCCCTTACCTTGGTGATTTTTGAGCATCAAATCCATGCTTTCAGCACCCTTTTCAATCCAAGCTCTTAAATTCACCTTGCAACACAAACATGAGTAAAATAAAACATTAAGTATTATCATGTTCATAAAACCAAGATATAGATGGGGGATAATATGCAATATTTGACCCTCAACACAATCCCCAACTAGCATTTTACTAGTCCCTAACAAAGTATGTGAAAAATATTTCGAGAACTACAGGATAATTTTTATAAGCTCATGCGTTTAAAATTTTTTTTTTAAAAAAACAATCCATATAATAGAATTCTAAAATACATTAATGTTGTGCATTACCTTCTCCTAAACTCTAGTACTTGGTAAGTTTCATAATCAAGTTCAAAGCATTAATCCTCCAATTAGAACAATTCCAAACATTGAGTTCCATGGGTGTATAATGAAGTGTAGACTTATCACAATCAAAGGTTCAATTCTTCACTTTCATGATAACGTTGATAAACCTAAACCGAAACTCGCCTTACAGTTCATCTTTTAATTCCCTCTTTTATTCTTCCACCTTTTGATTTTTCCATCGATAGCTTTCACGCCATATCAATCTTTTTAAAGATCTTTTATAGGTGGCCTTTTTAAAGACAATTGTTTTTTAGCTGGGCATTTTTTTCTTTCTTTTCAATTCTTCTTATTGAACATGATGGACTAATTTCTAAGGTTAGTACCTTCCATGCTTAATAATCATCAAGTTAATAATTCAATATCAAACTAACACTTTAATGTGTAAGCTGGATGTGATATGTGAAATCATGATTCAATCAATGTTTAAAACTTCTAATCGAGGATCAATGACTTAACTTAATTTTGATATCTCTCAAGTGACTAAAATTCAAGAGACATAAGGCATCAACATTAAGTATCTCGTAATTCTAATTCATGGATTAACTTCGAGATCACTTAAATTTGTAAAAATTTCAGAATTTTTTCTCAATTTTTCACAACTTTGCCCAAAGACTAAGAAAACAACTTATTAGCCTGCCTAATCCACAACCCCAATCTAAAATCTACATTGTCCTCAATGTAAAAGAGATAAGCATTCAATGCAAATGAGGCAACAAAAAGAAAAGGAAAGTGGTAGAAAGGTAGTACCTGAAGAAAGAATTCTGAGGTTTTTTTTTCAAAATATCTCAATCTGAAGAAGGGTTAGCAAAAGAATTAAACCATTAGAAAGCAAACTTTCCTAAACAGCAAAAAACAAACTATCCTAAATGGTGAAAAGCAAACTATCCTAATCCTAAATTCTTTGAAGGCAATAAATCTAATTAAGAAAATAGGGGAAAGCTACTTAGTCATGCCGCAAGGTTCCTCCTCTGGCTAGTATCTTGATAAATTTCTCAGTAAGTTTTGTAACAAGATCATACAAAAGTCATCTTTGCAATAGGCTTGGATGCCATAAAGCATGAATTTCCAAAGAAATTTATGAACTTTAGCATAAGGTTTCCTTTTAATCTCCTGAGGTGTCCAAAGTATATATGATTCACCTGTAACTGAAAAAGTTCCAGAGTTAGTACATCATGGTGAATCAGAGACTACAAGTAGATAAAATTTAGAGAAATTCTCAGTAGGTGATGTAGTCTCAACATATTCTAAAGTTTCAGGCTTCGGTTCAACTTTCAGCTCTTCCTCCCTTAATGGTAAACATTCAAGATCTGTAGAAGGAAGAGCTTCAGAATAAGGGTTCTCTCGGTCAGTAACAACCATCGAGGTATTGTTTTGAAAGTCATCCATTATTTCTTTTATCATGGGATCATTTGAATCTGCAAAATATGCCAACCTATCTTTCAGAGAGTTGAGATAGTCAGTTCAGAGAGACTCATTTTTCACATTGAGGTCTGTGATAATATACCCAATGATTCCTTCATCTTCTCTTAGAATAGAAGGAAACATGATTTCTTACTCTTCACCTTGGTGAGAGTCAATTATTACTGGATACATCTCACCTTGCCTTGCATAAACAGAATGTGGATTAGTAGTGACATTTATGTGAAGATTCTGTTCATTGTTACTACTCAGTAAAGGCTTTATATCGTCAAGTGTTGACGGCTCAGAAGGTGGCCTTAACTGAGTGGTTTCAAATTCTAGAGTCATCTCGGGCAACTTGTCTATCTCCCTAATCATATTATAATCTAAATTATGGGGAGTGGTCTATGCACGCCTCAAAAGAGTCATGTGGTTCACTTGGAAAGGACTCTTCCTCCACATGTAAATCAAACATGTCAGATGGGTGGAGTAGATCATTATGGTCAACAATGTCTTGTCTCTCGTGATTACTTTCCTGAACCATAATTAAAATCAATTCCAATGAATCTTGGGCTGTAAACTCATGATTCTCATCCCAATATTTATCATCTTCCAATTCAGTACAGTTCACAAGTGGGATGAGATCACTTTCCTCACACTGTTTTCCTAGGCTGAGTTAAGGCTCGAATAAACTAACATCTTCCTCCTCATTGAAGTCAAGTGTGTCATATGACTAAGGCGTGTCAGTATCATTATATTTGAAAGACAACCATGTCTCTTGATCATTTCTTTGGACAATCATCGAGATCGACTCTTTAGGAAATTGAGTTGTATTCTTGTTAACGCAATCAAACTCTTCATTCTCAATTTTAATACTCTCTGCAAGCTAGGATCACTTTCCTCACATTGTGTTTCTAGATTGGGTTGAGATTGTGATAATCTAGCCTCTTCAACCTTATCGAGGCGCAATTCAATAGCTTCCAATGATTTTATCATGCCTTCAACAAGTTGGTTGAACTGTTTTTAATAGTCTATGAAATTCAAACGTGAATCCTCTTGGATCATTTCTGCTTGCATTTCAAAGGTAGGAGATCCAAGAGAATAGTCACTATAATCAATTGTTGGTTCATCTCTCTAATGTTAATGTTTCCACTGACGATAGTCGTACGGGTCATAGGTGGGAGAGTCTATTTGTTGTTGGTACATACTATCACCCATAATATAATCTCTCATTATTTTCTTCTTATCTGATGGGTAATAATAGTTCTCACTCCCATAATTATGATAACCCCAACAATCACATATTGTTTTCTTAATCTGTGGGGTGTAATTATTCTCCTGCCTATGATCGCGTAAAGACTTCTTAACCGGTGGAGCATTGTATTCTGGTTGGTTCTTGATGATGGTTTTAGAAAAAATTCGAGACATAGGTTATTTCCTAACATAATCATCTGACGGCCCTTCACAATTTCTCGCATTCTCTAAAACTAGCTTAGTATACTGGCATTCGCACTCTTGTATAAACATGGTGAAACCCTAATCCTGAACCTAATCTTAAAATAGAATAAAAGAAAAATCCTACAACAATATGGAAAGTAAGTAAAGGAGAAGTTAAAAGGAGTTCATCGGTTTGAAGAGTTCTATGTTAGGATCTTACAAAACAGAAAACAATGTTAGTTTCTAAAAATAAATCAGAAAAAACCCTAACCTAAAAACAAAACAAAAATTTAGTCCTAAAATCAAATTAGTTTCTTAAAAAAAAATAGTTTTTAAAAATAAATTAGAAAAACCCTAACCTAAAAATAAAAAAAATAGTTAGTCCTAAAAACAAATTAGTTTCTAAAAAAAAAAAATAGTTTCTAAAAACAAATTAGGAAAGTTTCCAAATCTATAAATTTAAATTTAGAAATAGAAAGAAAAATTAGTTTCTAAAAACAAATTAAGAAATTTTTTAAATCTAGAAATAGAAAGAAAAGTTGGTTTCTAAAAAAAATTAAGAAAGTTTCTAAATCTGGAAATAGAAAGAAAAGTTAGTTTCTAAAAAAGTAAACTAAGAAAATAACCTAGTTTCAAAAAAAATAAAAAAAAATAAAAAAAAATGAAAGTTTCTAAAGATAGAAAGTTTCTAAAAACAGAAAAAGGAAACGAAATTAGTTTCGAAAAACGGATTAGGAAAGTTTCTAAAAAATAAAAAATTAGTTTCTAAAAATAAATTAGGACAGTTTCTATCCTATAATTAAAAAGTAAATATGTTTCTAAAAACAAAAAAGAAAAGTTTCTAAACTTAGAAATAAAAAGCTAAGTTAGTTTCTAAAATAATTCTGAAAAAACCATAACCTAAAAATAGAAAATAGAAAAATCATAATCTTAACCTAATTTCAAAACTAATCAAATCCAAAAAACGTAACCGTCATTCATCAGCCAAGGCGCCAAAAACTTGTTCACAACCCCAAGTGTAGGGTCGCGATATAGTAATAATCTCGGTAAGATCGAAGTCAAATCCACAAGAATAGACACTTGTACGTTTATGAAATTAACTAGAAGTAGAACTAGAAGAAGATGTGAAACTAATTCTGAAGTATTTGAAAGAGTAATTGTGAATTAAGTAATTAAAACTAAGAATTTAAAGGTGGGAACTAAGGTGTCAAGGATCCACTTATAGTGAACAGAGAGCCCTCTTGCTTGATTAAAGTGACATAATTAGAATTGGAGTCTTATCTTATCCAATTAGAAAATATATCAATAAAAGTAAATCTGAACTTCCATTGACCTAATTCTCAGTGAAGAAGAACTATGATAATTGGCAAGGATTCCATCTCCAAACCATGCCCAAGAGACAATGGCAAACAATAGGATTTACCGATCCCATAATCTGAAAGCAGGAGAATTGTGAAGATTAGGAAGGATTTCATCATCCTACCATGCCCAAGGGATGATGGTGAACAACAAGACTTACTAATTTCACAATCTCAAATTAGGAAAAAAAGATACTCAAAGCTATTGTAAATCTACTGTAATTTGAGTCACAATAAACCTTTAAAAACTGAAAGTATTCCTTAAATATCAAATTAGAATCCATGGTGTTCAACATAAACATGAATCAAAGCAATAAAAACATCCCATCATGCTACAAGTTTCACCTCTTAGCCCTGTCTAAGAGGTTGATCCAACCATAGACATGATTGGACCAAAGTCTCTTAAGAAAAACATGAAAACAACTAAGGAATAAGAAGAAAAACTCTTAGCGACGACTTTTCTACCCTTTTGCTCTACTTCTTAAACCCTAGAAGATACATAGGAACATCCTAGGGAGTCCTATTTATAATTGTGGAACTCCAACTTTCGCACTTAGTTGGAAAACTTTAGAAACAGCCTCAAATTTAAGCAATTTGCTAAAATAGACTTCACTCTGCACAGTTTCCTAAAATAGACTTCACTCTGTCCAATTTCACAAAATGGCCCAAAGTTTCAGAATATGCTTTTTCAGGATGATTTCAGGATTCTTTTTCTTCACCTCAAATCTTTGATTCTTGTCATTCCTTACTTGATTTTCTTGGACCTTTAGCATGTGAATTCTTCAATCTTGGTGTCCTAAGATCCATCCCTGCCTTGGTGATTCTTGAGCATCAAATCCATGCTTTTAGCACCCTTTTCAATCCAAGCTCTTAAATTCACCTTGCAACACAAACATGAGTAAAATAGAACATTAAGCATTGTCATGTTCATAAAACCAAGATATAAATGGGGGATAATATGTAGACACTTAGACACATTAGAAAATAGAGAGAAGTACCTTCATTTGTTCATATGACAGGTGTTGGGACATGAAAAGTGTAAAAGGTACAAAATTCTTCTAAGCAAGTGGTTAGTGTGGCTCATGTTGATTCTGAACAAAGTTAAAAATGGCATGGCCCAAAAACATGAAGAAAGCTCGTTAGTGCGGCTTAGGAATGGAAGCAATGATAAGAACTAATATGGCCTGATGGCGTAGCCCTAGCCCAAGTCCATGCCATGTTACTGCCACATGGACTAATCTAGCCCCATATTATGTTACGTCATCAACAAGACCTTTTCGAGAAATGCATATGCCACATGGCACGATTCTCAGTCAATCGAAAGGTGACACATCATTACTAGATTTCCAAGGAAGCCTATAAATACCCCATTAGTGCCTCCATTAAAAGATTTTTTTTATTATAATCTTTATTTTTTTACTTTCATTTGTTATTTTTTAGCAATTCTCCTCCTTTAAGTTTGTGCAACCTTTCCCATGTGACATTCGAAGGAAACTTCAAAGATTCTTTTATCTTCGGCCACACCAACCTCCAAGCCAATGAAAAAACCATGTAAGGACTCTTGAGGCTATGATTCTTTGATCTAGCCAATCGCCTTAATCGACATGCTGTCCAAATAGCTAGCATAGCCGCACCATCACTTATGAGAACATTATTTCATTCTTTATTTATCCTTGTGATTCATGTCATACATGATTGTAAGTGCTATGGTTTCTAGCTCCTATAATTGTCAAATTTTGTAGTGCCAAAACCTTTTTGAATCTGTGTCTTATTCAGCGCATCTACATATTCAAGACAATGCATCTCTCAAGAACAAAGATTTTTACTTCAAGAAATGCAAGTTTACTTGGTCATGTTCGAATACAACATCAAGTGTGAATTCAAGGTCAAGCTTCAAGTCAAGACAAAGTTCTTTACTTTGAACCTCAAGCTCAAGTTTCAAGATGTTTTAAGTTCAAAGGTTACGAATTCAAGTTTCAATATACTTCAAGTTGAAGCCTCAAAAGGTTTCAAGATCAAGCTTCATCATGTGTAAAGAACTCGAACTTCATGAACATCAAAGATCAACTTTCAACAGAATTAAAAGAAGTTTCAATGTTCATACTTTATGTATAAGGTATGAATGACCTTAGATTGACCATGGTAGGTCATTTTGAATACATAATTTAAATTGGATCACTTTATAAGTGCATTGACTGTTTCTCGACTAGTCTTGGACTTTGTTCGACTAGTCCTAGCACTGGCTCGACCAGTCTAAGAATTTCTTGACCAGTCCTGGAGACTGCTCGATCGGTCGTGTGAACAGTGCTCGACCTGTGCTCGACCAGTCCTGCGGCCTCGACTCAAAGTCCAAGAACTAAATCAGGTTCCACACGACCAGTTGTGGATAGGTCACAACCAATCGTGGAGGTCACTCGACCGGTCGTGTAGGGCTTACAACTAGCCATGGAACGACTTTATCCTATTGCGCTCAAAAATTCAAAAATCTGTTGCTCCTATGACCAGTCGTGCTGACCTCAGGACCAATCGAGAATGCGATTTCTACAATTATAAATAAAGCACGAATTTTAGAGTTTGGTATTTAATTCAATCTAAATCAATACGCCACTCTGAGAGATAAGTTAGTTATCTTTTTAAGCTATATTGTGCTCATTTAATATTCTCTTAATTTAGCTTTATTATATTTGATTTTGTATTCTTTATTACAATCATATTTGAAGAAGGGATTGAGACTTGCCCTTTTCTTGGAATCAAAATCAAATAGAGCTAACCCAACTTGATTTAATTTAAAATCAATTTAGAACCTAGAACCATTTCATAAGTGAGTGTGGACATTGAACTTCTACATTGAACTTCTACTCCGATTTGGTTCTTCTGGGCTACATCTAAAGGAGAATATCCAGGTATTTTACATTATTGTAAATTTCTATCTTTTGGTTTCATTGAGATTGTGCCAGAAAAATCTCTCTGTTTTGGTTTGTCTGAGGTGATCCAGAAAACTCAGAGTGTGGGGTTTTTGAATTGTGTAAGCCCACTTGAAAGACACAATTGTGAGGGTTTTAGGTGAACCTTGAAAAACCTATTTTCATAGTGAACGCTAATATCCACTATGTAAGGATATTAGGAGTAGAGTAGTTGTATGGCTGTCTTTTTAAAATAGTTGGTGTACACACAAACGAACCACTATAATTTCTGGTCTTATGGATTGAATGTTTATTTCTTTTTGTGAATTAAAATTATGGGATGTATTTGTGGAGAATGTTGTAATTTCTTTTATGCAAGTGTGGGAATGTTGTAATAGCTTAGATTTCATTCCTTGCTATTTATTTCTTTATTCCTCTGTATCAGTTTGAGTTTTTGATACACAGACCTTTCTAGGAATCAAGTTGTCCTACCATAAACCTTTGGTTTTTGGTGTAAGGTTGTCCTTAGAACAACATCTGTATCAATCTCTCAATACTCGTACATTTGAGGTTGTATTTAATTTCTGCATTGTGAGATTGTTTATTGCTATCAGTATTTATATCCATTTAAATTCTGCTGTTAATTTTTAATTTGGCATAGTTCTATTCAACCCCCTCCCCTCCTCTAGGACTTAATAGCTCGGCCTTTTCATCTAGGCCCATCCTGGTTATGAGGAGAGTACAACATCACCTCTTGCTTTAGATGTAAGGATCTGTGATAGCAGATTTGGTTATCCATTGTTGAGAACTGATCTTGATGTTATAGATTAGATCAACAGTCCTTCTGTGGACACCGCCATGTATATAGGCCGATGTGGCAAGCCATAATGACTGAATGAACCCCTCCTACCAATAAAGTAACTGGTATCGATGGATCCAAATCTATGAAAGTCACGCCTTATTTTTCTTGGACCACTCTTCAGAAAAATGAGAGTAGTGCCAATGCAAAGACTTTAAATGTCATAACTTCCGCACTATCACCAGATGAATTTAAAATAATTATATCCTGTGATACTGCAAAGCAAGCCTGGGATATTTTAGAAATGACACACGAGGGAACAACAATCGTCAAGAAATCTAAAGTCCAAATCCTCACAACCAAATTTGAGGAAATACGTATGGAGGAAAGTGAAACTTTCATGGACTTTTATACTAGATTGAATGACATTGTCAACTTTATGTGGGGTCTCGGTGATAAAATCCTAGAAAGTAAAGTCAGTACAAAGATATTACTCTCACTCCCTGAACGGTTCAATTCAAAGGTGACCGCGATCCAGGAACTTCGTGATACGGATAATATGAGAGTAGAAGAATTAGTTGGTTCTTTACAAACCGATGAGTTAAATTTTAAAGCTCTTGAAAGTAAATTCATCGCCCTTAAATCTTCTAAATGTATTTCTTAAGAAAATAGTAATAATTCTGATTTGGAAATTTCTGAAGACGCTATGGCCTTTTTAGCTAAAAAGTTTTATAAGATTTTTAAAAGTAAAAAGAGGGTTGATTTGCAAAAACCTAATGAAAAGAAAAAAATCTAAATCTAAAACTTGAAAATCTTTAAAAGATAGTCAAGTTACAACTACCATGAATATGGGCATCTAGTAAACAAGTGTCCTAAAAAGGACAAACCTAAAAAAGAAAAGTATGTTGGCTACTTGGGATGAATCTTCTAGCTCTGAAGCCTCTTCTAAATCAGAAGATTCTAAAACTGAGTCGGGTAATGAAGTCAAAGCCCTTATGACTCTACCCAAGTTCACTTTTTTAGATCATGATGATTCAACTAGTGAAGAAAATCTGAATAGTGATCATGGAAATGAAGAAGATCTTTAAGTTGCTTATAATGCCCTTTACAAGAAGAGTTGTAAAATTGTTATTAAACTTAAACTTTAGAAAGAAAAGTTTTCAAAACTTAAAGAAAATTTTGATTCTCTTGTTATAGAAAAATCTCACATTTCAGATTGTTTTGAAAAAATTAAGTACGACTTAGATTTTACAAACTCCCAAGTTGAAAACTTAAAATCTGAAAACGAAAAGCTAAGACTTGAAATCTCTTCACTTTTGAGTTTAAAGGACACATGAAAATATGCCCAAGGTGATCCTAAGTTAGAAAAACTATTATCCGGATCCAGAAAATGTAGTGACCGATTTGGATTGGGCCACGACAAAAGTATTCCTCCCAAACATAAGAATAGTCTTCCTAAGTTTGTGAAAGAAGAGTCTTCAAACTCAAAAAGGAAAAGCCTGAATCAAAATTCTAAAAATGGTAAAAATTTTCAATCCTTAAAACCTAAAAGCAACTATATCAACTATAAAAATCAGAATCGTAATCCTTTAGCTGAGAAAATTGTTAATTTACTTAAGGAACTATTAAAATCTAACTCAGTGGGTTGGTCTTATATCAACTACAAAAATAAGAAGACCAATTATACTCCTAAACCCAAGATTGTAATGAAATGGGTTCTTAAGGTTACCTGCTTGGTTGCCCACACCACTTTCAAAGCTTCAAGCCATTCAAAGTGGAACCTAGACAGTGGTTGCTCCAGACACATGATATGTGACAAAAGTCTGTTCACCAATCTCAAAGACATGACTGATGGTTCAGTCACATTCGGTGATGGTAACAACTGCAGTATTGTTGGCCAAGGTACGGTCCAACTTTTTAACCTCCATTTATTTGAGAATATTTTATATGTAGAAGGGTAAAAATACAACTTATTAAGCATTTCTCAAATATGCGATAAGAATCATAGCGTAAAATTTACCAACCTAGGGTGCGAAATTTTAAATAAAAATGGTTCTATAATATTAACTGGTCACAGAACTTCTGAAAACTGTTATATAGTAAGTGATTCTAGCTCATCTAATCTATCGTGTTATATGGTCCATACCGATGAGACCGAGTTATGGCATAAACGCCTCAGACATATACACTACCGCAACTTGTATAGATTAAGCAAAAGAGAGTTAATAAGAGGCTTACCCAAAATACAGAAAATAGATGAAATATGTGGCGAATGCCAAATTGACAAGCAAATTATGAGCTCTCACAAAAAGGTGGACTCCAATGCCATATCTAAACCGCTAGAACTCTTTCACAAGGATCTTATTGGACCAACTAGAACGGAGAGTCGAGGTGGCGAGAAGTACATACTGGTAATTGTTGATGACCTTACTAGATATACTTGGGTAGTCTTCTTAAAAGACAAATCAGAAACTCTCAATGAAGTAAAAAGGGTACTTAGACATATCCAAATTGAAAAAGAGTCTCAAGCCTGTAAGATCCGTAGTGATCATGGATCAGAATTTGAGAATAGCAATTTTGAGAAGTTTTGTAGTGATCAGGAAATATCACATGAATTCTCTGCACCCAAAACTCCACAACAAAATGGTATAGTAAAAAGAAAAAATAGGGTGCTTTAAGAAATGGCAAATGTAATATTAAACAGTATGAAGCTCCCTAAAAATCCTTGGGCCGAAGCCGTAAATACTGCATGTTATATAATTGACCGTGTTTATACTAGAAAATCAAATTGTAAAATGGCTTATGAAATGTGGTTTGATAAGAAGCCTACTGTTAAATACTTTCAAGTTTTTGGCAGCAAGTGTTACATTTTATGTGACCGAGAAAATCTGGGTAAATTTGGCACTAAAAGTGATGAAGGAATATTTTTAGGGTATGCTCTAAATAGTCGAGTATATTGGGTTCTTAATAAGAAGACCGATGTTATTCAAGAGTCTATTAATGTGGTTATTGACGATCACTTAAATACACCTATTTTAAGTTCAGAAAATGATGAAGTACTTCTAATTGATAAACCCGATACTTCATCAAGTCAAAATAACTCTGAACTGAGGACTGTTAAAGATCATCCAACTAATTAGATTCTTGGAAACCCTCTCACAGGTGTTCGCACTCGTAGACAACTAGAAGATATGTATAATTACATGTGCTTTACATCTTAGATGGAACCAGCTAACGTAAAAGAAGCTCTTACTGACGAAAACTGGATTGTTGCGATGCAAGAAGAGCTTAATCAATTTGTTAGAAATGATGTTTGGTATTTAGTTCCAAGACCTAAAGATAAAAACATTATCAGAACTAAATGTATTTTCAAAAATAAGCCTGATGAACTTGGTAATATCATTAGAAACATGGCTAGGCTAGTTATACAAGGGTACACTCAAATTGAAGGCATCGATTATAATGAGACATTTGCCCAGTAGCTCGTCTTGAACCAATTAGACTATTTATATCCATTGCATGCTTTAGAAAGTTCAAAATATACCAAATGGATGTAAATATTACTTTCTTAAATGGCAATTTGCATGAAGAAGTGCATGTTGAACAACCAACAGGTTTTGAAGACCCTAAGAATACTGATCATGTATATCGCCTAAAAAAGGCTCTCTACGGTTTGAAACAAGCTCTCAGGGCATGGTACGAAAAGTTGACTAAGTTTTCACTGAGTCATAATTTTTTGTTGGTTAAATGTCACGCCCCAGACTCAGAAATCGGGCTCACAAAATTGCCAATCGCCGAATCCGGTGCCAACAGCCTCCGTAGTACCCCATTCTCGACTCCAACGCCTATACGCCAGATTCCGATCCTGGGATCCTACAAGGAGGATTTATTTATTTATTTATTTATTTTATATATACATTTATCTCGTAATAAGCATAACCATAAGTATACCCAAATCATAAAGGCAACATCATCATCACATATCCACTAATATAATCATTTAAATACAATGCTGAAAGGAAAATACATATTTTGAAATCAAAGCTTCAGAAGATAGCTGCACACTCCAACCTCAACGCTGCTGCAACCTAACGCCACCTGCACGCATCTATCGTGCATAAGCTTATAGAAAGCTTAGAGGGTGGTGAAAGTGTGTGTACAAGGTAAGTGTCAAGTATACCATAAAGCCCATAAATCATACATCATCGGAATAAGCGGAAATACTGACAAGATCATAAATCATATAATATCAGAATACACAATATAGATCAGCAATGCAAATGAGGAGTCATAGAGAGCCAAATATCAGATGCAGAGGGTATAATGCAATATGTAAATCCTATCAAGTCCGTCTAGGCCATATAAGTATAGAAAATATAACAACCCAAAATGTCATATGAATGCGGATGCAATATGCAATGCAAATGAAATGACCAAGCTGGAAAGTGAGATCGGGATGATAGTACGTAGTATCACAGGCTACGGGGTCCATCACAAGGGACTTCTATCCAAACCAGTCCCATACCTAAATTTAGATAGTCAGACTCAATGTGGTAGACTCCTGGTCTCAGGTTAGTCGCGCGCCCAACCGAAATCCTGGCCATGTGAAGGTACACAACAATTAGTTGCGTACCACCAGCCCGAGTGGATAGTGAATGAAATGAATGTATGAGTATGCAACTCCTACTCGATAATTCCACATATCAGTACGGTTCCTCTTTGGGAAATCACCGGGGTCTATTACACTCCAAACCAGGTTGCCGCCCCATCGCGCGCAACAAGGTGAGTGGAAGAGACCTCACTATCTGCCTGCCAATATCGGGCCCGGCTCGTCGATAGCGGACCCATTCCTCGAGCTGGTCAGACTCAGCCTAGCATTGCCCCCTCCTCTCGGGCAGGTAAGGCCATACCCCCTTCCAACCGACCACGACACAGTGAGAGACGCGGCCTAACGGTATACGGCCCTCATGCGCTCATGCATTCACTCGGTTTAGACGTTGGAGCAACCTCTGGAACCAAGAGGGTTTAGGGACTTTCACCCTGGGATATCTATAGTACCCCATGTAGAACAGATTTTCGGTGTCCCATCTGGCCATCCACGAAATACCTATGGAGGTTACGACCCTAATGTCGCTAGGGTGTACAGTAATCACAACATACAATGTAAGATGCATGAGTCATACAATCCAGTCATACATCAATCCTGCACATACCGTGTACTCATGTGAGACAATCTCCGCCTATCAGGGAGTCTCATAACAACATGCCCAATGACATATGCAATGGTCAACCACATCTCATAACAAACATGCAGATGATGCGTATGGGTATGTATCATGATGTTATGTTGTCACATACTCATAATCGATATCGACAACAGGCACCGATAATCAGCCTCGACAAAGTGGACATTTAACCAACATTACCCCCAATGAATGGCCCACATAGAGCCTCACATATAGTGGACCCATGCCTCACAAAGGGCCTGATATACAACGCCATGGGCCTCACTCAAGAGCTTAATCCATGAAGAGAATGGTCCTAACAAGGCCTAAGGGAAGGTCATAATGAGGACATCTAACCATCATTGCCCATCAATGTGGACGTCAAACCAACATTACTCCCAAGGGGTGGCCTACATACGGCTAAACATATAGTGGGCCCATGGCCTCATGTACAATCACGATGGGCCTCATTTATGTCACATAGGCGTCGTCATATGGGCTAACATACATCTCATCGGGCCTCGAATACACAACAGGTGGGCCTCGCACCTGGGCCTCAAACATATCACAATGGGCCTCTTATGTCAAGCGGACCACATCACATGGGCTGCATTATATGGGCCACACCAACGGGCTCCATTTACCTTAAATAGGTCGCACCGATGGGCCCCATGTGTATCCAATCGGGCCCACCCTTATATATATTCGAGAGCCGACCTATTCACAAGTTAACATAGAGATGAAGTGGAAACATTATTGGGAACTAGGGTGGCCCTTAGAAGTTTTGAACGGTGGATGTCACTGTCCACTATTTAAATGGCGGGGCCCACTTAAACTTTAGATCAGACTCACTCAATTTCCCATGCTGTAAAATGACCTCACAAATGGTTGGACGGCATAGATACAACACAGGCATCATGGTGGGCCCCACCGTCCACATAGTAGACGGTGTGGATAAAGCACATACATCACCAGGGCCCACACCATGGGGATGAAGCACATACGTATGGAGTGGGTCCCACCGTCAGATGGACGGGTGGGATACAAAATATACATCAAATATGGCATGTGGGCTGCTGACGTCCAGAGGGCACCTGTATATCTACAGCATGTGCAGCACTGCCTAAAACTGAGGAGAGGTGGGTTCCACTGACCCCACCATAATGTAATATATATATATATATATAAAATATTAAAAGCCAGCTGCTGCCATGCAGCTTTTCTGAATTTAAAAGAGAGGTGGGTCCCACGTAGGGCCCACCACAACAAGTATATAAAATATATATAATATATATATTATATAATATAATATATAATATAATATACTATAACATAACTAACGTCCAGGCCGTGGCCTGGACGGTCACATACATCAAGGATGGCCCCCACGCATGGGGTGTGTCCCACCGTCAGATGGACGGGGGACACAATACATGCATCACGGTGGGGCCATTTTAAACAGATGGACGGCGTGGATGGGTCCACGGATCCCACCATCAGTCCATACTTCCCTGTTAGCCACCTCCATAGGGATCGATACCAAGACCTCAAGGGTTGAAAGGAGGTCTCTTTTACTCAGCCTACCAATAGAGCTGTGGATCTGGCCCCAAGTGGGCCCCACACGGACATGGTCCACCATCCAGAACGGTGGACGATATGGATAAAGCACATACATCATGATGCGGCCCATTTGGAAGGGTGGAGGGCGGGGGTGGTTCCCATGGACCCCAGCGTTAGCTGACACTCTGTCAGTACAACCACTGCTGTTCACACTTCACTGTCACACACGTCCAACGTCCCTGGACGCTGGACAGTATGGATATAACACAAGTCTCATGGTGGGTCCCACATGGACGTGGCCCACCTGCTTTTGGATCAAGCTGTTATGTGTTTTTCATCATCCAGGCCCACTAGATGGCCTGGATAAAATAGATGGATGGCGCCGATTAAAAGGGGCAAGATCAAGGTGGGTCACACCGTTTTGGATGGGTGGACGGGGTGGATGACAACATGCATCAAGGTGGGCCACAAGTCATCATACACAAGAGAGAGAGAGAGAGATCGGAAAGGGTGGAGGCGCCCCGCCACTATGGGCCTCTCTTTGATACAAAGCATACATCAAGGTTGGTCCCACGATAAGTGGGGTCCTTAAATCACAAAACAAACTAAATAAGTGAAGATCCAAGATCACCCACCTCAAGATCTTTTATTCCTTTTCCGCCCATAGCCTCCAGAGCTCCAAGGGAACATTTTTAACGGTTGAGATGGATTTTAGATGGTGGGATTAGGTGGTAGGAAGGTGGGCCACACCAAGCTCTCTCATGGAGATTGGAGGAGCTTGGACGTTAGGTTGCTTGGGAGATAGGTTTGAGAAATGAGAGAGAGAGAATTGTAAGAGAGAGAGAGATGTGTGAGTGATGGGTGAGGGATGGTTGAAAGGTGATGGAGTGATGGGTGTATTTGACATGTAAGGTTGCTTTGACTTTGGGGTTGCTTAGGGATAAGTGTTGTACTTGACATGTGAGGTGATTGATGGGATGGGATGTGATTGATTTGAAAGATTGCCTTGGGTTTGCAAATGCGCGGCGTTTTTCTCAAACTGAACGCGGGCCCACATCTCCTGGCCTGGGTATCACCTCGGCGCGTAATATGCGGCGTTGGAACGGCGGCGACGACGCGGTCGCAATGATATAAGTCTCGCGTTGAGCCGACTCTGGAATACGGGATACGACTCAAGATCGCGCGCAAACGCCAGTTATAGATCGCGGGTCACCGGAATTCAACTATGAGGACCGCGAAAGCCTATGGAACGGTACGGTCAAGGATACGGGACTTACATTGATAAAACTTTATTTGTTAAGAAACATAATGATCACAGTTTAATAGTGTAAATTTATGTTGATGATATAATTTATGGATCTACCTGTGCTAACATGACTGTTGAGTTTACAGATCTCATGAAATCTGAGTTCAAAATGAGCATAGTTGGGGAATTGAATTATTTCCTAGGGTTGCAAGTTAAATAGCAACCTGATGGTTTCTTTATTTCTTAAACCAAATATGCACTGAACTTAGTTAAAAAGTTCGGATTTGAAAATGGAAAAATTTTTGATACTCCTATGAGTATTACTTTGAAACTCTTAAAGGACTCTACAGGTAAGAGTGTGGATCCTAAACTATATCCAAGTATGATTGGAAGCTTACTTTATTTAACCGTAAGTAGACCTGATATTGCATTTAGCGTAGGAATTTGCGCTAGATATCAATCTGACCCCAAAGACTCACATTTAACTACTGTTAAGCGGATTATACGATATGTCGCAAGCTCTACAAATCTAGGTCTTTGGTATCCATATGACACTAGTGCTCAATTAGCTGTTTACACTGACGTTGATTGGGCTGGTAACATTAATGATAGGAAATCAACCAATGGTGGTTGTTCCTATGTTGGGAACTGTTTAGTTTCTTGGCAAAGTAAGAAACAACGTTCCATTTCGCTCTCAACTACTAAGGCTGAATACATTGCACCAGGGAATGCATGTACTCAGCTTGTATGGATGAAAAGAATGTTAAGTGATTACGAAATTACACAGGACTATGGTTTTATATTGTAATAATTTCATTACAATTAATATATCTAAAAATTCAATCCAGCAATCACGAACTAAGCACATTAACATTACATATCACTACATTAGTGAATTAGTAGAAGAAAAGACAATTTCTTTGGAATACATACCAACCGAGACTCAACTTGCTGACATATTTACAAAACTGCTTAACAAAAGCCAGTTTTCTAAATTAAAATTTGATCTTGGTATGTGCAATTTGAATTGATTATTCATGTATTTCTATATCATAATGTATATATTTGTTATTTTAAATGTTTAAAATTTCAGTTTTTATAAAAATTTACATATTTTTTGCTGTACACGACCAGTCGAGTAGCATAGGTTTGACCTTTATTTGGGGGAAAAATCTCTTTTTCTTGTAACGCCCTGAAAATCGGGGGTCAAGCAAAGCTCTACTCCCGAGTTCCAATGCATCACTTATGCAACATAGATAATGATGATTAAATGTTGTCCATATTAGTGCATTTAAACATGAGTGAGATTATACTAAAACAGCATATCATACTCCAGAGTTAATATAATTTGACAAGCAAAAGACTGAAATATATGCATTTAATTATGAAAATATTTCACAAATTTTGGAGTATAAGTATGGAACCGGGCTAAATATATACATGTGTTGTTTCTAAAATTTACAAATTATTAAAGTGTAAATGTCCAACTAATCCATAAGTCCCTGTAATCCCGTCGAATCAGCACGGGGTCTACATAGACCCGTCTGAGAGCTGAACATAAGAGAATCCCTTCTCCTCGCCTACAAAGTCTAACTCCACTGTATAGGCCTCGTCATCACCTGCATCTAAACCAGAGTTTGGGTGGTGTTTTAAAACACCGTCTAAGGTAGGAATGAGTAGCTAATTCAGTGGAACTATAAAGCAAAGGTTAACATGTTATCAATTCAGTTAAGCAGTAATGATAAAGCAATACAACAAGCATTCTCAGGTACTCTGATTAATGCAAGGATGATATGTGTTAATGATGCATGCCCTCGCCTACACTCCCTCTGTGACATCATCTCACGATCGCGGCATGCATCCCTTCCACTGTGCTCAACTCCTACGCCAAAGGCACATGCAATACAGTGCATGTACTGATTAGTTAAGTTCTTAATTAGATTTACTCATACAACAGGTTTGGAAAGCTAAAGTACCTATATTTATATCATTTACCTAAACAATGATCCATCTAGGGTCATCAATCCTAGTTAATCACATACGATAGGCAAATTATAGAGCAACGTCACCCTTGATTTAAAAGTAGTGGACAGGCAAGTTCAAGTCACTACAAAGAGGCTCGTCACCTTAGCGTAGGCCGACAGCTCGAATATAGTATTTAAACCACAGTATTCGACTCACGAGTTTAGTTTGCTCACTGGACACTACGGGAACACTCGTCGTCCCAGCGTAGGCCGATAGCTAGATCATGGTGTCCCATACCACCATGCCCGGCTCATGAGTCTTGGCGGATCGTGGTATCAAGGTTAAACGGGTTTTGCACTGGTAAGTTAGTACCTTAGATTCAAGCAATAGCGTCCATACATGGTGAGCATGCATTAGGCCAATCGGGTTACTTGACAAGCTAGACTGGTACGAGCGTACGTCGAATTGATCGACATGGAGTACGTAAGCATTCCGCGTCGCCTAACCACTATCGTCAAGCAATGTATGACTTGGATTCATCGAACGTATCCGTCGTGACTAAAACAGTTCGGCCACCGATCGTAAACCATTACCGATTGCCTGGACTACATCGTAGCCCCAATCACACTCCAAACAATAGCATTCACATGTGATAGTTAAAAATGGCATGTGACAACCAATCTAAATACAAATCTCATGTGAGCATTTCAACAAACAAATAGTACACATGTTATTATACATAGGTATTTCATCCATAAATCACACAGTAGTAAGATAGGTTACATAAAGGAAACTGTAACTATAGATAGGGGAATCGAGAATCCTATCTCAATACCCTCATTAAATACATTTCAACAAGTATTTTTTCATTCAGGCATTTTATCAAACACTTAGACTACACATATCAACTTACATGTAATATACTAGTTACAATAGGTATTATAGCAAATCCTTTCACGAGGGAGTTGTCACACGTACAACAATCATGTATCCTCAAATAACAATCATGGCAAGCACAAATCATAATTCCATATTCATACAAACATTTAAACAAATACATGGAATGCATTAAAATCTACATAGTTCATATATATATGTAATACACGGAAAATATCGCATCTAAGCATATGTGATAGCAATCAAGTCAGTCATAAATCATTAACTAATATTGAAAGCCTTGAAAATCATAACATAAACATTTATAGTCCGCACCTTCCGTCGGTAGACTCGTATTGACTTAGTTCGAATCCTACTTCTTTTACTACGGCACAACGGCTACCTGAATCAATGAAATAGGTTAGCTATTTCACCAATCCCTCTATTGAATCCCTAAAACATATTAGGGTTAGGATTTCTTACCAATAAATGGATTCGGATTCGACGGTGTAGTGATACAAGAGGGATGATTCGGCACGTGGAGCGGCGAGATCAAATCCCAGCAACTATCTCCAAATCTCTCTCACTTCTCCTCCTCTTTTCTTTCTTCTCTCTCCTAGGGTTAGAAAAATCGTATGCAATGAGAAAGGGGTGGGTTAAGGGTCTTATATAGGCCTAGAACTGGTTCAAATGGCCCCAGGGCCATGATATACTTAGGTTATAGCCAAAGAGTTGATGTTTCGGTCCATCGATTGCACAAATGATTCCTAAACAATCAAAAGATGATTTTCTTACATTCATATTTGCATATCATGCATTTATTACATTTTATTAAATACCAACTTTTTGTCACCATAGACGTTTATCACTATGTTGTCATCATATTGTATTTTACCTTAGATTATTAGGCAATGAAATGAGAGCCAAAGATATATATATATACACACACACACACACAACAACAACAACAACAACAACAGTACTAAAAACCAGAAACCAATATGAGTTGCATTTTGTAAAACAAGGTGTGTTAACAAGAGCATTCATTCAAAAAATGAATTGGCTAGAAATGCATTTTGCCCTCAGCAAGTAGTGACTTGAACACAAAAGTCGGAATGTCGAAGCCACTTCATTCAATCCAAGCATACACAGAACGAAGAAGGTGAAAGAAGAAGCCACGATGGCGTTGTCATCTAATATAGCACACTTATAGAGGCAAATTTCATGAGATCAAAGTAAAGAGGGAATTGACGTATAGTAAAAAAAATGTGATAAGGAAGCACATGGTGGCATACACCGGATATACGACATGGTAAAGCTTGTCACTAGCAAGGAACAAATGGGAACCGTATAATGAAATAAAGATGAAAGTGATTAAGAGTAGGATAGTGGTGAAGCCTGTTATTAGCTTCATCGAAAAATTATAACCAAAACCAGACTCTTGGTAAAGATAGTTAAGGATTCCGAGGAATGTCACCGTAGAGATTATAGAGAGGCACAATGCCATGAATGAAGGGAATGTGAAAATGTCGAATGCATTGTTGCCTTTGAATGTTGGTGTGGTATCTTCTATCCTGAACCCATTTGGAATTGTGGTTGTAGTTGTAAAAGCTACAGTTACAATGAGTGCTGCAATGACTAAGCACGAATTCGACATGCTATATGGATACTCGATTTAGGATGTTCATATTACATGTGCCCGAATAGGACTTGATTCCATTTCTAGGTGTTCTAATAGGGAATGAAGTAGCATGCAAGGCCATCAGAATAAGGACCACCAAAGTAAGAATGTTTGATATAGTCATACATACTCTAGGTGATGTTAAGCATGTCCTAGATCTAAAGAAAAACTTAATATCCTTGGGAGTTTTAGATACGAACAGTTGCACATTCATTGCATTAGGTGATGTAATCAAGGTTATTAGAGGTGCAACAGTGTTAATAAAGGGACAAAGGAAAAAAAAATTGTATAAGTTGATTGGGAGCATGGTTATAGGTGAGGTTGCTACCACCTCATACGTAGAAACCGGCACAAAGATGACACTAATCTATGGCATATGCGGTTAGGGCATATGAGTGAGAGGGGCATGATGAAACTCTACAAACGGAAACTATTGAAGGGAGTTGAGGCATGCAAGGTGAATTTTTGTGAGCATTGCATATATGGAACATAATAAAGGGTAAATTTCAAGGCTACTACACACACTAACAACATGGCACTAGACTATATTCATTCTAATGTCTAGGGGCTAGTGGCAGTACCATCTAAGGGAGGAGCATGATACTTTGTGAGTTTTATAGACGATTACTCGGGGAAGGTTTGGGTCTACTTCTTAAAGAACAAGTCTGGAGTGTTCGTC
Organism: Magnolia sinica; assembly: GCF_029962835.1. NCBI lineage: Eukaryota > Viridiplantae > Streptophyta > Magnoliopsida > Magnoliales > Magnoliaceae > Magnolia > Magnolia sinica. Next base: position 39,876,931 of record NC_080590.1, on the reverse strand, counting down.
AAGTTCAAAGAATGGAAGGCAAAAGTAGAGAAGTAATCTGGAAAATTAGTTAAGTGTCTCAGGTCAGATAGCGGTATATAGTACAAAGAGGCAAGATTCATGGATTTTTGTGAGGAACAAGGCATCATATGACACTTCTCAATACCAGGGACCCCATAGCAGAAAGGAGTGGTAGAGAGGATGAAAGTATGTGGTTGCATGCAAGGCTGCCTAAATTTTTTAGGCAGAAGCAATGAATATAGCATGCTAGCTATATAGTAAATCGATCACCATTTTAGCGCTTGACTCCAAGGTTGCAGAGGAAGTCTGGACAGGCAATGCTGTCAATTACTCAGGGATGAGGATCTTTAGGTGTCTGGCATATATTCACATGCAAAGTGGATAAAGGTTGAAGTTGGATCCCAAATCTAGAAAGTGCATCTTTCTCATGTATGAGAAATGTGTTAAAGGCAACAAGCTTTGGGATGCAGATTCACAAAAGGTGGTCATTAGCAGCGATGTTATCTTTGATGAGGCATCAATGTTGAAGGCCAACTAGGACATTGTAGGAAAGTTGAAAAATCATGGTGAGACTGAAAAATTATTGGTGCGGGTGGAGCCAGTTGAGGTCGTTATTGAATATGATATTCAGCATGAGTAAGATACTGAGCAAGATAATTAGTAGGATACCCAAGAGAGTATAACCGAGAACATGGAGAAAAGAATCATTAGAGCCCTAGTTTGGCATGAGTTTGAGGATATGCTCTCTTTTGCATTGTTCACCCTGAGTAGAGATCCCTCCACCTTTCAAGAGGCAAAGTCTAGAAAAGATAGCGACAAGTGAATGCCAGCCATGACGAAGGAGATATAATCTCTATATATGAATTAGACATGGCAATTGGTGGAACTTTTAAAAGGTCAGAGGGTTATAGGGTGCAAGTGGGTATTTAGGAAGAAAGATGGTGAAAAGTATAAGACATAACTCATAATAAAGAGGTACTCGCAGAGGGAATGAGTATATTATAATGAGGTTTTCTCTCCAGTTGTGAAACATATCTCAATCAGGGTGCTACTAGCTATGGTAATAGAATCCAATTTGAAATTAGAGCAGCCCAATGTGAAGACGACATTACTTGATGAGAACTTGGAGGAAGTCATTTACATAAGGCAGTTTGAAGGATTCGAGGAGCTTGATAAGGAAGGACACGTGTGTAGGTTAAAGAAGTCATTATATGGGTTGAAGCATTCTTTGAGGCAGTGGTACAAGCAGTTTAATTCATACATGAATTAGATTGGGTATATCATGTGTGAGTACGATTGTTGTGTATATTACAGAATACTTGAGAATGGGTCCTACATTCTTCTGATGCTTTTACATTGATAATATGTTGATTGTTGCAAATGACAAGAAGGAGATACTCTTTCTTAAGTACTCTTGCTTAAGTCTCTATTAAGCAATGAGTTTGATATGAAGGATCTAGGCACTGCGAGGAATATCCTAGGCATGGAGATACACAGAGAGTTTGAGAAGCCCTGACTTTCTCATAAAAGGTTATGTGCAGAATGTGCTACAAAGGTTCCACATGAAAGGTGTTAAGCTAGTTAGCACACCTCCAGCTTGTCACTTCAAGTTGCCAGACAGGTCGTATCCAACTACAAAAGAAGCAATTTCAAACATGTCACCAGTGTTGTATGTGATTATAGTGGGGAGTCTCATGTATGTCATGGTTTGTACAAGGCTGGATATCTCACGGGTAGTTAGCGTGGTTAACAGATATATGACGAATCTAGGGAAGGAGCATTGGAATGTTCCCAAGTATCTCAGGGGCACAATCGATACTAGGATCATTCTTGGGGGGCATGGAGCTTCGAATGGAGTTGTATATTATTCCCCAGTTATTACATGGATTTACGAGCATGACAGTACTTAATGAAAGATTTTAATCGTGTTTTGTTGCAGGATGTAACCAGGAGCGTTGACTGAAGAAAAGTACTAAAAGGGTGGATTTGATGCTTTGAAGTCACCAAAGCAAAGTACGAACTTCAGAGGACCGACATTAAAGAATTTATACGCCAAGGCTCTGAGGAAATCAAGTCTTTCACATTAAAGAGGCCTGAAATTGGTCCAGAATGCAAGATCCATTCGGTCCAAAACTTCATACATGGCTTGGGGGCCATAAATTAACCGTACACGTCGAATTTCATCCGTTCAATCCTTGTGCAAGTGTCCCAACGGACAGATCAGCCCATAAACCCTTGATTTGGGGCCCACCTGAGTTCTGGATACGCTTCAATTTTGGACTCAACTTCGTAAATGAGGTGAAAAAAATGAATAAATGGAGCGGATTCTCTACGAACATCACAGTGGACTCCACCTGGGATCGTGCGAGTGCACAGGCGGTGCACTCCCGCGCTGCACTGGACCGAGGTCGTGGGGCTGACCAGGTGCCGCTCATTACGCAGCAGCGTCCATGAGAACCAGACGCTATGAGTTGAGTAGTGAGGCCCACCTTTCATCCAAATCATCCATCTGAACTGTCCATTGAGTCAAGAGGGAGGGCGTGATCCTCACCTAGGTGGAAGTTTCCCTAGAAGAAGCATGGAGCAGATTTCAGTCGTTCGGACGCAGAACCAACGGTCAGGTGATAATTCTGTGGGCCGCATCATCGGACGGAAAAAAATCACTCTTTCCTGACCGAAATTCTGAGAGAAATTAGGTGGACGGCTTGGATTCCTCATTTAAAACTGATTGTGGACCCCACCATCATCACAACGTAATGATTATGCGCTCTGTTTTCTCGTCCGGGAAATCCGGAACTTCCGGCCGATTGTGGGCCACTGCCTGTGATCGGATTAGTGATCCGAACCATCCAAGTGAAGCCCAGGCCAGGGTTGACCCTAGCCATAAAGACAGATCTAAAAGCAGGGACGATCAGCGTCCTAGCCAATCCCAAATGTAACTGGTTATACATAAGGCTGCGCAAAGGAGAGTCCGGTTCTTCTTGAAGTTCGAACTGCGGAAACAGGCCAGAGGGCTGCCAATCTCTCCACGGACCTAACTCCTCTTGTTGCTGCCTATAAGTAAGAGAAGAGAGAGAGAGAGAGAGAGAGACGGCTAGAGGCTTGGACGTGGAGCAGAGAGACAAGGAGATAGTAAAGTTTTTTTGTTTTCTTTACTAGTTTGGTTTTATTATGATTTTTGAGAGATCTAGTCCAATCATGTTGGGATAAACCTCTAAGCTAGGGCTAAGAGGTGAAGCTTGTAGCGTGATGGGGTGATTTTACGTTTTGGATTCATGTTTATGAACTGATGTTAATTTTAGTTTAATGAAGGGAATGTTTTTAGTTTTTAATGGTCTATTGTGACTAAAATTACAATGGGTCTGTGATAGCTTTGAGCATGTTCCTTTCCTTTTATGTTTATAACGTCAGGAAGCCCTGTTGTTCACCATCGTCTCCTGGGCATGGTCGGTTGACGGTACCCTTCCTAACCTTCATAGCATGTTGATTGGTTGGTAATTAGTTTAATTCTGTTGTTTGCTTTGTCTCCTGGGCATGGTTTGGTGATGGAATCCATTCTAATTCATATACCTTTCATCTCTTTAAAATTATATCAGAGGAAGTTCAGTTTAATTTCCATGATTTTTGAAGCAGGCATAAGATCTCCCTGATCTCTACAAGTGGATCCTCTGAATCCCTAGTTTCTTATCTCTGATTTCTCTTAAGTTTTACATTAATCTCTCACCATTATTCATCAATTTATATTTGATTTAGATTTCATCTTAGGCTAGTTCTATTTCTACCTAGTTTCAGATAACGTATAGGTTTCAGTCCCTTGGGATTCGACCTCGGTCTTACCGAGTTTATTACTACATCACAACCCTATACTTTGGGGGGCATGGAGCTTCGAATGGAGTTGTAGGGTACATGGATTCGGATTATGCAGGTGATCTAGACAATATGAGGTTCATTACTAGATATGTTTTCATATTAATAAGTACATCGGTATGTTGGAGTGTACGCTATAATCGACAATAGCGTTGTCTACAACCGAAGCAGAATACATGGCTGTGATGGAGGTGTTAAAGGATGCATTGTGGTTGAAAGGTCTGATAAAAGAACTCGAGTTGTAGCAAGATGTGATTCAATTACATTGCGATAGTCAAAGTACTATCCATCGGGTGATGAATCAGGTATATCAAGCGAGAACCAAGGACATCAACGTGAGGCTCCATAAGATATAGGAGCTCATTACTTTAGGAGAGATTTTGTTTCAGAAGATTTATATGGATGAGAATGTCGTGGACATGTTGACAACGTCAGTGATCATAGAGAAGTTCAAGCACTGCATGGGCTTGATTAATTTCACTAGCCATTGATGAGATTGGGCACCCTTGTATAAGGGTGCGAGCAGATCTGTGTTCCATTTCACTAGCCATTGATGAGATTGGGCACCCTTGCATAAGGGTGCAGGTGGATCTGTATTCCAAGTGGAGAATGTAGGGAGTGGTCTACACTCAAGGTGGAGGTTGTACGGGAAGTCTTCAGGGTGACTCGGTAGAATGCAAATCAAGGTGAAGATTGTTGTGCAGGATGCCTTAGATTCTGCCAATCTACCATGTAAAGATGTCCTGGTTCGACTCAACCGAAGTCTGATTTGGTTCGATAAAAAAAATTGTTGGATTCTTAGGTTGCATGTTGTGATGATTTGTACTTTTTTTATTTAATCAAAAGGTGCAATTGAGTTGGTTCAGTCTAACTGAATGTTACATTCAGTCCAACTCTACATGTTACAACAAAAATCAAGGTATTTAAGTTTGATCACGATAAGGGCTAGTTAAGACGAGTGTTTTCTCTCTACGGGCAAAGGTTTGTGAGGTGAAAGGGGTTCTAAATACTTGTAAGGGCTTGGGAAGGGTTTTTCTCAAGGGTTTGTGCATCGCAAAGGGAGATCGGGTGCTTTTGTAATCGAAGAAAGTAATATGCTGAATGGAGCGCTAACAATGAAATGGTTATGTCATTGCTAATAAACTCTATGGAGCCAGACATCCATCCGCTCGAGTCTCAAGTTTCTAAACTCGGCAAAACTAATTTGGGATCATGTTGCACAACTGTATACAAAAAGCCATGATTCCCCAATTTCTCAATTGAAGCGGCACCTTGCTATGTTTAAGCAAGGGGATCTTTCTGTTACATCATACTACAATGCATTAATGACCTCGTGGGAAGAGCTGGCTTTCTATTAACCCATTCCAGTGTGTACATGCACAATGACTTCTAGGTGCGGGTTGATCTGAGTTTGTTAAGGTGTCTGAATCTCAACATATCCAATTATTAGGTGGGACACATGAATTTAGAGGTCTTGGGGCTGTTATACATTGCCTTTATTTATGGTGTGGCCTAATGATTGGATTAGCTGGTACTTTTTTTTTTGTTGTTGATAATGGCTTGGTAAACCTATTGGACATATTCGATAGTATACATGCGACGTGAGACCCCAATGTTCAAGTTTAACATGTTTTATTTTTTTTTGACAATTTGGCTTTATAATCTTTGATAGTTTTTTTTTTTTTCTTCTTCCTGGTACATAGTTTTTGGACTCATAGACAGCTTTTAGGTGCATACACAATTCACAAGCATTGAAATTTAATTTAAGATTTTGAAATTTCTACCCATATATATATATATATATATATATATATATATATATATATATATATATATAAAAGTCAAGATAGGCACCCTAAGAGCTATTTGAATTGTCAAACAACTAGTTGCTTTGAAAGCTCGAGTTGTTGGAGGATGGTGTATCAATCTATATCAAGGGACTTAACAGCCCAACACGCCCTGCATGTGTGGGATGGAACTCTACACCAGAACTACTGGGCAAGGGTGGAGGGATACTCACACCATAAACAGGCTAGGTTCTTGGCCCCCCGTGGGAGAATATATTACCAAGGCATATTTGTTGCTCCCAGGATTTGAACACAAGACCTTTCGCTCTAATACCTTGTCAAAAAACTACTTTCTCTAAAAGCTCAGAGTTGGTATTAGAAAATGCGTTTAACATTTAGTTAACCCCCTCGAATTCGGGATATGAGTCTTCGTACCTGATGCCGGGTTTTGGGGCATTGCATATATTCTAGTGGCATAGGTATAACATACATACACTAGATGTGGTACAACTGTGATGGTAACCAAATGGACAACATGGATTTCTAATGCATACATTGGGAGTGTGTGCAGCAGCAAGCCAGGGCCCACACCTCATCATGGGCTGCCAAAACATATGTATGACATGGGTACAACATACATAAAGTGACTCCCACATGGTTGGCCCTAGTTGACCTGGAAAGTGTGCAAAACATGCTGTCCGTGGACAACAGGTCTGGCCAATGGGCCCAAAGAAGGTTTCAATAATAGCTGTCCAACTACATTGTCTCCTGGTGTGTGGTCCACTACTTGACAAAGTAGATAAAAGACATACATTGCTCTATTAAGTCTATGATTGTTGCACAAAAATTAGGACCAATTAGATATCCATGGACCCCACAAATCTAGTCCGTTCAGAAGAGTATCAATGCTTATTACTGTACTCGACAACAAACTTAATCGGGATTGCATTAATCAATGAAGGTGTTAGATAGATTAGATTTATCCCAAATTTGGTACAAAAATGCTCTATCAAATATAATATTATTATACAAAATTTGAGACCAATTGGATATTTGTGGATCCCATAAATCTTGTTTGTTTAGAAGAATATTGATGCTAACCACTGCACTAGAAAACAAACTTGTTCATCATTACATTAATCAAATGAAGGGTTTAGACAGATAGATTGACCCAAGATTTGGTACAAACATGTTTTATCAAATATGGTATCATCATACAAAAATTGGGAGCAATTAGATATCTATGAACCCCACAAATTTGGTATGTTCAGAAGGGTATTAGTGCCGACATTGCATTGGACAACGAATTGGTCCAAATTTCATAGATAAGATAGAGTAGTAAAACAAATTGGATTGATCCTAAATTTGGTACATAAATGGTCCATCAAATCTACTATCATCACACAAATTTTGGGATCTATCAGATATCTATAGGCCCCATAAATCTAGTCCGTCTAGAAAGGTATTAGTGCTGACCATTGCACTGGATAGATTTGATATACAACACATTGTACTAAGATGGCCCCCTCCTTGGATAATTTTCAATGGTGGATCCACTCCCATTGTTTCCATAAATGGATGACCCACTTAGGTGTGCTTTTTGGGCCACCAAAACATCACCATATTTGCATGACGAGGCCCACTTTAATGCACATTTAAGATATGAAGATAAAAAGAAGAAGAAGAATGAACCATCTGCTATCCTTCTTGGACAACAAGGATAAAACACATACATCATAGTTGGTCTCATGACTTGTGGCCCACTTGTTGTCCTTCCTCGATAGCAAGGATAAAAAAAAATACATACATCATGGGGTCCTAGGGGTTGTGGGCCCCACTCCTTTGTATGAAGGAGGAAAAGAAGAAAAAAATAAGGGAAAAGATGGTGATGACCCACCTGATGGATTGATGAGAAAGCCTAGATGATGAGGTCCTCCCTTGGCTAGATGGGCCACACCTTGGCCTCTCTCTCTCTCTCTCTCTCTCTCTCTCTCTCTCTCTCTCTCTCTCTCTTTATGTTGTTGGATTTTTTGCTAAGTAGTGAAAGGGAAAGTGCAAGAGAGATAGCCTACTCTTTTATAGAAAATGGGGCTGATGTAGAGCTTATGTGACACTTTTTGAACCTATTAGTGCTAAAGGGAAGGTATAGATGTGTTATATGGAGTGAACGGTGGATAGTGAGGTGGATGGACTCTGGGCATTTATTGGCCATGATAGATGGTGTCTTGACATGCATTGGTAGTTGTAGGGGTGTACACGAACTGAGCTAGCTCGGTTGGCTCGCTCGACTCGACTCGAAAAAGCTCGACTTAACTCGGTTCGAAGCTGAGTTCGAACCGAGTCGAGTTGATTTTTGGAGCTCAAAAATGAGTTCGAGCTTGCCCCAACTCGACTCGACTCGGATCGAATCCAGCTCGAACTCGGCTCAACTCGATTTCATTAGGCTCGACTCGGTGTAGGGGTATATATACCCTTCAAAAAAAAAAAAAACCCTACCTTTACTCCTTTTCCCTCATTCGACCGCACGAACCCTTACCCCTTTGGCCCTTTCCCTTACTCGGTGCCCCTAAACCCTAACCGGAGCTCGAGCTCCCCTCTTCCGGTCTTCTTCCCTCTCTCTCTAGTCTCTCCCTCCTATCTCAGGTTCTCACCTTGGTCTTCCTCTCCTAAACCCTAATCCGAGCTCGAGCAATGCTCACCAAGTGTTTGATTAAATGACCCAACGAAGTGTGACTGGTGGCAAGGAAGGTATGTACATGAAACAAATACCCATTTTTTCTTGGTTTTTATGTTGCTCAGAAGGTGTTTGATAAAATACATGTAAAACCATTATCACTGTTTTACAAACAATGAGATTTTGAAGGTGTAGTTCGGGTGTTTGTGGAAATGCTGCACAGGCGAACTCAACTCAATCTTGGCTCGAACTCGCTCGAGTCGCTGACCGAACCGAGCCGAGCTAGCCAGTCAGGCTCGAGGACTGAGCCGAGCCGATTTTGAGCTGAGGTCAGCTAGCGGCGGAGCCGAGTTGAGTTGAGGCCAACTCAACTTGGTTTGACTCGATGTACACCCCTAGGTAGTTGGAATGGTGGAAAGTGATTATGATGTAACGTGGATAGATGATGTGTTGGGATTGGCTGGTGTGGGTGATGTGAAACTCAAAATGGCATGCATTGAATGCATGAGATGGGTAATGTGTTAATAAACATGAGATGAGTAATGATTAGTTTCAAAAGGTACCACGGAAATTTTATTACTTTGTGTTTGCATAATACTATTTTGTCTTGTGTTGGTCCGAAGTGGTGTAGAATTCTAGGTTCTAGAAGGTGGGCTTTAGCTCACATGGGCCTAAGCTCAATGGACCTAGCCCAATAACGGTTGCTTATTCTATAAGTAGGGTGCTCTCACGCCTTAACCGTCTATCTCATTGAAGCACGGTGAATAATACTAAGTTTGGAACGACCGCGCGGTCAATATGTTGGGAGTTTCGGGTCCAACGGACTCCGATCATCTGGAAACTTGTACTATATCAACGGGAGCTACTGCCTGCTAACCGTGCCTATGCCAAACGAGACACGTATACAACCAGAAAGAGATACGAAAAACCGAGGTCCTACACCTCCACTTCTATGAAAGTGTCTTGGACATCCACTTCTATGAAAGTGTCTTGGATGGTAGCTTGGATGTTCTTAGAGGATTTGGAGTGATATACGGCAGCGATGGCATAGCTTCAGTTTTCGAGATGGGCAAGCCATCACACGTTGCGGTATGAATGGTCCGGATGATCCACCAAACTTTCATATGCCATCCAATCCAATCATATGAAGTACTACATCGGGATAAATGGATCCTCGAAAATCAGGACATTACAAGGCTCATGTGGGCCACACCACATGAATTTGGAGTTTTTAAGAATAAATTTACACTGTTTTCTATTGTGTGGCCCACCTATGTTTTGTATTCGATTGATCCATGGCTAGAGCGTGACTCTCTGAACCTGACGTACGGGGTGGATCGGAAGCATTCTTGTCCCACGTGGAGTTCAGTTTGCGCAACCTGGCGTGCCCGCGCAAGTCAGGCTCGCGCAGTCCCGGTTCGACGGTCATCTGTTAATTCATCTGCAACAGTTAAAAAAAAAAAGAAAAAGAAAAAGAGAAAAAAAAAAAAAAAAAAGAAGCAATACCTCGAATCCTCTCTCTACACAAATGGAGATATGGAGAATCTCACTGTTCTCACATCATTTCATGAAACGCTCGTGTAGAAGCCTTTTCGGTCGGCTATCTGGATTCGAATCCGAGATTTCAAACCCGCGTTCAAGTTTAGGTAAGTTCTCTCGATTCAATTCCCAACCGATTAAAAAAAGGGCTTATTATTTTTCTTTTTGGAAATTAGTCATGTGAATTGTGAAACGGAAATGATTGGGTAGGAATCAGGCTATCCTAGACGTACTCTTGATGAACTTTAAATTGATGATGGCAAAGGTTAGTAGCTAACGGTCAAAATTTGGCGGGAAAAAAATTACGGGTAGGTTTGCCATGATCAGTGTGGTTTCTGAACTGTTAGCCATCCACGGTAGGGTCCACTGGATGGATGGTTTGGATTCACAGTTCCCCTGTAACAGGTGTGGTGGAAGGTATGTTGTTAGGGAAGTTCGGTAGGAATGCCTATTGAATGATTTCCTGGTATGAGATATCCTATATAGAATTTTATGGTTTATCTCTGAATGATCTTGTGTAGTGGTGAAAACCAGGAACTCACCATCACCAATGCAGGAAACGAGCTGAGCTCCCCCTTGCGGAATCACATGACTGTGTGTGGGCGATCATATGAAGACAATGTGAAATATCCATTACCATAAATTTTGGCATACCTAAAATAAGTAGAGAAAGAGACGATATATGCAGTTCATCACATTGTGTTTACATCCATGGGAAATCATCGGCAAATCATTCCACCATAATATAAGGGGAGTACAATGCTAGGATTTGTGGAGCCTGATCATTAGAGATGTACTTTTCATCTAGTCAGCACTGTCGCGGGTCAAGCTCTATGCCGAGCTCGCTGGAGGTCACAAGTGGCGGCACCCCATTACTTGGGGTCTCGAGGCGTAGCTCCTGCTGGTTGTAATACAGAGATGCAACAATGAAAAATAAGATATTGAAATAAAGAGGAATAGAGAATTTATCTAGAGAGCTGAAGCATGTTTAGACGCCGTCTTAAAGATAGATTTTCCCCCATAAGGAAGGTCCTTGATGCATTGAGTTCCAACAATTCTGCCCCTGGGATACAACAACTCTCCTCAAGTGGATGAACGGTTAGGATCTAGTGCACACTCTATCTCAACCTTGCGAATCCAAGCTTGTTCAAAAGTTTGGCCAATAAAGATTGTAGTGAGAATCAGAAAGAAAATGAGAGGAGGAGCAGAAAGATTTTTGTATGTTTTCTGAGAAGAAGGAAGTTGAACTTATAGAGCTCACCAGACAGGTGTTGGGCTCTAGGAGCATGAGGACGACGCATTAAATGCATGTCGGCACATGTGACTCATTAATTATTATGTCGGTATATGGCGGCTCTTTGTCCTTATGTGCATGGGAGTGCCATTATTGCCAAAACCAAAGAAGAGTCTGATCAAAGACACACCGCACCGCACCGCACTATGCCGCACCTTGTCATGACCACGACTATGGCCACGGCCCGCGCGTGTGTGTGAGGTTGCACCCATTGCACTCTCTTGGTTCTCAATACAAATATAAGTGGAGGATTCTAATATAAGGCATTAGTTTCCTAATGTGGGACTAAAATAACAAAGAGAAAAACAAGATGTGGAAAACCTAATTTTTCTTAAAATTTAAATCCCATATCTTCCTAACAGCTCCCGCCCGGAGGGCACTTTTGTAATTTCACATATATTCTATTGTGAGAAAGAGAGAGATGTGGTTGTATTGCTTCTTCATTTTTTTGCCTTTGAGCTTAGTGGATCAGTATGAATATGTGGACGTACCTAAAGGGAACTACGTAAATCTGTGTTGTGGTTTGCATCTTCTTTTTGTTTTCTTTATGATTTCGATATTGTTGTGTGTGTGTGGTTGAGAATAGTTCCTTCTCCCAACAACAAGACACAAGAAAAGCATTTGCTCACACACAATGTACAAGCATAAACATCTCGCACATCTTCTCAAACACCAAGAGAACCTCTGGGAAAATATCCCACCTCTTCTTTCCACCTTGTAGATCCATGAGAAGAATTCCTTGGAGAATGCTCTCCCCTTGGGAGAAACTCTCTCCTCTCCATCTTGCGAGCACAAGGAAAAATCCTCTGGGCTCTAAAGAGAACAACATCTCTCTAGATTTTATGATATGCCCTAACTTGGATAGATGAGTGAAAAGACATTTGGCCCTCGGGAAAATGCCCCTCACTTAAAGCCAAAGTAATGGGCCATTAACCTAAACAATCTCCACTTTAATAGGACATCACTGCTTTTCTTCCTACGAATACATCCCTTGAAAATTCATGGAAACACCGCCATTCTCCACTAAAAACATCTGATCTTCTCCTTTCCACAACTAACACCATAATAGAACTGCCTTTTTGTGACTACATTGTCATAGGAAAAATGGCGAGCACCTTGTCGATCTTCTCCTTTCCACGACTAGCCCTTTATGAGAGAACTACCTTTCCATGGCTACACAATCATATGCAAAAACATTGAACACCTTATAAGGTTTCGATTTAAGAATGGTGAGCACCTTTCAATACATACAAAAAAAAAATATATATATATATATATATATATATATATATATTTCGATTTAAGAATTACAAAGCAACTCAAGAAACAAAAGAAAGAGAACAATCTCCTAGAACTAAAGAGTTCGAAGTCCAATTCGTTACATCTAGCTTTGCCCACCTTAAAGTCCTTTGCCGCTACTCCATTGTAGTTGTGAAAACATTGGTCATTCCTCTCCGCCCATAATGCCCAAAGATCGACTAATAACGCCAATCTCCATAACTTCCACCCTTTTTTCCCAACCCCTTCTTTGTGCTAAGAGAGCAAGAACCCCTCAATTGACTTCGGTATCACCCATGACAATCCAAAGGAACATAAGAATTTCTCCCAAAAACTCTGTAGTGAAGGAGCAGTGAATGAAAAAGGTTCTTTACTGACTCTTGATTAAACATACAAAGGAGGCAAACATTGTTGAACATTACCTTCCTCTTTTGCAAATTATTAACCAAAAGCACCTTCTTCCTACCCACCAACCATGCCAATGTTGCAACCTTAGGGGGAACCCAATGGGACCATGGGAAAGAGGTGTTCGCTTTTTCATCACTTGATGAAGACCGATGAAGCAAACCATAAAGGACCAAATTGAGTATTGCCTAACATCCCCTTGAAACACCGAATGATCTTCCTTATTCACCTTAGATGCTTTAACTTCGTAGAACAAGTGATTATCATTGACAAATTAAAGGTGGAAAATTTGAAAATCCCTTTTGTCCACCTTGAATCCACTTAAAGTGCCACTATTAACCCCTTGTCTGGCAGCTTGCGTAGGGTATCCACAACCACCACAAATAAGAAAGGTGACAACTGATCCCCATGACTGAGACCTCTAGAAGATTTAAAGAACCCATTGGGTGACCCATTGACTAGAATTGAGAACCTTGCCAACTTGATACATGCTTGGATCCACTCCCTCCCTCTCACACTGCAACCAATTCAACCCAACACGTAGTATAAGAAGTCCCACTTAACATGATTGTACGCTTTTCTTGTCGATCTTGCAAACAATACCTTTTTTGCATTCCTTGCAATGGGCATCAATGCTCTAGTGAGCGATCAATATGCTATCCAAAATTTGTCTACACTCCACAAATGCCCCTTGATTCGAGCCCTGGAAATGACATGCTTGAGAGTTGATTGTAACTTGGTGGCCAAGATTTTTGCAAGAGTTTTGTAAGGAGCTAGGCTTGAAATCCTTCAAACATTCTGCTTCCTCTTTCTTCAATATTAAGGCAATGAACGAGGCACCCAAGCCAACTATTATTGAAGAATTTGATGATGAAGCCTATCACATCCTCTTTCACCAACTCCCTAAAAATCTGGAAAAAACGCCAAGGGAAACCCATCTGGCCTCGGCGCCATGTCCCTCCCCAAAGCATCCACTATTGCCTTTACCTCCTTGGAGACCGGTTTCTCAAGGACATCTCTGCCTCTTTAGCAGGAATCGTCAGGAAAGTAAGATTATCAAGTCTCGGCCTATCCTACCATTCCTAAAAAAGGATGTGTTCATAGAATCAAACTATAGCATCACAAACCTTCGATGTTTCTGCCAACCTTACCCCCTCTACCACCACACTGTGAATCTTGTTATTTCATGCCCTTACGCTAGTTATCTCATGGAAGAACCTTGTGTTACTATCTCCCTCCTTAATACATGTGGCTCTAGACCGCTGCTTCGATTTGATTTCTTCTTTCTTTAGGGGGTTTTTTGTATTCAAGAGAAAGAGAATCCCTCATAGCTTTCTCATCCTTCGAGAGCTCCATCCCCTCTTCCTTGACATCAAGTGCTTGGATTTCACTAAGAATAACTCCCATCTCTTGATCCCGACTCATGAGCACCTCCTTTTACCACCGGCTGAGCTTGCCTTTGAGAAGCTTCAAATTTTGGAATAATGTAAATTGGGGTGACCTACCACCACGAAAGAGGCCTACCACTCTCTCATCAACTCAGTAAATCCACCCACTTCAAGCCATGACAACTTGAATCTAAATGGCCTAGGTCCCCAATTGTCCTGGTTTACCTCCAAAATCGGGCAATGGTCTGATGTTGGCCTCAGAAAGCCACGATGCCTCACAAGGGGAAATCTTTCCATCCATTCCGAAGACTAAAAAAATCGATCCAGCTTCGGCCTGACATTCCCATCTTGCCCATTTGACTAATTTGACCAAGAAAACTTATGTCTTCCATTGGCAGGTCAACGAGCTCATTCCTTTGTACCCACTCCAAGAAGTCTCTCATGCTATGGGTGATACAACCACCTGAAGATTTTTCAAAGGAGAACCTAATGAAATTAAAGTCTCCCCACCATGCACCACGACAACTCCCATTTCCCAAAAAGTTGCATCCAAGTCTTCCCATAAAAGAGTTGTTGGCTTGGCGCAATTGGGCCATACACCGCAATGAAAGCCCACAGAAACCTCGAAGCCACATCCTTGAGGACTAAATTGAATATTGGCCACACCACCATTCTTCCTTCGACTGGGTGTTGGCGTCCCAAATCACCACCACACCTCCAGCCACATCTTTAGCATCCAATGCCACCCAATCTTTCATCTTCCCGCCCCATAATGTGCCAACAACCTTTTGATTCAAATGGTGCATTTTAGTCTCTTGCAACGTGACAATCTATGCTCTATTATGCTTGCAAATGTCCTCTTCTCCCCACTTTTATATGCAAATCCTACCTCATAGTTAATTGAGTAAACAAGGCCTTTCAGTTCCCTTCTCCCTTTTGTTGCCCTGAGCATTCGATCTGTCTAAAGGCCTGAACTTTTTGGTAATCCCTCTCTTCAACAAACTGGAACAAAGCTAAATAAATTTCCTCATACTCCCTGAACATCACTCCTACCTACCTCTCCACATGCCCCATTGCATCCCTTATCTAGCACATACCCTTCGCCATTGGAATGTGACTATCTTCCTCTCTGATGAGTTTTTAACTCAGATGCCATAGCCCTCTCTGAACGCTAAACCTCCTCGTCACTTTTTTTTTTTTTGAAAGGTAATATTACCAGGGATTGAACCCTGGATCACTTACACACGTTACACAGTCTCTGCTAGTTCATCTAACGAGTGGGAGACAAACCTCCTCATTACTGCACATTGAGGTTTGTAAAGGTGAGATATCTAAAGCTATAATAGGCATATCTTCAATGAGGAGAGGCTCCACCAGCTCTGCTTCCCCCGCACTCTAGTCATCTTGAATAGCAATGCCTTCCTAGTTGACCTCGCATGCTGCCCTCACTTCCTTGGATGTGTCACTTGTGACCATCTCTCTGATTCCTGCCTTCAACGAAGAGACTCTTTGAAAGAGTGGATGCTTCAATTTTCTCCCTTCCCCCAAGCTCATCTGGAATAGAGAGACAAATCGGCCCCAATTGACCTTAGCTCACACGTTTCATTGCTTAAGTTATCATGCACACGTGTCCTTAGCAGGGGAGAGATCACATGTAAAACCACCAATGCATGAGCCGACAATGTCACCCTTAGAGCCATCGACCTTGACACGTGTCTTCCCCCTCTTCCCTAGTGCTCCATCTGTTGCACCCTTCAGACATTTGGCTTCCATTGATTCTCTTAGCTCCTCGGCATTGTTAAGAGATGGGACACATGTCCCACTTGAATTAAAATTTGTGCTACCCTCTATCTCCTTTATACATGTGTCCTCCTTTGATGACGCTTCTCCCTTGTTGCTATCAAGCGGTAGGACACTTGGCACTCTTCCACCTGACACATTTCCACCTTTCCCTGCCCATCAATCGGCGTCCTATGCGTGTCATACCTAACCAACCTAATTGTACATCTTCATCCTCATTCCTAACGCTTCCTCCTCTTTGCTTCACCTTTGACCTAACACCACCCTTACTACCAACTACCAGACAATGGAGGTTGGCGTCGCTTGGCTCTTACCTAAACAACACGACCACTTTGACATCGCTGACAACTATAGACACCATCTTCGGTATCAGTAACAATTTCTTCTTCTGAATGTAAATTCTCGTAGCAAGAGTTCCGCACACCCCTAATGCAGGGGCATTTTCATACTGGGCTCGAGTGGGGTTGCCTATGGGATGTAGGGTCACACTCGGGGTGGGCCGGGCCCATGGGGGAGGTCTCGTGTTCAAGACTCCTCACCGGGGGTGATTAATGCGCATTTCACACCAGGCTCGAGTGGGGTAGCTTGTGGGATGCAGGGACACACTCGGGGTGGGCGGCCCATGTGAGGTGGTACCCATGTGATTTGGGGCCCATGAGGGGGGTTCGGCTGAGGTCCTAACCCATGAGATATGGGGCCTGAGCTATAAGATAAAAGGATTAATTCGCCATACTCTAATAGTTTGAGCTTTTAGAGCAAGTGGTTAATTGTCCTACATCAACCCCTCTGCCAACAGATTAATGGCGAGGACTTATCTAAGACAGGCGTTTCCCACCCTAGGATCCGCTAGTTCTCTCATTCGCATATTGCCGAGATCAAACTCCCCCTAAAATGGTTTCCTACCAATAAGATCCTATCGACTCTGCGTACTGTCGTAGTGAAACCAGAACCTCCGTCTTGTCGGTCTGCTCGAGCCATGCTCCCACCGCTTCAATGAAGCTTTGGCATTGAGCCACCAAGCACCGTTGGAATGTCAGCTGAGCATTCTCGAGATCCATTGGATGGACATTCACCACCGGACCAACAACCTCTGTGTCCCTTCATACACATCTTACTTCTTGATCCTTGGCAGCTTTCCCCCTTTCCGGTTGCCCGACTCGAGGCTTTTAAAGCCACAACATCACTAAAAGATCTGGTTCGTCCCTGAGCAGTCTCCTCTCCTTTGGTTTCCTAATCGGCCCCAATGACCTTCCTCTCTTCTCCCATGTTGCTCTTCTTTCACCCCTTTGCTTGTTGAGGGCCAGCCTGATTCATAACCTTCAACCCGTTTGTTGCTTTCTATACCTTATGACGTCTTTCCTCGAACTAGCTTTTGTTCAAAGCTGCGATCATTGTCCTTTTCTCCTCCTCCCTCTCCATTCTCACAAACGCGAAGCCTTGCGAAGAGCCCTTCAATCGAGGGATAAACACCTGCTTCTCTTTCCCGATCTTACCAAACTCCCTGAAGAAGTGCATCTGTGATCACCCCTCTTGGGAAGTTCTTGATGAATATAGTTGGGAGTTCTAAGAAGACTTGCTTCCCCCACTCCTATTTCTCCCTGTCAGTACCATCCTAGTGTAGGACCGATGCATGAACTCAAATATTGTGTGAGATCAACCAACAAAATTAAATTGATTAATAAAAATCACAAAACTTGTTACCATCATCACAAATACCAAAGTTCCAAAAGGAGATCATGCATGATTCAAGCGTAGGTTACCAAGCATCATCCTACAAGACCATTAAATAAGGGAAACCAGGATCCAATGGATGTAGGGACATCAAAATAGCATAGGGTAAGCCTATTTCCAAAAGGGAAGATCTAATACTACCTAGGGTGAAATTAGGGTTTAGGGAAATTGGGTACACACTTGGAATTAGGGATAATGGGGTAGATTGGGTAAGGGTTTAAGGGGTTTAGGATAAGAGAATTAGGGTTTTGGATAGAGGGAATGTAGGGATTTGAGTTCAATTGAAGGTTGTGAAGAACTAAGGTTTGGTAATTTGGGGAAATAGGAAGATTTGGGATTTCTAGGTTTAGCATTAGGATATATAAGGGATGAAGATCGGGAGGATGTTGATGGCTTGGGATGAAGGAGAATGAAAATCGGAGAACATGGAAGAATACCTTGCTTGTTGATGAAGAGATGAGAGTGTGGGGGATAGAAGGAAGCTTCACACTTCCGTTGATGAAGATAAGCTTCGCACCGATATTCCCTCAAATTCACATGTAAGTCACCCTCACATCACATGAAGATGGAAGAAGAAAACAAGGAGCTCTCTCTCTCTCTCTCTCTCTCTCTCTCTCTCTCTCTCTCTCAAAATCAAAATAATGAGAGATCACACGTTCCCCCTCTTTTATAGCCTCAATAACTTTTCGAAATTACAATTTAAACTCTGTCTCAAGGATTTTGACCAAAATAATCCTAGTCTAATGAAATATCAAATAAAATCACTCATAAGGTGTCCAAAACATAAATAAATCATGAACTAAAACCTAAAAGATAAAAATATCCAATAATGATGAAAACGATCCACGATCAATGGCCCGATCATGTGATCCATGCGATCTAAAGGCCTGATCGTCATGTCCCTCGAATTTGACAGTCCAAATCACTCCCTAAAGCAACTCATGTGCATCTTCCCAGTGTGGGGTCTTCAACATGATCATGGGTACTCGCCTAGCCACAAAGAAATCGGTGCGGCCCGCCTCTTCCTCTGATACGTACGCAAAGGTGTACGTGAAGTGATATCCTCAGTCTTCGACATATCTTCTGTTCAGGGAAAGTACATCTGGCGATCATTGGGTTTGGAAACTGATTCTCGTGTGGTCTTTGATGCAGTGGTCAATCCCAACCATTCCCACAGTTGGAACATCTGGTACTATTTGGGAGTCATCCAGCCCCTTAACATCCGCTTCTCCCACACGCTCAAGGAGAGCAACTCTGTGGCTGATGGTCTTGCCAAATTTGCTAGTATTGGTACCCCGAATAGGCTTTTCCTTGCGCTGAGAGACCTCCCTAGGCTCATTAGAGGCTTCCCGCTCCTTGACAAAGCTAGCATTGGTCAATTCAGGCATTCCAGACCCAAGATGGGGGTCGGCTAACTTGCAATTCTTCAGCGGCCTCCTTCGGTTTTGCGCTGGGGATGGCCTTTACCAGTTTTCAGCTCTGCGCGTCGATTGGTTTTTTGGGCAGCTCGCCTTAGCCTTCTCATTCGGCCTGGCGTTTTGCCCTCATCTTAAGTGTTTTTTCTCTGCTTTGGCTGGGGGACTTTAGCTTGTTAGCAGTTTTTTGTGGCCAATTTTAACTCCTGCTATCTTCTTCCTTTAATATGCTTTCTTCATATGATAGGTGCGGCCTGTCCTCCTGTGGGGCTTGCCCGAATCCACAAGATGTACATTCTCTCTTATCAATATATATCAGGTGGGATCCCACCTTTCCTTTTTTTTTTTTTTTTTTTTTAAGTGATGACCTCATCATATCCTCTCCCTCCTAACCTCGGCCCATTTCTCTTCCTCTTCCTCTACCCTCACGTCAATACTAAAATTCCCATCCTGAGTCCTCTTCTCCTCCTCTCTATCATTGTCCTCACCCCTTCCCCTTAAATGGCTTTTGAACCCGATCCCTTCCCCTTTCTCCTCAACCCCATCTCTAATGGCAAACCCCACCCTCCACAACGACCTACCATTCTCCACTTTTAACCCAACTCTGCCCACACCTTTTGCTTCTTCTTGCAGCCCTTGCACCACTCTTAGTCGATCCACCCCTCCTCCCTTAACCCTTTGCAACTGCTCCTTTCTCCTCGTCACCTTCTCTCTCACACGTTGCGTTTGACCTTCCCTTGTTCCCTATTGCCAATGGTTTTATGTTGCCTCTCGATCTGCCTCTTGAACATACTCTTGAGGTGTCATGTATGCCTCATGAATCCCCGACGCTTCTCACTCTTAACCTCAAAGCCCAGACCATTCGCTTTGATTGAACACCTTGTAGGTCTACTCCTTTCCATGACTAGCCCGCCATAAGAGAATCCCCTTTCCATGACTATATCGTCGCAGGCAAAACTTTGAAAACCTTATCGACACCTGTTATCCATTCTTATAAAAGCCTGAGAAAAGCCAATAGAAACACCTCTTCCTTAGAAGGGGATCAAGAGCTCAATAAATCCATTGAGTTCTTACATCTTGAATCATCAATTTTCACCATTTACAACT
Organism: Magnolia sinica; assembly: GCF_029962835.1. NCBI lineage: Eukaryota > Viridiplantae > Streptophyta > Magnoliopsida > Magnoliales > Magnoliaceae > Magnolia > Magnolia sinica. The sequence goes on along the minus strand of NC_080590.1, from coordinate 39,856,646 downwards.
CCACTTGAAACTTTTAACCAACATCTTCACCCTTGTTCTTCCAATCGAAAAACAAACAAGATCAAAACCATACACACCACCATAAAGCTCTAATACCATTTATAGTAGCAAAAATAGGGACCTCACCATCACCACCAACCTGGGAAATGAACCGAGCTCTAGTGTGCATAGTATCAGTATTGTTACATCTATCACTGTTAGGGGATATGAAAACATGTATCGATATAACCGATATTATCACCGATACCCAGAAATGTATTGTTGATTGAGGGAAACATGGGGAAAATGGTGGAATTTCTCAGTGAAACTTCAGGAGGCTAAAATTCACATATTTGCATATTCAGGAATCAAATAATTGCAAAAAAAAAAAAAAAAAAGGGTGTACAGATAATAAGTTTCTCTTTAATGGGGGCCTAAAAGCTTGTAACACTTAGGGAAACATTGGGAAAACACGGGGAAAATGGTGGAATTTTTCAATGAACTTTAGGGGATGCTAAATACATTTGCACATTTAAGAATCAAATAACAGCAAAGAAGACATATATTTGCATATTTACGAATTAAATAATAAGTTTCCCTTTAATGGGGGCCTAAAAGTTTGTATCGTTGACTTAAGGAAACATCGAGGAAACATGGGGAAAGTGGTGCATCAATACATCCATCTATTCAACCATCCACCATGCATGCACTTATATACATACAAACACACTTGTATGATCCATCCAACCATCCATATATGTATACATAGATATAATGACACGTACATATACACACACATGCATGATCCATCCATTTATGCATGCATACACACATACACACATATATACATCCATCCATCCATCTAACCATCCAACCATCAATCCATCCATGCATACATGCATACATTCATGATCCATCCATCCATTCATGCATACATATATGATATACACATACAAACATTTCACATACAACCATGCACTGATATAAAAAAAATTAAAATGGATTTTTTTTTTTTTTAATAAGCATATTTTTGGCCATATCAATATATTAGCAATACGTTGGTGATATTATTGAAATATCGCGCATGCATTGGCGACACAAGCAACACTTGGAATTTAACACAGTCGAAAATATTGGTGATATCGATACATTGATGATACTTAGCGATATATCGATGATATATTGCCGATACCCGGAATTTTTTATACAACCAATGTTATCAGTATCATCGAGCTAGCAATACCGATAATATTGGTGATACTACCGATAATATAGATAATATCCGACACTTGGAACAATGCCGAGCTCCCACTTGAGGAAGCGCTTCGACCGTGTGTGTAGGCGACCGTGCGAAAAAAAAAAAGAAGTGAAATATTAATCATCATAGATTTGGGCATACATGAAAATGAGTAAAGAAAGAGACAACATATACATGGTCTGTCACATTGTGGCTACATCCATGAGGAAGCATTGACAGATCATTACACTAGAAAACAAGGAGAGTTCAAGATACACGAGAAGCATTGCTCTCATACAATGAACAAACATAAACATCCCTCACCTCTTCTTAGACACCATGAGAACCTTTGGGAAAACCATCTCACCGTTTCGTTCCACCTTTAGATCCATGAGATAAATACCTTGAAGAACACTCCCCTTGAGAGAAACCCTCTCTCCCGCTCTCTTCTCCATCTTGCTTGTGCAAGGGAAAACCCCTCTGGGCTCCAAAGAGAAATGAACATCTTCTAGCTTTTATAACATGCCTTGACTTGGAGACATAAGTGAAAATACATTTTTGCCCTTGGAAAATGCCCCTTACCTAAAGCCAAGGTGATGGGTCGTTCCCCTTAACATCTTGGCATATGTCGTGTATATTCTATCTTTTGTTTCAATCACATGCAACATTGCAATTTTCTATTGGATGTGATGAACTCCTTTTATAATACACTAATATGTGCTTATGGAAATTTCATTTCCATTGATAAATAAATGAAAAAGAAAAAACCTATGGGTGTCAGGCTTTTACTCCTTTATCTCACTTGATGCAAATTGGTGTATTTGATTGTATGTGTACTTTAGTGGAACAAGAACCAGGAACACCTGTTTGATATACAAGGGATTCATTTTGGCTGGTCGAGTAATCCTTACTGCTGGATTTTCCCAACATGTCCATCTTCTTTCTCAAATCCCGTGGTTAGGATTGTCCAAGACTCTGGAATGCTGTACTATTTCACATCCATTGGGGATCATCTGATTAGGTGACTGTGATCTCTTACATGTACGCCATGTCCACATGCATGCTGTCTGTAAGATCAACAGTTATCTGAACAGAAAATTCATCCAAGTGTGAAAGAAAAATATTACATCCTGAAAGAGTCAAAGAAGCCTAGGTGAATCTCAACACAACCTTATTGGCTATTGTATAAGCTGCCCTGTCAGATTCTCTCATTTCACGACCAAATAAAATGTTCAACCTAGACGCTACATCTATTTGGAATCATTTGATAATCTTACTGATTCTAGATGATACTTCATTGACAATGCAGATAATTCCGAAGGCTTAGAATCATTCGATGAGCTCCTCTTGATTATATGTTGTGAGGTTACTCTACTATTATGGCTCCCCAGAAGGACAAGTATAAAGATTATAGATAACACATGTTTTAACGTTGAGGTCTCTGGTATGAGCCCAGCTTACTTATAAAACAAATCCATTACTAAGGGCCTCTAAAAGGATGAATTAGAGAGTTGTAGGTCTTCCCTTTGAGCCTTATTCTTGCTTGTTTCAGTTTCTCATGCATACAAAAAAGGAAAACACCTTTTTCCTGCCTTCCGTTTTTAAGTAGAGAAGCATCCTATACTAAGTGCTAATATTGAAGTTAGTTATCAAGCATTCAATATACAGACATGTTGCTGACATGTACAAGATCCTGGCTGTTCATCTAGTGTGTTTTGCTGTGGATGGACCATACATAAAAAAGAATACAGCATTTAGGTGTTCCTGACTATCAAGTTGAGGATTTTTTTTCCCATCTAAGATTGGGTGTTGGTTGGACTTTTTTTTTTTCTGACTGCCCATTTGTAATTCTTTGAACTTAGAAGTCCTATCGGTAGCCACGATCAACCCAACCAGTATTATTTTCAGGGTTGCCCCATCCATTGTAGGGCCCAGAAGATGAAATGTTCAGATCTTGTATGCGTGTATTGTGCATACTGTATACAGGTATTGCATGCTTGATATGTAACTCAGATACAGTGGATCCTCTCTCCTTTACGGATACCTATGATTTGGAATGAACCTAATCTTTCACCTCATTGTTTTTCCTAGCAAGAGATGTACCAGAATATGTTAATGAAAGTCCTGAACTAGAATCTGATTATTATATCTGTCCTGCAAGTCTATTGTTTCCTTTCAAAAGAGAAGTACAAGAAGAGAGAACATAGCCAGGCATTTTCTTTTGATTTTGTTGACTTATTTCATACAACATCTACAGGTTCAATTTATAAATTTGGAAACAGCTGTGGTCCATCGACCAAGTCGTCCCTAGAACTTCATCAAAAGAAGTATACTCAGCTATGCTGCTTCTTATTAAGAGATCACCACAACATCCTTCAATCTTCTCTAGCAATGAGACCAGATGGAACCTACAGAATTCATTACAGATCTTTTGGTTCAGAGGCCACAAAAATTCAGAGGAACCCATCCTTCTCAACATTAACTCCTGACGACATTTTCTATTTTAAGGAGATATTGGGAGAGAAAAATGTCATTCAGGACCCAGATACATTGTCAACTGCAAATACAGATTGGATGAGGAAATACAGAGGCTCGAGCCAGCTGTTGCTCCAGCCTAGGAGCACTGAGCAAGTAAAAATATTTTTTTTTTTCCTTTACTATGGTTGTCTACTTGTCCCGTAATGTTCTCTTTTAATTCTTAAGTTCCATCTGGAAACTTTGGCTTCTTTTATTCCACAATTTATTAGGATTCCCGGTCTGTTTTATGATTGCATATGATAAAGGACTTTGGTTTTTTCACGTTGAAGTTAAACTTCTGGCTGCATCCAGCTCTAGAGTCCTGTTGGTTAGTGAGCGCCCTCTTTGAAGGCAAGAGTAGATATCAAGTCCAGATGAAACCCCGACAAAAACTGTTGATTTTTTTTTTTTGGGCGAACCTTTGTCTGCTACATTGTGCATTCCAAAATAGCATATACCATTTTGAAGAAGAATAGTGCTCTAACCACACGCAAAGCCTTGCACCATGTGATCCAGATGCTATTTCACAAACAAAACAGTGTCTTCTGATTTTACAATTGTTTTATTATATTTTGACCTAAAAATTACTCTCTTGCCTATGCATCCTTCACTGGACTTAATGCCCTCAGTTGCCACAAAGAAACTGTAGTTGAGCCAAGAATTTTCATTAATAAGCTATAGCAAAGTCTAACAGCTTTGCTTAATCATGGTGTAAAATGTGGTTTGATATCGTATAAAGTTTTTAGTCCGACACCATATCAAGTTCGTATGCTGTTTATACTTGTAATTTTTAACAAAAACAACATGTTGGGAGATGTTTCAATTGGTGATAACGCTTCAAATAGAATTTGGTAATGTAGTGTTCAGAGTCGTGGATTCTTTTTTATTTTTTGCTTACTGAAAGGCAAATGGTTCTGAGGACAGCTCAAAAGAAACTACATTGGGCAAGGGTGGGCATTTTTCTAGTTCAAGTGAAGGTACCTTAGTTATAGTTAGTATTGTCATATGCAATTGCATAAGCAATTATGCGATCACATATGCCATTTGGAGACCAGGGACCGCATGTGCCAATATTTTTGTACCATTGGGTTATGTGGTCACAGAAAGCCATGTGCGACTGCCAAGGTATTCCATAACAATAACGGTGGCCGTAACAGCCACCACCGCCTTTACGATACAGGCTACAATGTCTTTTTGTGTTGCAAAAAAAAACCCGAAAAACCTGTATCGGCCCCGGTAATGGACCTTTACAGCGCCATTACAACCTTTATGGGGGGCGTAACAGGCCGTTATGGGAGCTGTAACGGCCATTACAGGTCATTTTTTCCATAACGGCCATTACGACCCTGTAAAGTGTAATGGTTGCCATGTTACCTTTATGTAATGGCCTTTATGGCCCTGTAACAGCCGTTACGGCACACCATGGCAACCGCTTTAGTCGCAATTATGCAATTATGCATTATGTCCCAACGGTCAAAAGATATTTTTTTTTGGGCTTCATAATGCATCATGTCCCAACGGTTAGAAGACCTTTTTTTTTTTTTTTTTTTGTGGCTTCATTTTCTTCTCTGCTGTTTTGCCTCCTATCTCTCTCTCTCTAATACTCTCAATCTCTCTTAAGTCTCTTACTCTCCGTTACTCTAATACTCTCATTCTCTCTTAACTCGCTGACTCTCTCTCTCTCTCTCTCTCTCTCTCTCTCAATTTAATATTCTCATTCCTCTTAACTAAATTAACTCTATTACTGTCTTACTCACTCTCGTTCTCTCTTATACTTAATACTCCTACTCTCTGTCTCCTCTCACTCTCTCTTGACTCTCTTACCTTGTTCAAAACCTCATCAATAAAATTTCTATGTTGTTTTTTAATCATATTTTTGAGCATATGCATTCATTTAAGTACCTGTTAGTTGACTTGTTATAGTCTAATAGTCTAATAGATGTAATAAATATAACAAAATTTTAATGAAATTTGTAAGAAAACTATAAAAAAATCCCCTACGCTCGTAGTATTTTTTACATTTTTTTTTTCTTCCAATTTTCCTTTTTTTTTTTTTTTGTTAAATTTAATTTAACCAAAAAAGTTTTGGAGGCTATGCGATCGCATATGCGCACTGCCCCCTTGGGTCACATGCAATTGCTTATGCCATTTGACAACATTGGTCATTGGTTATAGTAGTTTTTGTTTATGTCCCTAGTTATAATTTCATTGCATATTCTCCATCAATTGCTATAATTCATCTAAGCTTTCATTTTCCAGAAATTATCTTCTCAGCACATACATCCTTTAAAAAAAAACATACATACATTGCATATATGCACGAGTATAAATAAATAAATAGGCAGAGTTTCCTGTGTGTTGCGAACAGGGAACTTTCCTGTTGTGCAGCAAGTTTGTATATGTGCTGCACTTTGTTGGTTTATCCAAGCCATTGATCAAATGGCCCCATTGTGGATGGACTGTGCCCAAAAAGTCTCACAAATAGGAGGATCCTAACCATCGAAGCTGAGGTCTTTTCTCTATTGAATGTGGATTGTTGGTGCATGTCTTCTTAACCATGCAATTGCATGCAAACATTGGAAAGGTTAGAGCTGGCCAATTGAGGAGATCTTTTGGCCACGGTCCATCCATGATGGTGTCCATCAGATTAGTGGCTGGACAAACCTTGGGCCCCTCATGTACAAATTCAGTGCATGACCGGGAAGTTCTGTTTGTTTCAAATAAGGAACTCGGCTTCATGTGTGTGTGTCTTTGTGTGGGCACACACATACATGCACGCACGCGCATGGGAAATGCTAAAGGTCCCCACCTTTAGAGTGAAGTTAGTAACATACCGCAAGGCTTTTCTTTGACATGTGGTACTGCCAATTGATCCAGACTATCCTTAGTTCATACCACAAGCTGCAGACCTTGGTGCAAAAATCCTGAGGATTAGATGATCCTTACCATCTGATCAATAGCATGATAAGTGGGCAATGATGATGGGACAGAAAACTAAATTGGTCAAATCATCGTCTTGAAACATCTATTCGTAGTCCCAACCATTGGCAACTTATGATTCGTAAGAACTTTCATTCCATGATGGTAACAATCAGACCTATTGCTCATAAAAAATGGATGATTATAACAAAAAGGCTAAAAAAAAAAGGTTAGGATCATCCAATGGGTATTATTTTTGCACACTGGTCTGCCTATTGGCATCTGAATGGATGGTCTGGATCAATGATTTGCCATCCCATGTGTCAACTAAAAGCATTGCAGACAATGCTGATGTCCCCATGAAGGTGGAATGTTAGCATTCCCCTATATTATGTGTGTACATGTGTGAGTGCTTGCGTGCTGGCTTTTGTGCATGCATGCATGCTCATGTATTTTTACTTGTTTAGTTGGATAAACACCATATTTTGTGTCTACTAGATCACTTATTAAGGGAACTTTTCTGAATCTGAGCTGTTCGATATATGTGTATGTGTGCGTGTATGTCTAATTAGATGAGCCCATGTTTTGTGTTCTTAGATATTTGATTCCCTATTGTTTCCATCTATTTGTCTGTCTTCAATCCTATCTATTCAACTGAATATATCGATTTAGTAAAGAAAGGGAATACAAGGCATAAGTTGTACTCGTTTTAGACGTGGATCAGTTGGAAAGCCTGTATGATGATGCCATCTCATGCAACTTGCACGGGATTTGGGTGAACGGCAAGCGCTGTGGGTGTGCTCTCCACATACGCGAGTTCGATTCCCCTCCCCAGGATTACCTGATGCACGTGGTTTGTGAGTGATTGTGTGCATCTGTAGGGAATAGTCTCGCCTCAAAATGGGGCAGGGACACCTTGACGTCATTAAAAAAAAAAAAAGATGATGCCATCTTATGCAAAATAATCAATTTTGCTAAATCATTTCTCAGTGACCATACCATGTGACCCTCATTGGATGCTTGATTTGTACTTTTTCTTTTCCCCTTTAATTCTATTGTTCTGTGAAAGAGTTTGATCAGGGGAGAGACTAAAGTTCTGTGGCTGTTCTTTATCCTTCTTGGTGCCTTACTACTGTATTCAACTCTACTATCTCCTTGGAAATTTCTTGGGCTCATGAAGATCATCTCCGATGTTCATAAGAACTTGGTTCTCCTTCACTAGTATTTTATTGATAGTAATAGTTTTCCTCTTTCTGGACAAAACATATGACTTTGACGTTGAGGGTATTTTATGGAATTATTCAGATACCCTATGCTTTTTTGTCTTCAAATCACCAGTGTTCACACGCACTTATTGCAACTGCTTTATCTTGGAGAGGCTGTTGACTTTGAATATGTAAGCTTTAGCTTGAGGAATTGTTGAGGAGACTTTTAATACATTGGTAAGCATATTTAAATTCGTTGTTCAATCAATCTTATGTTGCCTTTTGGTATATAAATGTGATCTTAATGCTGATGTGCATCTTTGAGAGATTATCTCTATATAAATGGGCACATTAGTCTCCATATATGAAGATGGTTTCTGGCACATTTCCCAAGGCCTTGGAATAACACTTTCTGTGGGAATTGGGAAGCATGTTAAAAAATGGTTTCAATACGACTTCATCGGTCGTATCATATCATATACATATCGCCACAAAAAATTTCAGCCGATACAGGACGGATAAGCCCCTTATCATATTGTTTTTGGGCCTGGCTGATTTGCTGACCAATACCGTTATTCCACTCTTTGGTTTGAAGTTGGGATTGGTTGACCTAGTTACTCCACATGCATGTTACACCTTTTTATCCCTCTATACTTTTCATCCCATACATCCCTCTGGCCTCTATATATTTTTATCCCATATCAATGTGCAGTGGTATTTTAATCTCTTTCTTGCTCAAAAAGACTGTCTCCATGAATTCTTATTCTTGCACTCAAATGTCCAAGTGGCGACATAATCAAAGTCTTTTCATTTCACATTGAGGAAGTTGCTCTGATCAAGGTCAGGATTTGAGATGCTAGGATCATGGTCTGCATTACTATGGGTCTTGTTTGCAGGTCATAGCTGAAGGATTTTGGTTGCTTCTTGTGTTAGACAGCTCACATACCTTGTATAACTAGTATACCTTGTATGGTTTGTTTCCATAGTAGAGGATTCTGAGTTTATTGTTTTCCTTGTATAGATGGTTGTAATCTCCATATATTTAACCCCATTGGGTTGTCTCAAATACAGAAAACCTTTTGGCTTCACTGTTTTCATGCTATCAGAGCCCTACTGATCCAAATCCGGCCACCCCCTCGTCACTGGCACTACCTCCACTGATCTCAGTCCTGTTGCTATTGCGCCAGATCCAGATCCTGAAAACAGTGAAGCCAAAAGGTTTTCTATATTTGAGACAACCCAATGGGGTTGAATATATAGAGATTACAACCATCCATACAAGAAAAATAATAAACTCAGAATCCTACCTATGGAAACAAACTATACAAGGTGTACTAGTTATACAAGGTATATGCCCCCTCAAACTAATGCTGGTCATCGACAAGTAATAGTTTGCCAACTAGAAAAGAGTAACGTGCAGAAGTGAGGGACTTGGTGAGAATGTCAGCAATCTGATCATGGGATGCAACATGTGAAAGAGAAATGAGCCCAGATTGAAATTTCTCGCGGATAAAGTGATAGTCAACTTCAATATGCTTCATCTGTTCATGAAAAACCGGGTTAGAGACAATCTGAATGGCATTGAGATTATCGACATGAGTGGAGTAGAATTCTGTAGAGGAATGCCCAAGTCTGAAAGAAGTCCATGTAACTAGACGAGCTTACTACATGCAGCGGACATCGCATGATATTCGGCTTTTGTGCTCGATTTGAAAATAGTGGCCTGCTTCTTATACTTCCAAGAGATGAGAGAAGTGCTGAGAAAAACACACTAGCCAGTGCTAGATCTTCGCGTGAGAGCGCAATCGGCCCAATCAGTATCTGAATAAGCATGAAGGTCCAAAGTCACCGTGGAGGAGAAGAACAGGGATCGATCTAGAGTTCCACGAAAGTACCGTAGGATGCGCAACACCGCAGTCATATGAAGAGTCCGAAGAGCAGAAATAAACTGACTGACGACTTGGACAGCGTAGGCAATATCAGGGTGAGTCATAGTTAAGTAAACTAGACTCTCAACTAAACGTCGGTATAAGTCGGGCTGTACAAGTAGATCACCATCGTCACGGCTATAGTGAATGTTAAGTTCTAAGGGAGTCTGAACTGCCTTCTGATCCGTCAATGATGCCAAGGCGAGAAGATCCTTGGTATATTTACGTTGGTTGACTAGGATCCCACGGTTGGAACGTGAAAATTTAAGTCCAAGAAAGTATGTTAGATGGCTGAGGTCTTTCATCTTGAAGGATGATTGCAGAACTTCCTTTTAAGCCGAAATGCCAGTATCATCGCTACTAGTCAGGAGGAGGTTGTCAACATAGACCGGAACAATGACAATTCCGTGAGCAATGGTGCGCAAAAATAAGGATGGGTCATGACCACTTTGAGTAAAGCCGGCACCCATAACAACATCATGAAAGCATTGGAGCCATGCCCGAGGTGCCTGTTTGAGGCCATACAGGGCTTTCTTTAGGCGACATACCTTATTGTCAGGGATTAAAGAGCCAGGAGGAGGTTTCAAATATACGGTTTCTTGGAGGTCTCCATGAAGAAAGGCATTTTTCACATCCATCTGAGCGAGTGGCCATGAGCGAATAGAAGATATAGCCAGAAGAGTACGAACAGTTTTCATCTTGGCCACGGGAGCGAATGTCTTATCATAGTCAATTCCGTATTCCTGTTTGTATCCTTGAGCGACAAGTCGAGCCTTGTATCTATCCAATGATCCATCAGACTTGAGCTTGACAGAATAAATCCATTTGCTACCAATTAGCTGTTGATCGGCGGGTCGAGTAACAATGTCCCACATATGATTATCATCCAATGTCGCAAGTTCTTTTGCTATAGCCTTCTTCCAACAATCATGAGTGGCATTCATGGCACTCATGAGAGTATGAAGTAGGAATAGAAACAGTATCCAGAGTAGCATTCATGGCAGACAGAGCATATCAAGCGATCAGGCGCTCGATGTTCACGAGCGGAACGACGTATCGAGGTAGGTTCGGGTTGAGTAATAGGTGGTGGATCTGTATGTGGTCGACCTGAGTAAACCTGCAACGGACGAGGGAGAGTACTTGAGGCGTACGGAATTTCAGGAAAGGCGGTTAGACTAGGAGAGTTTGGAGTGTGCGGAGGAGGAAGAGATGAATGAAAGGCAATGTGTTCAAGAAAAACAACATGTCGTGAAACCTGAACACAATGAGAAACATGATCATAACATCGAAAACCCTTCTGAGTTTCCCCAAATCCCAAGTACATACATTTGACCGATTTTGGAGATAGTTTGTTACGTTCACGTGAAGCCAGGTGAACATAACAGATACAACTAAAAACACGAAATGTGGAATATGCAGGAGGTAAGCCGGTGAGAACAAAGTAGGGAGATTTATTGTTCAGAACTTTGGTTGGCATCTGGTTAATCAAGTAGACTAAATGTAACATTGCTTTCGCCCAGAAAGAACGAGGAACACTCATAGCTGTCATCAGGGTGTTGGCAGTTTCAACAATATGACGATTTTTTTGTTCAGCCACCCCGTTTTGTTGTGGAGTATCAAAATAAGTGGTTTGATGAATAATCCCATGACCTTGAAGAAATGTACGGAAATCGGTTGAGAGATATTCCCCCCTAAGTCAGAGCAGAGAGTTTGAATTAGAACCCGAAATTGAGTCTCCACTATAGAGTGAAATAACTTGAATTTTTCAAAAACCTGTGACTTCGATTGCAGAAAGTAAATCCAAGTGTAATGTATGAAATTATCAATGAACGTAACATAGTATCCTAACCTAGAGAGAGACATAATTGGTGATGGACCCCAGACATCCGTATGCACAAGTTCAAACATAAACGATGATTTTGTAGTACTTAGAGAAAAGGGAATACACTTACTTTTTTAAAGACAACAGGAAGAACAAGAATAATCCAAATCATTTTTATTAAGAGAAATATTCCCTAACATGCTAGAAGAAATTAACTGAAGTAACCGATCGGAATATGGATGACCTAGACGAAAGTGCCACAGTTTCCACAATTTATTTGCCGAACAAATATCTGATGAAGATGGAGAAAAGAAACAACGAGCCGGAGTGACAGATGGATTAAAGTCCAGCACATACAGACAACCATGCCGCCTACCCATCCCAAGTACTTTCTCCATTGCCAGATCATGCACAAAACAACAGTTAGGAAGAAATATGACTAAGCAGTTATTGGATGTGAGTTGACCAACTGAAATTAAATTGGAGGAGAGGTTAGGGACATGAAACACATCACGAAGGGTGAACTAGCGATAAGCAGAAGGAAGGAAAATCAATGATCCAACAGACTGAATAGGTAGTCTAGTGCCATCCGCAGTAGAAGTAGCTTGATTGTCGGTGTAGGGACGAATGTCACGAAGATAAGATACAACACCGGTCATATGATTGGAAGCACCCGAATCGAAGAACCATGTAGAAGATGGGGATATACCTGACATACCGGCCGTAGAAAGGGCCTGAATGATTTGCTGGAGTATCGCAGGAGTCAACAGAGATGAAAGACCTTAAGCAGAAACGGTAGATGCAGAATCACTAACAGACGGCTTGGAAGAAATAGTGGCAGCAGTAGCAGAAAGAGCACGACCATGACCACCACGTCCACGGCCGAAAGAAGATGCATAGGCACGTGTATGACAGTCCCGAATACCATGACCAGTTCGTCGACAATAAGCGCACTATTCTTTGCATTGAGCGACAACATGACCCACCTTGTTGCAGCCGCGACAAGTCAAAGAAGTGGAACCACGTGTTGGTGTAGTGGTGGACACAGCAAGCACCATATCAAATGATCCCAGAGTTGAGGAAGGAAGAGAGAGAACTTTCAGTCGTTGTTCCTCAGCCAATAAATCATTAATAACCGAATTCAATGAAGGAGTAGGGCTACGGTTCAAGAGAGCAGCCCGACAATGCTCAAATTCCAGACGCAGCTTCATAAGAAACTGTCGAACTTGTGCACTCTCGCGCATAGTTTGAAATATCTTAAAGTCATGAGGAAATGAAGAGCTTGAGCTTTTGGAGTGAATGGTTGTTTAACATGGTATCAAAGCGGAAGATCCTATGTTCGAATCTCGAGAGCAGCAAAAATATGCCTCTCTAAAATATTATTCTCCCACAGGGGACCAAGAAAATCAGGTTCGGCTCCGGGACCGGGAAATCAAGCCCGACCTATTTATGGTGTGAGTGTCCCTCCACCCTTGCCAGTATGTTCCCGTGTGGAGTTCCCACCCCGCACGTGCGGGGGTATTGAAGTGATAAAAGTCCCTTGATATACATTGATACACCACACTCTGAGAGCTTAAGCTTTTGGAGTGAATGGTTGTTTAACATCTTGAGCATGTATGATACAATTGAAAAGGTTAGCATATGTTTGGTGTTCGGGTGTTAACTATTCCCAAGGATGACCCGATGTGCTGCTGCTGAACTGTGGTTTAGATAAGAATGGGACCTTCAAATTCGTTTCTCAACCACTACTTGAGGCAAAAGAAGTGGGAAACCACATTAAACACTAGCCCACTTAATGTGGATTGTGTTTCTCCATGCTCCTCTGATCATCAAGAGTGTTAGATATGTATAGGAAGAAGCCCTGACAGCTAGAATTTGGTGGTAAACCCAAACTCCATGGAAAACGGCAAATTCCTAACATTTCCTTTGTGGATATTTTTCATTCTAAATGTTATGGTGTTAACAGATTACCTATAAGAAAAAATGTACTTTCTTTCATTCTGACATATCAAAGAAAACTTTTAGTCCTGTATTTCTATTTGAAGGCTTTTTTTTTTTTTGAAAGCTCCTGCTTCTTACTGGTTATTCTAAGATGCCAGCATTCTGTTCCTGACATTCCAATGATGCCTAATAAATCACCGTCAACAGGCAGTGTTTTTCTCGCTATGAAGACTAGAAATGTCATGCAAATAGTTTTGTTAGGTTCATGCTTTTTTGCCAATGATGCCCTTCGAGATTGTGAAGAAAAATAATGCATTGAGCAACTATATCTACGGAAATTTATCTGCTTATTACAAATACACTATTTTACAGGTATCTCTGATTCTTAAATATTGTAATTCCAGACGATTGGCTGTTGTTCCGCAAGGTGGTAATACTGGTCTTGTTGGTGGGAGTGTGCCCGTTTTTGATGAGGTAATATGTTTGAACTTTTGATGAATAGATTTTGTAGAAACCTGTATGGTTGCATCATAAGTTACTGTTGGCAAGTTGGATCCATTCTACTGTCACGTGGGACCTTTATACGTGTGACACTGTGACCATATGGTCCTACCATTAGAACTCGTTACATTCTTATTTTCGAACCTAGAATTTCTTTGAAATTTGATAGGATTTTTATCCCCTCTTTTGTTTCTATATGGATTTATTTTGCAATATTATGCATGTAACAAAAAAGTTGCATCCTTGGTGCATGTATCTGTTCACCTTTGTTGTAGAAGCGATTCTAGTCTCGTCAAACTGAGTGATGGTTGTTTGACTTGCACTTGCATATTCTTGTAGATGTTTTAGACATCATCCTGAATGCATGTGCATATTTATGTAGGCATGCAAAAGGACACCATTACTCACAATGCAGATACTACTGAATATGACTTTCTGATTGGATTTCTTTCATATGTGACAATCATCCTTCATAAATATTTTTGCAGGTGATCGTCAATGTTGGTTCCATGAACAACACTATTTCTTTTGACAAGGTAGACATTTTACTTCTGGGTTTATTAATCTCTCATCCATTCACCTGACGTATCTTCATATAAAATTTTTGTTCCAACTGTATTGCTTTCAAGTCTTGTCAGTTATATTTGAACCATTGTTTTTTCAGTTGATATTTAAGGCAGTTTTAACTGTATGTTTGATGAGTATTGTACACTTGGCTATTGATTGGGAATTATTAAAGAAAATGCCGGGAGGAAATGCATGCTTATCTTTGTTCTGTCCATCCATACCTCAATGCTACGGTATTTATATTGTTCAGGAACCAGTGCTTCTTCTTTTTATTAGTGTTACCAACATTAATCACTTTCTTTCTTTTGATGCAGGACACATGATTTAATGCTAGCATGCAACGTAGAGATTATGAAAGAGTCCATAAAGTAATTCAATTAACAAAAGATGCTAACCTACCGATTAATTAAGAGTAGACAATAAGAAATAAAATCTGATTTAACCTAAATTACATGTCCGCATGCTAAGAAATCACATAAATAAATTAAAACTAGGACCGATGGAAGGATAAAACTTCCAATTTAGCATAGGCATGTTCCACACCCGGACAGATTTGTAGGTTTTATGATTAGGGTTAGGAAAGAGGAAAATATGAAATTAGGAAAATTAGGGATCATGGGAATTGAGGATCTTGGAATTAGGGTTTTTAGAAATTGGGGAAAATAGGAAATTGAAGAGATAGGGTTTAGAAGGTTGTAATGGGAAGGAAAAGAGGAAGACAATAGAAGAAGAAGAAGAATACCTTGGGGAATCCACCACCAAACAAGTTTGTACCTTTCCACAATTCAATTGGAAGGGAGGTTTTTTTTTTTTTTTTTTATTTTTATTTTTAAACCCTAGAAAACAATTAGGAAAATTCCTTCACATAAGAGAGCTCCTCTCTTTTTTTTTCTTCTCAATTCTCCACTAGGGTTGGAACTCCACTCTCGTAGTTTTATAATTAAAAAATTTGGAATTAAAATTCAGCATAATTACAACAATGCCACTCACTTAAGTAAAGTTGCCCATTATTCAAAATAAGAAAACTAAAACATATATCATCAATCTCAACAATCAAATAACTCCTAAAAATAACAAAAAACATAAAGAAAACAAGATCAAAGTCCAAGGGGCCCAAATCTAAAAGATCTAGTGGCCCGATAGCCTGATTGATAAGATCCAATAGTTGGATTGACACGAAATAGAAATCCTATGACTAAAATGATCACCTAAGCAGCCCACATGCATCATCCCAAGGTGGGGGTCTTCCTGATGCATGTCCAATCCATGTGGGGTCGTGATGAGCATACAAGTGGCCTTCAAGAAAGTGATCAAGTATAATGTACCGATTTCGATAACAAAGGAGCAACTAATTTGCAGGTTTAGATTTTACTCACATATGGATAGCATCAGACCTCCCAATTTTATCAGAACCACACTAATTGGATATGAAGCATCATACCTCGCATAGGCATAGCATCAAATCCATGCGTATTGAGCATCACACTCGGCATATTTGACAAATCACTTTAACTTTGGGGAATCTCTCCCTCAGGAAAAGATAACCTCTTCTTTGTTTTTATTTATAATATTCATATTTATAACTTACAGTTGAGAAGAGTAAAACCCTAAAGCTTCTACTTAATCTGGACTTTGTATATAATCTGTTCTTAACCCTTTGAAAGAACACCTAATTGACTTTACCTAAGTCAATTAGGAGATAAGTAGGTGAATGATTTCTTTCAAAAACCTTTTTATATGATTCAATAACTCCCTTTCTGAAAATGCACAGGAAGTACCTACAGAATAGGGGAAAATTAAAAAATATCTTATAATAACTAAATAAATGTGAGTCAAGCCATACTGGTTACTTTATAAATTACTTCATTAGAAAACCATACTGATGGAATAGAACCCTTAATAGATGAACTATTCTCTCAAAGTTTGTTTTGTAATGTTTTTCAGGTCAGTGGTATACTTGTATGTGAAGCTGGATGCATATTGGAGAATTTGGGTTCTTTCTTGGCTAACCAAGGGTAAGTGCCTGCTATATTTATAATTTTTGGCCTTAAATTTTTCAATAGTGAAAGTTAACAACGATTTGTTGGATGAAAACAGTCATTAGCTTCAGTTATAATGTTTCAATTTATTTCATGGTTCTTGCATGGGAGTAAATGGTGCCTAAGATGAATAACCCATCTCTTCTGGTTGATTTTAACCTTTTACACCGAAGTTGGATCAATAATTTGTGATTAGAATGGCATTGTTTGAAGCAACTGTAAAAAATTCTACAGATTTTATGCCGTATTAGGCGAAATTTAGTGTTAGACCCATAATGGTTTCTTGGTTCTATTGTTCTTGTTATGAAATATGAGTGGTAATTTTTTAATTGTTTTTGCTGTATGTTAAAAAGCAATAAATGTGGTTTATATGGAGAAAGAATTGAACTGCACCTTAAGGTTGATGTTAGGCGGGCAGCTGGTTGTGAAACTTTTTCCAGGAAATCATGAGAAAAAGCTGACCCAAATAGGGGGGAGTCTGGGACTATGTTTTTTTGATGATGATTATATGGAGTAAGAAATGGGGTTAGTGTGTTATCTAAGGAAGAAGAGCTTCGGAGAAAGTTCTATGTTCTTATTAGGCATTCATTCAACTCAAAAGATAAAAATACACCTAACTGTGCAACCAATGAAAATATGTCACAAGTAGTAATTAGGATGTTGAGATACAGATAGTGAAATGGGCGTGGTACGAGGAACTGTTGTCTCAAAATTCTGGACAAATGTTATGATTATCCCATTCATAGTATGTATTCATACTTTGTAGTTTTTGTTTCAACATTTCACTCTTGCTATAACTTGGTAGTTTTTTAAAGCGAAGTATTGCTTTTAGGCTCTCCAGCATGGTAAATTTAACAAAGCTATTTGTATCTACAAGGCTTTCTATAGTAAGACACTTTACAACATTGCCTTATCTTTATATGGCCATTATATAAGGAAATTAGTAAGAGTTTGAAAATAGAAGTCTTACAAAACAAAATTTTGGTTGAACCACATCCTACAGGTGTCCTAGGAGTATCCAGTAGAAATGATGCATCACATCGACACCAGCACAAAAGCATGTGCAAGTACATGAGAACCTTAGGTTTGAAAAGGACTGCCACTCACCCTATATCATGTCAATGAGAGAGTTCTCCAACAAGTACCTGTCATCAGGTAGATCTGACAGTTCCATTGAAGAGGTTAGTTGCTTGCTGATTAGTTGACATCTGGGGATAACGCCTTGAACAAGTTTCTCATGAACAAACTGTCAACCAACTTTCACATGTTTAGTTCATTCGCTAAAAACTGGTTAGGTCCATTTAATAGTTCAATACAAATAGAAATTAAGAAAATCTAGTTAGTAGTTATATTTCTTGCAATATGAGACATTGAATTTCTCGTCCCACTAGAAATCTGCATGGCCTATAAGGGATGACTTGTCCTGGCCTTATTGAAGGTGTGATGGGATTGGATGGTATATGGGGCTTCCCCAGCTGGATCTCCAGGAGCGTAAGGTGATGTTCACCAAGTTTCCTTGTTTGAGTGCTAGAGGTTTGGAGTTACGTCTATAAATTCTCCACAGGATCACATTTCCAACAAGTTTTACTCCAGGTCTTTTTCTTGCACCTTCAAAAAGCCTAAACAACAAGACAGTTCGTGAGTGGAGGTGAAACCTTAAGATCTGCAATGGTCTTATCATAGCCTTCTTCAAATAATATATTATTTGTTCTTAGAGAAATCTGTGGTAATAGCAGTGATTTAAATATCAGCATCGATGCACGTATCGCACCCTTGGGATACGGAAACATATTGGTATCACATGGGACGTATCGCAATTTTCGGCAAATGTATCGCTGTTTGAAGGAAACATTGGGAAATGATGAAAGTTTTCAGTTAGGATATGTTGAAACAGACATGATTAAAACACACTTAGAACTCAGAAAAATCACAAAACACAGGTGTGCACAACAAGTTTCCTTTGTATACGGTCGTAAACTATGCATCGTCTGACAAAAGTGATGCAATTATATCCAAATGAGTTCAGATAAATTCACAGATCATACAATACAAGTATATAAACATATTCAAATGGATTTATTATTTTTTTAATTTTTTTGTGGGTGGTTTGTGCAAATTTTCTTTCGATGGGGAATGTATTGCTGATATATATCGCCATGATTGCTTGTGTCAATGATTCGGGGGAATTTTATGAAGGCTTTTGGGCAAAATTTCACAATGTATCGATATATTGCAACATATCAGCGATACATTACGATATTTTGTGCGATATAGGGGAATTCCATAATTCCTCTTGTATATCGTAGCACTGGGTAAAAGTTCCAACCCTTATTACTTTCCATATGATTATAAATCAAATCGATATTGGCCGATGCTATCAATATGTCAATCACTGGTTAAAAGTTCTAATCCTTATTAGTTCCCATAGGATGATAAATCAAATTGATGTAAAACCCAAGGTATATCATGTTCTATTTTGTTAACTTTTGGAATTAAAATTTCAACATTGCTTCCCAAACAAGGGAGGAGGATGATTGATGCGATTTGCGAAGGACCATTTCAAGAAACTGGGAAAATGATAAAGAGGATGGCAAGAAAGTTGAGCGTGAGATAGGAAAATGGAAGACAGTTTTTATATCTGGTTTCTTATGTAAACTGTGATAGGAAGAGTGTTGGACCTAGAAGTAGAGGGAAAGAACCAAAAGGGCTGGGAAGGGAACTGTTTAGTAGGGAAGGTTATTTCAAGGAAGCACTAGTTTTAGGAAGGACAGAGGAAGTAGAAGGAAAATTGACATATTTTACCTACAATAATCAAAATGGTAGAGGGTTGTGGATGCAGAACTTGCTGATCTAAAGGGTTAGAGAAATTTTCTTAGGACTTCCTTCGGGTGAAAGGGATGACAGGGGGCATTATTTTCATGTGGGACCTTGACATGGTTGAGAATTTCATAATTTGTACTCTTGAAATTTCAGTATCAGTTTAATTTAGACCAATGGAGTATAATCATCCTCATCTAAGCCTTATCCCAATTAATTGCGGTCAGTTTGAGATAAAAATTGGCGGATTAGCTTCAACAGTTGAGTTTACTGGATTTTCAAAGTGGCATTTATGCAAATTAAACCTTGTTTTATCATGTAAGAAGAGTAAACTCTTCAAAGAAAAAAAAAAAATCAGGATCTGCAAACCTCTCTGTGATAGTATCTTTGCAATGAAATTGTTTCATGTTTATTTGCATCTCTATATATGTTTGTGCATATCTTATAATATTTTTTTTGAAAAAAAATAAAATAGAAATCTGTTGTTTTGCTGATATCCAAATCATTCCATTCATTTCTCGTGTCATAACTTACTATTCTTGAAAGTCTTATCTTCTTTCTTGAAATAATTTCTGTCTACATAGAGATGTCTTTATTCTAAGATGGATAAAATCAATGGAAATGAATCTTCGGGACCTGTGTGATTAATTGAATTCCATCTCCTGTTGTTTTTCTTTCCTTTTTTTTTTTTTGTTTTTTTTATATATATTATATAAAACAATAATACATTCACTTAGTATTTGTATAATATTCCAAAGGAGTGATGTCCTTGTCACTTTGAAATATCAAAACATAGATACTGCCCCATTCCCTTCTTGATGGCTTCATTTACTATGTGCTATGTCCAAATATATTATTTCTCTATTCAGATTTATAATGCCACTTGACTTGGGTGCAAAAGGAAGCTGTCAAATTGGTGGAAATGTCTCAACCAATGCTGGTGGTTTGCGTTTTGTACGTTATGGATCACTTCATGGGACCATCCTTGGTGAGGATTTGTCATTACCAACCCATCAATCCTTTGTTGTGAAAATAAACATGCCTACTACTAATTGAATTGTTGTATTTAATTTACTGCCTTGAAGCATATAACGGACTTTCAGTCTAAGAATCATCAGTTATCCGCGATCTTGAACAGGTTACTCAATGAGACCCTACAAGTGGCTAAATGATGAATAGACGCTTCATGTTTTACATGGATAAACTCATTACAAGATATCAATGTTTTAATTTCCTTTTTTATTTTGAAGATTTTTTCACAACGTCAATGTATTGCCATGCTAAGATCATTATGTAATTGAACTCACAAATCACAATTGCTAGATAATGCTATTTCTAACACTAGACAATTGTCAGAATATAATCAAACTCCACTTCCGCTACATATTGAACAAAGATAAATATTGTTAGATGGTTGCATAATACCTTTTGCACCCAGTGTTTTAAATATTGACGGTATCAGCAGATATATCCCACGATATATCTTGTATCCCACCTGTGCAATATGAATGCACAGGTAGTGCCGATATATCTCACCTATTCGATCCAGTGAGCATTTTCGATTTCTGATCCATGTTTTTGTTGTAAATCACGTTAAACCAGTGTCAAATGGTTACAAATCTATGATTCTTCATATTTTCCATGAAAAATCATAGATTTGAAACTTCGATTTTGAGATTTAGGGGAGGTGGGTCAAGTTGCGGAAAATTGAGAAAAATCAAAGTTTCTCAATTTCTCGCAAATCAGTTGCAATCTTTGTATCTAAACACAAAATTCAACATGTAACCTGATCTAGGATTCTTCTTTTGCTTTTAAATGTATTGCTTGTGTTTCCATACATGTCTTCTTACATTTATAAATTATATGAATAGACTTTGAATATACTTTCATCAATTCAGTTGAAAAGCGCATATATTAGGAACCCATGCAAAGGAAACCCCTATTACATGCACCCTTTTTCTTTTTTCTTTTTTGTAATGTTTTGATTTCTAAGTGTGTATTGATGTCTTTTTCAACAATCTTTGAAGTTCCATTGAAAAATTCAACCAATTTCCCAATGTTCCCATGTTTCCCAACAACAACGGTACATTATGCTATAGAACAGATATATCCCATGTGATAACTGATATGTATCCGTATCCCAAGTGTGCGATACATTATGCGATAACGATATTTAAAACATTGTTTGCACCTAGTATTTGTAGGATTTTTGTGTGTGCCACTTGTCTGGTCCTTGATGTTGATATTCACCTTGGTAACTCAACGGTAACATATTTGGCAGTTATGAGTGTTCCTAGTGGTCTGTCAAGTTGTCCAGATTTCTTTCCTGAAGTATTATATTTTTAGACTTTTTGGACAGAGAAAATAAATCCCTACTTTAGGGCTTAATCCTCATGCCAGGAATTTAGAACTCAAGTAACTATTAGGCTGAAGAATATCATTTTTGGTACTAAATTAGCATTCATGCATGGGATAATATTTAATCACTTTATGATTTGATACTTAAAAAAATTAATGCAGTTAGTTTTATTATTATTATTTTTTTGGTCGATGTAAGAGCCAAGAGGGCAGGTGGCTTCAACATTACCATCTGAATTGGTGCCAAGAATGCTGATTCATGCAGAAAATGATTCCACCCTGTATGATGATCTGAATTGTTCAAGTTATGAGGGAGGTATGTTGCATGTGTATGCTACATAGCATTTTAGCTACTGAAAACACTGGTCTAGGTACGCTACCAGTAGCGTAGTGTGTAGCATACGCAACATACACTACATGCAAAACTGTTTTTTTTTTTCCCCCTATTGTTAGTTCAAAATGTGTTTGGAAATGGTGGTGACCCATCCGCGTGACACGTGAAACCGCAGTAGACTAATTTGGACCATCCAAATTGTAGCCCTGTTGTGGATGGGGCACATCTCTATAATCCCACCCATTGGACGAACTTAACCATCTGTATGTGGGCTTGAAAGTGTACAGTTGGAGAGTCTTAATAGTTCTAAATGGTGTAAGACTCACAACACATGCTCCACTTTATAAAACAAGTGCTTTTGAAAGAAGGTTTTCAAAATCCTATTGTTGCAGCGAAAAACACTCTTCCCGTGCCAAAGGGTTTGATCGTCCCTTTGAGAGAATCCATGAGATCTCTTCCTGCAAATGCCTTGTTAACTCGTCCGTAACTAATGCAGAAAGGTACGGACTCAAACCGACCCTTGGTGCAAGCCTAAATTAATTGGAAACTCTTAATTCTCCACGAGTGGGCCTCACATTTGTTATGACTCCCTTATACATATCCTTAATCATGTCAATATATCCTCTTGATACTCATTTCCCTACACCCAACAGATTAACTCTCCACAAACCCTATCATAAGCTTTCTTAAGTCAATAAATGCCATGTGGAGATCCTTTCTAGTTTCACCTCTCCATATTTCTCCCTCAATTGTCTATGTGGGCAAGTAGCTTCAGTGGTAGGCCTCCTAGGCATGAAACCAAATTGATTTTCTTATATACTCATCTCATGTCTTAGTCTTTACTTAAGCACTCTCCCAAAGTTCCATAGTATGGGTCATAACTCATAAGTATTGTTGTAAATGGTATAAAACTCACACTGCACCCCTCTGGTTCCCAAAAGCCATTCTCTCGATTCTCTTAGTCCACAGCCATTGAAGAGAAGATTTTGGCCGATCAATCAAACACATCCCTACGGCTACGAAGATGAAGATTTATGCTTTCTTTTCGGATTTTCTTTTCTTTCTTTTCTTATTCTTCTTCTTCTTCTTCTTCTTCTTTTTTCTTTTTTTTTTTTTCCTTTTCTTTTTTTTTCTTTTCTTTTTTTTTTTTTTGTATTAAGAGGCCGGTTGCTATGCAATGTTGTAGGATAGGGGTTGCTATGTAATTTTTTTGTTCTTTTTTTTTTTCATTTTTTTTTTTTATAGTTTTAGGAGTTTGTTATAGCGTGTTTTAATCGGTTGTTATGCATTGTTTGTGTGTGGCATGCTATCTAATGTTGTTTTTTCTTCTTCTTCTTCTTCTTCTTCTTCTTATTTTTTTTTTCTTTAAAAAAATTTTAAAAAAAAAAAAATTTGTATGGAGGTGTTCTGGTGGTTGTGCATTGTTTTCTGTGGCGTGGGCTACATGATGGTCGGATAGGCTTGATTTTCTTAGGTGGCTCAGTAGTTGACCATTGTTTTTAAGGTGTAGCCCATCACTCAGTCCAACAGGGTTGATACAATTTTCTATGTTATGGCTGTCCATTGTTTTCTATAGTTAAATGCTTATATGTTAGTATATTATTTGTCATCTATTGTGATTTGTGAGTTTGTGACTTTTGCATTTTACATTTATTCTGACTATTTATCATATTTTTCCTCTTTTTTAATTAAAAAATAGAAGTAATCGTGTAGCTTATGCTATATACTACAGGGGCTGAACGCTGCACAATACGCTATGTGCTATTTACAACACTGTTCATAATTTTAATTACACGATAGTTAGTATAGTCTATATGTCTCCTTTATTCTTATAAATAGGTACCACAGTACTTCTACTCCATTCATCTAGCATTTTCTTCAAAATTACAATCTTGTTGAACAACTTTGTCAATAAAAATAACCAAGCATCTCCCTTACACTACCAATCCTCTATTAGTATACCATCTGGTCCATAGGACTCTCCTGTTTTCATCTTTCTCTTAGCTTGCTTTCACTTCAAATATCCTAATCCTACAAAAGTATCTAGTCTCCAACATCATGAATTGGTTCCTTCTATCTCCAGCATCTTGTTTTATGTCTTATGATTATTCTTTCATCTTTGGCAGCATGGATGGGATATATTTGTCAGTTAGAAATCGTTAAGAGGACATATAAAACACAGGTTACTTCTTTACATGTATTGCAGTTTATGAAATAATATTCTTTGGAACTCTTCATGTTAGACAGTGGCCTTGACACATGCAACAAAAATGCAGTTCTTTAAAATAGTCATGACAAAAGACAGTGCGGTTTAGGCAGGCAAATAAAATTAGTAATCAAATGGTTCGGCTTAGCTTTGTGGTAACTATCCTTTTGTCAGCTTTGTGGTAACTATCCTTTTGTCTTTCCAGCGCTGAATGTGGTATTTAAAAAAGGAAAAAGAAAAGACAAGAAAACTAAAGAAAAGAAAAGAAGAAGAAGAAGAAAGAAAGAAAGAAAAGAAAAGAAGAGGTTCTCTCACATCCTCTTTTTCTATATTTTTGAAAGATAACACTACCAGGGATTGAAACCTGGATCACTCACGCACGCCACACCGTCTCTGCCAGCTCATCTAATGAGCCGGAGACTCACATTGCCATCATCATAGCCTTGCCCCAACTATTTGGGGTTGGCTTTGTGAATCCTGTTTTGTTGATCAATCCTATCTAAGCTCCTATCCCCTTAAGTGATCAAGCCTTCACATCCTTTCTCATGGCCTCGACCCAAGTTCTCTAGGTCTGGCTGTCTTACATGATTACATAAATAGCCACTTCCAAGGTTGGACTAGAAGAGCCTGTTTGTTGGCGCTAACCATAGTCTTTATTAATTTCATCCAAGAACTTTCATTTAGTTTATAATTCGGAACAGAAGCTTCATGACTAGAGGACTTGTATCATCTAAGAGCATGATAAACTGAAACAAAACTATGCACATGCCTTCCGATGGAAATGCTTTACATAAATTGAGCAGGAATTCAGGTCTCTGCAGTCCTGTCTTCGATGAATGGAACAACATATTAAAATCAGTTGTCATTTCAAGAAAGAAACATTCACCTAGCAGTTTTGTACACCATATATGAAATTTGCTGATCAGCTTGATGACAAGTACACCAAGTTCGCTGGAAGTGATTGGCTACTTCAGAAAATTTTCCAAAATCTGGACACAATAGACGGATATTCCTCAGCTTGTGGTAGTATGTTGTTGACTGTCATATCTAGTAGAGAGGGTAGTTTTCTTAGATGGAACTATTTGATAATGCAAGATACATATCTGTAGAGAGGCCCTGATTTTTCCTCCTAAAATGCCCCTATGTCCATCTCCTTGAGGGCTTCCACATTGATCTCTCTTTTAGATTCTAAACGGGAGTATCAGATAAATTTATTCTGCTGATATTATCTTTTACTTTTCACTTTCAGGTCTTGAAGCTGTACTGGCAAATGGCACTGTGCTTGATATGCTTGGCACTTTACGCAAAGACAATACAGGATATGATTTGAAACATCTTTTCATGGGTATGATGGAACTTCTTGATGGTCAGATACTGATTAAGTGTGAATAAATGTAACTCTTGTAGTAGATGATGCAACTTTTATCTCTCATTCATTTAGGAAGCGAAGGATCACTTGGAATTATCACCAAGGTTTCTATACTCACTCCTCCTAAGCTGCCATCAGTCAATCTTGCACTTCTTGCCTGTGAAGATTATTTCAGCTGTCAGGTTTGATCTGCTCTCTTTCTGTAAGATTTCTGTATTCAGTTATTTATTACTTAGAGGTTCCCTGATGGGCCTTCACCTTGTATATGCCCTGGTTGAAAAGTTGGGTTGTTCCAGGTCCACTAATCAAGTGGACCAGTGTATGAAACAAATGTGAGAAACACTTTGGTTTAGCTGTCATATTGTTTCATACATGTGCAGCACACGTGAGGTGTTGACTAGCCTGATTTTTGGACCAGGGCATATAAATGATGGGGGCCACCTAAGGGATGGCTTGTATGTTTCATAAGTTTTCCACATTAGCACATTTGGAGTTACTGTTAAAAAAACAAAAACAAAAACAAAAAAACAAAAAACAAAAATAAAAAATGGCACATTTGGAGTTGGGTCTTGGAGTTTGGCTTCATGATGTGTGGGATTAGAATACTTCAATTATGTAGCCTTAACTGACCCTTTTGTATCATTTTGTACTAAATGATACACCCAGGGTTATTTTTTTTGATGCTATGATGCTGCTATTACAAAATAGGTCAATTACGTATTTGTTACTGAGTTTGGTACTCTTTAGTGAAATTCAGAAAACAATATAACCTTTTTTTTTTTTTTTTAAAAAAAAAAAGGACAAAGGAGACTGATTTTGACTTCGAGGGTAATAAATTGAATTTCTATCCTGCTATCCAAGATAAATACATGCCACATCCATGTGTTATTGAAAATTAGTCATGGAATCTAGCACAGATAGTGATAAACAACCATCATGTACATTTTTTATTGTGTTTTCTAGCTTGTGCTAGTTTCTGAGTATGAGCTAACTCTTTTGTTTTAATTCTTTTAGGAACTCCTCCAGGAAGCGAAGAGAACCCTTGGCGAGGTTCTTTCTGCATTTGAATTTTTGGATAACCATTCCATGGACATGGTATGCTCATAACATGCCTTGCATCTTTTTTTTTCTTCTTTCATAAATTTGAATGTTGTTGTGATTTGTGAATAATTTTTTGTTCATCCATAAAATATTATGAATTATTGAAAGTTCGTGTAGTCTATTGAATGTTGTTTTGAAACCCTATGTCAAAATTTGAAAGGTTCCTGCTTTTATTGAATTTATACATTAAAAAATCAACGAAGTTGATATTTTATTGGTTTCAATACATATGCTTAATGTGCAAAGGGTTTGGCTGTATGGGTAAATGCCCTCAAAGTATAATGGTCTTAGAAATGGCGGGGGAGTGATAAGTAATAATTGGTATTACTGATGGATATTTTTCCTAGAAATCAGGAAAATAAAATCTATGGAAATCAATAAATCTAGTAATATGAGGAAGAAGAGGGAAGGGTTGGGAATGGTATTGGGCTTGATTTCCACCTATTGCATCCCTTAAAAATGGAAACTCTTGAGAGGAACTTGAAAAATCTCATTTTGCACTTCAGTTGCTTTTCCCCAAAAGATAGTTAAAACGAGCCTTTAAAAAAAAAGATTTCCATCATATTCATTGGATTCAATGAGTATAATTATTTTTCACTGTTATACGTTACGAAGGGATGGAATGGAAATATTGGTATTTGGAGAGAATGGTGAGAATTAGGAAGGACTGTTTGGCAATTATGTCAATGAAAAGAGATAGGGCGGGCGCCTTGCAAGTAGATGAAAACATGATGGATAGAAGGATAGTAGCATTTGGGAGGTCAGGGTGGTTGCTAAGTTGTGGTTGCTGTGTGAAAAAGGCTTAATCTGTGACATGCGATCCCTGAATTGTCTAGTTTGTACAAGTGGGACCATGTTTCAACAGTGATCCAAAGCAGTGATAAGTTGGGGCTGCACTGGAGACAGAGAGGGTTTAGGTGTGAAAGTTACATGCCCGAAGTGTGGGCTAAAATAACAGAAGCCTGAGCCTGGTCCTGCTCATAAATTGATCAGCCTTACATGCCATGCCCAATCCCAGCACACAAGCTAGCTAATAGGTTCAAGCCCAGCCTAAAACTGGGCTAGGCTCACCTGGTCTGGCGGGCTGCTTGCCCATTGCTACACTACCATTAAAGAGTCAAGGTGCGAGGGGCCTCATACATCTAGTTAATTTTCTTAAGGACTAGCATCCATTTTCTTACAAGGTAGCCTAGCACACTGTTACCTAAATCACCTACCCACCTATGTGATCAGTTTTGAATCACAGGATCTCCTTTATCAGTTATTTGCGATTCAAACCACTATTTTTACCGACCTGAAGTTATGATTATATACACATTGTTGATTAAATTATAAACTTGTATTGTAAATTTATGTTTATATTGTAGAGATTTTGATTTTGATTGGGCAGTAGCATGCATATAATATAATACTACACATGTAGGATTTATATAAATCGAAATATGATTTTGCATATAAAACTATATATATACTGAACGTATGTACTGAAGCAACCCACATGATCCTACCCCTATAGTACTGCATATTGGAGGAAGTATTGTACCACATGCCTGTCCCTGTACCACATACTGGAGCGGCCCGTGCTCTAGGTAACATTTGCCTAGCATGTTTCTCTAGTTTGCTAATATGACATAGGCCTGGCACGTATATGGAGATGACAGTAATCGTGCATCTCTTTGGTTTCAAAAGAGAAAAAACAGACTGTAGACACCCTACATAATTTGGGATTATGTCATTTAATTGTATCACAATATGCATGGAGGTGGAGGGTCCTATACTGAACTTCGATTTTATAGGGATCAATGCTAATTAGGAAACAAGCCTCTCACCGGGACCGCATTATCCAATTTTCCCAGCCTAGAGCCCCCTTAAATCTATACAAACCCAATTAAAGATGCCAGAGAGGTTGGTCACCCACCCCATTTATTTTTCATGCTTCTCTAGGGTGCGACAATCCAATTTACATGCCCTAGAAAGCTCACTATTTTAACAAAACTTGAGTATTGGACACATAACCAATTAATGTGGCTCCAATACCCGTATATTCCAAATGTCACACCCTTTTTAATCCTCACTCACCCCGAAGTACCTAATGAATGCTCTATTCGTCATGACCCCTTAGGATGTGCCATGTGTCACCCCATTCAAACTACCCTCAAAATTCCCAAAAATTATGAAAAAGTCCTTCCCAAATCTTATAAATAGACCCTTCTCCAAGATAAGGGTGTTGGCCTTGCTTATCCCCTCTCCAAGTCTCTACTCCATTTTCTACCTTGAAAAGTGAACAATCCTCATGAGAAAGCCCTCCAGAAAGGAGATAAAATCAATAGAGAAAAAAGATGTAGGGAAGTACGAGAATGGTCCTATGAGTTGAGAACTTGTGGATCTTCTAGGTTGTGATAGGCTAAGGAGGTCACCTCAACCTACGACCTACAACCTAAGTTCTTTGCCAAGCATAGACCATGCGGCAGGCAGATGACTCAGCCAACCACCCAAGTGTGGCCAAGCTATTTCGAAGACTAGAGAGCACACAAGAATGGAAGCGAAGAATGCTTCTATTTGTCAAGTGCTCCATAGCTACAACTTTCTAAGGTGTCTCCTTTCGTAGAGCACTATATTCATAGCTTATAAAGTACAAGTAGAGCACAAATTGGCTAAGTCCCTCATTTATCCTTTCGTAAATATTGGTTCATGACAATCTCTCTTGCCTTTTGTGTCGATGTCCTCGTTGACCCCTACTTGATGATCATCCATGTTGGTTCCTTCAATTGTCATAACGTGTCATCTCGTCCTTGTCACCCTTGATAAGTTGCAAAGTTAGGTTGGAATTGTCACGATGTCTTGGCTGCAGCCATGATCCCTCGAAATGACTCTCTTACCTCTTAGTTGAATCTAGTAGCAGGCTATCATCCATGGAATTATGGAAGCCAGATGAAGAATAGCCCCCACCCATTCTATATCTAGAGGGAGCACATCCCTATCTCTGATATAGCTGACTTTAATAGCAGTTCTTAGTCCTATGATACTATAAAGATTAGTACAAATTCATCCTTCGAATTCTGAAAGTGCATTAAGGCTAGTGAAGTAAAGGAACCTTAGGAAAGGGGCCTTTGATTAGTAGGGCTGCAACAACTTTGATTGGAAAAAGCAGCTTTAGTAGAACTAGCTTTCCTTGCATTCCGACCATAGCTACCATGGTTACATGCCCCCCTCATCCATGATGCACATCACCCCAAGGTGGAAGGGCATCCACTCATCCATGTGGCTTGGCCTCCTTCGCCACTTGACCCTACAATGCATTTGGGAACTTGATTTTTGGGCCCCTCTTCCTCCCCCATGGATTGAACGGAGTTCAAGGGTTCTCCTGTGAGCACTCCCTTGCCTTAGGATCACCACCACAAATGAACTCCAGCTCTTCTCTTGGCTCTTAGGCCTTGCCATCAATAGAGTTGAGTTGTATCCAGTGTTTTAAATATTGATGATATCAGCCGATATATCCCACGATATATCTTGTATCCCACTTGTGCGATACGAAACACACAGGTAGGGCCGATATATCCCACCTATTCAATCCAATGAGCATTTTCGATTTCCAATCCATGTTTTTGTTGTAAATCACATTAAACTAGTGTCAAATTGTTTCAAATCTATGATTCTTCATATTTTCCATGAAAAATCATAGATTTGAAACTTCGATTTTGAGATTTAGGGGAGATGGGTCAAGTTGCGAAAAATTGAGAAAAATCGAAATTTCTCTATTTGTCACAAATCAGTTGCAATCTTTGTATCTAAACACAAAATTAAACATGTAACCTGATCTAGTGATTCATCTTTTGCTTTTGAATGTATTGCTTGTGTTTCCATACACGTCTTCTTACATTTATAAATTATATGAATAGACTTCGAATATACTTACATTAGTTCAGTTGGAAAGCACATATATTAGGACCCCATACAAAGGAAACCCCTATTATGTGCACTTTTTTTTTTTTTTTTTTGCAATGTTTTGATTTATAAGTGTGTATTGATGCCTTTTTCAACAATATGTGAAGGTCCATTGAAAAAATCAACCAATTTCCCAATATTCTCATGTTTCCCAACAACAGCGATACGTTACGCGATACAACCGATATATCTCATGCGACAACCGATATGTATCCGTATCCCAAGGGTGCGATACATTATGTCATAACGATATTTAAAACATTGGTTGCATCAACCTACAACTCCTTGTTGCCCTCGTCTCCCTTCTATCTAGCTTCATTGTGAGCGTTGAGCTTGTCTCTTCGTGCAAATGAGGCCCATAACACATGAAGCACTTCACCTCCCATGGTTTGGATATGTTCTATCCACCATTACCACCCACCCAATGTTTCCCTACCACCCTTGTCACCTAGTGGCTTGTTAGATCCCTACTCATGCTAGGAACTTTCCTCTCATTCCTCCCCCACAATGGTGTTAACCGGTGTTTTAAATAGCATCACTACATAGCGTGTAGTGTACGCTACGTAGCATAGCATAGCCTACACACGTAAATGGTGTTGTTCTCATATTGTGTATGCTATACATGCAGTAGCGTATGCTGCAAGCTCGTATCGTGTAGCATGCGTGGCTTACGCTATAGCATACTGCCTATTTTATTAAAAAAACTCCTTTTATGTTAGTTTAGTTGCTGATGTAAAATGGTGGTGACCAATCTTTCTCACGCTAGGCTATGATTTAGAAGTATCCAGACCATCCAAATAGTGGGTCCTATTGTTGATGAAAAATATATGTAATAATACCAATATTAGACATTTTTAACCACCTATACAAGGGCCTACATGTGTATGGTTGAAGATTTATGAGTTTTCTAAATGGTGTGAAACTCACAAAGTCATACTTAAATGTTTTAAAACAAAGGGGTTCGAAAGAGGTTTTCAAAAGCCCTCTTTCGAATGCCCAAGTACCCTCGATGGCAGGCCCTCTTTCCACCAAACTTCCTATCTTCGATTCTCTCGATCCAAGGAACTGTTAGAGACAATTTAGGGCATTGATCGGTTCTATGAGAAGGTCCTACAGATGAAGTTTCATGGGCATTGGAGCCCAAACAAAGGACTACCTCGATATTCCCCATTTGAAGTGGGTATGGCCATGGAGCTGAAGATTTGCATTTTTTGATTGATTTAAAACTAGATACAGGTATTTCTTTTAGTATTTATCTCAGTCAATAACTTCTATTTTATTGTGATTGATTTCATATTGATTTAGAGTGCCTTTTGATTTTTATTTTTTTTCCATTTTTTTTCCCTCATTTTTTGGGGGTTGGTGCTGTGAGATATTGTAGAATAAAAGCTTATTCTACAACCATTGTGTAGTGTGTACTGGTTGTTGTTCTGTGTAGGGTAGTGTGCAGTGTCCACATGATGATGGTGGTTGTCTTGTTTTCTATGTTATGGCTGTCTATTGTTTTCTCTGGTTCATCAAACAATCATGTGGGCCACCACACAACAGTTGGTTTAAATATAAATAGATTGGCTTTTGATAAGTGATTATTAATAACTTGTTTTGAACATAAACTTTTATATGAAAAAAGAAGAATTTTAGGCATTTAAAAAAATTCTTTAAAAAAATATATATTTATTCTTACTATTTATCTCCTTTTCTTATTATTTTAATTAAAAAATAGAAGTATTGTGTAGCTTATGCTACACGCTATAGAGGGTTGAACGCCACGAAATACTCTATGCGCTATTTCAAACACTGGTGTTAACAAACCCTTGGAATTCTTAGCTTACAAGAATCACCGGGTGTGAACTCTATCAAACTTTTCACCATTGTTGAAGTGAGTCCTGCATGCCTCATCACTACAGTTCTTGTTGTGCCCAATGTTGTAACCCGTTGATGAAGTTGAGTTCCTTATTGAACATGCTGGGAATCTCTTGCAAAAAAGTATAAAAAACTCCTTGACATACTCAAGAATCAACCCTGTTTGGTTCAACCCCTTGATATTTTATGTGCAAGTTATCAACTTTCCCAAGATAAAACTGCCTCTTGATCTCCCTTTTGAAGTCCTCCCAAGTGTGGATGGTGCATTTTCCTTGCTCCGCATCTGCACAATGTTTGTGCCACCAAAATGCCATTGTGTGGATGATGCATGTAACTATATCCATCTTTATTGGGATGAATGTTCCCAAGATCTATTAGGATGAGGCAGTTCTCACTGCCACCTATCTGATCAATAAGATGGCATCTCCTTTACTTCGAAATAGTTATCCTCTCAAATTGTTGAACGTCAATCTGCAACTATTCTCTATTCCACCAAAGGCCTTTGGATGTGTGTTTTCTCCAGATCTTGGGGTCATTTAGGGATAGATTAAGTCTTCAGTTCATCAAGTGTGTTTTCTTGGGATATGCCAATACTCAAAAAGGATATACATGCTATTGTCTGGTGACCAGGAAAAAGGTACATCTTATCGATATATATATATATATATATATATATATATATATATATATATATATATATATATTTCGAAGGTTGTTGTCAGTATCTTGTGATGTAGAAAATATTGCATGATATCTTATCGCTGAGGTGCAATACAAGTAATATCGTTAGATATTATTGATAATATCTGCGATATTTTGAATGCTGTTAGGGCCAACCCCTTTCCAGCCCATTGCCACTCCTATGTGTGAATTTGCATTAGTGAAGCCTGTTGTTTAGTGATTTAGATTGTTGATTTCAAGTGCCCCATCGTGGATGCGGGGATGCCACAGATTGCACCTGGTTAGAAGATCCTAACCCTTTAATGAATAGCCTACAAATAAATGGTCATGGAAAAAAAATACAATGAGTATCTAGAAACATAAATTAAAAAATGGGTTGGCTCAGCTTTTACAATTGCTAAGATTTTTGGGCAAACTCCATCTATGATGGGGTCCAGAAAATTGAAAGTTTGGATCAATGAAACATGGGTTCCACTTATAGTGAATGAACACATAGGAATACTGTTTGTCTTTCATTGGGATCCTGTAAATCACATCTCAATCCACCATACCATATCTTTTTGGATGAGCATGATATTTTGGTGAATTTATTTAAATTTTTATTTAATCTTATCTTAAAATAATATTATAAGGCCTAGCTTTTTCTCTCTTTCAACTCAAAATGTTTCATTTTTCTTTTATTTACATTTTATTAAAATTTTAATTAACCTATTCAATATCTATGATCGAGTCTGGGTAGCCAGGTCAACTCTTATGGTTCTTGACTCGATGGTTGACCGAACCATTTGCGTACTAGTTTTCAAAAAATGGGACGATATTTTCAATTTCAGTCTTTCATTTGTCTTAGATTCTTTCTTATGATGGGAATCTCCTTTAGAAAATGTTGATAGACCTACCAGGTGATTCATCTTTGACGTTCTTTCAAATGCACTATTTGAGTTTGTATGCAACAGGTTTTGGGTCATTTAGAAGGTGTTCGTAATCCATTACCTCCCTCGATTTACAACTTCTATGTTCTTATTGAGACAACAGGCAGCAACGAATCATATGACAAGTAACCTCTTTTACCCATTTATTCACAAGATGAAAGTGCTTTAAGTGTATGTATAGGTTTGCAATTGTAGATTACTTGCTTGTAAATCTTTCTATTGCACTTAAACACCCACACCGACTCCCTTTCAGTGTTTTTAACTGATTTTATTTTTTTTTACGTGCATAACCTTTGATGCCATATGATGATTGAAGATATTCTACCAAGTGTTACTTATTTAGTAGAGTTCTCTCCTCTCCCCCCAACCCCGCCCCCCCAAAGACATTTAAGTCTTCCAGTTAGACTTATAAAATATTAGGCCTTGTCACTTTGTGTGGTATAAAATATTAGCCCTTGTGTCACTTTGTATGGCTTTCTTTTAGTTCTTGGAAACATGCATGGCTTTCACTTCTGGGTAGCTCTTCATCCGAATTTGTTGATTGTGTTGTCCAATTTACCATTTTTGACACATGTATGTAGTTGAATTCATTAATTCAATTTTAAATAGGACATTGGGATTTCTAGATTGAACATAGTGTGTATTGTTAAACTATGAATAATAGTACTTAAACAAAAAGGTTTCTTGACACGTGTTGGGTATTCTATTATTTTCTCGATGCAACTTTCAAATCATTAACTACATGCCCCTAGGATCTAGTTCTATCATCTAACATCTTCCATCATCACATGTATATCATAAACTAGTACTAAATGCATGAAATACTTCATTTTGTCTATCATTTATGCAAATAAAGAAACCATTGGAACTATAGGCATGGGATATTGCTCCATCTCTCTCTCTCCCATATATATATGAGAGAGAGAGAGAGAGAGAGAGAGAGAGAGAGAGAGAGAGTAATGCTCCCCCACGAACTGTAGCGTAGGGCAGCTATATGCGCACGGCAACACATCGACGCCCCACGCAATCCGCGTCCATCTAGAGTCGGATCTCCTAGCAAAGGCTTTTCGGAAACTAAGTGGGGCCCACCGTGATGTTTGTGAGAAATCCACCGCGTTCATCCTTTTTTCATGCTCAATTTAGGACAAGAGACTAAAAATGACTAGAATCCAAAACTCAATTGGTCCACAGGAGGAAAGAGTGGGAAAAAAATGCCTGCCATCAAAACCTTCTTGGCTCGATCTTGATGTTTATATGCCAACCCTTGATGTTTATATGCCATCCAAACTATTTATAAGGTCATTCCAACTAGGTTGAATTGAAAACACAAAAAAAAAAAAACTTATCTTGATACAAGACTTTAGTGGCCATATGAATGTCTCAAGGGTGGTAATTCAATCTCTGATATTTCCTTTCATGTGGCCCACTTGAGTTTTGGATCCACCTTATTTTTGATTGCATGTCCTAAAATGAGATCGCAAAATGGGTGGACAGAGTCGATTTATCACAAACATTATGGTGGGCCCCACCTGACTTCCCTATGCACAGAAGCCTTCCGTAGAAAATCCGTGTCTAGATGGAAGCGGATTGCGTGGAGTGTGGATTGGGTATTAGCCCTACTAGGACTTGCTAGAGATGGACCGTCCTATTAGGGGCTTTGTGGAGCTCACCATGATATAAGTGTTTTATCCAATGTGTCCATCCATGTTGAAAGACAATTTTAGGGCACGAGACTAAAACGGAGGTATATCAAAGGTTCGAGTGGACCACACCATAGGAAGCAGTGGTGATAATGACCTCACCATTGAAACTTTCCTAGGCCCCACCGTGATGTTTGTTTGACATCCAACCTGTTCATAAGGTCACATGGACTTGGATGAAAGGAAAACATAAATATCAGCTTGATCCAAAACTTTTGTGGCCTCCAAGAGGTTTTTAGTGGTATGTATTCCATCCCTGCTATTCCTGTGGTGTGGTCCACTGGATCATTCAATCTTCCTCACTTTTGAGCTCATGTTCTGATATGATTTTTCAAAATAGATGGACGTTGTGGATAGAACACATACATCACAGTGGGCCCCACAACCCCTGACAGGATTGTTTGTTTCTAGCTAGGTCCAGGCAGAGGTAGTACCCAATCCAGGCTCGATTGGGTGGTGTGCCACGACGCACCGACTTGGGTAGTGTGTTAACGTCATTAAGTTCTGTGGGCCCACCATGATGTGTGTTATATCCAAACCGTTCATCCATTTGGCAAGATCATTTTAGGGCATGAGCTAAAAAAATGGGTTGATCCAAAAC
The DNA here is from genome assembly GCF_029962835.1 of Magnolia sinica. Lineage (NCBI taxonomy): Eukaryota > Viridiplantae > Streptophyta > Magnoliopsida > Magnoliales > Magnoliaceae > Magnolia > Magnolia sinica. Next base: position 39,820,087 of record NC_080590.1, on the reverse strand, counting down.
TCAAGTGAACCATACCTCAAGGTATGGGATAATGATGACCACCGTTGAAACCTTCTTGGGGCCCACTATGATTTTATTTGCAATACATCTTATTCAAAAGGTCACATAGACCTTGATTACGGGAAAGAAAAAAAAAAAAAAAACAAATATCAATTTAATCCAAAACTTGTGGCCCCAAGAAGATTTCACTGGTCGGCGTTCAATCCACACTACCTTCTGTGGTGTGGTACACTTGAGCTTTTGATTTGTCTCATTTTTTCGCTCATGCCCTAAAATGATCTCTTCAAATGGCTGGACGGTTTGAATATAACACATACATCATTGTGGGGCCCACATAACTTGGTGATGGCTACATGCCAAACGGCCATAATGTGTGCGCATGTGACTCCCCTACACTACGGTTCGTAGGGGGGCATTACTCTCTCTCTCTCTCTCTCTCTCTCTCTCTCTCTCTCTATATATATATATATATATATATATATAGAGAGAGAGAGAGAGAGGGGGGAATGATCACCTGCGCACCGGTTCGCATGGCCTTATGTGCAAACCTTGACGTTAGATGCAAATTGCATATTGACAGCGTTGGTAGTGAGGTGGCTGCTAACAGTGCTCTGTGGGGCCCATCATGATATATGTGTCCTATCCACGCCTTCCATCTATTTTCTAGACTATTTTATGGCATGAGCCCCAAAAATGAGTAAGATCCAAATCTCATATGGATCACACCACAGGAAAGAGTGGTGATTGAACACTTATCATTAAAAACTTCTTAAAGTCCTCAAAAGTTTTGGATTAAGTTGATATTTTAGTTTTTTCTTCATCTAGGTGTGCGAGACTTAATCAATGGGTTGGATGACAAATAAACATTATGCTGAGCCTTATGAAGTTTTTAATGTTGGGCATTCAATCGCTACTATTTTCTTGTGGTGCGGTCCCCTGGAGATCTGGATCTCCCTATTTTATAGCATAATCTATATATATATATATATATATATATATATATATATATATATATATATATATATATATATATATATATATAAGATGGACGGCTTTGATAAAAACACATATATATCATGCGGGGCCAACGAAGCACTCTCAGTAGCCACGTCGCAACAGACGCTGTCAATACGCAATCCACCTCTCCGATTCTCTGGACGTAAACGGATTGACACCAACCAATGGCTAGTGGTCAGTGCTCTGTGTGCCCCACCATGATATATGTGTTTAATCCATGCCGTCCACCCATTCTTCTAGATCATTTTATGGTATGAGCCCAAAAATGAGGTTGATCCAAATCTCAAGTGGACCACACGGTGTTGATTGAACGCCTACCATTAAAAACTTCTTGAGGGCCACAAAAATTTTGGATCAAGTTGATATATATATTTTTCCCTTCATCCAACTCCGTATGACCTAATCAACCAGTTAGATGTCAAATAACCATTACAAATGGGCCCTAGGAGGTTTTTAATGGTGGACATTCTATCACTATTGTTTTCCCATGGTGTGGTCCACCTGAGATTTAGATCTACCCCATTTTTGGGATCAAGCCCTAAAATTATCTTTCAGAATGGATGGACGGCATGGATAAAACACATACATCATGGTGGGGTCCACATAACACTGACCACTAGCCACCTAGCAGGTGGCAACGTCACTAGCCAAACTGCGTCCCTCTGGACGTGAATTTCTTGTGAAAGCCTTTCACGGGAAGTTCCTGCACTGGAAACCTAGGTGGTGGGATCCATATAACACTGACCACTAGCCACCTAGCAGGTGGCAATGTCACTAGCCAAACTGCCTCCCTCTGGACGTGAATTTCTTGTGAAAGCCTTTCGCAGGAAGTTCCTGCACTGGAAACCTAGGTGGGGCCCACCATGATATTTGTGAGAAATCTACCTGGTTCATCCTTTTTTTGAGCTCATTTTAGGATTTGAGACCAAAAGTGAGCAGGATACAATACTTGATGTTTGAGACCATACTTGAGTATTGGATCTAGCTCATTTTTGGACCCATGTTCTAAAAAGAGCTCCCAAAACGGATGTACGACTTGGATTTCTTGCAAACATCATGGTGGGCCCCGCCTAAGTTTCTAGCGGAGGAACTTCCTACAAAAGGTTTTCGCGGAAATCTGCATCCAGTGGGATGCAGTTTGGCTAGTGACGCTGCCACCAGCTAGGTGGCTAGTGTGCTATGTGGACCCCATCATGATGTATGTGTTTTATCCACGCCATCCATCCATTTTGAAAGATAATTTTAGGGCTTAATCCCAAAAATGAGGTAAATCTAAATCTCAGGTGGACCACACCGTGGGAAAACAGTAGTGATTGAATGTCCACCATTAAAAACCTCCTAGGGCGCCCAATTTAATGCTTATTTGACATCTAACCTGTTGATTAGGTCATATAGACTTGGATGAAGCGAAATATATATATCAACTTGATCCAAAACTTTTATTGCCCCCAAGAAGTTTTTAATGGTGGGCGTTCAATCAACGTTGTACGGTGCACTTGAGATTTGAATCAACCTCATTTTTGGGTTCATAAGTCATACCATAGAATGATCTGGAAGAATGGGTGGACGGCATGGATGAAACACATACGTCATTGTGGGGCACACAGAGCAACGACCACTATCCATTGGCTGGTGTTAATCCGTTTACGTCCAGAGAATCGGAGAGGTGGATTGCATATTGACAATGTCTGTTGCGAGGTGGTTACTGAGAGTGCTCCGTTGGCCCGCATGATATATATGTGTTTTATCGAAGCCGTTCCATCTATTTTTTTTATAAAAAAAAATTATTTTTTATATTATTATAGATTACTAGCCCGAAAATGAGGGAGATCCAGATCTCAAGGGGACCACACCACAAGAAAATAGTAGCGATTGAATGCCCAACATTAAAAACTTCATAAGGCTCACCGTAATGTTTATTTGTCATCCAACCCGTTGATTAAGTCACGCACACCTAGATGAAGAGAAAACTAAAATATCAACTTAATCCAAAACTTTTGTGGACCCTAAGAAGTTTTTAATGATAAGTGTTCAATCACCACTCTTTCCTGTGGTGTGGTCCATATGAGATTTGGATCTTACTCATTTTTGGGGCTCATGCCATAAAATGGTCTTGAAAATAGATGGAAGGCGTGGATAGGATGCATACATCATGATGGCCCCCACAAAGCACTGTCAGTAGCCATCTCACTACCAAAGCTGTTAGCATGCAATCCGCGTCTGATGTCAAGGTTTGCACTTAAGGCCGTGCGAACCGGTGCGCATATGATCATTCCACCAACAAACACCACCCCCCCCGGTCTCTCTCTCTCTCTCTCTCTCTCTCTCTCTCTCTCTCTCTCACTATCTATCTATCTATATATATATATATATATATATATATATATATATATATATATATAGGCGAATGCTCACTTGTTCATCAGTTCTCATGAGAAGTTGTGAGCTTTTTGAGAACTCATCTCTTGTGATATGAGCTCAAAATCTGAACGATCCACGTCATGGAACACCCCATGAGACCCCCAAGGCCCAACTTTTACCTTGATCCAAAACTTTGGTGGGCCATGGCGAAAGGAAACTATTTCCTCCCTTTATTTGCCTCTCTCTTTGCTATGGCCCACCAGAGTTTTGAATCAAAGTGAAAGTTGGGCCCTAAAGGTTTCATGGGGTGCTACATAACATGGACCGTTCAGATTTTGGGCCCATGACACGTATGCAAAGGTGCGCAAGTGAGCATGCCTCTCTCTCTCTCTCTCTCTCTCTCTCTCTCTCTCTCTCTATATATATATATATATATATATATATGAAGAGGAAGAGGTTCATGATGTTTCCTGTTGAAATGGAGAACCAATTGAGATGGTTCTGGGATGTGCTAAGAAAACTGCAACCGCCCTGGTAAGTAAGAGAACTTTGTTTATGGTCAAAGGGCTTCAAAGGAACATTGGAGGAAGGCCTAAAAGGACTTAGATTGAGGAGGCGAGAAGGGATATGAATATTTTTTTCAGTTACCAAAGAAGGGACTTGGGAATTTTATTTGGCAAAACAAGATTTGTAATGCCAACAATTATGGTGGTGGTGGTGGTGATCATGATGACGATGACAATGACAATGGCAACGACAATGACAATGATGATATTATTTTCCTCAATGAGTAAAGAAATAAGGGTCATAAAATAACTTTGGGAAGTAATAAATAACACAAATATTCGAATAAACTGCATTAAATTCTAAGTATAACAACAATAGATTTTATGACGTTTATACTGGGATTTATTGACAATGCAAATCAGAACAAATGATACATTTTGAGACCATCTAATATGTTTTTTAAATTGGAATTTATTGACAACTCAGAGCGGGACAAATTTTATATGTCAATAAGATCTTATATGACGTTTATGTTTGAATTTGTTGACAACACAAATTGGAAGAAAAACACATTTTGATACTGTTTCATTATAGAACTTTTGTGAACCCATCGTTGATGAAATTATCATGATGCAACATGTTCTGATATTTTGGATAGTGATTGAACACTACATATGTACTACTGTGACACTTTAGTTGTGATATTCAATTCCTATTTTCTTTTTAAAAAACCATAAAATGCATGGATATTTCACGACGCCAAACGGTTTATCTTTTCTATTTAATCATTTTGTTTCTTCATGGATTGTTAGGTCATTAAGTTAAACATGTTTCTTTTAATCTCATGTTCTCATTTGTAGGGAGAAACTTGAGGCTTTCCTACTACGCTCCATGGAAGGTGGTCTCATATCTAATGGTGTTGTTGCACAAGATATAAACCAAGCATCCTCATTTTGGCGTATCCGTGAGGTTCCTTCTCATAAATTTCATTATTGTTGAATTATATTACAAGTACGATTCAAGATTTTAATAATAAGTATCATCGTCATTTAAGTCTTATTATCCCAATAATATATATATATATATATATATATATATATATATATATATATATATATATATATATATATATATATATATATATATATAAAATGGGAAAAGGTTCTATGCAGTCGAGCTCATGGGAACTTCCCATGAGGTCGAGTTGTGTGGGCCCCACCATGATGCATGTCAAACATCAACACCGTGCATTTGATGGGTCCCCTTTAAATTATGGGATATCCCAAAAATCAGCCATATACGGAACTCAGGTGGGCCATACCATCTAAAATCATGTGAAGACATGCCTAAAACATATAAAAGCACTTGGTGGGGCCCACCCGAAATTTGGATGTGTCTAAAACCTGGTCCGACCCCTCATCCAAGTGGGACACATACAATGGATGGGCTGGATTTGTGAACCACATCTCGGTGGACCAACAAATGATTATGAATGTTTTAATGGAGGGTAACCCCTCTCAACTTTTGTATGTGGTGTGGCCCACACAAGTCACGGATTGACTTGATTTTTAAGCCCTAGGCCCACCATGGAATGGTGCATCTGACTGATGGGGTAGATGTTCGACACGCATCACGGTGGGCCCACACAACTCGACCTATATATATATATATATATATATATATATATATATTAGGTGGCATTTCTTTTACAATGTTTCTTATGAAATAATACTTGGAAATTATTTTGTTCAGTACTAATTTACTCCTAACATCAAGTGGATTTTCTATGTTGTACTTACATTTCACCATTTATGTGCATCTTTTCATGCATTTGATCCAACTGGCCTAATTTAGCAAATGCATATGTTCAGCTTTAGTTTGACAACAAGGTATTGTAACAAAACCAAGCCCACCCTACCAATGATAAGTTCAAAGTTTGTCTTGTGATGCCAATGCCACATGAGATATTATGGAACAGATCAACAAGACTCATTGGCGGGAACTCAGCAAGTGTGAATGAGGAAAAGAAGTTGCCACTGGTTGGCAAATCTTGGAGTTCATAGAGTCACGTGACCCAAAGATGAAATGTTTAATAATTTGACTTGAAATGTTGACTACATGTAAGGCCTAGCTTTTGGAAATTCGAGTAAAGGCCTCAGAATCTGGAAAGGAGATCTTCACAGGTGTACCATGGTTACAAATATTTGAGGGTTATAGTGTAAGGGGAGTGGACTCGCCTTGTGATGCTTCTTGATCGCCTATCAGCCAATCATTTAGGCCTTTGACCACATGGCCAGTGATCACAACCTAGCCACACGCCCACTTTCTCCCATGTCTCAAGGAAGATTATGAAGCTCTAGATCCCTTGCACCCTACTCTTCCAGGTGACTAGGGAAAGGATTTGACTAAGGGTATGAGATAGAGTGATATAAGGATGGCCAACGTTGGTGATTGAGATGGTGTAACGGTTGCCAAAGGGAGTATAGTGGTGTTGCAGGGATGGTAGTTAGAGGTCAGGCAGATGATAAGAGGTGGTGTAGAGATGGTACGAAGGGATGGCGTGGATGTGGTGGCTAGGGATGGCCAATGGTATGAATGTAAGGATGGCCAATAGTGGTGATTGAGATGGTGTGGCAGTTGCAGGAAGGGGCATGGCGGTGTTGTAAGGATGATGGCTAGTGGTGAGGTGGGAGAGTGGAGTTGGTGTGGAGATGGGTGGCCAGAGGTGGTATGAAGGGATGGTGTAGAGGTGGTGGTTAAGGGTATTGAGAGATGTGTAGAGATGGGTGATTGGATGTGCTACGGTGTAAAGAGGGTTGTGTGGTGACTAGAGGTGTAGGGATGGTGATTGGATGTGGTACGGTGTAAAGAGGGAATGGAGAGCTAGAGATGGTAAGGAGGGAGGGAGGGATACAAAGAGTGATCTAAGGCATGCATTTGTAGATTTAATCATTCTACATGTATTCCAACCATCCATGGGAGGGAGGGAGGGAGGGATACAAAGAGTGATATAAGGCATGCAGTTGTGGATTTAATCATTCTACATGTATTCCAACCATCCATGGTTCCACAAAAAAAATATATAATAATAATAATAATAATAATAATAATAATAATAATTCTGATTTTTATGTAAAAACAAGAACATTGTAATAAACGAAAAAGAAAATTTATATAAACAGCACCAAACCAACAATAAATCTAGCAACATAGTCGATTTGGTGTTGGCATCGTCAATATAAGTATTTCCAGGAAAAATTTATTAAAAGAAATTCAACATTTACCTCTTTTTTCGATATTCCCCTAAGTGGTCCACCCGAGTTTCAATACGTCCAAAATGCTTTGATTCTTTATTTTAATCAACAAACGGTGCACAAGAGAAGTTGAAATTGGTTTAGGATCAGTCCCAAAACCCAAAAAACGTGAAGAGAAATGGAAGAAAAGTGAATTTCGACCCTCACGCCGCCAGTTTTATTTGTATTTTTTCAAAATGTCCCCTTTTTCAACTGTTATGTATTTGACCGTTACACTCCTGTACCGGACCATTACGAGTCTAATCTTTTGGGGGTACCCGTTATGTCCCTGTATCGCATCACCACTGATACCGTTATGTAACAGCCATTACAGCTGTTATGTAACCGATCCGGCATACATTGGAGAGAGGTAAGGCTTCCTTAGGAATGAGAGTCCTGTAGAGAACGAGGGAGAGAAGCCTTGTTTATAGATGTAGAAACAGGTAGTTTAGGGACAGAAATCAAAGATCCACCTTTATCTTGATTATACTTAAATACAACTAATGCTTAAATGTGATCTAATGTTAGTATGACATTCATATCCATCCCATTTTTCATGGGCTCTTAACGGATCTCTACCAGGCCTAACTGGGATTAATAGTTCAGTAGCATGTTTGTAACAGTTTATAGAATCAGTCTTCAACAGTCGGAAGGGACTTCACCATCAAGAACTATTCCACCTAGTGTTGGGAATCTAAATTTCGTCAGATCTAGATCAGATGCGTTGATCATTTTTGTCTGCTACTCATGATAAGAGCCCAGTGGAACTGTATCAATTTCATTTTACTAGTGTGTATAAGTATAACATCCTTAACTCCTCTGTATCTGATGTGATGTTTGTTACATATGCAACATCCTATATCAGGTTTTGAGCCTCCTATTCCATTTCCAAACTCATCAAGGGGCAATGCCTCTGAAAAAGCAGAGGCACATCGAAGTTCACCATGTACAAACCAAGAGCCTGCCAAAGCTGCGGTTATCTTGAAGATGAATCTTTAGGGTCTGTTAGGAGATCAAAAACCTCAAAAGAAAAACAGATGCAACCACTGGCATGCAAGGAACATTTGAAATATTACTTCAATCCTGAAGTAACTATTGGAATTATATCCTGCTGTGGCATTGAGAAATTACATTCTCCAGCTACTCCATCATTATATCACATTCATAATCTTAAGCCCTCCCAAAATGTTTGCTTTCTGTTAGAACTCAATGGAGTGCCGTTGGTTTTTTCAATCATGCAGGAAAGATATGGAAACTTGTCTGGTTTGAGAAAACAACTGATAATTTATTCTAGATCTGACATTATGTGGGTATATGAAGAAGGTTAAGCTGATGGGGAGTTTCAATTCTTATAGTGAGATTGGTTGCTAAGGAACAGCAATATGATCTTCACACAATGAGGCATTCCATCTACATATTTTGGTTTTGGAGGGTTGTCAAAGTCTCTGATCAGTGTAGGCTGAAATAAGGATGTTCAGATGGATCAGTGGCAAGACAAGTATGGATAGAGATGGAAATGCAAGCATTCAAGCGAACTTAGGAGTAGCAGTGATAGGTAACAAGATGGTTTGGTTGTGTGCAACAGAGACCACGAACTGCACCGTTTTGGAGTGAGTGTATTCGAGTTGAAGGCTCAAAAAAAGAGCAAAGGGGGAGGCCCAACAAAATGCGGTTAGACGTAGTAAGAAAGATTTGATGACATTTGACAGAGGATATGGCCCTTGATAGAGTGGACTGCAGAACGGGACTTGTGTAGCCGACCCCAATTAGTTGGTAGTATCAATATCATCGAAATATCTCTGATATTATCTTTATCTCCAGCTCAGCGATACCGATAACACTGGTAGCGATACCGATAACGTTGGTAGTATCGGCAATTCCAAGTATTAGCAATGTATAGCTAAGTATCGCCAACGTATCAATATTGTTAATGTAATCACCAATATTTTCAACTATATAAATTCTTGGAGTTGCTTGTATTGCCAATGCATCAATATCGTCAATATTTTTTACTATGTAGATACTAGGTAATGCTTATATCATAAGTGTATCAATAATATCGCCAACATATTAATATCATCAAAATTTTGTTTATTAGAAAAAAAAATTATTTTAATATCTTTTATGGGCACATGGTTGTATGTAGTGTTTAATTTGTCATTGATAATATTGATAATATTTCAATATTATTGATATTGCAAAACGCACGATATTGAGACCATAATCTTTCATTTCCTTTCCAATTGTTGATGATTGATTGGTGAAATATCATGTGTTGTTGATATTTTGCAATATCGATGGGTGTTTGGATGGAGGGTTGGATGGTTAAATAGGTTGGATGGGATGGTTGGACTGATTTCTTACAACAACACATGCTTTTAAGGCCCCATTAAATGAAAACTTATTATGTATGCATTGTTTTTGCGACTTTTTTATTTCTAAATATGCAAATATGTACATTTTAACATCTCCTAAAGTTACACTGAAAATTCCACCATTTTTCCCATGTTTCTTCGCATTTCCGGTTATCGGCGATATCGATATTGTCTCCGTATCCCTGGCCAGCGAAACTCGTAGCGATACCGATACTTCGAACACTGGTTGGGATAAGGCTTAGATGATGATGATGATCCTCTCTTAAGTACTTTTTAGCAGTGTTTTAAATAGTGGTAGCGTGATGCGTAGCGCTCAGCCCTCTATAGCGTGTAGTGTAAATACGTAGCGTGTAGCGTAAGCTACACGATATTTCTATTTTTTAATTTAAAAATAGGACAAATATAATAAATAGTGAAAAAAAAAAGGAAAAAAAATATAAAAATGCCTAAAAGATGATTCATTTTGTCAATTATAAGCATGTTCCAAAAAGTTATTGGTTATCATTTATCAAAAGCCAATCCACATATATAAGCCAAATCAAATAATTATCACATCAACAACTTCCTAAGCAAACCACTTTAATTAATAATGTCTAATTGAAACTACAAGTCACAATTATGAAAAGAAATAAAACTCGCATAGGTTAAAAGTATCAAGTACAATACAAGTATCACATTCCTCAACATTAGAAACAAAGAAAACATGAAAAAATAATTAAAAAAAACTAAAATAGTAAATAAATACATTGTAGCTTACACTACGGACGCTATGCGCTACGTAGCTGTAGCGTACGCTACGACCCTTGTAGCGTGTGCTATAGGGGATTTACGCTATTTGAGACGCTACGTAGCGCTACGGCCACGCTACGCTACATAGCGTACGCTACGGGCGCTATTTGAAACACTACTTGTTAGTTAGGCAATGATAAATTAGCTTATGAACAGTGTGGTGATATATTTGCCAAGTGAGGATTTGAACTTGATTTTCGTCTGTTTGGGACCTATCATACTGTTGTTTCTCCCCCAAGTGAAAACTTATACTCAGTTGCTAGTATTTAAGGTACATTTTTGCAAGCACTCGCCTTTCCGGTTTGATTTTCTAGCTCCTACAGAAGGAGTGACTGGAAGGACTTCTGATATTGATTATAACCTTGTATTGAAATTTTATGAACTTGTAGGTTTTACAAGTTAAAAACCTTGTAATTAGTATATTGCATGCGTCATTGTATTTTAGAGCATGAAGCAACTATAGGTCATTACACTATTTCAGCTTTGCTCGAGATGTTTGCGTTGAAAAAACCTTTCTTATGGCGGCAGGGTATAACAGAAGCACTGGCTAAAGCAGGGGCTGTCTACAAGTATGATTTGTCATTGCCTGTTGAACAGATCTACAATATTGTTGAAGAAATGCGACTGCGACTTGGTAGTTTATCTTTAGTTCCTCTACTCTTTTTTTTCTTTTACACTGTCAAGTTATCAGTACTTCTGTTCAATATTTAGTGAATAGCTCGTTTATGACTAGTTGCAGTTAGCTTTCTTTTGGATTTGTATTAGCATCAAAGTGGCTATCAGAAAGCGTAAATGGAATTGGTTCTGTAGTCATCTTCTTCGGTAAAAATTTAGAATTTCTTTTACAGGTCAGTCGGCAAAAGTACTGGGATATGGTCATCTTGGAGATGGTAACTTGCATCTGAATATCTCAACACCTGAATATAATGATGCTGTAATTTCCTTGGTCCTCATTTAATCAATAACTCACCATTCATTGGGAACATTTTCCCTTAGCTCGTGGGTATTTTCACTGTGAATATACCAGGTATTGGCACAAATCGAGCCCTTTGTCTATGAGTGGACATCTAAGCATCGAGGAAGTATCAGTGCAGAGCATGGCTTAGGACTGATGAAAGCAAATGAAATACATTACAGCAAGTCTCCAGAAACTGTAAGTGGTTACTGTCTTGGTTCCTTCTACATAATATCACTGGCATTATTTGCATAGTTGTCTTGTTATTGAAGGTTATGATCGTCCTTTCCGTTATGAAGTGAAAATAACCTTCAGATCATTCCAAATGCTGGATGTGCCTTTCTTCAAATGAATGCCATTAGGCTCCTTATATTGGTGTGCTCTTTAAGATTATGGAAGTTTGAATATGTTGGTGTACACAGGTCAAAATACACCTGCGGCACACACAGAATTGACACATGTGGAGCACCATATGTGATTAGGATTAGAGTTAGACTAGAATTAGGATTAGTTTCTCTAAATCCCATTTTCATTGAAGTCTTCTATTGTACATCAACTGCTATATAATCTTCCCTATTAATGTACTCTCTTCTCACGTTCTTCTTCTCTTCTTCTTATTTATCATGGTATAGAGCTTTGCTGATCCTGATTCTTCTCCTTTTTCTTCTCTATTCCTCTTTCATCTTTTCTCAATTTTGAAGGTCTACCATTAGATTTCTGCTTGATTTTGTAAGATGGTGAAAGAGAGATAGGTTTTCTCTATTAACATCCTATAAATGCAATCCTAATGCATCATTGATTCATCTGGAAGAGTCTTCTCCACCGGCCTTTCTCACGAGAGAAGCATTCTCAAGCATCTATCTGTACCAGAATCCTGTTCCTGTAGGTTTTTCAGTTTGAATCTTAGTCAAAGCCTCTCCAGGACCATCGGATTTCAATTCCAGCCCTATTTCTGGCTCCAGATCGAGTCAGGCCTTCTCTAACATTGCTGGAAATCCTTTTAGGACCTTCTATTGCTTCCAGAGCAATTGAATCTAAACTAGAAAGCTTCTAACACCATGGGAAGTCCTCTGTGGACCTCTTATTGCTGCCAAAATCAATCCCCACCTCCTCCATTTTCACTGTTATTACTTTCCAATGCCTCTATTGTCACCAGAAGTCCTCTATAGGCCTCCTATTGCTGCCGGAGTCACCAAATCTAGACCAAAAACCCTATGACGTCGCCAGAATGTAGCACCACTGCCTCTACATTTGCCGAAAGTCATCTACGGGCCTCCTATTGCTGCAAATTTGTTGTGTGCCACCTCCATTTGGTGTAAGTGCCTCTTACCAACCCCAAATCTAGCTTGTGGATCTCCTGGACCATCATCTACCATCAGATCCCCCCTAGACGAGCTGTTGGTAGCAAATCCGACTTTTGGTCCTCCAACAGACACGTGATCAGCCTCCAGGAACCTCAGATGGTTCTTATCATCTCTAAAAAAAATTAAAACAAAAAATTCCTTTAACTGGGAGATAATAAGCACTCCCAGGTTTCGCTAGGATAAATGGATAGTCCTAGTCTTACAGTTACTACAATCAAACTAGACGGCACAAATTATTTAAAGTGTTCCCAAGCAACTCAATTGTATATTAGAGCACAGAAGAGATTAAGATGCATTACAGGAACCAAGGTAATCGGGAATGATTATCCCATGTATGATGAATGGAAAAGTGAAAACTGGCTTGTAATCTCTTTGTTGCTAAATTCCATGTAACCAAAAATTAGTCGTGGGCTCTATCTCTTGAAAACCGTGAAAGATATTTGGGATAAAGTCGACAAAATATGCTCTCACCAAGAAGACTTGGCTCACCTAATCAACTTCACACAGAGATAAACAATCTCGAATGGGATAGATGGAACCGTTGAAGAATATTTTGCTTGAACAAAAAATGGGAAGAATTGGATAACTTTCAAACAACTATTCTAGAATTGAAAGATCTGAAAAATCAAATATGTCAACTTTGAACCTTTAAGTTTCTTGGTGGTCTTCGTTTAGGCCTTGAGCCTCAACGTATGCAGATTCTCGATATAGAATCTCTTTCTACCCTCAAATTCATATATAACTAAATACGCACAGAGGCTAGACGACAGAATGTCTCACACTCTATTCTTCCAAAATGGTCAACCTTGATTACAGACTCAAGAAATGCTAAGGGGCAGGGAACAGGATGAGGAAACATGGACAAAGATGTATGGGGATGAAGCCTTTTTTTTTGCAACTTATATAATCAATTCGGCCTCGACGATGTTCTCAAAGGCAACTACGTATTACAAACCTTGCAGCCTCATGCTTTTCTATTTAAACTTCCTCTAAAAGTCTTTGGGTGCAACTGCTTTATCCACATTCTCGGACCATCTTGTACCAAGCTAGGACCACAATTAATTAAAATGTGTATTCTTAGGGTACTCAAACTCTAAAAAAGGGTACAAGTGTAATTGTCCTATAAATCGAAAGAGATATGTTTTTAAAGATGTCACATTCATTGAAAATGTACCTACTTTTCAATTCATTAGACAATATACATACTTTTGCACCTTTTCCCCTTCCTGTCATAGATGAGTCCCATATTGAAGAAGTGCCAAGCTCCATTTCAACCAAAGAACTAAGGGTCTACTCTCGGAGGAAGAGACTTCACACTCTTCCCGAAGATTGGAACCAAAATAGGTGGAACTCCAAATTGCCTTCACAAAGGAACTCGATCTTATACACATCACCACATTGGTAACTATGTCTTATATAAATATATCTCTCTCCTCCTTATCAATCATAACTTTCATTTATATCTTCTATATCTATCCCAACCATGATTGTAGATGCCCCGAGTGATCCTAAATGGAAAGCAACCATGGTAGAAGAGATGTCTGCCTGTGAAAAATAGAATACTTTAGAGATAAACACTCTTACATCAAGCAAACCTAATTTTTGGTACAAATGGATATTCACTATCAAATACAAGGCTGATGGAACGATAGATAGATATAAAGAAGTATTGGTTGCCAAGGGCTTCACTCAATAGTATGGAGAAGATTACAATGAAACTTTTTCATCGATGGAATATTTAAACAATGTCCGCATCCTCCTGTCTATTGTTGCGAACCAGAATTGACCTCTCCAGTTGGATGTCAAAAGCATGTTTCTACATGATGATCTTCATGAAAAAAATATGACCCTTTCTCTTGGTTTTCAGCCTAAGAAAGAGACTGGCAAAGTATGTCATCTTTTGTACAGCCTCAAACAGTTGCCTCAGGCCTAGTTTGAAAAACTTGGCAATGCGATTCCCAACATTGGATTTAAAAGAAATGCCTTTGACTATTCTGTATTTGTAAAATCGATGAATGGTAATACAACAATTCTTGTCATATATGTTGATGACATAATTCTAACCGGCACAAGTACATCGGAGATAGATAATGTAAAGAAATTCTTAGCCTTGTCATTTAAAATAAAGGATTTAGGGTTGTTGAAGTACCTTCTTAGAATTGAAATGGCTCGCTCAAAACAAGGAATCTTTTTATCCCAACATAAGTATGTGTTGGATCTTCTCTCTGAAGTTGGCTTATTTGGTGCTCACATATTGATATACGTATTGAAGTAAATCATAAGTTACATGAGGGGCAATCAAATGAAATTGACAACCCCAACATATATTGTCGAGCAGTGGATCAACTAATTTATCTCAACTTTACTCATCCTTTTTTTTCCACACGCACTCACATGACAGCGGATTTTCTCCACAATGGATACTCGAATCCATGACCTCGTGTTGAAACTCTTGTGAGTCTACCATTGAGGCATGAATAAGGACCCAATCCATCCTATCATCTCTTATGCAATTGAAATTGTAAGCTAGTTTATGCGAAGACCTTGTCGCCATCATCTCGAAGCAAGCTACTCATGGTCGTGGCCTTCTCTATTCAAATCATGGTTATTTGAATATAACTGGGTTTTGTGATGCTGATTGGGCTAGCTCCTCCTCTAATCAACACTCTGCTACAAGGTATTGCATGTTTGTAGGAGGAAATCTAGTTACTTGGAAAAGTAAGAAAAAATATATTGTTGCCAACTCCTCTGCCAAAGCTAAATATCAAGCAATGGCTCATTCAGCATTTGAATTATTATGAGTGAAAGCTATCCTTTAGGATATGGGATTCATAACGATTTCTTCAATTCCACTACATTTCGATAATCAGGCGACCATACATGTTGCATCTAACCTGATTTTCTATACACGCACAAAGCACGTTGAAGTCGACTGTCATTTTATTCGGGAGAAATTAATTATCAAGCTTCTTCATACATCCTTTGTTCATTTAGAATATCAGTTAGCAGATGTCTTCACCAAATCCACATCAACAGTGTGCCTCAAGACCATTGGTATTAAGCTCGGCATGGATGATATCCATGCACCAAGTTGAGGGGGAGTGTTGGTGTGCACATATCAAAATATACTTGCAGTGTACACAAATTTTTGTACATATGTAATTAGGATTAGAGTTAGACCTAGGTTAGGATTAACTTCTCTATATCCCGTTACCATTGAAGTTTTCTATTGTAAATCAGCTACCCTCTTAATACATCATTAAGAGGGAAATAATATACTTTCTTTTCACGTTCTTCTTCTCATCTTCTTGTTTATCATAATCAAAGAACTATTAAATTCTGTCCTGCAGTAACATTTCATCAAGTGAACAAGGGAATGTTGGTAACTATTTATTGTGAAAATATAATGCTGATGGGGGTTGCCTAACATTTTAAAATATTCATATCCAAAAGTTCATAACACTGAAACGGTGAGCTAACCGGTTATTGAGAAGATCAGTATAAAACTTCAAGTAAATTTTGATTATGCCCATGATGTGAAATTCATTTGATTGTTCCTATTATCTTGAAAACCCTGGTAATCTAGCGACAGTTGAAACTTGGGAGTTGGGTCTACCCATCACCTCTAAGAATGAAGATTGTAAGGTATTTGTAAAAGCAATACATTTAGCAGAGCAATTTAGGAAGCTCATTTGTTCCTTGATGTTCTAAAAGTCTTCTTTTGTCAGATTAAAAGGTTAAGGTAAGTTACAATACAATATGTTTGTGTTTCTTCTCCGTTACGAGAATATTAAGCTGTTTTGTATAAATTATTGAGCTTCTTCTATTGTATGTTGATTAGGTGCAACTGATGGTTTCCATCAAGAAGTTGTTGGACCCCAATGGGATTATGAATCCATATAAAGTTCTTCCATACTCTCTACTGTCCTAGGACTGCTAGGTACAGCACTTGAACCTTTCTCCTTCACTACAGAGGGCAAGTTATGCTGCTTATCAAGTTCAGAGACCATCTAATTTCTCGATGCTATGAACAGTTAATGTGAGTTGGTGGGCTTCTCCATATCACGACAAACCTACAATTCATGTATGAGAAGGAATCATGCCTGGTTGATCCAGTATGGCCAACATATGGAAAGGAGGCGAAGGAATGGATGGATGGGGAGCTCCTTTATCTTTCACGTGAAATCCAGATGATGTGGTTGCCATAAATGGAACTTAATTTCATTCAGTCAACCAAACTCTTCTTCCACTGCTATTTAAACAACAACATTGTCTAAGCTGCTACAAGAGTTAATATTGGAAACATTCACTTGCTGTAATAAACCAATGCATGCTTACATCTTGATTTTGATTTGCTTGGATGTATAATCATTTGTTCTTAAAGTGAACTTTCTTTGTCCTTAACCGGATAGCTCTTTAGATTGATGCCTGTCTCAATCTCAGTTCTCTCAAAGAAAGTAGAGGGCTACAATACTGCATATTGGGGAGAACCTATTATTCATATTAATTAAAATCGTAGTTGTGATTTCAATTATCATGATAGCATAAAAACGATGAACTGAGAATTTTGTTCATATAGCACCTTGAAAACGCTAGTGTACTACTTGTCCACATTTGTGGCCCCTCCAAAATAATATGCTTCTTTTCTCTCTTTGGTCATTCTTCCATTCAAAGGATTAGAATCCTTAAAATTGTGTCAGTAACATTGTACATTTGGAATGAAGGTGAGATGTCTACTATGGAATAAAAGATGAAGTCAGGTATTCTTCAACATCCGCAAAGCAATGAAGGCAATGCCTTTGATTCTTCTCTACTGAAAATTGTAGGATCAGTCGATGTAGTAAATCAACAAATGACGCAGAAAAGGACCTGCACTGAGTTGTCTCTATCATCTCTAACCTTGTAGGGATTTTAGCACTACTCCCTCTTCTTTTGGGGAAGGAGGCAGTGGTTCTAACCTTTCCTGCCCTTCGTTTACACAATCTGAATTTCTGAAGAAGGCCCATGTTCAATGTGCATTTTGTAGTTGGTGTATTCTGGTTGATGAAAATTTCACTTCTGAGCTAGGGTTGTCAATGAGACTCAGATCTGCAGATACTGGAAGCATCTAACCCATGTAATCAGATTCGTCCAGAATTGGGCCCAATTAACAACCAGGCCGGGTTAGGGTCCAATGATTTACATCCAATTAGAAACCGGATTGGATCAGGTACTGAATATCTGTTTTTTTTTTTCCATTTGTTTATTTAATTATACTTACTATTTATGAATCTCACATTGAAGAATGGATCCAAATCTAAATCCATATCTGAACCTCATTTCGGACTCAACTCTAGACTTGATTCTGAATCCAAACCCTAGTTCAAATAAAACAGGTGGAGGTAGTAAGAAGGGACATACTGACTTGCAGTTTAATTGAGGATATGATCATTGATAGGGTGGAATGGCAGAACAGGATTCATGTAGCTGACCACAATTAGTTGGGATAAGGCTGATATGATGATGATGATGATGAATTGAGGTTCCACCTGTCGACAGCTGTTTCCATTAGAAGTTTGGGAACCTTTCCACCTTAAAAATAAAAAATAAAAATAAAAAAAAATCTCAACAATACAGCTCTGGGCAAGTTAATATTTTGTTTAAAGATAATTCAAGAAAGGTATATATCAGATGTAGCCGGTGACATGCATCTAATAGAAAAACATTAGGAAAGCCATGAACAAAACTTGTTGGCCAAGGTCATCTAGACAAGATTCCATTACAAAGGGGCCATAGTTCAATAACCCGAAAACTCACTTGACCTGGGTCGACTCAAAGACTGGATCGAGTCTTTTTATGTCTCGACTTGATATTTAATAATAAAATAAAAATATTAAGAATATTTATAAATTTAATATTTGATAAAAGATATAAAATAGCAAGAGGCAACAACCGATTCATGTTTGGTGCACTGGTTTAGTTCATTGGTTCTCATAGGAGAGTTTTCGTGCTTGAATCTCCCCTCTCCCACCTCAATATTTTGTTAAAAAATGTTTGACTGGGTGAGTTGCTGGGCTAAGTCATTGTGAGTCACATCAAGTTGATTGAGTTTGCAAGTTGTCTAGAATTGTCTCTCTAGAACTTGACTGAGTCAGCTCAAGATCGAATTTGTCTCTGACTTGACTCGAAATTGGTGAGTTGCTGGGCTGAGTCATTGTGAGTCACATCAAGTTGATTGAGTTTGCGAGTTGTCTAGAATTGTCTCTCTAGAACTTGGCTGAGTCAGCTCAAGATTGAATTTGTCTCTGACTTGGCTCGAAATCGGTGAGTTGCTGGGCTGAGTCATTGTCAGTCACATCGAGTTGATTGAGTTTGCGAGTTGTCTAGAATTGTCTCTCTAGAACTTAGCTGGGTCAGCTCAAGATTGAATTTGTCTCTGACTTGGCTTGAAATCGGTGAGTTGCTGGGCTGAGTCATTGTGAGTCACAACGAGTTGATTGAGTTTGCGAGTTGTCTAGAATCGTCTCTCTAGAACTTGGCTGAGTCAGCTCAAGATCGAATTTGTCTCTGTTTTGGCTCGAAATCTCACCAAGTCGAGCTCGGCAAAGTTTTGGGTTAAGTCACCAAGTTTTAGAACTATGCTAAGGGCAACTCATTGACTTTTTTGAAGATATTTCCGTTTGAGATATTCAACGTATGTTTCTTTTATTTTCTGCCATTGTGGTAGTCATAGAGGGAATCCAAGTCATTGTCATCCTTCTCACCTATGTTAGAGGACTCCATATCATCTTCAACTCTAAGCTTATCACCATCAGTATCTTCATTGATCTGGTCTCCATAGCTGAACAGATCCAACAAATTTAGGCCTCTGACTCACGAATTGTTTGTTTGAATGTTTCTGCAAGGTAAAGATTGTGGCATGGTCCTAGATTTGAAGCCAAAGCAATAACTTGAAATGTTTTAAATCGCTTAGGCTTGATGATTCTTGATCACTTTGGTTGCTGCTTTTTCCTTTTAAACTGTTTAATTTTTTTATTTATTAATTTTTATTTAAAAAATATATATATATGATAGGTAATATGGGCTTGAACCCATACCTCTGTTGAGATTCACTATCTACAGGGGAAAAAAAATGGCCAATAGTCCATATTCAGTGTAGACTTGTGGCCTACCAATTGGTAGGACTGGTCTGATTAGAAAAGAGATATGGGAGGACGTGCCTGATCAACATTTTGGATCTCACATGTTTGTGGGACATCGGTTCATGTTCCTGGTGGAGGTCAGCCTGCCGGGTTGACAAAAATGTGGAAAGGATGACAGAAATGGTACATCCACCCGCCCCCAACCTAGATTTGTCTTGTTGACCTCTCAACCATGTGTGGCTGACGGCCCACTTGGCTATGATAAAGGTAGTGTGGCAGAGAGTCGGTCATGAGCTTCCCTTGCATCCAATATGACTTCCTAGTCATGAGGTTCAGAGCATTTACTCAGGAAATGAAAGGTGTTCAACAATAGGGGGACTGGGGGAAAGAATAGGAATCTAGTCTCCAAAGAATATACTAATATCGGGGAATTGTTTGTGTTAAAGGAAGTCAATGATGTCATTTGGGGAAGAAACTATAGATTCGTATGCGGGTATCAAAAGCATTGTATGATTTGCCCAAATAATAATAATAATAATCAAAAGCATTGTATGCAAAACCCCTGGTGGCCTGGCGAAGATAGTTGCTGGAATTAGCCCCACTCTTAGCTACTTGTAATCTTCCTGAACTGAATACGATGCATTGTATGAGCAGCTTATGGTAGGATGAATGTTTAACACTTGAGTGCTCAGAGTAACGTTCAATGTATGAAGTTGGATGATGTGGATTTCTGCGGCCGATTAGTTCATGAAAGACGCTGTCCGAACATTGGATAACTATTTCAATGAAAGACGCCGTCTGAACATTGGATAACTTTTCCATGAAAAACATAACTTTTTTTTTTAATATCATAAATAATCAATGTTCTTATCGTGGAATTAGGGTTTCATAAAAGCAGCTGTGAATGCATGTTAATATCGACTGATCTGAAGTATAACGGTGGTATACAGGAACCCTTGTAATCAACAATAGGAGATAAATGCAACTATCTGTTCGAGTGGCAACTTCATGGGAATCATGGTGTAATGCACTTCTTTGTTACATGTTTGATTTCTGAAAGTAAAATGTTACCAGAAAAAAAAAAAAAAAAAAAATAAAAATAAAAATAAAAAATGGCATGGACGCTGACTTTGACTTCCTAGCCCAACCGGTCCCCAGTACAGTAATCAATTTATTAGGCGACCATCTTATCAGAAACGATCAGATCAATCCGGGTAACAACCAACGTCGGGAACAACTGTCTTTTTGAATGCTTTCTCTGATCCTAAACCTAAATATGCTCCAGTCGCAACCACCCCGGAAGTCTCCGCTTTTCCGACCCCCATTAAGGAGATTCTTACCCGTCCTGAGTATTTGCATGCCCTCCGTTGAAGATCCATCTCAATGGATCGTGAAGAGCCCCGCCACTCAATTACTGCGGAAAGATGAGTCCCGCATAAGAAGTATCTTCTTAAGATAATGACAAAAAAAATGATCAAAACAGGAGGGTCCACAAATTTTTACATCTATCTATATTTATCCGTGAATCCATTGTATTTGAATTAAGCACCACGGAAGGTTGAGTCGACTCAATATCAGTACTCTAGGGCCAGCACCAGAAAGAATTTATCTTCTTCGATAAGCAGAGCTTCATCGAGCGAGAAATACATTATTGGTCGACTGAAGATGGGTGCCTCGATTCAACGATTCAAGCAGTACTTATTTCACACAATTCTTCTGGTCATGCCTTCTCCTCTTTACTTTTTATATCCCCATATGCAATGATGGAGATGGAGTACTTGGGATCAACAGAATTCTCAAACTATGGAACCAACTGGTTTCACATCAGGGGAACAACATCTGGAGCAATGACCCCAACAGTTTGGAAGATAAGGATTGCCAAGCATTTGGTACTGAGTTTCCCCCTCCATTTTTAGTAACAAAATGAACCAGAAGTAGGACCAAACTGAAAGTTAGCAGCATAGACAAAGATGGATTTGTGAATGAGAAATAAATTTTTCCAATATTCATAGGCCCAGAAGCAAGGAATACACCCGCGTGTTCCAACGAGAATACCGAAAAAACTTAATTTAGCTCCACGTATGGGAGCCACTAGAGGAGTTTAGCTGCCTAGAAGGTCAGCTGCAGAAGATCTATCATTTTGACTGGCCTGGATAGGGACTTCGGGTTTTACTTCTCTAGTTGGTGCGAGTAGGGTTGCGAGCACTTCGGTGAGCATGCTCCTCAATTCATGCGTCTCTTCCCTACTCTCTCAACCAACTAAATATGATCTCTATTGAAACGCCATCTAGATGCATCAGTCCGTTGGACTGTAATACCTTAATGGCTCTGGTAATGGTTCCCTTTGTAGGTATATCACTTTTGTACATGCAAAGTAATTGCAATATCATTGCCTTGAAACATTAGCTTCTCTCACAATTAGATACAATTGGGAAAAAAGGGGCCACAATGGTAACTGTTGGGGACACAAAAGCCCTAACACTAACTTGTCAGGCGTGGAAGCAACCTCAAACGAAATCAAACAATGTAATAGAAAATGAAAATTCAAGCAATCACAAGAATTTTACATGAAAAAAATACAGCACCTGGTAATAAACAACCCATTATATCAAAAGGTTACAAGAAATGGTACAACTTACACATCGAAAACCCTAGCTTTCTCTCTCTCAAAACCCTTTACTCTCATACACAATTAGGAACAAATCACTCATTTATGCAGAAGTTGCGCAAATTGTCAATTGAATCGACTCTAATCGTCACACCATTGATTGAATCAACAACGTACGCCCAAAAGTGTCCACAGAGTAAACTTGAATTTTTAGGATTTTCTCGATTGGATTGACCAAGCTGTCAATCGAATCAAAAATCTTGTTTCAGTAACAGATTAAAGGCACTTGATCAACAATCTCCACCATAGCTTTAATCTTCCAACTCCATTGTTCCAGGATGATATCACCATCTCTAATTTTCTTCATAATAGCACTATCATCATCGCTTCTAGTGTATACTCCATCTTCGTTCCTTTTTTACCAAGCCCAAAGAAGTCAAGCAAAACCTGAACTTCTCTGCAGGAACCACATTCGTATGTATGTCCGTCGAATTCTCATTGGTGTGAATCTTCTCAAGAGTAATACCGTTTTCCTCTAGCATCTATCGGATAAAATGATGAAGCACATTAATGTGTTTAGTTCGGGAATGGTACATCGAGTTCTTTGCCAAATTTATTGTGCTTTCACTATCACAATGCATAAGCACTACTTCATGTTGAAGCCTAACTCATTCATCATTCATTTCAACGAAATAGCTTCCTTGAATGCCTTCATCATTGCCATATATTCCACTTCGGTTGTAGAAAGAGCAATCACAAACTGAAACTTCAACATTCAACTGATCGCTCCACCTATTAAAACAAATGAGCAACTAGAAGTCGACCTTCTATTGTCCACATTACCATCATAATCGACATTCACATGGCTTACAAGTCTCTCATTAGATTTTTCAGGTATCAAGATGTAATCCTTTGTACCTTATATGTAATAAAGTAACCATTTCACCGCCTCCTAATATTGATTGTTGGGGTTTAACATGTATTTTCTTACAAAACCCACCACGTGTGAAATATTTGGTCCAGTATAAACCATGGCGTATATAAGACTACAAACCATGCTCGAGTAGGGGACACAAGACATATACTGCTTTTCTTCATCTGACATGGGACATTGGTTTAAAGATATCTAAAAACCGAATAGCATGGGGTGTACTAACCGGTTTTGCCTTATTAAGATCGAACTTGACTAAGACCTTCTCAAGATTCTTTTCTCGAGACAACCATAGCATGTTCCTATCCCTATCTTTGTGTAAGTTGATGCCGAGAATCCTTTTTACAGCCCCAAATCTTTCATCTCCAATATCCTGGATAACTAAGCCTTCAATATGTTGATTTTAGACATGTTATGGCTGGCGATAATCATATCATCAATATACAATACCAAAATAATGAATTCCTTATCACTCAGTGATCTAAAGGAGACACAATGATTGAACTTACTTCTGATAAACCACTGACTCAACATGAAAGAATCAAATTTCTTGTACTACTCCTATGTGACTGTTTCAAATCATACAATAACCTCATTAACCACAAACCTTATTCTTTGCTCATTTTACCTCGAACCCCTTATATTGCTTCACGTAGATGTAATCTTCTAGTTCCCCATGAAAAAACAATCTTCACATCTAATTGTTTTAACTTCGTGTTATATTAGGCAACCAATGCCAATACAAGTCTGATAGATACTTACTTGACCACAGACGTGAATATCTCACCAAAGTCGACACCTTCTTTTTAAGCATAGCCCTTCACAACCAATATCGCCTTGTACCTATTTAGTTTCTTCTAAAAAATCACTTGTACCCAATCATTTTTTGCTTAACGGGTAGCTCTATCAACTCCTATTTTTTGTTATTATATAGAGAGTACATCTCATCATATATCGTTGCCATCTACTTCTCAGTGTCTGTGTCTTCTAATGTTTCCTAGAAGGTAGATGGATCATTTTTATCCATAATGAAGATGAATGCAACATTTGAGTCATCCTTATATCTTAATAGTACCCTACGATCTCTTGGTGGATTTATCCTTATATGTGGTGACACCACCTCTTCCTGTACCTCTGTTTACTGCTCATCTTTTTCAAGTATTTCAACTTTATCTGCTTTAACATCAATCAATATTTTTTTCATTTCCATGTGCTTATCGTTCCAAACAAGGAACACTCATTGAATTTGACGTCCCGGTTAAATATGATCTTGCTTGAAATCCGGTCATATAATTTGTATCATTTTACCCCATTACTATAGCCGTCAAAAGTACACTTTTTAGCTATTAGTCTACCTTATCTCTCTCAACTGATGGTACATGAGAGTAAGCATCACAACCAAATACATACAACCCTGAGTAGTTAACTTCTTAACCACTCCATACTTCTTCAAGGATTTTACAATCAATCGATATAGACGGATATTGATTCATTAAATAGCAAGTTGTGTTTACGGCCTCAGCTCATAACTCCTTTCTCAACCCAGCATTACTCAACATACTTTGAACTCTTTTCAAAAGAGTCTTATTCATATGTTTAAATACACTATTCTAATGTGGTGTATGCCTCACTATGTTATGTATCATAATCCCCTCATCCTTGCAATACTGATTAAACTCACTAAAAGTAAATTCTTCACTATTATCTGTCCTCAAAATTTTCAACTTTCGCCTTGTCTACTTTTTAATCATTACATTTCATACCTTAAAAGTGGTGAAAACATCAAATTTATGTTTCATGAAATAAACTCACATCTTTCTAGATAAGTCGTCAATAAATGTAACAAAGAATGATGACACTCCAGAAATAAGGGGAGATGGCCCCACACATTCGAATGCACACAATCAAGCTATCATTTACTAACATGTTTCCTGGTTTTAAAACTCAACCTTGATTATTTTCCGTATATACAGTGCTCATATGTATATATCTAAGTCAAAATTTTAAAACTAGGAATCAATCCATGATGAAGAAGTACCTTCAAACCACGCTCACTCATGTGGGTTAGGTGCACACACCACACAAGTGATTATGTGGAATCCACTACAAACGTTGCGACTCCACCTAATATAATATTCCCGATTAAACTATAAAGGCTTCCACTCCTATCTGTATTCATAATAGTAAGTGCTTCTTTAGAAACTTTCAAGACATAACCAGTAAATTTACATCCGAGTGCCTTAAGAGCTCCTAAAGATATCAAATTCTTATTTAAATGCGGAACATGCTTTACATTAGTTAGAGTATGGTCTAACATATTATACATTCTGATATGAACCAAACCAATTCTTATCATCTTGCATGCATGATCGTTACTCATAAGAATCAGGCCACCATCATACTCATTATATATGGTGAACCAAATCTAATGAGGACACATGTGGTACGATGCCTCCATTTCTAAAATTCACTCGTTATACAAGTGTCCAAGCTCGAACATAGACAATATGCCACAACCACGCGTCCCTTTACTAGATTCCGCTAAATTGGTCTCTTTCGAAGAATCATATAATTTCTCATCCTTTTGATTTTTGGAATTTGTACAGTTCCTCTTCATATATCACATCTTGCCACAATTCCAACACTTCAACTTTCCTTTGCTCTTCGACTTAGACCTCGATCATGATTTCACATTCTCTCAGTCAGACGATCTTCCCCTCGCAACCAGTGCACCAATAGAAGTACACTCCCCTTCATTATTCATTCACAACTACTACGACTAAAGGGATGAAATAACAGTATCCAGGTCCAAGCTATCCCTACCATAGCACATAGTATCCACTAGATACTTGTAGGAATCCAAAAGAGATGTCAACAAAATTAGGGTCTTATCTTCTTCTTTGATCTTCACGTCCAAACTTGTCAGTTTGTAAAGTAGTTTGTTGAAGACATTGATGTACTTAGTAAAATTTGACCCTTCCACTATCTTCATACTATAAAATTGTCTCTTCATAAGCGATTGGAGAGCGATTTCGTCATGTAGATGCTCTCCATCTTTACCTACAATCCTGTAGTGTTCGTCTTATTAATAACATTGTACAGGACTTTATCGGCTAAGCACAATTGGGTTGTGCTTGCCCTTTAATCAAGTTCTTCCTAATCATCTTCATTTATTAAATTAAGATGTTTCACTTTTTCAAGGAGTATGTGTTGTAACCCTTGCTGAATTGGTTTTCATCTTCAACCTTTATAATTCAAAATTATTTTTACCTGTGAACTTTTCTATCTCGAACGTTATATTTGATCATCTCGATGTCATGTCTCGAATCCAATCTGAAAACCCAATGTTCACTCTGATACCATTTATTGGAGACACAATAAGCCCTAACACGACTTGTCAAGTGTAGAAGCAACTTCAAATGGAATCAAACAATGTGAAAATTCAAGCAACCATGATAACACATATATTTTACGTGGAAAACCCTTAAGGGAAAAAACCACGGCACAAAGCAACAAACAATCCACTATATCAGAAAGTTACAAAAGATAGAACAACTTATAACAAAGAACACACTGCTCAATAATCATATCTAAATGATCAAGCATTCAATCTGGTAATATGCGGTACATATGTACGACCATTCAACTTTTGGGCCTATCATGGATGGGCATGTTCTTATAAAACGATAAGAGTCGTTGTTTAATGAGGGGCACCTCATGTAAGTTGGTAGAACACATGTCAGAGATCTATATAGACAACAAACATGTTAAAGATCTCGGCCAATCATGAGGAAGAGGACATTGAACATCTCATATACTAAAAGATAGAGAAGTACACTCATCAAGTGAGCCAGGTATGTACTTTGAATTTGGTCTATTCAACTTTTTCTTCTAACTGTTCGTTTTCTACAACTTTGACATGCCTAATTAGTAGACTACATTATTTTGAGTATGGATCATCTGCTTGCCATAAATAGCACTTTTTTGTTTGTTGCAATATGATTAGGTCACATCTTTACAAACTGCATTTAATGCAGCAGTCGACAACTTCACTGATGATGTGGACCAATCATGATGCAGGAAAACAAGAAATCTCTTCTTTTGCAGGAAAATGAAAAATCTCTGTTTGTGACAAGTAGATGATCTAGTTTCCATTATTTTTAGTTGATGGCATGTTCAAGTAGAGCTGGGCACAAGACAACTCGACTCGGCAAACTAGTTCTGACCCAACTTGACTCAAACCGAGCAGGTGAGTCGATCTGAACCGAGTAGATTGCGCCTAATCCGAACTCAAATCAAGTCGAGTCAGAGTCACCCAGTAACTTGACTCAACTCGACCCGAAATCCAACTCGTTCAGACTTGACTCAATCTGAAACTCGACTTGACTCGGGTTCAGATAGTGTGTGTGTGTGTGTGTGTGTGTGTGTGTGTGTGTGTGTGTTTGTGTAAATTAAATGTCTAATTATCTAGCCTACCTTACCCACTGCACGCCCGCACCCAACCCAATTTCTCTCCCTCCCTCCTCTCCCAAGCCCGGCCACCACCACCAGCCACTAGGTCTCTCTCTCTCTCTCTCTCTCTCTCTCTCTCTCTCTCTCTCTCATATCCCAAACCTGGCAACCGCCTGTCTTGACTCAGGTAGCAACTACTCCGGACGGACCACATCCACCCGGTCACCCGACTCTACCTCTAATTAAGGTAATTTACCAATTTTTATAGTTTTTCATTTATTAATTTCTAATTTAGGGTGTTTGTGAAATTGGGGTCGGGTAGGGTTGAAATCAAGTGCATCCGAGTAAGTTGTGTGTCCGGGCTGGCTCCGGTTGAGTGCAGTCGGGCTGGGTGTGGATGATGTGGTGCATCCGTGTTAGTTCGAGTGCAGTCGAGCTAGCTACGGTGCGGTCAAGATAGCTCGGGTGCAGTTAAGTTGGCTGTGGTGCATCCAAGCTGGCTCGAGTTGAGTCATTTCTAAACCATAAATTTAAACCCTGAACCTAATCCATAAACCCTAAACCTAAACCCTAAACTCTAACCCTAAACATAAACCTAATCCCTAAACCCTAAAACCTAAACCCTAAAGTCTAACCCTAAACCTAAACCTAATCCCTAAACCCTAAAACCTAAACCCTAAACCTAATCCCTAAATCCTGAACCTTAAACCTAAATTCTAAATCTTAAACCCTAAACCCTAAATGGCTAATGTGTTTTATTTTTATGAATTATGAATTACATTTCTTATTGCTTAGCGTATTATTGTGCATTAGATAATTAGCCTAATGTGGTTTATTTTTGTGAATTAGACAATTAGTTGTTCATTTGAGAATTTCTATGTAGTCAGGTATAGATATTGTGTGTTTTTGTGGCATACAAATTGCTTAAATTATGTCATTTTAGACAATTCAAGATTAGATAGATAGTATGCCTTCATATAACATATTTAAATGCTTATACATATTCTGCGCTCCATCTCCCCATTTCTCTCTAGATATATTTCTTCATTTTTATTTCTTATGTCAAATATCTTCACATTACTTAAATATTTGGCATGAAAATGAAATAGAAGATGAACTTATCTAGAGATATAAGGGGAGATGTAGCCAGAATTTTAGTGTTAACATTTAAATGGAAATATGAAAGTATTACAATCTATCCAGCGTTGGATGTGTAAGTAATTTAGGGTTTAGTATATACTTTTAAGGTATTATAATGCTAGTCTAATTTAATATCTTCCAATTTGTAAATGACTAATGAGGAAATTCTCAATACCTTCGGCAGTTTGCCAGTTGCTTCACCAATGATCTTATATGAAAGATTAGGTCTACAAGATGAAGAGGTGCCCATTGAGATTAATACCTCCCAGAGTTCAGTAAAAAAAAAAAAAAAAGGTCGGTAATGAAGAAAGATTTTGAAGAGATAATACTAAAGAACGATATGGTGAAGATATAGTGTAAGTACTGCAAGGCTCAATATACTAAACAAGTAGACGGGTCGACCACAACTCTAAAGAAACACCTATTGAAGTGTCATAAAAAGTGAGAAACCATGCCTCAGACTAACAAACACTTTCATTTACCCAATATTTGGTGGATCTGTCACAAGGTACCCTATCCACCTATAAGTATGATAGGGACCATGTAAATGAGTTGACTGTCAGATTTAGCCAAATGCCTTAACCCCAAATACGAGAAGGTCTCCCATACAATAATTTTTTTTAAAAAAGTGTGCATGAAGATATATGCAAGCAAGAAGGTCAAGTTGAAAGGACAGTTGGCATTGGTTTTTGGAATTAGCCTATCATTAGATTTACGAAGAACATCCAATCAACGAAAGAGATATATGTCACTAATTATCTATTACATTGATGTCAAATGAAGGCTCTGTAAAAGAGTTATAAACTTTCACTATCTTACGACTCCTGACACTAATTTGATGATTTCAGATTACATCTACAAATGCCTTGTGGAGTAGGGTATTGAGAAAAAAAATCTCATCGATAACTTTAGACAATGCTTTTGCAAACGATAGTGTGATAAGGAATTTACGGAACCAATTTAGGTTAACCGGTGACTTGTATTTTAGTAGGAAATAATTTCATGTTAAGTACTGTTGTACCCACATCCTAAACTTGATTGTACAAGATGGGCTTTAAATAATTGAGCCAACGATCGGAAACATAAGAGAGAGTGTGAAGTATATACGGAATCACCTTCATGATTAAATACATAGAATGAGATCATGAAGCAATTGAATTTGTCATCTCAGATAATGATGAAGCTAGATGTCATGACATGTTGGAATTCAACTTACGAAATGTTAGATTCAGCAGTATCTTCCAGAGATGTACTCCTTACTATGTAGAGCGTGATAGTGCATATCAATGATTGCCTTCTTATTGTTATTAGACAAGATCTGAAGCAGTTCACAAGCTTCTTTCAATTTTTTACAATACAACGAAGATCTTTTAAGGAAGCAAGTATCCAACAACAAATATATTTACGTTATAACTTCAGAGAGTAAAATATGTTTTGTACAGAAACTAGAGTGGACCAAACTTTTTACAAATAATGACTACGAGTATGCAGCTAAAATCTGAAAAGTATTGATCTGAGTGCAGATTAGTAATGGTTGTTGCAGTCGTTCTTAATTTTTAATATAAGATATTCATGGTTATATTCATTTAAAAAATAAAATTATATAGTGAGAAGAGTGCCACTAAGGTCGATATGATTTGTGATGCTGTCAAATATTATATAATTTCTATATAGAAACTTTGGGGGCGACAAAAGACAATACTGTGAGTCAGACTTCTCAAGTGGGTTCTAGTTTTAGTGTTGTTACACAACAAAACACGATCGATAATTTCATGTCTTTCATGGCACAAGTTGAGACTCAAATACAAACAACCCAAATAGAACTTGACGACTATCTCAAAGAGCCACTTATAAAGTACAAAGGCAAAGAATTTGATGTTTTAGACTGATAAAAGTCGAAAGCTCGTGAATCATAATACCATGTGCCCTCATTGATGGCATGAGACATATTGTCAATTTCAATTTCAACTGTGGCGTCAAAATCTGCTTTTAGCACAAGGAGTTGCGTCGTGAACAAGTATCGAAGCTCACTTACACCAGAATCAGTTGAACCAATCATTTGTACATAAGATTGGCTACATCCGATCTAAGGAAAAGGAAACTTTGTTGATGAGGAGTTCGAGGAAGATAAGAATGAGAAGTAAGATGAGACAATACCTACAACAATTGCATGAAGTAGGATGAGACGATGTCTTCTATTTTCCTTTCATTTACTTATGACAATTTGACAGTTATTATTTGTGGACTTCAATTGTAACATTTGATGAGTAGATGGATATTTTCTATGTTTATCACCTATCAACTTATGTATTTTAATATTTTATATATATTTTTTTCTCTTTTCGTTTTTAGTTTTAAATGACTTAATATTTCTTAAATCTCATATGATTAACTGGTTGTGTTTGTTTAACATCATTTCTTAATTATTCATGTTGCCTTAGCTAACTAAATATTCTTTCTTTTAAAATTCATTCTTATAGATATATCATCAGAAGATGATCCATCGATAGATATTTGGGATTATGGAGTTCAAGTCTACTTTTATGATGGAAAGATAAAGTTACAATATAAATTGTATAGAAAATAACTTGTAAAGAAAATAAATTTGTTAAAATTACATTTGGTTTATCGGGGAGGAGAGCTACCCCATATAACAATGTTTTTCTAGATGTCTATTATTTATTTCAAGTCATTCTCGACTCAAATACAAAGGCTTCCACTCCTTCCCCTACAGCCAATACAATCAACTGCAGAAGATATAGAAGTAGGCCTATTATAAATGAAGAATGTTCACACTTAGTAGAGAAGAAGAAGATAAACTATTAAGGGAACAGGAAGAATGAGATTATAAAGAAGCCATAAAACAAAGCTTGAAATTGACATCTAGGACCAGACAACATCAACTCCCTCCAAAACAATATGATGTTGAAGCAGGCACGAGTACGAGATATAAGCTAGGTGATAAATCATCAAAGTTTCTTAAAATTCTCGTTGCATTATATAGGCAGTTGGGAATCCTATACAAATTGGATTATAAAAAGAGGTTGAAAAAACTCGTTCAATTTATAAATGAGAACGATGGAAAGGCATCTCCATCATCCGATTCAAAAAAGATAAACAAACATCGTTTAAACACCTCCAGCTTGGACTCAGACTAAAGTTCCCTCACAGTTTAAGCCGGAAAAAGAGAACCAATGGATGATTCTGGCGACGAAGGTGGAGGAGGGGGTTACTCTTATGGACAAGGTTACTTGGGTTACACGCCACGAAGGCATTTATTATATAGAGGATATTGAATGAATGAATAGTTTATTGATTTGTATATAGAACCCATCTAAGATTCTAAACATATTTTTGAATTTTGATAATGTTTATTTACTTTGATCATTTTTTTACAAATTACTTTTGAGTCTTTGACAACGTTTATTTTAAACAACTCAACTCAAGTAGGAAAAAAAAAAAAGAACAAGAAAATAAAAGCTCAACTCGACCTAACTCAGTGCTAACTCAACCTGACTTGATCCTTGTGACTAAGTAAGACTCGGTCTAGGTTAGTCCATGCCAAACTTGAACTCAAATTGGATCAGGCATGCTGGACTTGATAACCAGTCAAGTCGGGTCTGGTCTATTTCAAAACCAGGCCGAGTTGGGTCAACCATAACTCGTTTGGACTCGACTCAATGCCCGGCTTTATTTCAAGCCTACTTAATGAGTGGCTCATATCTCTAGCACGTAGCATTGTATTGAGCCTCTCATTGAATCACAACCCAATAGTACCCAAATAACCATTTCAGGGATAACTTTTTCCCATCGAACATCAACCGTTTTTTTTTTTTTTTTTTTAAAAAAAATATTAGTTTTTATTTAAATTATCCGATTAGTAACTATAATTACATAACATATGTAACTTTTCCAAGTACCGAACATCCACGGTAAGGCCTTATAAATCAATGGTTAGGATCCCATCCATGTGGGTTTCATTAACGGAGATTTAGTGCTTGATAACTGATTCAGATATTAGAATTTAGCATAGGATACTTTCTTCATCATGATACTTTTTTCTTCTTTCTTGTGTTTGTTTGACGTATTCAACTACTTTTAACAGCAAATATACAGATGCATGATTTGGTTTACAAAATAAAAGGTCCACCGTCCAAATAGAGGGCATATCTCCTTCATTTGCAAAACCTTACTAGGTATTTACATAATGCTCTGACCCGAAGTTTGTAGGGTTGTACAAGTTATCGATCCAGAGATTAATATGATGGGCCTCATCCTGGAGGGCCATTAACAAGTTCCACAGGTTGAAAGATCCTAGCCATTGAATATTTGGCCTTTATGGTCGGCATGAAGCGAGCTGTTTTTACTTTCTTAACTGTGTATTAGTGGGGCGCGTTATTGAAGTGATAGTATTTTTACAGTTTGGAGAGATACTGGTGAATGGGCTATCCACAGTGGGGGGCCATCATACCAATGGTTTAGATGACGGAAGCATGGGCCCCACCTGTTTACAAATACTCACTGGGCCCAAGCATTGCATAATTCCTCAAACTTTATATGATAAGATGTGAGAATATGCCTTTGAGAATCCATATTAAAACGGCCTTAATCAATCCAAAACGAATATAATTCCTTACTCTGGATGCCACCCATTTTCAACAGAGCATCGTAAAGAAGTAGGCTGTCAAAGGGCCGGGCCTGGGGTTGGTCTTCGCCCGGATTATGAACTGTTTCCGGCTGGACAGTCAGGCCGGCCCTACTGAAAATTCTGATTTTGCAGGCCTAAGCCCGGCCCGTTGACACCCTTAATTATTTAAGTAGGTGAACGATACCATACTCTGGCAGACATTGGCAGATCACTGCTCGTGCACACATCCATTTAAATGTGGAATGCATGTAAGTGGAACCTGACCAATCAGATCCCATGCCCCATTTTGAATGGACCATTGGCCCAGATATCAGATTGAAAAGATCCTAAAGCAATTTGACTTTGGTAGTCGAATTTGGATACTTGACCAATGTTCCTTTCCACTACCCATTTGATGGTCGTTCATCTTCTGGTTAGGATCATCTGACCACTGTAAAATTTTTGGGCCACTGGCCTTTGAGTAGGGACCCTGATTTGAATGGTATGAATTGACATATCTGCGTACCAAGCGTACAGTCGACAGTGTGTCCTTTGTGATTAAAATCAACCATAAGCTCCCACGGTTGCTAATGCCATATCAGGGGAATCTGCCAGCCCAAAATTAGGGTGGTCCATCAATCAGGTGAGCCGGCCTAATTTTTGGGCCATGTCATCGATTCGGTGAGATACAATGGAAGGCTGGATTTGGCACATGTATCTGCCCGTGTGTTACTAGCAAAGGAGTATGGGAATACCTTCTGGTTTTTTTTTTTTTTTTGCCAGTGCAACATAGGTGAAGCATCCGAACCTTGAAAGCAGTGGGCCATACCTTGAAGCTTAACCGGAGCAAAAGGTGGCAAAATCCACTTTTTAGGTGGGCCCCACACACACACACACACACACACACACACACACATATATATATATATATATATATATATATATATATATATATATATATATATATATATATGTGGGAAATGGTACTATGAGGTCGAGCTGTGTGGGCCCCACCATGAAGTGTGTTAAACATCAACACCGTGAATTTGATGGGTCACCTTTAGGTTATGGGATATCCCCAAAATCAGCCGTATATAGAACTCAGGTGGACCGTACCATCTAAAACCATGTGAATAAATGCCTAAAACTTATAAAAGTACTTGGTGGGGCCAATTGAGTTTTGGATGCGGCTAAAACTTGATCCGATCCCTCATCCAAGTGGAACACACACAATGGATGGTCTAGATTTATGAGCCACATCTCAGTGGTCCCAATAAATGATTATGAATGATTTAATGGAGAGTAACCCTTCGCAACTATTATATGTGGTGTGGCCCATCCAAGTCATATATTGAGTTGATTTTTAATCCCATGGTCCATCATGAAATGGTGCATCTGACTGATGGGATAGATGTTTAACACACATAACAATGGGGCCCACACAGCTCAACTTTATGGGAACTTCCCATGAGGTTGACCTCATGGTACCATTATGGTACTATAAGGTCCACCTCATGGGAACTTCTCATGAGGTGGAGCTGTGTGGGCCCCACCTAGATGTTTGTCGAATATCAATCATGTGCATTTGATGGGTCCCCTTTACATTATAGGATATCCCAAAAATCAGCTGTAACTTGGTCGGACACGAACTCAGGTGGGGCATACCATTTAGAACCATGTGAAGACATGCCTAAAACAAATAGAATCACCTGGTGGGACCCACCTAAGCTTTGGATGTGGCTGAAACTTGGTCTGACACCTCATCCAAGTGGGACACACAATGGATGGGCTGGTTTGTGAACCACATCTCAGTGGGCCCAATAAATGATTATGAATGTTTTAATGAGAGGGCAATGCCTCTCAACTGTTGTATGTGGTGTGGCCCACCTAAGTCATGGATTGACTTGATTTTTAATCCCATGGCCCACCATGAAATGGTTCATCTTGCTGATGGAGTAGATGTTCGACACACATCACGGTGGGACCCACACAGCTCGACCTCATGGGAAGTTCCATGAGGTTGACCTCATATTACCATTTCCACATATATATATACACACACACATATAGAGAGAGAGAGGGTCGTACCATCGGCTATTCACTGGTTTTGAAGGTGTATCCGTCATGATGAATAGACAGATCCCGGATTTGGCCACGGGTGATGTTATTAATAGTAGACACATTTGGTGGGAAAGAAAGCAGTGTACGTAAAAGTACCCATACAATGTTGCATGTGAACATCTCTTTTTCACCCGTTCATCTTCTTCCTGTGATGACGATTTCTTGTCCAGGAAAGACCAATATAGATATAAATGATCACTTGTTAAGTAAGTAAGAACTGGGCTAGCTAACTACTAGTGGGTACAGACAGTGGTAGACTCTATATATGACTCGTGAAGTTTCAATTTGAACTTCGAATTTCGGGGTATAAATCCTTATGGGGTGGTCCACTTGAGCGTAGAATCAGCCAGATTTTTGGCAATAAGGGCGAAAAGGGGGTGCTGCATCTCATGGACAAGGTGGATCTTATGCACATGGAGTGGTTTCTCTTACAAGCACACAGGCCGTGCCTGCTGGTAGTCTTGCAAGAGTCTCCGTTGTAAGGTTTTACATCTAGCCCATCTTTTCTTGTAAGGTTTCACATCTAGCCCATCTTTTTGTATTGAGTGCTAGACGTCCTACTAGTGAAAAAGGTGGGCCACAGCGACAAAAAGTCACCTGGCATGAAAATCAGGCTGACCGACCTAAGTAAAGTGCAACTAGCTGCAAGTGATCTCTCCTCGTTAAAAATATCCCATTTCCATTTTTCTACTTCTTCGCGCACATTTAAAATGTATGTTTAGACGGGGGTCAAAGAAGAGTCTCCCATCTTCATTCAAGGCTCGTCACAGTCTTTAGTTATATTAAAGGCCCTAACAAGTTTGCCGACTTGCTTACTTGCTTACTGGCTAGTTAGTTTTGAATCTTCTATATAGACCGTAAATCATGTGCCTTAGATCTGAATTGCGAAATTGACAAATTATTATGCATCATTAATAGAGATTCAATACCACAACCTTAAAGCATACTTGATTAGGAAGACATTTTCAATACCTCAATGTCGTAATCTTAATCTTCTGTACCTCACATTTCTAGGAGAATCTTTAATGGGACTAGGTTTTTTCTCTTATATTAATGAGGGGTCCAAGACATCAATTTATTAAAAAAAAAAAGGGGTTACAGAAGATTATCCATTACACTTCTCTCCTCTATAGTCTCCACACCGTAGATTTTCATATCCGGCTTAATAATCATGTATAGGAATCACAGTTCAAATGTCCCGCCCCAAACCTATTTACAATAATCACACCTACGGTGGAACCCACTAAATCCCTCAATCTAAATAATTCAACGGTTAAATCTAAACCAATAATCACGTGTGGCCTACCTCATAAGAGTCTTACAGTGTGCACATGATTACATGCTCGACAAACCATGATACATATGAGGGAGATATTGTTAGGCTATGGATCATCGCGGGTTTTGTCAACAAATGTGTATAGATATGATTCTATTATCATTGTACTTTTTAATTTATCTACCCGATGTTTGGATTTTATCTATTTCATAGATAGAAAAACCAGTCTTATATCCTCAAAATTTGGTCACAAGTTTCTGAGTTGAATGCTTATCTAGTGTGATGTATTCGGGGTGAGAAGTTACAACCGTGAGTGCTTCCTAAAGCCATATTGGCTACATCTGTGCACAGACACGTACTAGTATTCTCTAAAGAAAAAAAAAAGAGTGGTCCTATTGTAAGCTAGGAAAGATAAATGATCCATTCTCTAGTGCTCATACTAGATATAGACCAAATTGTCTTTGGACGTTCTGAACCCAACTCACATATATACTGCTGTTTTTAGGCTTTGGATGGTATAAAAAGTTTGAAATATGTTTGGTTAGCACATGTAAAATCTTGGAAACATTCACTTTTATTATTTTTAAGTAGTATCCATAGTACAAGTGGCAAACTTGTGTGAGAGATCCAAACCGATTTTTGAAGTGGTCTACAAGATGCCTGGGCCAGTCAAAATTTTGGGCCACGCAATGATGCCCAAAGATGACAGGTCTTCATTAACCATAATTGAAAAATATTCGATCAGTTATCTAATCATACATCATGCAAAAACTTTGATTGCCCATCTATCTCAAAAAGTACTTTGGTTGGATGATTTTAGTCATCCTATCAGTTGCTAGTACAAAGGATGGTCCATATTAATCACATTAGAGAAGGTGCTATCTTGATTTATACCATCCACATGTGGTAAAAGAAAGTTGCTGAGAAAAAGCGTGTAGACGAGAGGGTGCTACGGTCATGGGAAAAGGCTAATCATGAAACAGCCTCAAGATGTAGCCAAACATATGTTTTTTTGTGAAAAAAGCTAAGAATTTTGTTTTTGGAGTGCATAACCCAATAAACTGTGCATCTACCATTTATGCCATCTTGAGCTATGATGATGAGTGGACCCACCACCAAATAACCAAATAAGAAGGTTGATATGGATGATAAGACGACAAAGGATAGATTTTAAAATGAATGCCATAAAAAAATCTTAGGAGTATGACGCAGGGATGAACGTGATAAGGGCAATCACCAACTTCTTCAAGAATAACCACTCTGAATCCACGGAGCTTCTTTGGACTCCTCACAGAGACTTCTCAAAGCCACGAGGGAAAAAAAAAAAAAAAAAAAGCAAGGAAAGTAAAAAATAAATTTTGTATAAAATTTGTAATTTGATTGATAGATGAATAAACGAGTTTACATACCTTTAAATAGAGATACTAAGCCTTGGAAGAAGTTTCAGAATTAAATTATAACTAAAATTCTTAGAATTTGCAACTTACTATAAATAGTAAAACTTACTATTTATAAACGGTCGTGATTCCTACTAGTGCACATGGTTTTCAGGCAAAAATAGTAAGTGTCCTATTTGGTGTTCTCCTAATTATTCTAAGAACTTTTCATGTTTGGTGCAACTCTCAAAGCCCAACCGATGAAGAGTTATACTCGATCTAAAACTTATTATAAATAGTAAAAATGAAAATAAAACGAGAATTTAACCGTTGATCTGATGGTATTTCGCAAATTTAGCGTGCGCAACCCGTTGGGTGGCTAAACTAGCTCATCCTACCCCAAAATCAGATATGGTACATCCAATAACTCATTCCAATTTGCAAGATACAACCATTTTAAGTTCTGACGGCCCGGATCACCTCTGCTTCCAATTGGGCCTTTTCTGTTCCATCTTGGCCAGGAAACTGTCCACAACCCACTCTACATCAGAGTAGCAGCCTTCTGTTAGAAGGGGAGGGAAAGCAGACTAAGATATTCCCGTCGTGTGCAACGGAGACTAAGATTTACGCTGGTCAGAAGTAGTTCACTTACAACACACAAGTTTGCTCAGGTTGAAAGCTTTAAAAATAGATAATGGTAAGCTAAAGAGGGTAGTAAGTAAAGACTTAAATAAGTTATGATTAGGATTTGGTGAATAGTAAAAGAGAACGGGAACGGTGGAATAGGATTCATGTAGCCAACCCCATTTTAAGTTTTATTTATTTATTTATTTAAGGTTAGCTTATTAGTACACAATATGTCAGTACACACACTCCATATTAGCCACCCCGACTAGGGATCGATACCAAGACCTCAAGTGTTGAAACGAGGTATCTCCACTCAGTCTACCAATTGAGCTATGGATCTGGGTGTTAACCTCATTTTAAGTATAAGATTTAGAGGGGAACAGCGAATAGGATTCATGCATCCAGCCCCAATTAATAGGTATAAGTTTTAGATGATGATCACAACCCTAATCTAAATGGTATAGTGATGATTTAAGTATTGGACCACCACTCTTGTTGACTTTTTTTTTCCTTTAAATAAATTGGCACACACTCACACCACACCACATGGGCAGTTAAA
The DNA here is from genome assembly GCF_029962835.1 of Magnolia sinica. Classification (NCBI taxonomy): domain Eukaryota; kingdom Viridiplantae; phylum Streptophyta; class Magnoliopsida; order Magnoliales; family Magnoliaceae; genus Magnolia; species Magnolia sinica. The sequence goes on along the minus strand of NC_080590.1, from coordinate 39,780,588 downwards.
CCTATGATCTTATCTAGCATTGAAACACAACCTGTATACTTCTTAGCCATAGAAGCGGACATAACTCAGCCTACCTTGGTTGTATGTGTAGACCATGTTATAGGTGGTAACTCATGATTAGCGGTTGATGATTTATATGTATACCGAAACTTTGGCCTACTTGCCATACAATCACATGGTGCCACCAGTGCATATGCTGTACACTGCAGCATGTCTCTTATTGAAATTTAAGAATTTTCACAGACATTTCCAAGAAGTTTAGCAAGATATGTACATGTATCTTTGTCTTGTAGCTATTCTCAAATGAGAGCATGTGGAGCCGTCTTGAAAAACACCGGTCACCACGAACATGCCAACTTAGCACATATGTACTATATCTGGAACATTCATCAGTGATGTAAAGCAGGTCGCAGACACTTTCATGGCCAAGATGGATTAGAAAAGGCTAGTGTGATCTGGACCGTTAGAACTTAAAATGGATGTATCTCACAAACCCAAATGAGTTATCGGACATACCATATATGATTTTGGGATAGGACGAGCTACTTTAGCCACCCAACCCAGTTGCGCACGCCGAATATCTGAAATACCATCAGATCAACGGTTGAATTCCTGTTTTAATTTTGTTTTTACTATTTATATTAAGTATAATTTTGAGCATAACTCTTGGTGGGTTGAGTTTTAGGAAGTGCGCCCAGTATAAAAAGCTCCTGGTATGAAAAGTGCTTAGAATAATTAGGAGAATAACATGGTTGAGCCAGATAGATTACTATTTTTGGCCGAAAACCTTGAGGCTAGTGAAAATTATGATCATCTATAAATAGTAAGTTGCGATTTTTAGGAGTTTTAGTTCTAGTATAATTTTTGGGTCAAGGAACATCCACCAACGACCTCCCTTGGGTTCTTTGTCTTAATTAAAGAGATGTAAACTCATCTTTCACCATAAATAAAATTATTTCAAATATTTTAAATTTTTTTTTATTTTTTTCTTGTGGATTTGAGATTTCTCTAGAGAAGTCCAAATAAGTTCCATGAATTCGGAAATGTTATCCCCTCAAGGAAGATGTTACTTGACCTCATGTCCATCCATGCGTCAATCATCAATCAGGCAGGTCGTTGGTGGATGTTCCTTACCCAAAAATCCAGCCTGTCCACTCATCAAACAAACTAACAGGAAAGACAGAACAAAAAATGAATGAATTGAAAAAAATAAATAAAAGGTCAGAAAAATGCAATCAACGGCCATTCTACAAAACTGTGGCCCACTTGATCAGTGGACCAGCCTATTCTTTAGGCTGGGATACATTTACCAACTGGGCCATCTAATGATGCGTCTCCAAGTGGGCCATACATTTGCATATTGTCACATCAGCATGTATGTGGTGCTTGGGCCTTGGCACATTCCTAGGAACTTCGAGTCCCGCCGCAAGGTCATCCATGTATTTATTATTAGTTCAGAGAAGTCACGAGAACTTAAGCATGAAAGTCAAAAGACGACCAAAAGTCATGCTCGATGGGACAATTGTTTAATAGTCTTGCAGAACGTGATGATTCACAGGCATACAATCAGAAGTTGACACGTGGCAAAATGTTATTCCAATCGAGCCGTCGAAATCATGGACCCACTGTAGATGGCTCCACTACCCATAATCTGATTCATTGAACGATCCCAGATTCACGACAAATATTTATTGAAAGCAGACCATTGACTACTTTACTTCAATCGTCCATTAGATCATGTCGGCCTAGCTAATTTGCAAACCATCGAAAGAATTTGGATGGTTTACAAGTGACATGTCTACCACTTGTAAGTCGGTGAGTGCAGCGTATTAGCCACACACTTTTCCAGAGTATAAAAAAATTTCTATGCTAAATGGAATTTTGGTGGGGGCCATTATTATTATTATTATTATTATTTTATTAAATTAAGGAGAGGCCTTTTGGATGAAATCAAAAAGGGATAAGATGGAACATTGCAAACACAGCATGCAATGGAAAAGGTGCAGCCATGCATATTCCTTCCTACCAAAGTTGCAATTGGACTTACAAAGATACTAAAGAATAATGATAATATAGAATTTTTTTTTCCTCTTTTGGGTGATGACCATAAGATTCTCCACAGTATTCCCAAGCCATATGTTTGGTCAGGTGGGTCCTAGGGCTTGGTTATTTGCTGTCCATCTGATGCTATATCAGTGATCAACCTCCAATGGGAGAAAAAGCATGGGAGGATGGATAGATGTGAGTTTAAAATATGAGAGATTTTAAAAGAATGGTGTATCCATTTGAGTGCCATTGAATATTAAATCATATAATTCTCCTATTTACCTAGTTGGTATAACTTTGGCATGAACGTTAAGGGTCATTTGGGTGGCATATTACGGAGCAAATAATACATTTAAAAAAAAATTATTGCTTATTATATAATATATTATGATAATGAAAGCTAAGGGTCATTTGGGCGGCGTGTTATGAAGCAAATGATGCATTTAAAAAGCATTTTTTATTATATAGTCTATTATGATTTTTAAAAAATTGTTACATAAAACTAGGGTGGCAATTGAAAAGCCCAGGTGAATGAGCTCATATAATATGACGATATTCACATGACCGTGATGACGTTTGCATAAAGTCAAAGATGGGCAGTGCACGCTTCAACAATATACCTAACTACTATGGGAGTAAAAGGAATCTAGCCACCCCTCTAATCTTACTATTAGAATGCCCCAAACATGATTAACAGTTTAAATTATCTAGAGGTAAATCTAATAAACAATTAATATTTTATAGGTATCCTGTCTCGAAGCTCTCCGTGGGAAGGTTCAAGGAGAGAATGCATTCACCAAGGGGAGCGAGGACCAAGAGAATTGAAGATATTGGATGTAATAAGACTTATTTCTATTTTATCTGGTCTCTCTTTATGTCAATTTTGCTTCTCATTAGAATTTAAATTCAAAATTAAAATATGAGAAAAATGAAAAGGTGAATATCCTCTCAAAGATATTCCAATCATATAGACATTACTCACTAATTATTACCGGCAAGTCAATCTCATAGGTCCATATCTAACAATAGTAAGCTATGCTAAGGTTGAGCAGAAGTTGGCCCCAGCCTATCCCGAGTCCCACAAGCCTTGCCTCAACCTTAACAGGGTTGAAAACGCCTAGCCCTCAGTCAAAAAGTGTTGAATGGTTAAATGCTTGAGATAATTTAACATCAGATTTTTGTAATTTTTTAATTTTTTATACACAACTAGTCCTACGATATAAATGCTTGAATCATTGAAACATGACTTAACCCTAATTAGTGTCTTTAAAATACAAATGTACAGTGAATGGGATCAACTCTGGTAATTCTTTTTATATAATTGTGATGAACTGGTTATTGACCAAGTTAATAGGATAGGTCGGTCCATTCATCATTGATCCAATATCATTGGCCAGGCCATCATCATTGGCCTAGCCCAAACACTGAGCCTAGATTTCAAGCTCGTCTACTAGCCTTGAGCCATGTTTAGGTGCCCAGGCCTTGGCCTTATATGACGGCCACCAGGGGATGGTTGCCCATTATCAATTCTATTTGAAACACTAAATCAAATTATAGTTTTAATCCATTATATACACCACAGTAGTATTATTTTCTTAATTTATAATTTTGAAGTCATTTTTACTTTCTTTTCATTTTTCTCAATGCTTGGTTTTCCATTCTTTTTTACTTGCGCCGGCGCTGATTACTACATGGTAATTGCTGGAGCAACACATGAGATTTGCTGGGGCCACCATGCTGTTTGTGAAATCTACTTTGTCCATTTGGTGAGCCACTTGTTGCAGTGCTATGAGGGCAAGAATCTGACCTATTAACAACTTTAGCGGGCCACACCATACGGAACATGAGGTGAGGACAATGACCCCACGGACTATCTGATGTAGAGTGGGTCGCGGACAGTTTCATGGCCAAGATGGATCAGAAAGGGTCCGGTCGATCACAGAACTGATCCGGACCGTCAGACCTTAAATTGGGAGTATCTCGCAATCCGGACTGAGTTATCAGATGTAAAATATATGATTTTGGGATAGGACGAGCTACTCTAGCCACCCAACCCAGCGCAAGCTGGATTTGCGAAATACCATCAGATCGACAGTTGTTTCCCTATTTTAATTCCAGTTTACTATAAATAGTAAGTTTTAGTTTGATTATAACTCTTCATCCATTGGGCTTTAGAAGTTGTGCCCAATGTGAAAAGTGCTTAGAATAATTAGGAGAACCACGTGATGAAGCCAAATAGGACACTAACTATTTTTGTCCAAAAACCTTACGCACTAGTAGACTTCACGATCATCTATAAATAGTAAGTTGCGAATTCTAGGAGTTGTAGTTTGATTCTGAAATTTCTCCCATTGCTTAGTGTCTCTATTTAAAGGGTTGTGAACTCATTTATTTCATCCATCAATCAAATTACGAATTTATAGAATTTATTTCTATTTTTCTTACTTTTTTCCTCATGGATTCGAGAAGTCTCTGTCAGGAGTCCAAAGAAGCTCCATGGATTCGGAGTAGTTATCCTTGAGGAAGACGGTGATCAACCTTGTCACATTCATCCCTACGTCACTATCCAAATCAATGATGAACCTCCATTGTAATTGATATGTATGATTTGATAAAATTTACTTTTAAGATGGAAGGTAGTCAAAGGTAATAGATCGTTTAGATCAATGATCATGTATTATCAATTATACCAAATATTCACCGTCTATTTTCTTGGCCATTGATTAGCTAGCCAGATCATTTAATCAAAGTCATTTTGTTAAGAGAGGGAGAGAATTAAAAAGGTAGGCCCTGCAACGATGGAAGTACCTGATCACCACCGTCCCATTAATTATAATTAATAATTTAACATGGACTATCTATTTCCTATTCATTAGCGGATCGGATGGTTAGGCTTGTCATGTCAAAGTGGCTTTGGATTTTCAATCAATATATGGCCCAATGTCATGGATGATCCATACTAATGATTAGACCTTTACTTAAATCAATATGATCCGTATTTCCTACCAATTGTTTGGATGGTTGGGATCATCTAATTAAAGTGACGTTGGCTCCCACACGACATGATGGATGATGGATGATTCATTTTAACAATTGGGCTTCTATTACAATTAATATATACCATCATTTAATCCAAGTAATTTTTGAGAGGGACCAAAGATCTTATAGGAATGAAACAAATCTTTATATGACTTGTCCGGCGCGGAAGCAACTTCAGATGAAATCACACAATGCAATAGGAAAAGAACATTTTAAGCTACCGTAGAAAATAGAGGAATTTTACATGAAAAAACCCTTGCAAGAAAAGCACTAAGCAACAAACAATCCATTATGAACAGAAAGTTACAATAAACGGACAACTTACAAATTTGAAACCCTCGTCTCTAGAGACAAATTATCATTCTCAAAACCCTAGTTTACTCTAATTGTCCTTTTTCCATAATGAGATTGCATGTCCTTAACCCTAATCCCCAATTACAAGCGTACTTAAATACCCCTATATAATATTAGGAAAAAAAATCATGCACTTACACAAAACCAATGCGAACCGTCAATCGAACCATTAATCGATTGACTCCGATCGATGATCTTCAATCGATCGAAACCCTGTGTTCAATTCAATCGAACATGCCTAAAAGTATTCAAAGAGGAAATTGATTAATTTGAGATTTTCTCAATTGATTAACCATTTGTTCAATTGATTGAAATCCCCTGTTTCAGTATTAGATTTAAGGCACTCAATCAACAATCTCCACTGTGGCTTTAATCTTATATCTTCAATATTGTTCTAAATCGTTATCACTATCTCTAAATTTCTTTATAGCTTCATCATCGCTTCATGTGCACACTCTGTCTTCATTCATTTTCACCAAGCTCGGGGAAGTTGAGCAAAACCTGAACTTCTCTGCATGAACCACCTTTGTAAACATATCTGTCAGATTTTCACTAGTGTGAATCTTCTCAAGAGTGACATCGTCTTACATTTATATAAAGTGATGACACACATCAATGTGTTTAGTCTGGGAGTAATACATTGATTTCTTTACCAAATTGATCATCTTTTCACTATCACAATGCACAGGCATGACTTCCTGTTGAAGTCCCAACTTATTCATCATTCCTCTCAACCAAACTACTTTTTTGAATGCTTCTATCACTGTCATATATTATGCTTCGGTTGTGGAAAGAGCAACCATAGACTAAAGTATTGGCATTCAATTGATCTCTCCACCAGCTAACACAACAAGTAACCGAAAGTTAACTTTTTAGTGTCCATATTCCCAGCATAATCCGCATCCACAAAGCCTATTAGTCTCTCCTTAGATTTTTTTTAATGTCAAGACACAGTCCATCGTACCTTGTATGTAACACACTAGTTATTTCACTACCTCTTAATGTTGCTTACTAAGGTTTAACATGTATATACTCATAACACCCACTGCTTGTAAATATCTAATCTAACACAAACCATGACTTACATAAGACTGTCAACTACGCTCATGTAGGGCACATGAGACATATACTATTTTTCTATCTTAAGGAAGACATTGTTTTGAATAAAGCCGAAAGTGAGCACCGTTGGGTGTGCTAACCAATTTTGCCTTATCAAGTCCCAACTTGACTAAGACCTTCTCAAGATACTCCTCATGAGACAACCATAACCTTCTCATTTCCATGTATCTATGTAAGTTGATGCATAGAATTCTTTTTACAGCCCCCGGATCTTTCATATTAAATGTTATAGATAATTGAGTCATCAATCTATTAATTTCAAACATGTTATGTCTGATAATAGGCATATCATCAACATACAATACCAGAATTATGAAATCCCCAGCACTTATTGATTTGAAGTAGAAATAATGATCAAACTCACTTTTGATAAACAATTGACTCAACATGAAATAATCAAACTTTTTATACCATTGCAAATGTGACTATTTCAGGCTGTACAATGACCCCCAGTCAAGTTTGTCTAAAAATTTCTTTGGAGGAACTCATTCGCCAAGTAGAGTTCGTTAATACTTTAGAGGGTTGGATTGCCTATGGAGTTCCTTTGGAAGAATTGAGGAGATCGAGACAGCAACCCGTCGAGGCCATGACGCCTAGTCCACAGGAAGAGTGTAATGATTTGACCTTGCAGGTACCAACAATCGCACATTATACCCCCACCAGAAAGACTACAATGGGTGTCGAGGGTAAGCCCACACTTTCAACTGTATCTCCAATGATGAGGTCTGCGAGATAAAGTTTCTCGTCACCTATGACTCGCTCAAAATCGCAAGCTCGCTCCCCTCATATAGAATAGAGTAATCAAGGTGTCTCTCTTGCCTCTATAGAAGTGAGAACTTGTATAAGTGGAGCTGGCCCTTCCAGCAAAGGCAAGCAAGTTATGATCGAAGAACCTGTTCAAGAGGAGTCATCAGAGAAAAGCGAAAATGAAGAATTAATCACGACCAGCAACTCTATTGGAGAAAGTAGCTCCTCAAAAGGTGATGACATAAAAGAGGAAGGGGAAGTAAACATTGATGAGGACGATGGTATTATAGCTAAGGCCTCTATAATTGGCCAAGAAATCCCACAAGATGTTTCCACCCCGATCGACACGATGAACACTAATATTGTCTAAATATTACATATCTATCCTCTCAATTACATTAGTTTTCCTATTTAAGTGTTAATTTGATTTAATTATATATGTTTTCTTCATGCGATGATATTTTAAACCTAAAGATGAATACATGCTTAAAAGATGGAATTAAAGTTCAAAAGAATGATTATTGAAGAATTGGAGATTTAGAGGACATTATTAAAGATTTCAAGTACCAAAAATTAAAGAAAATCAAGGACAATTGATGAAAAATATACTAAAATATCACACAATTCAATAACAAAAATAACAGACTGTTCAATCCCACCTGAAATGGGTTCAGTGCGACTGAAAGTGCACAAAATGTTCCAGCAAGGAACTATGATTTTCAGAGGTAATTTGGCTCGATACTTGGGTTTGACCAAAGAGAAGTATAGTGCCACCAAAGGGAAGTTCGGTGCGGCTTAAGGGAGAGAGACTTTAGACATTTTTTTGATGAACTTTGGCTGTAGTCAGTGTAGCTTAAGGGAGACAAAGACTTTAAATATATTTTGATGAAATTCGGCTACAGTCGAAGATATCTTCAATTAAACTCGATGCGACTAAATGTAACTGATAATGTGACCGAAGCGTAACATAAGTGCGTAAATTTAAAGTTAGTGTGAGTTTTTCCTATTTAAATGGGTGTTTTGAGCCTTTCTAAGCACAAATTATGGCTTGGGAGAAAGACTTAGGGGTGATAGAGCTTTCACGGAGCTGTGCTTCTTCTTCAATCTCTGAAATCCAATTTGTCATTTTGGTTTTTTTTTTTTTTTCTAAGATGTTAGGTATGTTATGTTAATCTCTTAGCTAAGGCTAAGGGATGAAACTTGTAGTTTACTTATAATATTTAGTTTATTTAATTCAATAATAATGGGTTGAATGATGATAGAAGATTGAAATAGATTTGTATTTACTTAAAAGTCTTTGAGTTGTTAATTTATGGATTTGTTGTGCTCTATGAGTACAATAAATATTTTGATTTAACAATTGTTTAACCTGAATTAGAGAATAATTCAATCTATATAATTGATTAATCTATTATTGCCTAAAGGTGCTTCAGACGTTTTTTATTCCATACGATTAAGATGTAAGTATTTCATGAGAGAATCGTTCAATTGAAATCATATTTTTATTAGTATTAATAATTTGTTTAATAGAATTATCTTCCAATTGGATAGAATAGGACTTCGATTCCAAGTGGGTTATATATTGAATAAATGAAGGAGATATTGTAATTGTTATGAGTGAATTCATGGATCCTTAATCTTTTGTTTGTTTATTTTAAAACCCTTTAACTTATACGTCAAATTAAAAACTCAGATGTACTATTACCTTTAGACTAGTTTTAGGTTGTGTTCCCCATTCCGTAAGGATTCAACCTTGGTCTCACTAAGTTATTACTACATCACAATCTTATACGTGGGGTTATCAATCCTTGGGTTCGATCAAACACCCATGTAGAAGAAAAGCCACTTGATTATGGGAAATTTAGTTATTCTCCAGTGGCTAACATCTTTATGTCCTTCATTGCCAATTACTCCCTACTGCCTCGTGAGATGCCTTTTATTCCTCTGACTAACCCTTAAATTCTTCCAACGATTATGGAGGTTTCTTCATTGAGGGAAGTGAAACTCTCCATGTTAATGCAAACAGTGGCAGTACATTGATTTCCCCGAATAGGCCTTTGTCGACTCCACATAGTGTGGAGGTTGACCAAGACACGACAATCCTTCCCATAACTACTGAAGCAGCTGACAGTGATGCGGAATATATATTGACAGATGAACCCACAATTGCATCTTTTACCGCCCCGCTTACAATTGTCTACACAATTATCTTTACATCGGAGCCTGCTATTGCAACAACTTCGACCACTTTGGATTCGAGCACCTCGGCTAGAGAACTATCTTTCAACATTGCTCCTGCAGTGGTCGTTCCCGAGCTATCAAATATCCATGTAATCATCAGAGCCTCAACTTCATCAGCTCCTTCATTTGTAGCTCTAGAAACTTGTATAATTTAAAATAATTATTGCTTCCCAAAGACAAAATATCAAAGAATTCTATCATTATCTCTGGGTATAAAAGAGAATGCAAATCCCTTCAAGATTAAGCAAACACTTTTAAGCAGACTTTAACTACTATCAATGAGCTGATTGCTAATCTTGAAGCTCATAAACAGGCTGAAGAATTGAAACTGAGTAAGACCAGAGCAGATATTGCTGAGAATGTTAGCATAACTAAGCTTAAAGAATCAAAACTTTTAAAGGACAAGACGACCACTGTTTCCTTAGAACATGAGCTCACAAGTGCTCCAAATTAAACTAAACTTATTATTGAGGCTGAGATCAACATTGTTTCAGCTCAAGTCTAATTTAAACAAGATTTAAAAAATTACATGTTGGCGTTGGGCATTCCGGAATGATTGTAATACATTGATAGTTTCTGGAAATATGAAAATTTTTATTTTATATATTTTAAAACAATTTTAAAGTTCAAATGATATGAGCAATTTTATTCAATTGATATTATATTCTAGCATATAACTATGGATGATTCTTAACTTGTATGAATTATGTTTCAGTTGCATATTTTTCCATAACTTGAAATATATAATATGATAATAATCTAGTCATTTAAACTTTTGTTTGTTAGCATACTTTGCGTGTATTCTCCTTAGTAGGCGGAACTGTCTTAGAGTTCAATCAGTAAACTAAAGTTGTAAGACCCGTATCCTAGCCTATACTGTTCCGACGACTCCCGCGATCCTTCCCGTCGAATTCCGACAACCTGCGACTTATAATCGATGTTTGCGCACGACCTTAAGTCGTATTCCATAGATTTGAGTCAACTTAATCCGGTACTTGTATCATTGCGACCGCATCGTCGCCGCGGTTCCAACGCCACGTCTTGCGCATCGATGCGATACCCTGGTCGGAAGATGTGAGCCGGCGTTTATTTTGAAGAAACGCCGCGCATTTGTAAAATCCCAAGAGAATCTCTATAACATTTCAAATCAATCCCATCAATCATGTCAAATGTCAAGTACTCCCATCACCTCACACCCCATCCCCAAGTACAACCACCCCTCCCCTAAAGTCAACACTCTCTTACAACCAAGTACACCTACCCATCACTCACCATCCCTCTCTCTCATCACTCCTCTCCCATCATCTCTCTCTCCCTCTCTCATTCTCTCTCATTCTCCCAAGCAACCCCAAAGAGAAAATCGTCCATGGTTTCCATGGAGAAGCCATGTGTGGCCCACCTTCCTATCTCCCATCCCCACCCTCCAAAACCAATCTCAACCGTTGAAGTCCGTCCTTTGGAGCTCTAGATCATGTTGGCGGAAGAAGGAATAGGCGATCAAAGGTGAGTGCTCATCATCTCATTTTTTTTATTTTTTTATAGGGCCCACATGGTGAGACCAAATGGATGTATGCATTTTATTTAGAGGGACCCATAGTGGCGGGGTCCCTCCCATCTCCATCGTTCTCTCTTTCTCCCTCTCTCTTTCTCTCTCTCTTTCATTTTTTTTGTGTCATTGATGATAAGGTGTGTGGCCCACCTAATGGGTTCAGCTGAAATCCAGGCCGTTAAGATTCTTCCGGACATCCAGTTGGTGGAGCCCATCTCACTGTCCATTGATGGACAGCTTGGATGAAGGAATTCACAATATCGACTTGATTTAATGAGTGGGCCACGTGTACATGGACCCACCTGATGTGTGTGTAGTACACACCGTATAGCGACCTGGACGGTGGGCCCCTTGTAGTGCATATCAACCGTCCAGACTGTCCAAGTCTATCTGGATGCTGGTGTAATGTTATATATATATAATATAATATATATTAAATATATAGCTGGTGGGCCCCACGTGGGACCCACCTTGAAGCATGGAATTATAATCCACACCATCCAGCATCTCTGGATGGTGGAGACCCAACTTGATGTATTTGTTTCATCCACACCGTCCAGATGCTCTGGACGATGCTGGATTTGTTTGGATAGCAACGGTGGACGCCACCGTGATACATGGGTTTTATCTACACCGTCCGTGCAATGGACCCCACCATGATATATCTGTTTTATCCCAGCAGTCCATCCAATTTCTGGACGGTGGGCCCACTGACGTTAGCACTGGAGTCTGATCGTCCAGACCGTCCATCGTGTGGACTCCACCTAATGAAGGTGTTGTGTACAGGCCGTCTAGCAAGGACGTGACCCACCTGGATGTGTGATCCACACCGTCCAGCAGTTCTGGACGGTGAGATCTGGTTTGACGGGTTGAATTCACACCGTCCACCCATTCTGCTGCATGCATGGCACTCTCCTACGGTGGAAGCAGATTCAGCCACCTAACTACTGTATATTATATATATAATATTATATTATATATAATATATTATATCAATATAGCTGGTGGGCCCCACGTGGGACCCACCAGATGTAAGTATTCTATCCCTTCTATCCACCGTCCAGTGGATAGCCCTCCATGATGTATGTTTTCATCCGCACCGTCCACCATCTAGGACGGTGGGACCCATCTCCATGTACGTTAAATCCACACCGTGCGTCCACCATGATGTATGTGTTTCATCTTCACCGTCCACCTGCTGGGCCGCACCAGTCATTTGGCTATTGTATTGGACGACAACAAGTTCTGATCATGAGGTGTGTGTTATACCCTAGCCGTCCATCTATTTTGCTAAGCATGGATAATCCACCATGATGTATTTATAATCCACACCGTGCTGGATGGGTCTGGACAATGTTTGGACGGTGCTGTCCAATGTTTGGACTGTGCAGATTTACATGGATAGTGCTGATTTACCTAGACAATATTTAGGCGGTGCCCTGGGCTCCACCGTAATGTATTTGTTGTCCACGCCGTCCATCTTATGCAATGCGGCCCACCGTGATATATGTATTCTATGTTTACACCATTCATTGTTGGACAGTGCCATGTGGGGCCTACCATTGATGCATGTATTGTATTTCTTTATCGTCCGCCCCTTGGATGTGTGGCCTACCCTAAGGTACGTGTTGTATCCAAACCGTCTAGCCATCTAGATCACCCAGACCGTCCAGTTCATGGGGCCTACCTTGATGTATTTGTGGCCCATTGGCGAGGCCCACATTGATGTATATATGGCCCACGTGAGGAGGCCCACGGTGATGTGTTCGTGACCTTTGGCAAGGCCCGACGTGATGTATATGAGAGGCCCATGTGATGTACTTAAGACCCATGTGTAAGGCCCACCTATTGTGTATTCGAGGCCCATGGGTTGTGGCCCATTGTGATGTATTTGAGCCCATGGGCGAGGCCCGATGTGATGTATGTGTGGCCGTTACGTTGCGTATGAATCCCTTATGTGGGGCCACTCCTTGGGAGCAATGTTGGTTAGATGTCCACATTGATAGGCGATGATGGTTAGATATCCTCATTGTGACCTTCCCTTAGGCCTTGTTAAGCCTATTCTTACTGATTCCGATTGTCGCGACCGATTTGTTGATTCTGATTATCGATCGATTCGATTGTCATGATCGATTTGCCGATTCTGATTATCGATCAATCCAATTATCGTAGCCGATTAACGTGACCGTTTTGTCGATTCTAATTATCGATCGATCCCGATTGTCCCGACCGATTTACCGATCCTGATTATCGATTGATTTCGATTGTCATGACCGATTGCCGATTCCGATTAACGTGATCGATTTGCCGATTCTGATCATCGATTGATTCTGACTATCATGACCGATTGTTGATTTCGATTGACGTGACCGATTTACCAATTCTGATTATCGATTGATTCTGATTTTCATGAGCGATTACCGATTCTGATTGTCGTGATCAATTTGTCGATCCTGATTATCGATTGATTTCAATTGTCACGACCGATTGCCGATTCCGATTGACATGATCGATTTGCCGATCCTGATTATCGATTGATTTTTATTGTCATGATCGATTGCCGATTCCGATTGACGTGATCGATTTGTCGATTCTGATTATCGATCGATTCCAATTGTCATGACCGATTGCCGATTCTGATTGACATGACCGATTTGCCGATTCTGATTATCGATTGATTCTGATTGTCATGATCGATTGCCGATTCTGATTGACGTGATCGATTTGCCGATCCTGATTATCGATTGATTCCGATTGTCATGACCGATTTGCCGATTCTAATTATCGATTGATTCTGGTTGTCTTGACCGATTGCCGATTCTGATTAACGTGATCGATTTTCCGATCCTGATTTTCGATTGATTCTAATTGTCATGACCGATTGTCGATTCCGATTGACGTGATCGATTTGCCGATTCTGATTATCGATTAATTCCAATTGTCATGACCGATTGCCGATTCCGATTGACGTGACCGATTTGCTGATTCTAAATATCGATCGATCCCGATTGTTGTGCCCGAGTATCGAGGCCGATTTCGATTTGTCGAGGCCGATTGTATAGGCCGATTCCGTATTGTCGATACCGATTGTATTGGCCGATTTCGATTGTCGAGGCCGATTTCGATTGCTAAGGCCGATTGTCGAGACCTATATGATGTATATGTGACCCGTAGTTGAGGCTCATTGTGATGTATTCGTGGCCTATGGGCAAGGCCCATTGTGATATGTAATAGGCCCATGATGCATGACCCATTTGATGTATTCAAGGCCCAGATACATGGCCCATTTGATGCATATGAGACCCATGTGTAGGGCCCACATGTCATGTATTTGAGGCCCATAGGCAGGGCCCACCCATTGTGTATATGTGACCCTTGAGTAAGGCCCCTTGTGTTGTATATTATGCCTCTGTGTGAGGCCGTGGGCCCGTTATATGTTTTAGCTCTGTGTGGGTCATTCCTTGGGGGTAATGTTGGTTAAATGTCCACATTATCGATGCCGATTATCGGTGCATGTTATTGACACCGATTATGAGTATGTGACAGCATAGCATCACGATACATGCCCATACGCATCATCTGCATGTTTGTTATGAGATGTGGTTGACCATTGCATATTTCATTAAGCAGATTGTTATGAGACTCCCTGATAGGCGGAGGTTATCTCACATGAGCGCACGGTATGCGTAGGGTTGATGCATGACTGGATTGTATGACTCATACATCTTGCATTGTGTGCCCTAGCGACATCAGGGCCGTAGCCTCCACAGGCATATCGTGGATGGCCAGATGGGACACCGAAAATCTGTTCTACATGGGGTGCTATAGATATCCCTGGGTGAAAGTTCCTAAACCCTCTTGGTTCCAGAGGTTGCTCCAACGTCTAGACCGAGTGGATGCATGAGCGCATGAGGGCCGTATACCGTTAAGCCGCGTCTCCCACTGTGTCGTAGTCGGTTGGAAGGGGGTACGGCCTTACCTGCCCGAGAGGAGGGGGCAATGCTAGGCTGAGTCTGACCAACTCGAGGAATGGGTCCGCTATCGACGAGCCGGGCCCGATATTGGCAGGCGGATAATGAGGTCTCTTCCACTCACCTTATTACGTGCGATGGGACGACAATCTGGTTTGTAGTATAATAGACCCCGGTGATTTTCCAGAGAGGAACCGTACTGATATGTGGACTTATTGAGTAGGAGCTACATACTCATGCATTCATTTCATTCACTATCCACTCGGGCTGGTGGTGCGCAACTAATTGTTGTGTACCTTTGTATGGACAGGATTTCAGTTAGGCGCGCGACTGACTTAAGATTAGGAGTTTACCACATTGAGTCTGACTATCCAAATTTATGTATGAGACTGGTTTGGATAGAAGTCCCTTGTGATGGACCCCGTAGCCTGCGATACTACGTACTATCATCCCGAATTCACACTCCAGCATGGTCATTCCATTCACACCGCATATCGCATTTCACCCACAGCATATGACATTTTGGGTTACTATGTTTCTGCATTTATACGGCCTAGATACGACTGATGGTATTCGTGGACTCATCAGGATTTACATATCGCATTGCATCATCGATATCTGATATTTGGCTTGTTGTCTCCGCATTGCATAGCTGATCTACATTGCTTCATCAATATATGATATTGTTTTTATTATATTTCTGCATCGCATAACCTAGATAAGGCTGATGGTATTTATGGGCCTTTCAGTATATTTTCGCATTACTCTGATATTGTATGATTCATGATCTTGTCAGTATTTCCGCTTACTCTGATTACTCTGATATTGCTTACTTAGCACTTACCTTGTGCAAACACTTTCACCACCCAGTAAGCTTTCTATAAGCTTTTGCACGATAGATGCGTGTAGGTGGCGTTAAGTTGCTGCAACATTGAGCTTGGAGTGTGCAGCGGACTTATGGAGCTTTGATTTTTTTATCAGATGTATTTCCCTTTCAGCACTATATTCTACTGTTTATATTAGTGGACATGTGATGATGACGTTGCCTTTATAATTTGGGTATACTTGTGGTTATGCTTATTACGAGATAAATGTATACTGAAAAAAATCCTCCTTGTAGGATCGCAGGATCGGAATCTGGTGTATAAGCACTAGAAGCTGAGAATGGGGTACTACGAAGGCTGTCGGCACCGGGTTCGGCGATCAGGGTTCTTGTGAGTCCGATCTCCGAGTTTGGGGCGTGACAAAGGTGCTAACCATAGTTTAGGCTCTTGAGTATTTGGAGCAACCACAGTTTAGGCTTTTAAGTAGTTGGAGCATGTAGGACTTGTGCTAGTTGGCCTTTATAATTCTCTTGAGTTAACATAACCACCGTTGCCTAGGGAGTTCACTCACTGCAGTCCATTAGAAAGGCCCGTTGAAGCTAACGGGGTGATGAACTTGGTAGGATTTACATACGGAGTTAGCCTCAGTCACTCCTTAGAGTTCGTAGAGCTCACAAGGCTACTTATAGAAATACTAAGTCTAAGGCTATTAAACCATCGATGGGCGGAGGGGAGGCTCTTATAGAGGTCACCTTTTCTCATGAGTTACTATTGAAAACAAGCTAGAAACTTGAGAGGTCTTATGCATAGTTGGCCTATCTATAAATGAACCACAGAGCTCATACTATATCCATCTTTTTCTTTGCATGTATGACCTAGGTTCACTCATAGGGGTATTTTCTTTCACCCATCCCCATGGTCTTACTAAGAGTGATATAGATGACATAGGTCTTATGCATAGTTAGCCTTCATGAGCTTTCAACAGCTGACTCTTGTTGTCGCCCGTGTAATATTTGGAGAATTGATGATACACATAGGTCTTATGCGTGGCTGGCCTTCATAAGCTTTTAGCCCGTCTCTCATTGCACCCCATATAATATTTAAAGAATCTGAAGTCATTTTTGTTGCTCATATAAGGATTTTTCTTTCACCCATCCCATGTTACCATGTAGGTCTTATGAGTAGTCAGCATATAACGCCCTTCGTGGCTTTTCTTAGAACCATCTTTGATAATTTAAAGATAATTGAGGATAATCTTTGATGATGGAAGAGATTCGATGATAATCTTTGATAATTGGAGATGATCGACGACATTCTCTGATAATCGGAGATAATTAGTGATTTTTTTTTATAATTGGAGATAATCAGTGATATTCTTTGATAATTGGAGATAATTCTTAGATTCTTTTTAGGATATGTAAAAAAAATTTAGAAAGACCGCGGTAATAATTCCGACCGATTGATATTTTGCAAGATTATCGACAATTACTATATTGAAAGATTGACGATTATCCTCATTTGCAATCGAAGAATTGAAAATCATATCCTTCTGAAGAAGCATTTGGAGATCATATATATTTTTGACTTTTCCTTTTATTAATTATCCTTCATTCTTACTTTTTCAAAAAATAAAAATACATAGTTGTTCATTACATCGCATTGTTACATGATTGTTCATCTCATTGCGTCGGCATATGGATGTACCCATTCTGTCCCCTTTTGATTGGGTATAATTTTCATGAATAATCTTTGCAATCAAAATTTTACTTCTTTCAAGGATAGTACATTTTTATGAAACGGACATTGATAGGTGTCCATATCCATTGTCTATTCTGATCTACAACTTGATAAGCCCCATTCGAGTAAACTTCTGTTATACTATACGGTCCATCCCATTTGGGATCAAATTTGCCATCAGTTTTATGAGTAACCACAATCCCCTTTCTTGAATGAGTGGTATTTAACCTTCTTGTCAAAGGCGGTGGCCATTTATACTTAACATAGCTCTAAATAATGATGCGTTACTAGCCATTTTTCATCTGGAGTATCGAACTCCATTAGCCTTATTTTGGTATTTTCATATTCCGTTATTGATTCACGTACAACCACCCTGAGTGACACAACATGCATTTCAATTGGCAAAATAACTTCGACTCCATAAACCAATGAGTAAGGAGTGGCTTTCGTCACCATTAAATGAGTTGTTCAGTAGGCCCATAAGGCTTCTTGTAACTCCTCATCCCATTCACGTTTACTTTCCATGACGTTTTTCTTTAGAATTCTGACTATCATCTTGTTGTGTTAAAAAACTTCCATTAATTTGTTCGTTGATGGATAATAAGGCATCAAGAATGAGTGCTGAATACCAAACTCTCAAAACAGTTTTTCTATATTTCTATTTTTGGAAGAAGTATCATTCTCAGTAACAATTTTCTTTAGAATTTCATACCGATATGTGATTGTATGACGAATAAATTTTGCGACATCTTTTTCTTTGACATTGCGAAGAGCAACAACTTCTGTCCATTTAGAAAAAATAAATAAATCTGTTGTTGCTAAGATATACTGGCGTCCTTGCGAAGATGGTGGGTTGAGGGGGTCAATGACATCCAATTCCCAGGCTGCAAAGGGCCATAAAGTCATTGATTGATGCAGGTCTTCAGGTGGTATATGTATGATGTCATCATGTATTTAGAGTTAGACAGGCCACATGCCTTGTATAGCTAATTTCTATAGGTAGATGATGTATTGCAAATTTTTATAGATAAATGATTCTGTTTTTAAATATTTACCTTGTATAGACATCTGTAAAGCTCTATATATTCAACCCTTTAGGGTTGTTTCAAATACATGGAAAACTAAAGGAGAATCATTTTCTCTTTGCTTTCATCGTTTCACTTTGCTTTCATAGTATCAAAGCCATACCAATCCTAATCCGGCACCTCCTTCATCGCCAGCACCATCTCCTAATAGATTCGGCTCCTCCTACGTCAGAAAACCCTATTCTGGACCTCCCCTGTGCCCCTTCTGTGCTCCTATTGCGTCAACAGCCCCGTCCGACCATCACCAACCCCCATTCGATCATCCCCAGGCCCGTCCGATCACACCCAAGCCTCATCCGATCTCTGTTCGCACTTGTTGCACACGTCCCTGCTGCGCACGCCTCTGCTCTGCACGTGCTGTGCACGCCCCTGTTGCCTCCGTCTGCAACTATTGCGCTGCCTCTATCTGCACAATCCCCATTGCTGGTGCCGTTGCTGTTCTGTTACCTATCCTTGCAACTGGCCCTCCTGCTGCAAAGTACCTTCTTCCTTGGCGTGGTTTATATCACTTCCTCACTATGGACAAAGACTCCCATACAGAGACCCCACGATGTAGTTTTGATGGTACCAACTACAATCTATGGGCCATCCACTTTCAGAGCTTTCTCAAGGGTCGTGGTTTGTGGGGACTAATTAATGGATATGTTATTGTCTCCACTTCCACAAATGTCGACAAAGTGGCTGAGTGGAAAATGAAAAATGGACAGATTATTACATGGATTCTCGATTCGGTCGATCGATCCATTGCTGTTGGCCTCACGCCACATTGCACTATTAAGGCCATGTGGGAGCATCTCCAGACTATTTATCAACAAAGTAATGTGGCTAGGTTATACTGCCTGGAACAAGATCCGGTCCACCTTACTCAGGCTCAGGGTGATAAAAGTATTCAAACATTCTACTCTACAATGGTTACAATTTGGACAGAGATGACTATGATGGATCCAGAATTTCCTAATAACTTTAAGGTATTCCAAACAATGCGCGATAGTGTGCGAGTTAGACAGTTTCTTATGAAGCTGCGTCTGGAATTTGAGCATTGTCAGGCTGCTCTCCTGAACCGTAGCTCAACTCCTTCAATGAATTCAGTTATTAATGATTTATTAGTTGAGGAACAACGACTGCAAGTCCTCTCTCAGAGACCATCTGACCTGACACTCATTGTTTTCACATGTACACCAAACCGTGGTTCCACTGCTTTAACTTGTCGTGACTGTAATAAAGTGGGACATGTCATCACTTAGTGCAAAGATTGGTGCGCTTATTGTCGACGGACTGGTCATGGTATTCAGGACTGCCGTTCACGTGCCTATGCATCCCCATTCGGCCATGGACGTGGTGGTCGAGGTCGTGGCCATGGTCATGCTCTTTCTGCTACTTCTGCAACTAGTTCTTTCAAGCCTTCTGTTAGTGATACTGCATCTATTATTTCTACTGAAGGTCTTTCCTCACCCTTGACTCTTGCGATGCTCCAGCAGATCGTGCAGGCCCTTTTCTGCGGCTGGTATGTCAAGTATATCCTCATCTTCTCTATGGTTCTTTGATTCAGGTGCTTCCAATCATATGACTGGTGACGTATCATATCTTCGCGCATTCATCCCTACACTGAAAATCAAGCTATTTCTACTGCGGATGGCACTAGACTACCCATTTAGTCCACTAGTTCATTGACTTTCTCTTCTTCAAGCCATCGCCAGTTTACCCTTCGTAATGTGTTTCATGTCCCTAAACTCTCCTCCAATTTAATTTCTATTGGTCAACTTACATCCAATAACTGCTTAATCATTTTTTTTTCAAATTGTTGTTTTGTACAGGATCTGGCAAGGGGAGGGTACTTGGGAAGGGTAGGCGGCATGAATGTCTGTACGTGCTGGATTTTGACCCATCCGTCACTCCAGCTCATTGTTTCTTCTCTCTATCTTCTTCGGATATTTGTTCGGCAAATAAAATGTGAAAACTCTGACACTTTCGCCTGGGTCATCTACATTCTGATCGTTTGATTCAACTCTTTTCTTCTGGCATGTTAGAGAATATTTCTCTTAATAAAAGTACTTTGGATTATTCTTGTTCTTCCTGTTGCCTTTCAAAAAGTAAGTGTATTCATTTTCCTTTAAGTACTACAAAATCATCATCTATATTTGAGCTAGTGTATACGGATGTCTGGGGCCTTTCACCAATTATGTCACTCTCTGGACTATGATACCATGTTATATTCATTGATAATTTCATACGTTACACCTGAATTTACTTTCTGTACTTCAAGTCACAGGTTTTTGAAAAATTCAAGATATTTCACTCTATGGTGGATACTCAATTTCAAGTAAAAACTCAAACTCTCCGCTCTGACTTAGGAGGAGAGTATCTCTCAATAAATATCCGTACATATCTTCAGGGTCATGGGATTATTCATCAGACCACCTATTCTAATACTCCACAATAGAATGGGGTGGCTGAACGAAAAAATTGTCATATTGTTGAGACTGTTAATACCCTGATGACAGCTATAAGTGTTCCTCGTTCCTTCTAGGTAGAAGCTATGATGCATTCAGTCTACTTGATTAACCGGATGTCAACTATTGTTCTTCACAGTAAACCTCCTTACTTTGTTATCACCGGTTTCCTTCCTACATATTCCACATTTCGTGTTTTGGTTGTATATGTTATGTTCATTTGGCATCCCGTGAACGTAACAAACTTTTTTCAAAATCAGTCAAATGTATGTACTTAGGATTTGGAGAAACTCAAAAGGGTTTTCGTTGCTATGATCCGGTCTCTCGTCGTGTTCAAGTGTTACGACATATTGTTTTTCTTGAGCATATTGCTTTCTATTCACCTATTTCTCCTTCGCCCGCATCAAACTCTCCTGGTCTTATTGTTTTTCCTAACATTCCTATTTTTTCGAGTACACTTCCTTGTCCATTGCAGGTTTACTCACGCCGACCACATACAGAGCCACCACCTACTACTCTCCCTATTGTACCTGTTACCAATCCAGATCCTACCTTGGTACATCTTCCACTCTTGTTCATCGCCAACCTGATTGCTTGATATACTCTATATCTGCCATGAATATTACTTTGGATACTATATCTATTCATACTTCATACCATCAGGCAACCACTGATGTTTTTTGGAAGCAGGTTATGGCAGAAGAACTTGAAGCATTGGATGATAACCATATGTGAGACATTGTCACTCAACCCACTTGTCACGCCCCAAACCCGGAAATCGGATTCGCAGGAATCCTGATCACCGAATCCGGTGCCGACAGCCTCCATAGTACCCCATTCTCGGCTCTTAGCGTCCATACGCCAGATTCCGATCCTGAGATCCTACAAGGAGGATTTTTTTATATATATATTTAACTCATAATAAGCATAACCACAAGATTACCCATTTCACAAAGGCAACATCATCATCACATATCCACTAATATAATCATTTGAGTACAATGCTGAAAGGGAAATACATATATCGAAATCAAAGCTCCAGAAGATAACTGCACGCTCCAAGCTCAACATTGCTGCAACCTAATAACACCTGCACGCATCTATCGTGCATAAGCTTATAAAAAGCTTAGAGGGTGGTGAAAGTGTGTGCACAAGGTAAGTGCCAAGTATACAATACAATGCCATGAATCAGACAGTGAAATAAATAGAAATACTCACAAGATACGATATCAGAGTAAGCAGAATTATACTGGTATGCCCATGAGTCATACGATATCAGAGTACGCAATTCAGATCAGTCATATAAATGAGGAGTCAAAGAGAGCCAAATATCAGATACCGAGGGTATAATGCAAGATGTAAATCCTGCTAAGTCCGTCTAGGCCATATAAATACAGAAACATAGTAACCCAAAATGTTAAGTACTACGGATGCAATGTAATATACGGTGCGAATGCAACGACCATGCTGAAGTGTAAAGTCGGGATGATAGTACGTAGTATCGCAGACTACGGGGTCCACCACAAAGGACTTCTATCCAAACCAGTCCCATACCTAAATTTGGATAGTCAGACTCAATGTGGTAAACTCCTAATCTCAGGTTAGTCGTGCGCCCAACTAAAATTCTAGTCATGCGAAGGTACAGATAACAAATAGTTACGCATCACCAACCCGAGTGGATAGTGAAGGAATGAATGAATGAATATGCAATTCTTGCTCAATAAGTCCACATATCAGTACGGTTACTCTCTGAGGAATCACCGGGGTCTATTACACTCCAGACCAGATTGCCGCCCCATCGCGTGCAACAAGGTGAGTGGAAGAGACCTCACTATCCGCCTGCCAATATCGGGTCCGGCTCGTCGATAGCGGGCCCATTCCTCAAGCTGGTCAGACTCAGCCTAGCATTGCCCCTTCCTCTCGGGCAGGTAAGGCCGTACCCCCTTCCAACCGACCACGACAGAGTGGGAGACGCGGCCTAACGGTATACGGCCCTCATGCGCTCATGCATCCACTCGGTCTAGGCATTGGAGCAACTCTGGAACCAAGAGGGTTTAGGGACTTTCACCCGGGGATATCTATAGCACCCCATGTAGAACAGATTTTCGGTGTCTCATCTGGCCATCCACAAAATACCTATGGAGGCTACGACCCTGATGTCGCTAGGGCGTACAATAATCACAATACACAATGCAAAATGTATGAGTCATACAATCCAGTCATGCATCAATCCTGCACATACCGTGTACTCATGTGAGACAATCTCTGCCTATCAGGGAGTCTCATAACAACATACCCAATGTCATATGCAATAGTCAACCACATCTCATAACAAACATGCAGATGATGCGTATGGGCATGTATCGTAATGTTATGCTGTCATATACTTATAATCGGTATCTATAACTGGCACCGACAATCAACATCGACAATCGGCCTCGACAATGTAGACATTTAACCAACATTACCCCCAAGGAGTGGCCCACATAAAGCTTAATATATAGGAGACTCATGGCCTCACACAAGGACCTAATATATAACACCATGGGCCTGACTCAAGGGCCACATATACACAACAGGTGGGCCCTGCTCATAGGCTTCAAATACATGAAATGTGAGCCCTACACATGGGTCACGAATACGTCAAATGCGTCATACGTCATGGGCCTAATACATATCACAATGGCCTTGCCCATAGGCCACGAATACACCACAATGGGCCTTGCCCATGGGCCATGAATACATCTCAGTAGGCCTCGACTACAGTTCACATATACATCATATAGGTCTCGACAATCGGAATTGACACTCGGAATCGGCTTCAACAATCGGAGTCGGCCTATGCAATCGACCTTGACAATCGAAATCGGCTTCAATACTTGGCCTCGACAATCGGGATCGATCGATAATCAGAATCGATAAATCGGTTACGACAATCGGGATCGATCGATACTCAGAGTCGGCAAATCGGTCACGACAATCGGGATCGATCGATAATCAGAGTCGGCAAATCGGTCACGACAATCGGGATCGATCGATAATTAGAGTCGGCAAATCGGTCATGACAATCGGGATCGATCGATACTCAAAGTCGGAAAATCGGTCATGACAATCGGGATCGATCGATACTCAGAGTCGGCAAATCGGTCACGACAATCGGGATCGATCGATACTCAGAGTCGGCAATTTGGTCACAGCAATTTGGTCGAACAATAATCAGAATCGGTAAATCGGTTACGATAATCGGATCGATCGATAATTAGAATCGGTAATCGACCTCGTTGCAAGGCAAAGTCCATAGATGAACGGCCGATGATGGATCAAACAATATCAATGGGGCCGAAGCGTTTAGGTTAACCCACTAGAGAGCGATGAGAATGGGCCTATCTAGGCCTAAGAGAAGGTCACAATGTAGATATTTAACTATCATTGCCCATCAATGTCGACATTCAACCAACACTGCTCCCACGTAGTGGTCCACATAGAGTCAAACATAAGGTGGGCCCAAATATCCAACAAGTGGCCTCAAATAGTCATCACAGGTGGGCCTTACACATGTAGCACGTGAGCTTACACATCACAATGAGTCGATACATTAGGCCGCACCATTAGCCTAATATACACATCACAGTCGGCCTCTAACACAAGCCACATATACATCACCATGGGCCACATATACATCACATTAGGCCACTCCCATGGGCCTCGAATACATCATAATGGGCCTCGCCCATGGACCTTGAATACATAACATCGGGCCTTACCATTTGAGCCGAAAATACATCACAATGGGCCACAACCCATGGGCCTTAATGCACAATGGATGGGTCCTACACCTGGGCCTAACATACATCACAGATGGGCCCTACACATGGGCCTCATACACAACAAGTTGGGCTTATCAATGGGCCCCAGGGAGAGTCGTAATGTGGACGTTTAACCAACATTTAAACGTGCAATGTGGACGCCAAACCAACATTGCTCCCAAGGCACAACTGTCATAAACATCATTACATAAACTATGTTGGGATCACACATTGCAGGGATCACACATTGCAATGGGCCTTACGTACATCCCATTGGGCCTTAAATACATCAAATGGGCCAAATCACATGGGCCTTATATTCATCAAGTGGGCCACATCAAGTGAGCCGCACCAATGGGCCTTATGTACATTGCAATGGGCCATAACCCGTGGGCCTTAGAATGCATCAAATGGGCCTAATCTCATGGGTCTTATGTGTATCAAGGTGGGCCTCAACAACGGGCCACAAATACATCAAGGTGGACCTAATCACATGGGCCTCATATATATGCCAAGGTGGGCCTCAATGGATGGGCCATAACTACATTAAGATGGGCCTCCTCAACTGGGCCTTATAAATATCAAGGTGGGCCTCAATGGATGGCCACAAGTGTGTATATATATATATATATATATATATATGAATCATATCAAAAGATCAACCGATCTTCACTTCAAATAACAGTGGTGGGGATCCACTTGAACCATAGGTCTGACTCATTCTTTAGCCCCTGCCATAAAATGAGCTTTCAAATTGGTTGGACGGTTTGGATGCAACCCATGCATCATGGTGGGTCCCATAGGTGGACGGTGAGGGTGAAATAGGTGGGGCCCACATAACTTGGTGATGTCACATACACCAGTTACTTAGCTGGTATGTTGCACGCCAGCCAATTTGCTTCATAAGGTGGGTCCACATGTGTGGCCCACCATAACATTTATTTTCCATCCAACATTAATAAGGTCACACAAACCTGAGAAAAAGAAAAAAATAAATTACATAATGATCCAAACTTCAGTGAAAACCCCAAATGGATTTCAATGGTTGACGTTCAATCCACTCTGCTTTTGCGGGGTGGCCCACCTGACTGACGGCTGGATGGCAAGGATAGAACACGTACATCACAGTGGGTCCCACCGTCCAGTGGTGTGGACGGTGGGGCAAGGACACATACATCATCAGGTGGGTCCCACCGTCCAGTGCTGTGGACGGTGCGGACACAGCACATGCACCAGGGTAGTTTCCACCGTCCACAGCCGTGGACGGTGTGAATAGAACACATACATCAATGGTGGGTTCCACATGGGGCCCACTATAACATTTATTTGTAATCCAACCCCTTAATAAGGTCACACGGACTTAGATGAAATGGCAAAACAAATTTCATGGTGATCCAAAACTTCTGTGGCCCACAAAACGGTTTCAATGGCGAAAATTCAATATCACTGTTTCCTGCAGTGTGGGCCACCTGAGCTGTGGATGGAGCTGAAATTTGGAGGGGGCCCACTGCTGGGAGTGGCCCACCTCGTGAACGGGTTGGATGACAAATAAACATCAAGGTGGGGCCCACGGCTAGAGCCGTGGGTTGCTGTCCGCCCGCCCGTCTGCCTTCTGACAGCAGCAGCGCAGCTGCTACATCTCTTCTCTTTTTTTTTCGCGGTATTTCACGTGTGGGGCCCGCATTAGGTGAATCCACCCCGTCCAATGGCCTCCCATGGCTCAAGACAAGCAAAATAAGCCCAATATTGAGCATATTTCGGTGTATAGAAACATGGAGGGTGTTTCAACGATAAATACATTATTTACTATGCTATGGCCCACCTGAAAGTCAGATTGGTCCCATTTTTCGGCTCAACGCCTAAAACAATCTAAGGAATGGAATGGACGGCTTGGATGGGCTCAATGCATCAAGGTGGGGCCTGTATGGGCGGTCCACCTAAAAGCTTAAAAAAAAACAAAGTACACATCTTTTTTTTTCTTTATACACTCACCGTCTGCTCACACTTCACAAACCACGTCCAACGTCTCTGGATGCTGGACGGTTGAATATAATACATTATTTAAGGTAGGCCCCACCTACAGATGAGTTGCCTAGGTGGGCCACCACGAGGTTGGATAATGTGAATAAGACATACATCAATGTGGGGTCCATCCGAGTGGGCCACATGACCACACCATCACAAAGAAATAAGGAAAGAGAGAGTGGGAGAAAGAAGCACCCACCTTCAAAACTACTACTCCTTCCGCACTAGGGCAATCTAGCTCCAAGGAGAAAGAATCAATGGTTGAGATTGGATTTTAGAGGTTGGATGATGGGGTATGAAGCTTCATGGTGGGTGAAAAAATGGAGGAAAGCTTGGACGTGAGTTACTCTCATAGAGCTTGGGAGAAATGAGAGAGAAATGAGGAAGAGAGAGAGAGGTGATAGGTGAGAGATGTGAGTGATGGATAGGTGTACTTGATGGGTGGAGAGAGAGTGTGTGTTGACTTTAGAGGTTGCTTGGGGATGGGTGTTTGTACTTGACATGATGGGATAGAGTACTTGACACTTGATGCGATTGATGGGACATTCTCTTGGGATTGCAACGCGCGGCGTTTCTCTCGAAATGAACACGGGCCCACATCTCCTGGCTCGGGTATCGTCTCGGCGCGTGAGATGCGGCATCGGAATCGCGACAACGGCACGGTCGCAGGAGTACAAGTCTTGGGTCGAGTCGACTCGGGTTGACGGCGAGTGAATCAGGGTCGCGTGCAAATACCGGTTGAGGGTCGAAGGTTGTCGGAATTCGACCGGGAAGACCGCGAAAGTCTATGGAACGGTACGGTCTAGGATACGGGGCTTACACCACTGACCAACAATTAATTAGTAGTAAATGGATTTATTCTGTCAAATTCAAGTCTGATGGATCATTGGATCGATACAAAGCTCGACTTCTCGCTTAGGGATATAAACAAGAACATAGAATTGATTACGATAAAACATTCGCTCCTATGGCCAAGATGAAAACTGTTCGCACTCTTTTGAAAATATCCTCCGTTCGTTCTTGGCCACTCACTCAAATGGATGTGAAAAATGCTTTTTTTATGGAGACCTCCAAGAAACAACATATTTGAAGTCTCCTCCTAGATCTTTAATTCCTGCCGATAAGGTCTATCGCCTAAAGAAAGCTATATACAACTTCAAATAGGCCCCTCGGGCATGGTTCTAATGCTTTCATGATGTTGTTATAGGTTTTGGCTTTACTCAAAGTGGTTATGATCCATCCTTATTCCTACGCACCACTGATCGTGAAATTATCATTGTTCTCATATATGTTGACGATCTACTTCTGACTGATAGTGATGCTACTGGCATCTCGATATTAAGGGAAGTTCTGAAATTATCCTTCAAGATGAAGGACCTTGGACATTTGACATACTTTCTTGGACTTGAATTTTTACGTTTTAAACGTAGAATCCTGGTCAGCCAGCGTAAATATATTAAAGATCTTCTCGCATTGGCCTCATTGACGAATCAGAAGACCATTCAGACTCCCTTAGAACTTAACGTTCAATATGGCCGTGACGATGGTGATCTTCTTACGGCACCCACATTATACTGTCGTTTGGTTGGGAGTCTGGTTTACTTAATAATGACTCGCCCTGATATTGCCTACGCTATCCAAGTTATCAGCTAGTTTATTTTTGCTCCTCGAACTCTTCATATGACTGCGGTGTTACACATCCTATGATACTTACGTGGAACTCTGGATTGATCACTGTTTTTCTCCTCCATAGCCACTCCGGACCTTCGTGCTTATTTAAATGCTGACTGGGTCGGTTGTACTCTCACATGTATATCTACCACTAGCTACTGTATTTTTCTTGGTACTTCTCTCGTCTCTTGGAAGTGTAAGAAGCAAGCCACTGTTTCCAAATCAAGCACAGAAGCCGAGTATCGAGCGATGTCAACTACTTATAGTAAGATTATCTAGGTACATGGACTTCTTTCTAACTTGGGCATTCATCTACAAAATCCTACTCCACTCCATGTAGATAATCTGAGTGCCATTCAGATTGCCTCTAACCCAGTTTTCCATGAACGGACAAAGTATATTGAGGTTGACTGTCACTTCATCCGAGAGAAGTTTCAATCTCGGCTCATTTCTCTTCCACATGTCGCATCCCATGATCAGATTGCAGACATTCTCACGAAGTCCCTTACTTTTGCACGTCACTCATTTCTAGTTGGCAAACTATTACTTGTTGATAACCAGCATTAGTTTGAGGGGAAATGTTAGACAGGCCACATGCCTTGTATAGCTAATTTTTATAGATAGATGATGTATAGATAATTTCCGTAAATAGATGACTCTGTTTTTAAATATTTATCTTGTATAGATGTCTGTAAAGCTCTATATATTCAACCCTTTAGGGTTGTCTCAAATACACAGAAAACCAAAGGAGAATCGTTTTCTCTTTGCTTTCATCGTTTTCTCTTTGCTTTCATTTGGCACTCATGACATCATTTGGTAAAAGCTATCGTGTCTTTAAATATAGTAGGTCAATAACATCCCATATGATGTATACAGTAAAATAAATTTCGATCGGCCTAATAAGCTTTGCATTTTCCTGAATGGGCTTCTTGTAGCACATAATTAGCCTCTTTTACATCTAGACATTGTAACAGCATCTCATTATAAGATTTTTGTGTATAACACTTTACCATGTACGATAAATCTTTTTGACATTTGCTTGACCTATAATTTTAACAACTGTTCTTCTAATAGGATCCCGCACTTTAGGTAATCTACAAACGGCTGCTATTAGTCATAATCATGACTTTTAGGCAAGATATCGGTTGCACTTTTACAGTCTTTCTTATAAACTCAGCTGGTGGCAAGAATCTCCGTTCTTCTATTGTCACCTGAAGAGGGATCCCGACAGGGCAAGAGAGTGCCAGACTGGCTAATGCATTTGCCTTTGCGTTTTGTGCCAGGGCACGTGTTTAATTTCAACGTCATGAAAATCTTCCAACAATTGTTGCACACGCTGGTAGTGGGGCAACAATTCCAATTTTCGTATTTCAAATTCTATAGTCAGCTAATTTATCATTAGCTTGAAATCCGCAAACATCTATATAGCTTGATTTTTCATTTCCTAAGCTATTTCCAATCTTATGAAAAGAGTATTATATTCAGCTTCGTTATTTGTACATGATGTACTCAAAGTAAAAGAACACGACAGTAAATCACTGTGGGGATTAATGAAAATCATGCCGGCACCCGCGCCTGATGTTCAAAAAGTACCATCAAAATATGTGCTAATGCCTTGGTGGCTCAACTAGTAGCACCTGTTTCATCTGGTAACTCATTAAAAAATCTCTTCACCGCCAGGAACCCGATGGGCTACCATAAGTGATTGTAAATTCAGAGAGAAGCATCATCCATTTGGCTAACCCACTGGACAACATCGGCCATGTCAATGGATATTTTATTGGATCTGGTTGTAAGATTAATATTATTTCGTGAGACAAGTAATAATGCCACAATTACTGTATTGTGAAAATAAGGGCTAAGCATTATTTCTCAATGGGAGAATAGTTATATTCCACCCCTATTAATGTTCAACTTAGGTAATAGAAGGCATTTTCTTTCCCTTTAATTTTTCATGAGGCGGGTGAATGACTAAAATCTTCTTGCCAAGTTCGATACAAAGTGCCAGATATAAGCTAATTTTTCTTGGAAGCTTTTTAATTCCCATAATGTTCTTGGCTACGACATTTCTTGGATTGCCCTAACATTTCCTTGGTTGACTTCTATCCCTCGATGCCTGACAATGAACTTAAGGAACTTATCGGACGGTATTCCAAATGCACACTTTGTCGAATTCATTTCAATTATTTTTTCTAAGTCGACGAAAGATTGATAACAAGTGTTCTTAATGCTCTGCATGGTTGTAAGATCGTACTACCAAATCATCAACGTATCATTCAATATGTTTTTATATCATGTCATGGAAAATATTCTCAATTGCTCTCTGGTATATAGCCTTGACATTTTTTAGGCCGAATAACATAACTTTATAATAATATATCCTTAAAGAGGTTTTGAATGTTGTGGCTCCTTCATTCTCTGGTGCCATGCATATTTAATTGTATTTGGCGTATCCATCCATGAAGTACATAACTATGTATTTTGTCGTACTATCAATCAACAATTTTGTTATAGGCAGCGGGAAGTCATCTTTTCAACATGCTTCATTCAAATCCCTAAAGTCAACACATACTCTGATTTGTCCACTCTTTTTCTTGACATGCATTATATTAGAAATCCATTTAGATTATTTCACCTCTCTAATGAAGCTGACCTTAATCAACTTATTTACTTCTTCTTCTATTAATGACATCAAATTGGGATGGAAGTACCATTGGGCTTGCTTAATTGTCTTTTTCTCATATGAGATATTGAGCTGGTGCATTGCCATTATGGGTTCTAGACCAAACATTTCTGCGCGCGTCTTGGCAAATACATCTATATTTTCTTTCAATAATTCGACATGTTTGGTTCATTTCTTCCTCTTGTAGGCTAACACTTATGTACGTGTTCCGAGGTTCATCGTCTGTCCTAGATTTATTTCTCGTAATTCATCAACAGTTGGTTGTCCCTTGTCTTCTATTTGCATTGACGCTGTTTTGGGTTGCTTCATCTCTTCTTTGACGCTTCCATCATCTTAAGGTTTATTTCTTTGCTAACTACCTATAATGCGTGAATCATATTTACTTGTGCACATATAGGGGATACCCCCAGGCCATAAAAATTTTCTCGTTTATTTTCATGGACACCGGTTAGGATCTATATACCCTTACCATTATTCAACCCTATTGGTTTATCATACTCGAATCCCATAGATTGCATGATCTTTCAGCTTACCAAGTTATATCTTTTCAAATCTTCTGGTAAGAGCTTTTCACTAGTTATTATTCTGTCTATTTCTTCTTCCATTTCCTTTTCTGGTGGTGTATAAAATGTTATTGGCCTTAGATTAGTAGTATTTGGATGTACACAAAACCTATTCGGTACAATAGGGAATGGTTTACTCCTTTCTACTCGTGGTGCATGAACCATATAATTTGACTGAAAAATCTTCATATGTTATGGTGATAACATTACCAAAGGAGGTTGTCCCAGCTACCTTAAATGCTCGGGATGAAATAAAATTTCTTTTTTCTTGATTCTGTTAGCTTGGCTCTTGGATCTTCGACTGTCTTCTATTCTCTTCCTTGGACCGTTCAACTTGTACGTCCGTTCTTCCTGGCATTTGAGCCTTACGATCTTTTAGCTTTGAGCTTTCCTCATTCATTTTTCCGTCTTACTCCATGACGAATTTATCATAGTAACTTACATCCGCAAAGAATAATTATGCTATTGTATATGGTTTTGTGTCAACCACAACTTTATATTGGAAGCCGTTTTGACATTATTTGAAACATTGATACAGCGTGGACGGCATGATACCATATTGGTGCATCCAAGGTTGTCCCATGAGCAAGTTATAGGTTGTTATTGCGTTAATTACGTGGCATACAAACTTTGTAACCAAAATTTCAATTTCTAATACTAGTGTAATCTTTCTTAGTGCTCTTTGACCATCTTAATTGAACTCTTGAATTATTATTCCACTGGTATGCAAATGTGAGAGGCAATATCCCATTTAATAAGCATACTTAGCGGTATGAGGTTCACTACAGAGTCATTATCCAATATTATATATTTGACTTGTTTCTAATGAACATAACCAGTGACCATAAGCAATTTATTGTATTCCTTTTCGCCTAACATCAACTCACCGTGAAAAACTGTAAGAACAAACATACAATTGACTATTTTCATCTCTTTAGATATGACATTTCGCTCTGTATTGTTATCATTTTCTGCTTGTGCACTTTCCATCTAATCAGTGAGTAATTCTTCCCTTACTTCGTCATCTGGTAGTGCTTGACTCATTGTATGGCGGAAATCCACGGGACAAATGCAATGCGTCATATATACTTAGTCTTGTAGGATACTTGATTTTTTTTTTTTTTTCATAAATAAAATAATAAAAAATATTTATAAATAGTTAATGAATGATTTATAGGGAATTCATTTAAACTCCTAGATTTATCAAGTAAAAACTGCAATAAGTTCGCAACAAGATAGCGAGAAATAAAATATACGAGATTTTGAAAATCGCGCGATATGAATTTTATCGAGAAATTATCGAGATATTAAAAATATCGGCGATATTTGTTACGCTGCGTAGTGTTTTCTACTCCCTGGGTATAATCGGCATGAGTAAAAAGATGAAGGGCAATTAGGTCATTTAATTGAAAAACTAACTTAGACAAACGACAGAAGACCGAAGGCATCCAACGACGTCGGATTCTCCTCCTAAAATACACACCGTTCCTCTGCCTCAACGCCCTCAACCCTCCCTCTCTGCCTCTCTCTCTTTCTTCCGAAGCATGACCAGCTCCTCCGCTCCTTCTCGCAAGGTCTTCTTCTTCTTCTTCATCTTCTTCTGTCCTTTTTGCCCTTACTCTTTCCCTAATTTACACATTCTGCCCTTCTCACATATCCATTTTTCCTTTGATCAGGCTCTGAGCAAGATCGCTTGCAACAGACTGCAGAAAGAACTGATGGAATGGCAACTCAATCCCCCCTCTGGATTCAAGCACAAAGTCACTGATAATCTCCAAAGGTCTCTCTCTCTCTCTCTCTCTCTCTCTCTCTCTCTCTCTCTCTCCTATCCTCATCCTCATCATCATTTCAATCAGTTTTGAGGATTTCACCAGTTGGATAGTCCGCAGGATTACCTGAAAGTGGAGTACTGGACACTCCGTTGTACAGGGGCCCACCATTGGCGATCGGGTCTGGCTGTCTGTTTGCCCCACCATCGCTGATACGGACAGTCTGTCTGTTTGGCGCTCTTTCGTTGGTCTTTCATCTTGCCAAACTCTCTCTTATTCAGGGACCCTCACTGACCGGTTAATGGAGTTTGCGCGTCTTTTAACTGCTCGGTCATCCAGTTGGTGGGGTTTCTGTGTGATGGGCCATCCATGCTCACTGGTTGGATGGTTCCAGTCATGGGGTTGAGTCCCACTGGACTACAATTTCAGGTGGTCCGAGGAACCGCCTGATTTTTACTCTACTTTCCTATTTTCTTGATTTTACATTTGGGTTTTTCTCATTGTATATGTTATTTTATTTTATTTATTTTATTTATATATTTAAGATGGATTATCGAAGTCAATGGTGCTCCGGGGACTCTCTACTCAAATGAATCCTACCAGCTTCAAGTTGATTTTCCCGAGCATTATCCCATGGAAGCACCGCAGGTGAAAATGATCTGATTTCTATTGTCCATTAATTTCATATGCTTTGTTCTGAAGTGAAGCTTTGATTTTTCTCTGTTATGAGCAGGTTATTTTTCTCCAGCCTGCTCCTCTGCATCCCCACATTTACAGCAATGGCCATATCTGTTTAGGTAATGATCATTTTCATAGTTCTTTGTCTGTCTTTTTTTTTTTTTTTTTTTTTTTGGAGGTTTTTAGTTTGGTTGATTTTTGATTGTTTTGGTTCGGTGGATTTGTTGAGTGATTGCGTCTTAATTGTCGGAAGTTGTGATGGCCTGATTTTCGTGTTGTCTTTTATATGATATCATGTCGCTTTTATGCTTTCAAGGAATCTATTCCCTTACATTGTTATGTGAATTGTGTTTGAAATTGCTTCTAATAGTATAATTTTTATAATCCAAATAAATACCATAACTGCCCTGGAATTGGTGGCCTATAGTTATCTGAGGAGCCAAGAGGTTGTCAAATTCATGTTGTTTAGTCTTTTCTTGTCTTATGTGCATATCGAGTTTCATTTTGTGACCGTTGATCTGCATAAATTGTAATTCCTCACTTCTGATTGATTGATTGATTATTTTTGGGATTTCCATCTTTTGGGTTTCTTGTGAGTTGTTTTCATCATCCTCAAAAACTCTCCTCTCGATGTTAAAGTCTTTTTTCTTTCCTTTTCTTTTTGATTACTTCTTTCTCCTCGATTTTACAATCAAATCACTGTTAAAGAAAATAAACACATAAAGGGTACTGGCAAGGATAAATTTAAGCAGTGAGGCATTGGAGGTCGTAATATGTTCTCTTATTAAGATGTATGGTAGGCGTCCCATAACTATAATTTTATCATTTTACACTCCCTAAAATGCATGAATCAGAAAGGGCTGAAGTTGTAAACAATTGGTTGGCCAATAAAAACCTTAAAGCCATGCACATATTTCCTAGCACCTTCCTCTTTTACTTTGAAATGAAAGAGTGGATGTTACTAAATTTATAAAAGAAAGACAAAAACCATGTAGAAGAGGAATACTTCATCCGGCATATTTTTCCATGGAATTATTATTATTATTATTTTCGATAGGTAAGCTGGACTTGAACCCGTGACCTCAATGTTGAAATTCCCCATCTGCCATTGAGCTATGGGTTTGAACCCTTGTCATGGAATTAACTTGTTACTTATCAATTCATTGGAACACAAGTTGCTTTCACGATGTGTATGAGAGACACCAACTCTGTGAAAGACAGTCCTTCGTGCATCACTTCAGATACAAACCATATGGAGGAGTGTCCTTTTTTTTGAATGGTAATAATAAATTTATTAAGCAAGAGAAGAAGAAAACCAGAATGGCCTGCAGAAAGAAACAAAAAGGCCAGTTTCAACTTTGAGGTCTTGGGTTCGAGCCTAGTTTACGTACCCAAACAAGAAAAAAAAGAAAGAAAGAAGGAAATGAAAAGGAGGCATCATCCAATTAGAACAAAGCAGAATCCATCCCCCAATATACATCAAAAGACTCCCGGTTATATCCCTTGAAAACAGTAACACCCAAGACCCAATTGATGACCATGTTTTGAGCCCCATGAGAAATACTCTGTAATGAATCAGCTTTATTACAAAAATGTTAATTAGTTTTGCTATCTCAGAATCAACCATAATCTAGTTATGGAGACTCAAAGGCCATAAAACTGTTCTTCTTTTGCCCATATGAACCCTGTACCAAACTTGGAGAGAATTATGAGTGCCCTCACCCTGACATCATCCAGTCCATCTCAAAAGGCTAAAAAGTCTCCACCAGATCTTCAAAGAGAAAGCACATTATATAAAATATCTTCCACATTTTCCTCATTATGAAGACAAGGCATGCAAACATTGGGGATTACGAATTGCTACTCCTGAAGTGATGTAACGTCAGGACTTTATCTCTTCCCACTAGCTAGCTGAATGCTACAACCCTTGGAGGGCAAGGAATCCTAAACGTGTATGCTGTCGGCTCATCTATTTGAATGTTCAAATTCCTAGCTCACATAGAGCAAAAGGACCCGACGGAAGAATTCCTATTCATGGAGTATTCTTTACGCCATGGATCATGGTGTGATTTTCCTTTGATCCGAATAGTTGTGGAGAGACTCCTATAGAATCTTAAACTCTTCCATGAGGCCAACATATTAGTGTTGAATGCATGCAAGTTACCAAGTGGCCAACATATGCACGAATAAATTAATGTCATACAGGTCTATACCGAACTTCTTATTATATCATTCCAATGTAGTCGTGTTCTATCCCCTATTTCTATGAAGAAAAGTCTTCCATTTCTTTCCGAAGGGCAAATCATCCAAAGCATCTGAAGGTTGATTTGGAGAAAGCAAATGATTATGTAAATTGTCGATTTGTGGATTATGGGATTTGGAAAGCGTTGTAGCTTGGAGGAAGTGGATCAGTGGGTGCATCTCACTGTTTGGGCTCTTTGGAAGCACCAATGGCATTTGGCAAGGAGATCCATTATCAGCATTGTTATTTACAATAGTTGCCAAAGCATTAAGCAAACATTTGGCATGGGTGGTTGATAAAGGAATAGTGGAAGGGATGGCTATAAAAGAAGTCAAAGTCACTCATGTGCAATATGCGGATGATACATTGCTGCTTGGAGCCAGTAAGGAATTGAAAATTCATGGATTCAAAGACATTATCCATTGTTTTGAAATTGTTTCTAGGCTTAAAGTCAACCTCTCAAAAAGCAACGTATGAGGGGTAAACTTGAATGAGGAGGAAATTAGAGGAATGAAGGGAACAATGGGATGCAAAAAGGTTGAGATGCCCATAATCTATTGGGGATGCCCTTGGTTCTTGGAAAGCCTCCAAGCAAGGTATTCCATAATGGTAATGGTGGCCGTAACGGCCACCACCATCACCTTTACGTTATGGGCTGTAACGGCCGTTACGACTCACGTAATGGTTGTTATGATCTCTCTCCCCCCCTTTTTTTTTGTTTATAAATAGAGAAAACCTGAAGAACTTGTATCGGCCCCATAATGGACCGCAACGGGGTTGTTACGGGGGTTGTAATAGCTGTTACAAGTCGTTTTTTCCATGACGACCATTACGGCCTTTACGACCCTGTAACGCGTAACGGTTGCCACCGTTACCTTTACAACCCTGTAACGGTCGTTATGGCACACCATGCCCCCAAGCGCAGCACTGGATCAAGTTTTTGAGAGGGGCAAAATGAAACTGGCAGCAAGGAAAGGGAAAAGCTTATCAATAAGGGGAAGAATGACACTAATAAAAGCCGTGTTAGCAAGTTTACCATTTCACTTATCAACATTATTCAGATGTCCATCCAAAGTTGCGGCAAAATTAGAGGAATGCAAAAAACTTCCTTTGGAATAATTGGGAAGATAACCATAAGTTCCATAGGGTTGTGTGGGCGGAAGAATGCAGGCTTATGTCGGAACATGGGGTAGGTATAAGGACTATGAAAGATACAAACTTGGCAATATCGGCTAAATGGTGGTGGTGGATTAGATTCAATGAAGTTGAAATGCTGAAGATTTCCTTGTTGAAAAGTACAAGGAAGCTGATAACAAATGGGATGTGAAGTGGAATGTGGAAGGAAAAGATCTGCAGTATGGAGGGAGATTTCAAAACATAATGAGAGATTTGCTAAACACATCAAGTTCAAGGTGGAACAAGGAGACGAGCGAAGTTTTGAAAGGATAGATGGTGTAGCGATGTGCCTCGAAGCTCTCTATGCAGCTCATTGTTCAAATATTGCTACGAAAAAAGAGGAAGTAGTGAAGATGATGAGGGAACTGTATGGTCACTTTGCTTTAGGAGAGTGCTGAAGGATGATGAGATCCCCTTAGTCCTTAGCTTGCTAACAAGACTAGAGGGGCCTCAAACAAATCTAGAGGTGAGTGATGAAAAATTATGGATGCTAGATCCTAGAGGGAAATTCACGGTCATATCATGGTAGAAGGCTTATGGGAGCAACAAATTGGCAAGGGTGGACAGGGCTTCAGTGGTTTGAATAGGAGTCGTCCCAATGAGAGTAAATGCACTGTGCTGAGAATCATAGTTAACAAATACTCGAATAATATTCGTAGTATACATGTATTTATCGTTGTTTTTGAAAAACGTCTCGATACGCTGTATTTTTCAAAAGATACAGCTTAACTCGCATATTCTCCCCTGTGACATATATAAGACGTATAATACATGTTTTACACTTGTTCCCTTATAATATAGTGACTTAGAAAAAGGACAATGAGATCAATGGAAAAGAGAAGCCATTTTTAGAATTTTTTAATGGTAGTTGCATTGAGAGCATAGGGATAAAAGGAACCATACATTCAAATGACATTGGAGTTTGTAAATACTTTTTTTAGGTTTAGGATTTTTCAAGTGAAAGAAGCTTTGAGAAAGATGACAGTAGGAAAGGCCCTTGGACTAGATGGTATATAAGTAGAGGTTTGGAAGTTTATTGGAGGTACCGAGTTATTTTGGTTGACAAAGTTGTTCAACAAGATTGTAAGATTGAAGAAAATGCCAGATGAATGGAGGAAAAGTATCATTATCTATTTATAAGAATTAAGGAGACATACAATGTTGGTGTTGCACTAATTATTGTATGATTAAACTTATGAGCCATATTATGGAACTTTGGGAAAGCTTAATTGAGCAAAGACTAAGGGGGTTTTTGCCTTTTCAATTTCCATTGTAAATGGTGGTACATCCGCAATGATTACTTCTCACCATAGTTTGGAAGAGGATGAAATATTGGGGGATTTGTGCCTCGAAAACTTTGTTCACTTGGACAATGATTGCATGATGATAATCAATGGGTCCCTTTATGATGTATGTGTTTGATCCACGCCATCCATCCATTTTACTAGCTCATTTTAGGGTATGAACCAAGAAATGAGGTAGATCCGAGGCTCATGTGGACCACACCACAGGAAATAGGTCGATAAGACGTTCACCATTGAAAACTTAAACCTTCCTAGGGCCTACACTAATCCGTATCTTTCATCCAACCTGTTCATATGGTCACCCAGACATGGATAAAGGGAAAACACAAATATCTGCTTGGTCCAAAACTTCTATGACCCACAAGAAGTTTTCAATGGTAGGTGTTTAACTCCCCCTATTTCTTGTAGTGTGGTCGACTTGTGCTTTTGGATTTGCCTCAATTTTGGGCTCATGCCTTAAAGTGAGCTGGTAAAACGGATGGATGGTGTGGCTCTGACACATACATCATAATAGGCCCCATGGATTTCAGTCTTTCTTGGGTATTTACATCAAGCCATTCAAATAGCCATATCACATGAGGTGGCTAGTTGTAATTCTTAATTGACATAATAATTGCTTATTTACTACCATTTACAATGTTAAATGGAAAAGAAAAACACCCCCTAAGGGATGAGATGAATGTTTTAGAAAATCAAGTTTGTTTTAAGCCAGGGAGCTATTTTTCTACTTAGACAATTGATGGGGAACCTTAGAGCGAGGAGGATCTCCATGTGGTCCTTATTGGCTTGGACAAAAGCTTATGAGAGGGTGTTTGGAGAGTTAATTTGGGGGATGTTGGGAAAGAAAGGAGTTTCAAGATGATATATTGACATGGTTAAGGATATGTATGAGGGGGCAGTAAAAAAATGTGAGGACTGCTAGTGGAGAGAGAAGTGAGTTCCCGTTTATTATAGGGTTGCACCAAGGGTCAAACTGAGCTTGCATCTTTTCGCATTGGTTATGGACGAGTTAATGAGGCATTTGCAGGAAGAGATCCCAAGGTGTATTTTGTTTGCAGATAACATAGTTTTGATCGACAAGACTAGGGAGAGCATAAACATAAAGCTAGATTTATGAAGGAGTACTTTGGAATCTAAAGGATTTAACTTTATTCGGATTGAAACATAGCATATAGAGTGCAATTTTAGTAGCAATGGCAGTGGGAACGAGGATTAGTAAAGATTACTGATCGAGAAGTTTCCCAAAATGACTACTTTCAATATCTTGGGTTGATAATTCATGAGAGTGGAGATATTGAGAAGGTTGCCCATATAATTCAAGTGGGGTGGAAGAAATGGACATCTACCTCTGGAGTTTTATGTGATTGTCATGTGCCACTCAAATTTAAAAGGAAAAATTATGGGATGGCTATAAGACTAGCCATGGTTTATGGGACATAATGTTGGTCCATTAAAGAACAACATGTTCACAGGATGAGTGCAACTGAAATGATGATGTTGAGATGGATGGGTGGCAAGACAAGGAAGGATAGAATTAGAAATGAATGCATTCAAGGGAATTTATGAGTAGCCCCAATATGTAATAAGATGAGGAAAAGTAGACTTAGATGTTCGGACATGTGCAACGGAGACCAAGAATTGCGTCAGTTAGAAAGAGTGAGTTGGTAGTTGGTACAACTCGAAGGATCTAAAAGGGCAATGGGAAGGCCCAAAAGGAAGTGGGTGAAGGTAGTAAGAAAAGACTTGATTATCTAGGTCTAACTGAAGTTATGGCCCTTGATAGAGTGGAATGGTAGAAGAGGATTCATGTAGCCGACCCCAAGGTTTTCCATAATGGCAATGGTGGCCGTAACAGCCATCTTTTTGTAAAAACATGTTTCAGCCCCGTAACGGAATGTTAAGTAGATGGTCAAAATGAGAAATAGTCATGGTCTAAATTCAATGAACAAATGCCCATTATAGGATGTTAATCAATCTTATTTTGGGTACATGGCCCATCTGAAGTGCTGCCCAACATTTTGATGGTTTGGATTTGGTACCGGTACATGTATGCCACTTGTACAATAGTCATATGCCTACATATGTATGGTCACAAGATGCTCGAGTATCGTTGCCTCCCTCTCTCTCTCTATTGCAAAACAATATTTGCTCCAAGGTATTCCATAACGGCAATGGTGGCCGTAAAGGTCACTGTTGTCACCGTTATCGTTATTCGTTATAATATGAGTTGTAATGACTGTTACCAACCTTTTTTTTTTTTTGAAAAAAAAAAATATTGTTATGGGCCATTTTTTTCCCGTAACGGTTGTTATGACCTTGTAACATGTAACGGTTACCACCATTACCGTTACATGATCATTTTAGAATACCTTGGACCCTAATTAGTTGGGATAGGGCTAAGATGATGATGATGATGATTTGTTTTCGAGGCCTTTTTTGTTGCTATTTTTATATTTATTTTTACTATTTTCCATATTTTCCCTATTATTTTAATTTAAAAAATAGATCTAGCATGTAGCATAAGCTACACGCAACGTAGCTTACACTACACACTATAGAGGAGTGAGCATGATGCTACATGCTATTTTAAAACTGCTTCCATTCCCAAGCAGCATGGGTTTAATGCAATTGGGCCTAGGAGGGATCCATTTCGTCATGATGCACCTTCTGCCTATGTCCCTTGAAATATCGTACTCCCAATCCTTACATAGGTCAGCAAAGGAACTCCCTTGGAACTAAGGATTTGGAAAAGCCCAACTAAAGGCCATGGCTGAGATTCTTGATTCTTTATCCTTGAAAAATTTGTCGTTCCTTTCTTCCCATTGACCCCATATAATTGCATAAGAAAAAAATTTCCACGTGATATTCTCTTGAGGCTAGAATGGCGCATCCGACAAATCTCACTATCAAATCCATTATACATCTATTGAGAGTGCTACGTGCCCCCAATAGCTCAGAGCTCCGAACAACAGTTGGAACAAACAATGGAGGAAGAGAAGGTCAATCGACTTCTCATAACATGATGCGCACGTTAGTGATAGCAGAGTTCTGACTCGAGATTATCGACTATGAAGATTTTATTAGCTGTATCTCTCTCTCTAGAAAAAAAGATTTTGTTAGCTGTGGAAACCCATATAAACCCTTCAACTCTTGGTGGCATTGGAGCACCCCACAGTTCATGCCAACAAACCCGTAAGTATTCAAGACCTAATGAAGTATGGATAGCATGAGAGCGAGAGCGAGCGAGCATTTTGAAGGCAAAGTAAAAAAAAGGAAGGCAATTTTTTTTGGAAGGATTCGTTTGCTACATGAAAGTAGCACTTTATTGATTAGACATCAATCAATCAACTAATTTCACCATCGAACCTAGTTGCATTGGTTGAACAACTAGCCATCCCCAATTCAAATTGAAGGGAGGAGAGGTTGAAACAGGAATGAAAGAAGTGAGAAAAGCGAAAAGGAAGAAGGAGAGGAGAGAAAAAAGCCCTAATAGGAAGATTCTTGGAGGCTTGGCAAGTGGATGTCATCCTAGATGCAGCCACGACTTCTCTTGCACAAAATCTGGAAAGGAAAACAAAAAGATATTCATTGGTTGTTTTTTCCTTTTTTCTTTCTTCTTCTTCTTCTTCTTCTTCTTCTTCTT
Organism: Magnolia sinica; assembly: GCF_029962835.1. Taxonomy (NCBI): domain Eukaryota; kingdom Viridiplantae; phylum Streptophyta; class Magnoliopsida; order Magnoliales; family Magnoliaceae; genus Magnolia; species Magnolia sinica. Next base: position 39,737,866 of record NC_080590.1, on the reverse strand, counting down.
CTTCTTTTCTTTTCCTTTTTATTTTTTATTTTTTTATTTTTAATTATAAATTTGTTCAAAGAAATATTTGTGGTAGGAATCTTATTAAGGATAACTTTCTATGATCTTTTAGTTGAGATAAGGGCTATAATCAGTTAGAGGTAGTCATCTCGAGTAGTTCTTATGAAAGAAATAACTTCTTTTTTGTTTTGAGATTGATTCTCTTCCTTGCTTGAGGAGTGATTTCTCATGATCCTTTTAGTGTAGTGGTTGCTAAAAAACCCATCTTGGGGAAAGATGATTTCAACGTTATGAAGCTATATGCGACTTAATGGATTGGAGAGATCAACTTGATCAACTATTTGATCAATTGAGAAGCATAATAGAGATGCAATGGTAAATGTCAATTGGTTGGTGGCTTTGATTGGACCAAGTAGGAATCTAACTTGACTAGCAATAGGGATGAAGAGGAAAAGAAAATCAAGCACAATTGAATTCCGAGATCAATTGTGTAGTTTGTATGAAATTGATGTCAGTCTTTGAGAGTTCTCTATACTAAATTTTGAATGTCCATTTTACACTACAAGGACAACACTTTTTAGAAAATGTCCCATGTCGACACTTGTGGCTAATGTTATGGACAAATTTTTACTTTAATTATTATAGTCTTTTATTTTTGTATTACCTTACACAAACAATTATTTTTTTAGGTTTCTCACTATTAATTCTTTGGGCTCAATGGGCTTATCTTGCATTCATACTCGAGATGTCAACGGTTTGCAAATCCCCCTTTGTGGGTAGCATATAACAGTTCTACTTACATGTGGTATGAGGTCTAATTGTGTTGGCATGTGAGTTTGTTGGTAGTCATGTATACGTGCTATCCCTACTATTCTGTGTTGTAATTGCTTGATTGTCATGTTTCATGATGTGGTTGCCCTGTACTTGGTGGGTTTCCTAGCAGCTACTCCCTCGTGATTCTACTTTTCTACCATGCGCTTTGGGCCCTAAATATAATATTTGGTATGGGGGTCAATACTGGATAGGATCTTTTTGGCATGCAAGTGGTGTTAATAAGAGCCTCTCCATGGCTGGTTTCAACTACCTGAGCAAAAGTGGAAGGCAATTGGTAACGATAATGTTGAAATCATCTTTCCCCAAGATAAAGCTAATTTACCATAAATTCAGAAATTTCATATTCATGACGTCCAAATTCAAGCCTACGATAGTCTCACAATGCGAATTTCATAAATTACTGATTAACCAAGACCTATGGGAGATAGAACCCCCATCCTACCATAGGGTTAAATCTGAATTCAATGGAAATCATGTGTCTTGTAAGAGTTTTGACGTGTTAGGGTTGTTTAAAGGCTAGGGAATGTGGGAAATGGGTTTGGGGTATCTAGGCTTAGAGAAATTTTAGAGAGGCGGTTCATATAGTAAAGAGGGAGGCGAGGGTGTATGCAGTGATGTAGGGTGCTAAATCATCGAATGGAGCCTTGGTCATACCATTGATACATGGAGGATTATGTTGACTTCATTGAGAAGCTACGGAAGCAGCATTTTCGTCTGACAAGCCTGGCGATTGAAAGGGAGTTACCCGGATGAAATTTGCAGCTAAGCCAAATGCCTGTTGAAATTAATCCTTGTGTGTAAAAATGCATAAAACAAAACACGCCCTAAAGGGAAAAACTATATAAGCTCAAACTGTAGTTAGGAAAAACAACACGTGAGAAATTAAGAAGTCCACTCATAACAAGCTTCTTTGCTTCCCTAAACACTTCCAAATGGGGCCCGCTCCGGTTCAGAAAATGTGGGTTGTACCTCTCTCCAAATAGCTCGAAGACCTGCTAACAAACAACTACCACTTTGCCCTTCCTCTAAGCATTTGACATCATTTTCCCCAAGTAATTATAAGAAAGTTTGAGATTAAATTCGGATGAATAGTGCCCCTGATTTAGGGGACCACTCGATTGTTCTCAAACTGGCCCAAATTCATGCAATGACACTCATCCCAATAATGCATATCCCTAAGCATTTGACATCATTCCTCTAAAGTAATTATAATAGCAAATTGAAATTAAATTTGTATGAATAATGCTTGCCGATTTGGGGGACCACATGAATGCCCCTAAATTGGCCACAAATTCATGCAATCCATGCCCCTCATCCCACTAATGCATATCCTTGAGCATTTGACATCATCCCCCCTAAGTAATTATGAGAAACAATTGAAATTAATTTGGATGGATATTGCCCCCAATTTGGGGGCCCCACTATGGCTCTCACCCTACTAATGTATATTCTTAAGCATTTGACATCATTCATCCCAAGTAATTATAAGAAAATTTTGAAATTAAATTCGGATGAGTAGTGCCACTGATTTGAGGATCAAGTGAATACCCCGAAATTCATTCAATCTGTGCTATTCATCCTGCTAATGCATATCTCTAACCATTTTACATCATTTCCCTCAAGTAATTATAAGAAAAAAATGAAAATAAGCTCGAATGCCCCCAAATCGCAAGTTCATGCAATCTATGACACTCATCACACTAATGCATATCCCTAAGCATTTGGCATCATTCTCCCCAAGTAATTTGAAGAAAAAATTGAAAGTTAAAACTAACATTATTCATTAAAAAAAAAGAAGAAGAAGATGAAAAACTAGATTTCTTGCATGTATTTGTAGATCTACAGAATATACATGTATTTCAACAAACCACACACACACACACAAATCACTTTTTGCTGAAAATTATGTAAAACCAGCGAAAATAGGAAAAAAGAAAAGAAAAGTTAGAAAAACAATGTCAAATCCACCACAAAGTGAGATGTGGTCCATTTGGTGATGTGATGTTGAATCTAAACATTTCCAGCAAGAACAAAAAACAGAAGAAGAATTTTTACTTATTTTTCGAATTTCCCCAAATTCGGCCCCTAGAGCTTCGATTCTTCCAAACAATATATATATATATATATATATATATATATATATATATAGAGGTTTAATCTCCAAAGATTGCACAAGAGTGGTTGAAATCACCTTAGAAACACTCCTAAAAATGAAACAAAACTTGAAAAATGAAGAGAAATGTGTAAACCCCTCCCCTCACTCTGTTTATTTATTTATTTATTTAAATTTTTTAAATTTTTTAAATTTTTTATATACCTTTAAAATAAATAAATAAATAAAGAAAGGAGCTGTTTCTAGACCGATACATGCTCTGCCCATTATGGTCCAAAAAACCCAAAATGGGGCATTGCAGCCCCATATCGCATAACAGATTGGACTGTTATCGTTAATGGCTGTTATGTAACTGTTCTTGAACACCTTGTTGGTGTGCCAACCCCAATTGGCTAGTAGAAAGGCTAAGATCATGATGATGATGATGAATGTTAATTATAGTCTTTTTTTTTTTTTTGGCCTTGCCTCTGTCATTTGAAAGGAGAGGTTGATGAGGACATTTCTAATAGAAATATAGGTAGGTGGATGTAGTTGAAACGTCCCTTTAGGGTGTTGTGTAATTGCTCGCAATGTCTAAATAACTTTGAAGGAAAATTTTAGAAGACAATTGCTGTAGGGGGGTAGAGTGGCGGACGGTTGGAAACCCAACATGAGTAGAGATTGATTGTTGTAGTGATGGGGATTTGGAGATCGATGTGTGGGAGAATGAGATAATCCTAAGTCACTTAGTAGTCCCAACAAGGGATAAAATGATGGAGATCATATTGAGATCAGGTTGTGTACGGCAAAATGAAGACATGAGATGGCTCCGTTAAGGAGGGGAACTTCGATTAGAGTTGAGGACTACAAAAGAGGATGAGAGGAGAATTTTAAAGGGGATTTGGATCAAGGCAAAGAGAGAGGATATGACGGTTTGTCCACTTGCGAGCATAGGGTCTTGATAAGAATGGCTTGCGAAAAACATTCATAAAGTTGATCCCTACAGGCCTGGTGGGGCCGAGCTTTATACTGCCCAATCCCAACCCAAAATCCTTTAGGCTAGCCCAAGCTTGGTCCATGTCCCGAAAATAAAAAAAATCCAAAGCATTGCCCATGCCCACCCATATGACAGATTATGTGCCTATCATGGTGTGCTATAAAGGCTGTTATGTAAAGGTAACGGTGGCAATAGTTACATGTTATGGGGTTGTAATGGCTGTTACAGCCATTGTGGAAAAACTAACCTGTGATCGCCGTTAATGGTCTGTTATGCTTCCTGTAAAGGTCGTAACAGCCTCATAATGGTCTGTTACAGGGAAAATTTAGGTTTTATGGTTTTCTTTTTTCAATGTTATGAGGTAGATACAAGTTTTTTGGGTTTTTTTTTTTTTCAAGAAAAAAGAGACCTTAATGCCCATTACAGGGGCAATAACAACCTTTACGAATTGTATCATAAAGGTAACGGTGGTGGCCATTACGACTACCATTATAGCGTTATCGTTACGGAATACCTTGGTGCCTATGTCTAGCCTACCTAGGCCCGTGACCACTTTCAGTTGCTAAATGGCCTACTTGTAACGTTATGAGGTACATGCATGACCTAGAAGGCCAAAATCTCATGACCCATGCACATTAGTATGTTAGTTCATTTTAATTGAATGGCTAGCGGGAACACATGTGTGCGTGCCCGCATGTGTGTGGGTGTCTCTTAGTGTGTGACCGTGCACATGTGTTTTCATTAATGGAACATGTAGATCCATTGAAAGATTTTAAAAAATGCATGTCTGATGAAATTTGTTTGTTGCTCTCTGCTCTAATAACAAGTCAACCAAAGATGAAATTCTTAGTGATTGTTAGTTGTATTTGCTGATTTTCACGATAATAGCTTGTTCTGCAACAAGATTAACTGTATTTTATACGTTTCAGATGTATTTTTACTTTTGAGGGCCTTTACATGTTCAATTTCAAACTGGCTGTCCAAAAATGGGTACTATCGAGTCCAGTGAATTAGATAATAGACATATGTCTGGGTGGAATCTCTCTATTATGAGGGGCCCCCTTTCCTATTCTGTATAAATATGCTATTCTATTTATAGAGAATATGGTATAGGGACACATCCAATTCTTGTAATGAGAGTTGATTTGACTGTCCTAACCATGGTGAAATATTTCCGGGATGTTAACGAACAAGACAGTGCAAATGGGTGGACTGTCCTAAGCTTGTGACCCACTGGATGAGTAAATGGGGCTAATTTTTGCACTAGGTGATCTTCGTGGTGGGCCCAACCTATTGGAAGGGTTGGATTTCGCATTCACTTAATAGGTTTGAAGTAACCCGCTGGGTGGGCTGTAGCTTGTGGTCCAACTAGTTGGACTCGAAACCTTCTCTATATGAAACCTTCTCAAGTCCAACTGGTTGGACCGCAAGTAACCGTCCACCCAACAAACAACTTCCAACCTTTCATGTGCGCGTGATATCCAACCCATGCAATAGGTTGTCAGCTTCATGGGGGAGCGGATTAGATACTGAACACTTTAGTAGCCTCTACTGAAGTGACGTGGTGAAATAGGACTGGTTGAACGCGAAGAGTCTGTTGCCTTACAATTAAAGCTCTTTCCGTTAGAGCTCCGTGAAACGTCTCTCTATTTTCAAGTCATTTCTTTTATTGGCTCCCCCTGCTGTAGTGACGTCACCACTTTCTGTGGGCACTATCATGATGTATGTATTGTATCCACCACCCATCCATTTCGCGAAATCATTTTAGGGCATAATCCAAAGAGTGAGAAAGATCTAAATTTCAAGCGCACCCCACTGCAGAAAACAATGGGGATTGAACGCTTACCATCAAAACCTCTTTGGGCCACAGAAACTTTGGATCAAGCTAATATTTATGCTTTACCTTATTACATGCCTTTTTAACTTATAAAAAAGTTGTATCTCAAATAAACAGCATGGTTGCCCCCAGGAAGGTTTCAACGGTGGCTGTCACTGTCCCACTTTTTTCCCTGGTGGGGTCCACTTGAACTTTGGATCAGCCTAATTCTTTGGCTCACTCTCTAAAAATGATCTCTGCAAATGGATGGATGGTGTGGATACAACCAGTGTTTGAAATATCGGTATTGCGCTATGTATCGCACCCGTGGGATACAGATATGTATCAGTTATAGCATGGGATATATTGTTTGTATCCCATAATTTATCGCACTTTTTGAGAAACATGGGGAAACATTGGGAAAATGGTTGAATTTTTCAATGAAACTTCATGGATTGTTAAAAAGGACCTTAATACACACTTTTAAATCATAAAATCTCAAAAAAGAATGGCACATAATAGGTTTCCTTTGTAGAGGGTCCTAAGCTCTGCGCTGTCCGATTGAACTAAGACAACTATATCCAGTATCCACCCCGTCTATCTATTTTTCTATATCATTTTAGGAGATTTTGCAAAAAATTAAGTAGATCCAATAATCAAGTAGACCATATCATAGGAAACAATGGTGATTGACCATTAGTGGGCCACTTGAACTTTGGATATGCTTCACTTTTTGGGCTAAAATCATAAAATTATATGGTAAAATGGATGGATGGAGCGGATAAAATACATGAATTATAGTGGCCCCACAAAGTTTACTCACTACGTCGTTCCCACCCCACGCACGTGGATCTCCTGCGAAAGCCTTTCGCATGGAGTTCCTGCGCTGGGAACCCAGATGGGGCCCACTGTGATGTTCGTGAGAAATCCTCCCCTTCCATCAGTTTTGTGAGTTCATTTCAAAACAATATGCCAAAAATGAACCAAGCTTGAGTGGGCCGTGCTAACGGAAAATGTGGTTAGGGAAGTTCCTACCGTTGAAACCTACCTGAGTTCGACAGTGATGTTTACGTGCCATCCATACCATTAATAACTTCATTCCAACAAGGATGAAATGAAATCACAAATATTAGCATGATTCAAAACTTTTATAGCCCATGAATATTTCAATTGTGGACATTCAATTATCATGTTTTCGGCCCACTTGAGCATTGGAAACGGTTCATTTTTGGCATCGTGTCCTAAAATAAACTCACAAAACGGATGAACGGATAAGATTTCTCACAAACATCACAATGGGTCCCACCTGAGTTCCCAGCGCAGGAACTTAATGCGAAAGTCTTTTCACAGGAAATGTGCGTCCGTCGAAGGCGCTCCTCCTGCTCAGGTTGTCTGAACGATTCAAAGTGAAATGGGCCCCACAAGAATGTATTTATTATATCTATATTGTTCATGCATATGGAGAGATCATTTTAGATCAAATGAGTAATATCCAAAGCTCAAGTGGACCACACCACAAATAATTGTGGGGACTGATTCTCACCGTTAAAACATTTGTAGGGCCCACCATAACGCCCACCATAACGTTTATTTTTCATCCAATTCATTCATTAGGTCACACAAATCTGGATAATGAGGAAAAACAAATATCATATCGATCAAAAATTTTGTGACCCCAAAAGGGTTTCAATGGTAGACCTTTAATCTTCCACTGCTTTTTTCAGTGTGGTCCACTTGATCTTTGGAACTGTCTTATTTTGTGGCTCAAGTCTTACGACGAGCTCACCAAATGGACGAACGGTTAGGATATAACGCATACCTCATGATGGGACCCACAAAATTGGGTGACGACGTCAACACACCCGTCGGTGGTGTGCGGTACGGACGCAGATTGCGTACTGAGCAACTCTGTACGCTAAGCGTACTGAGTAAATTCTGTGGGGCCCACTGTCATTTTTGCATTGTATCAACTCCGTACATCCGCCTTGTTATATAAATTTAGGGCTTTCAACCAAAATTTAATCATATCCAAAGTTTAAGTGGACCACACCACTTGAAATGATGTGAATTGAAGTCTACCGTTGAAAAGTTCTTGGGGGCCCACAGAAGTTTTAGATCAAGATGATTTTTGTTTTTTCCATTCATCCATGTCTATGTGATCTTATGAACGGTTTGGATGACAAATAAACATCACTGGGGGCCTTAGAAATGTTTCAACGGTGGAAATCAATATTTCCACTGTTTCCTTTGGTATGTTCTACTTGAGCTTTTGATATACTTCGGTTTTGGGCTCAACCCCTAAAATGATCCGGAAAAACGTATGGACGGCGTGGATAGACCACATACATTCAAGGTGGGCCCAACTGAGTTTACTCAGTACGATAAGAGTGTACTGAGTAACTCAGTACGCAATCCGATTTCATGCAGTACGCCACCCTATTCAAAAACCAGGGCCGGACGCCCTTTTTTTTCTAAGCAGAGAGGGTTCCGGCCCCAAAATCTCCCAAATCTTCGGATTCCGACCCCCAAATCTCCCAAATCTTCGGATTCCGGCGAAGATTCTCCAGATTTCGACAAGGATTTCCCCCGATGTCGTCCAAATACCCGGATTTCTTCGGATTTTGACGGATTTCTCTCCCAAATCGAAGATTTTGCTTGCACTAACCTACGAAAGAAGCTTCGATTGGAATGGCCCACCAAATGGAAGCTTTCGATGATGACGATCTCTTGTACAGGTACCGAAATCCAGTTTCTTGTTTTTTTTTTTTCGATTTTTTTGAGGAAATAGCGCGATATCGTCGAAATATCGTGCGGCATCGACGATATATCGGCCGACATCTGAATTTGGGATTTTTTGGTATCTTCCAGGGGTTATCGAGGGTGTATCATCTCGCATGGGTGCGATAACGATAATATCGGCCGATATATCGGCCGATAGTATCGATATTTCGAACACTGGATGAACTGCATTGTTGAGTTCTTCGAAATCGCGCTATGCATCGCACCCTTGGGATACAGATATGTATCGGTTATCGCATGGGATATATCGTTTGTATCGCATAATTTATCGCACTTCTTGAGAAACATGGGGAAACATTGGGAAAATGGTTGAATTTTTCAATGAAACTTCATGGATTGTTAAAAAGGACCTTAATACACACTTTTAAATCATAACATCTAAAAAAAAAAGTGCACATAATAAATTTCCTTTGTAAATGGTCCTAAGTTATGCGATGTTTAACTGAACTAATACAACTATATTTAAATTGAATGCTTGGCATTTATAAATGTATACATGTATGAAAACACAACCAATTCATTGAAAAGCAAAAGAAATAAAAATTGAGAAATATACATATCAATGATAGAGATTGGTTATGGCCTAGACCCACATAGCGGTGGCTCTTAATCATCGTCTCGGGCGCATTTCCTGTGAAAGCCTTTACGAGGAAGTTAATGCGCTGGAAACTTAGGTGGGGCCCACCGTGATGTTTGTGAGAAATCCACCCCACCCATCTGTTTTGTGAGCTCATTTTAGGACATGGTACCAAAAATGAGCCGGATCAAATACTCAAGTGGGCCGAAAACATGAGGATTGAACGTACACAATTGAAATATTCGTGGGGTCACAAAAGTTTTGAATCAGATAATATTTGTCTTCTTAGTTCATCTTAGTAGGAATGACGTAATGAACGTTATGGATGGTATTTAAGCATCACTGTTGACCCAGGGAGGTTTTAAGGGTAGGAATTTCCCTACCCACCTTTTCCTTTAGTGCGGCCCGCTCGAGTCTTGGAACCTGCTCACTTTTGGTCCCAAGTCCTAAAATGAGCTCACAAAACGGATGGACGGAGTAGATTTCTCACAAACATTATGGTGGGCCCCACCTACATTTCTAGCGCAGGAACTTCCTACCAAAGGCTTTCCCAGGAAATCCGCGGAAGTGGATTAGCTGGTGTACCACACACCACCAATATGGTTGTGTGTTGACGTCAACAAGTTATGTGGGTCCTCATAAGGTATGTTTTATATCCAAACCGCCCGTCAATTTGGCGAGCTAGTCGTAATGCTTGAGCCTAAAAACAAGGCAAATCCAATTATTAAGTGGAAAAATGTAATGGAGGATTGAACGTTTACCATTGAAACCATTTTGGGGTCACATAAGCTTTGGATCAATATGATATTTGATTTTTTTTTTTTCTCTTCATCCAGGTATGTGTGACCTTATGAACAGATTGGATGGAAAATAAATGTTATGGTGGGCCTTACAAATGTTTTAATGGAGAGAATCATTGTCCCACAACTATTTGTGGTGTGGTCCACTTGAGCTTTGGATATGACTTATTTTTGGGCTTATGATCTAAAATGATCTCGCCAAATTGATGAACGGGGTGGATATAATAAATACATCATTGTGTGGCCCATGTAACTTTGATCTCCTTTGAACCATTGGTACAACTTGGAGCGTTAGCGCTCGTCTTCGCACCACACAACCTATGTGGTACAACAGCCAGACTTGTCACAAGATCTGTGGAGTCCAACTTGCTGTATATATTTTATCTAGGCCGTCCATTTATTTTTTCATATAGTTTAAGCATATTAATCCAAAAATTAAGTAGATCCAAATCTTGGGTAGACCGCACTAGAAAAATTAAGCAGATCCATATCATTTAATGGTAAGTTTTCATTAATCATTGTTTAATGTGGTGTGGTCCACCTGATATTTTAATATATTTTATTTTTGGGATTACATCATAAAATGGGCTATAAAAACGAATGGATGGATTGGATCTACAACATATCATCAACGTGGGCCCTACAGCAAGCGTAACACCAAGTTGTTACTCACGTAGCATCAATCCACCCACGAGTTATAGGTGCATTTAGGGGTGCATTTTATTTTGTGTACTTAGTAAACACTGTGGTGTCTACCGTGATTTATATATTTTATCCACTCCTTCAATCCATTTTAATAGGTAATTTTAGGACTTGAACCCAAAATTAAAGCATATTTAAAGCTCAAATGGACCGCCCCACGGGAAACAACCTGAATTGAACATATACCATTGAAAATTTATTGATGGCCACGGAAGTTTTGGATCAATCTTATATTTATGTTTTCCCTTCATCCCTGTTTCTGTGATCTTATGAACAGGTTGGATGACAAATAAACATCATTGTGGGCCTGGCAAGGTTTCAACGGTTGTAATCATTATTCCCATTGTTTCATATGGTATGGTCCACTTGAGCTTTGGATATGCTTCAATTTTGGGATCAACCCCTTAAATGAGCTGGAAAAACCGTTGGACGGTGTGGATAAACCACATACATTCACAGTGGGCCCACGGAGTTTTATCGGTATGTAAGGGATTCAGCAAAGCTGCGTTTTGAAAGAGGGAAGAGGGTTCCGGAAGCTTCGGAACCCTAAAAATCTCAAATCTTCACCTCAATAGGCCCGATTTCTCGCTGAAATCTCGGTTGGAGAAATCCCTTCGCCGAAATCTCTGTTGCATTGCGATGCATCTCCATTGGATTCAAAGAAAAAAAGAAAGAGGGATATCGAAACCCACCAAATTCGACCTCCAATCACGGTATTGAAATCCTCCCTCTAGTTTTTCCTCTCTTTAAAAAAAAAAAAAAAAAAAAAAAAAGAAGCTCGAATTGTTAGATCGGGGTGGGTTGTATCGGCGACATCAACGATATAGCGCACGATATCGACGATAATGTCGTACGATATCTGAAGTTTTGGATTTTTGGTATCTTCCGGGGGTTATTGGAGGAGTTTCGTCTCGCAGTGGTACGATATCGATAATATCGGCCGATAGTATCGATATTTCGATCACTGGATACAACACATACATCATGATGGGCCCAAAGAACGTGGTGATGTCACATCAGTAGCCAGACTCGCTACGGTCTGGTTAAGTAGCCAATCGGCTTCTGTTTCCAATGGACGCGGATTGCGGCCAAAGCCATCAACATGAACTTCCTTCAACGGCAAGTTAGGTGGGGCACACCATGATGTTTGTGAGAAATCCACTCCGTCCATCCTTTTTTCCATATAATCTTATAATGTAGGCCTAAAAATGAGGCAGATCTAAAACTCATGTGGGCTGTACGGCTGGAAACAGTAAGTGGGGGAATTCCTGTCGTTGAAATTTCCCCGGGTCCACCATGATGTATATATGCCATCCATATGGTTCATGAGGTTATTCTTACAGGGATGAATTGACATTATAAAAACATTAGCATAATCCAAAACTTTTGTGGCCGCTTGAATGCTTCAATGGCGGAAGCTTAATCCTCACCTTTTCCTACCGTGTGGCCCACTTGAGGTTTGGATCAATATCATTGTTAGATCCATGTCATAACATAATCTATAAAAAAATACTGATGGCCGGGATAGATTTATCAAAAACATCACTGTGGGCACCACCTAGACATTATGTGAGGGCATTTTAGTAATTTATAGAGGATGGGATTTTTAATTCTTTAAATTATATAATATAGAGTATGGAAGTGGGCTGGCTACTCAACCAGATCATGGTAACGAGTCTCGTGAGACGTCACCACGTTATATGGGCCCCACCATGATGTATGTGTTGTATCCATACCATCCATCCATTTGGAGAGATCATTTTAGTGAGTTAGCCAAAGAATTAGGCAGATCCAAAGTTCAAGTGGACCCCACCACAGAAAACAGTGGGATAGTGATGGCCACCGTTGAAACCTTTCCAAGGCTGACCATGATGTTTATTTGAGATCTAACTTTTTTATAAGTTAAAAAAGACATGGAATAAGGTAAAGCATAAATATTAGCTTGATCGAAAGCTTCTGTGGCCCAAAGAGGTTTTAATGGTAAGCGTTCAATCCCCATTGTTTTCTGCGGTGGGGTGCACTTGAAATTTAGATCTTTCTCACTCTTTGGATTATGCCCTAAAATGATCGCACGAAATGAATGGGTGGTGTGGATACAATACATACATCATGGTCCAACGGACAGAGCATTTACCTTTTCGTGGTTAAGTGCGTGCACTGCCAAACGGACAGAGAAGCCTAACAGATCTCCAATTGGAAGAGCATTAATTGTAAGGTAACAGACTCTTGGCATTCAATCAATGCTATTTCACCATGTCACTTCAGTAGCCTCTTGGCTACTGAAGTTTTCAGGATCTAATCTGCTCCTGCTTCATGGGGATTAGATTTGGCAAAAATTATCCACATCCACTCATCGAGTTGACTACAGTTGTCTTTTGTCACATATCAATGGCCAATTTTATTTTTTATTTTTTAATTTAATTTAATTTACTTTAATTTAATTTCTCTATTGTATGGCCGACTCATGAGTGGATGAGGTTGACGTTTACATGAGGTGATGGTTGGCCCAACCTTTTAGTAAGGGTCAGACGTCATGCACGCATGATATAATGGAATTTATTCGCTAGGTGGACTGTAAATTGTGGCCCAACCAGTTGGAACTTGATACCTTCTTTATATGTGTCTATATATGTATGTATCTGCGCGCGCGCACGTAGGAGCGTGCGTGTTTTAAATAGCTATTCTATACAGAGCTGTGCATGAGCTGAGCCGAGCCGAGTCGAGTTTCGCCCAAGTTTGGTTTGGCTTGTTTATGTGACACCCCCTGTTCGAGTTTTACACAAGCTTAGCTTCGAGCCTATCCCTACTGTTTGAGCTTGGTTTGGTTCAGATTTTACGAGCTTGAGCTTGGTTTGGTTTGGTCCAAATATCCGAGCCGAGCTGAGCTGAGCCGAGCCAAGTTCGAATGGGGGTTAGTTCGTTGTTTTTGTTAAATAAAAAAATATACATAATATGGACTTTTTTTTAATACAAAGATAATACTACAAAATGACATTAAAAAAGACTAATACAAACGTAACAACACTAAAAAATAATATAAAGTTTAATATCCTCCATAGGTTGTTTAATATCCTCCCACTTGATATTTGGATTGACTTCATTTTTTGGCCTTTGCCATAAAATGAGCTGGAAAAATGAATGGGCAGTGTGGATATGCATCACATACATTAAGGTGTGCCCCACCACAGGAAAACAATATTGATTCGAAACTTCTGTCCCCCAACAAGTTTGGATCCTGTGTTGTGGTCCATCGGAGGTTTGGATCTTCCTTATTTTTGGTCTCATATCGTAAAATGAGCTGGAAATTTTGATGGACGGCTGGATAAAACACATATATCATGGTGGGTCTACAGAGCTTTGACACCAGCTACGTGGCGGGTGTTGAGGTCAATAGCCAATTCGAATCTCGCTTTAGCATACTGAGTAAACTTTGTGGGCCCACCATCATGTATATGTATTATCCATGCCATCCATCCGTTTTTACATATCATTTTAGGACATGATCCAAAATTGAATCATATCCAAAGCTCAAGTGGACCAAACCATAGGAAACAATGTGCATTCGTGTATATGTATTATGTATTATCCACGTCGTCATGTATACGTATTATCAATGCCGTCCATCTGCTTTTGCATATCATTTTAGGACATGATCCCAAGCTCAACTGGATCACACCAAGGGAAACTGTGTGCATACAATCTACGAGCTAAATCAAGCCGAAGCAAACTGAGCTGAATGAAGCCAAACTTTGAGCTGAGCCGAGCCGAGCTGGTACTGCCCTGGTTTGAGCTTGGTTTTTTTTTTTAAAAACGAGCTTGACTCCGAGGCTTGGTTTGGTTTGAACTTCTATTCAAACCAATCAGAGCCGAGCTTTTTCAAACCAATCCGAGCCGAGCTTTCGAGCTGGCTTGGTTTGTGTTTAGCTCTAATTCTATATAGCATGTAGCTTATGATGCATTGCATAGCTTAGCCTTAATGTACATTGCTCATGAAAATACCTCAAGTTTCATGCAGCCTATGCTGCTTCCTAATTTACATTTGCTCCAGGCTACATAGCCTATGCTACATGCTACGTAGCTTACACTTTAAGTTATTTTTCACTAAAACAAAAATATCAATTTACATTTTTAATGGTAATTTTTCTATTTTCAATAGAAATTAGTTAAATCTTTCAGCAATTTTAGTAAAATCAATAAAAGTAATAGTATTAAACCAGGTTTGTTGCTCTTTCTTTATCTTTATAGTTAATCTTTTCCTATTTTCCTTTTAGTTTATATCGTGTTTGGTTGCCAATGATATCATATAATTTCATTATTACTCGGCCTAATTTGGTGCAAAATATCAAGAAATTTCATGATATTTGATGCGACAAGTGCAACCTTAATTAAACATCTAGAAGTATCGTGTAGCTTATGCTACATGCTTGCATACGGCTCACACTTCAAAGGGGTAAACATCATGCTATTTGCTATTTGAAACACTGGTACATGTGTATGCATGTATGCTAGTTCACTGCATTTACCAAAATTATTAACATACAGAATTTACTAAAATTCTTAACATCCAGATTAGCCATTGACTTTATGGTTACCAGTTACAAGTCCATTGGCCTGTAGCTGAATGACTGTCTTGGACTATTTGTTTGAGTCCGTAGGCCTCATTATGTTGTGCATTCATGTTCCATGATTAGATAGGCATGATGAAAACTTGTGAAGCGTCTTGGGGATGAGCAGTTCCCTTTTTTTTGCTTTCCCATCTGCTCATCTCCCAGTCTCTTCTTTGTTAACTTTGCTAGAGATCATACCTTCTTAACTATTTGCTTTAATTCATGTATTTTATCTTGAATTTGGGAATCAACTCATCAAGTAACCTGAACTTCCATTTGACCAGATTCTTTGTATGATGCTTAATATAAACTTATATTTTGGATGCAATGTTCAGTTGCGAGGTTCGTTTCCACGTGGTTGGAATGAAATGGCAGTAGCAGCAACATTTATCATGCCGAAAATCCAAGCTTTTTGGTCTTTCAGAATTTGATATTTCATTGCATTGCCTGGCAGATATTCTGTATGACTCATGGTCCCCGGCCATGACTGTGAGTTCTATCTGTATAAGCATTCTCTCCATGTTATCAAGCTCGACTGCGAAGGTTCTCATTCAGTGCCTCTTCACTGTGGCTGTGTTTGGATGCTTGATTGAATTCAATGAAGTAGGAATGGCAAAAATGTGGCTGGCCTCGCTCCATTCGCAATGGACTTGTCCCCAAATAGCAATTCAGATTGCTTCCCTACTAGATCGAAACATGTGGAATTGCCATTAGGAGTTTCCTGTCATCATTATGGATGAAAAATGATCACTCCATCTGGTCATTTCCTATGTATTTTATCGAGGGTGCGCTTGCTTGCATCAAATATCATGAAATTTACCTTCCCAGAAAAATCATGAAATATCATGATATTTTGCACCAAATTGCACCAAATTAGACTGATTTAATCCTGATATTTCATGATTAATCAGTCTAATGTGGCGCAGAATATCATGAAATATCATGCCCCAATTTGGGGTGCAACTTGGGTGGGTTGTGGGTCAACCTTGGTCAAGCCTAGCCTGATCAAACCTCAAGTGGATCCAACCCACAACCTGACCCAAGCTGAATTCCAATTGCCCAACCCTGATTCCTCTGTACACGACCCAACCCAACCTAACCCAACCAAAATACATGTGATTATTCCCAACTTGACCTAACCCGACCTGAATTTGCTCAACCTGAATCTATTCTGATTGCCAATGAGGTTGGCATTTTCCAAATTGAACCCAACCTCAGGGCCTTGACAACCTGACCCAACCCCACCCGAACTCGGATTGGATCAATTGGGTTTGGGGTGACCTGAACCCAAGTTGTAGCCCTAGCCCTAATTAGTTGGTATAAGGCTTTGATCATCATCATCATAATCATCTAAAGCCTTGTACCAATTAATTGGAGTCAGCTATGTGAATCATGTTCCACCATACCTTCAGTTAAACCATAGGGCCTCCATCCACATCCTTCTTGGCCTTCCTATTGCCCTTTTAGGGCCTTCAACTTGTACCAACTCATTCCTAACTGCTGCGGTTCTTGGTCTCGTGAAATATCATGAAATTTGGTGCAACCAAACACACCCTGGGTTAAATTATAAGTTATAATTCAGTTCACCTGAGCATCCAAACACACCTTGTAAGTTTCCTTGTATCCAGTCAATTAATTCCGGTGGTTTCTTCTGACACAACATGATTTTTGCATTCAGCAACGCCCTGCAGATAATGATCGCTACGTGAAGAACTGCAGGAATGGAAGGTCTCCTAAGGAGACTAGATGGTGGTTCCATGATGACAAAGTGTAGAAAAGGCCATACATCTATAGTAGAGAAAGCATTCCTGTGCCCTCACATGCAGTCGGGATTCAGAGCGAATGTTCATGAGTTGCTGCTACTGCTTGAAACTGCATGCCTGTTATTTGTATAGGAAGAAGAGTTGTCAGTATAAAGTACTCACAGACCATTGATAACATACCTGTGCCTTTTAATTATCTAGCCTTGCCTAATTGGATGAGAATCTTTGTCGCCCAATGGCAAGTTTTTTTTCATTAATATCACTTTAACTGGCATGTCTTTACATTCTGTGTTGGTTCCTATCATGTAGGTTATAATAGCATAGCATCTCCATATTTTTATTGCTGTTGTCGTTGTCGTTGTCATCATCATCATTAGGGCTTATTTGGTAGCGGATTCACAGGGATTTGCGGGGATTTCATTTTTTTGGGTCATTTGGTAGCAAAGATTTTGAAGGATTTGGATTTCGGAGGAATCAAAATAACTCAAAAGAGCTTTTTGCAGTCCAACTGTAAAGCTGATTTGCATCCCCACAGGCTGCAAAATCCACTCGACCCTCCATCATTTAAAATCCACACTGCCAAACAAGTCCTAGCTATTTATGGTCAGTTCTAGGGATCTTGTTTCACCAATCGTATCTGAGATATGAATTCTCATGATTTCTTTTTTTGGTCAAGTTCCACGACTGGCTGCTCACCAGGCATAACCCATTCCTTTATGTAGGCTTTGGGATTGGTTGGCATATAAGCTTGTAGGTGGAGCTTCTAGAGCTACAGGGTGCTCAATTGAATTTGAGTAATGCAATTTGACAACATTGACAATCACGAGCAAGCCGTGTGGGACGTGTAGACAGTTCATCCTTCAAGCCCAAGCAATCTCGAGGAAGCTGTGCACTGTCTGACAGCACATGGCTTCAGGTCAGGTAACTGGCGTTTTGTGTACTTGACTGTGGCTTTCGAATCGATGAACTTGCATTTGTGTTTCACTAGCCAATGGCCAGAACCATGACCGTTGATCGTGTTTTGATTAGTGTGATATCGCTCGGTTCTGCGCCTAGCTGCAAGTTTTAAAAATCATTGGAACCAGAACGGTCACGCCGCGTCACGGAGGCCATTAATTTGAAATAACAGCCATTATTTTGAAATTACTCGCTGTTATATGAGGAAAAGGAGTACAAAAATTATTCAGACCATGAAAGGCGGCCCACTATAGTTGATGGTTGGGATCAATCATGTCCATGTATTTTCTATCCATTGGTCAATGTTTATGGTCATTCCGTCCAATTGATTCTTAAGAGATGCAGGGAACTTGAGTTTTTTTTTTTTTGCCACTTGATGACAGTCCAAATTGACAAGTGAACCATTTACCTCATTGTCAATCTGGATCGCCTATTTACCAAGATTGATCAGATGGTTAGGACTTTCAAATCGAAAGTAGGTCCTGCACGTTGGAGAGTATTATCAATCAAAGGTAGGTCCTACACGAGAGTCGTCATTAATTGGATAGTTAGAATTGTCTGGTCAAAAGTAACTCTGGGACAGGTAATAAAATGTGATCCACAAATGATAGACAATCTAGATCGATAATTGAGCCTTTCTAGCATAATGAATCTATATCGTCTGTTTTAATGGTTACTAGATGCTGTGATAAACCTTTCTAAGTATAATCGCGTGTGCTGTAGTGTCTGTCATTTGTCCAGGCATTTTTATAAAAAAAACCCGACGCCAATTAATATTTGCTTTTTTTTGACCTTTTTTTAACTTTTTTAACTTTTATCCTGTATGGGGCACGTGTAAGATCACCTGAGCTAGGCATCTTCCCTTTACCACCGTATATATCAGTCATCGCTGATAAAAAATTTCTTTAACCGGCTAATAAATTAAGAGAATGAAATGTCTCTCATCATCGGATGGGAAGCGGATTGCGTCCTGCCCCCGTTAATCCATCCAGATAGTGCTCTGTGGGGCCCAGTGTGATATATGGGTTTTATCCATGCCGTCCATCCCTTTTGCCAGATCATTTTAGGGTATGAACCTAAAACTGAGGTAGATCCAAAGTTCAAGTGGACCACAGTGGGGATTGAACGCCCACCATTAAAAACTTCTTGGGAGCTGCAGAAGTTTTGGATCAATCCGGTATTTGCATTGTCCCTTCATCCAGGTTTATATGACCTTGTGAATAGGCTTGGTGGAAAATAAACTTCACGGTGGCCCTTAGGAAGGTTTCAACGGTGGTTGTCATTGTAACCGCTGCTTTACTGTGGTGTGGTTCACTTTATCGTTGGATTTACCTCACTTTTTTTTCGCTCATACCCTAAAATGATCTAGAAAAATGGATGGACGGCGTAGGTGAAACACATACATCACTGTGGGGTGGCCCCCACAGAGCCCGCTGGAGGGATTAGCAGGATGCAATCCGATTTCCACTGGATGCTGCTGTAAAAGAGCGGGATAGTCTCGAAACATTGTGACCTGTGGACCGTGCCTTGTACATACCATACGAACGGTTTAGATCTCATCCACGTGTGCCTCTGGTCCAGAAATGGAATGGAACCGCCGAAATGTGGTGCATCCTTGACACCCGATCCACTCCAATAGCTTAGGGCTGTCAATGGGTATCGGGTCCCAAATCCTTCTGGACCTGGTTAAAAATCGGGTCTAGTCGGGATCACGGTGTCTATAGGTTGTCTATGGTTAAAAGTCAGGTCGGGATAGATCTAGTGGGTTCCTCTCCTCGTCAGATCTAGTTAGCCTAAACCAGTTGGATGTTAAGTTACCACCCATCCAACCTATAACTTTCAATCTATCGTGTGTGTGCAACATCCACCCCGTCAAATAGGTTAGGTGCCACCACAAGGATCACCCTTGGAAAAAATTAGATCCATCCACTCATCAGGTGAGCCATACCATAGAAATTAAGGCAATAAATAGCAAAATACAGTTGTGGTCTGCCTGATGGTTGGATGGGGATGATTTTTACAAATGTTAGTCCTCATGATCGGGCCAGCCTATTGGACTGATAGGATGTTGCACACACATGACATGATGAAAGTTATCTGCAGTGTGGGCGGTAGCTTAAATGTTCAACCGGGTGGAACTGGGCATTTTCTCTATTAATATGTATTGATGCTTTTAAAATGAGGTTGCCTAAGCCATACAGATGTAATAGTCCCTATACATACCTTACACGATCAATTTAGCACGTGTGTATGATTTAATCCATTTACCGGAAGGGCCCAATCAAATAAGTGCTCTTATTTACACCGAGCCGAATTCAAATCCTAGATCCAAAGACCTGATAAGTACTCAACGGGTAACCAAACCTGACCGGATCTGGGTTTGGGTATTCAAGGAACTACACC
Source organism: Magnolia sinica (assembly GCF_029962835.1). NCBI lineage: Eukaryota > Viridiplantae > Streptophyta > Magnoliopsida > Magnoliales > Magnoliaceae > Magnolia > Magnolia sinica. The sequence continues at coordinate 39,717,519 of NC_080590.1, read as the reverse complement.
AGACCTGGCAAGGCACAGCTCATGTACATGCAGCATACATGTACCCCAATACATATCATGGCACCCATTGGACTGATCGTAATCGGAACCATGATACATGGGATAAGTGGCTATAAAATGAATGTAATGGTCCTAATTCAACAAACAAATCTTTGTTATCTGATTCTCCAATTAATTTGATTTTAGGGATACATTTGATTGGTTATGATCTTTGTTGGAAAATCGTAGAAGCAAATACTGAGTCCATTCAAACAAGTGAGAAACAAATATAAACAAAACAATATAGAGAACACATGATTTTATGTGAAAAAGTTCTCGCGGGGAAAAAATTACGTACAAAGCGACAAACAAGCGATCCACTATGAAAATGAAAGTACAAGTAATGGAATTAACTTATAGATAAGAGAAAACCCTTTTAAAAAACCCTAACTTCTCTTTAGAACAAGCTTTGCGTTCTTAAAATTACTCTAATCTCGTATTACACCCATATATATAATGTAACACCTAGAATAGGGAACAAATGCATTCAATTATGCAAAACTGTGTGTTCCATCGATTGATTAACATCGATCAAGCGACCATCGATTGATCAACGACCACATGTTCCATCGATCGAACATGCCCAAAATTGTCTAGAGAGCAAATTGATTAATTCGAAGTTTTCTAGATCAATCGATTAGTTTGGTGGATTGATTGAAACCCCTTATTTTTGTATAGATTGAAGACATCTAATTAACAATATCCATCATGACTTCAATCATTATGCTCCATCCTCAATCTCTAATCGTCTCCATCATAGCTTCACCGTCGTCGCTTTTCGTGCGCATTTCGCCTTTATTCCTTTAGTGCCAATCCTAGAGAAGTCAAATGGAATTTGAACTTCTCTTCAGGAATAACCTTCGTAAGTATGTCGGTTGGGTTCATGCTCATTTGAATATTTTTAAGAGTAACATCGTCTTTCTTAAGCACTTATCAGATAACTGATGGCGTACATCAACACATTTAGTACATTAATAGTATATAGAATTCTTTGCCAAATTGATTGCACTTTCACTATCACAATTCACTGGCACGACCTCTTATTGAAGTCCTAATTCATTCATCATTCTCCTTAACCAAACAGCTTCCTTGAATGCCTCCGTCGCTGCCATATATTCAACTTCAGTTGTGGAAAGTTGTTGAAAGAGCCACCATAAACTGAAGCTTTAACGTTTAACTGATCACTCCACCCACTAGCAAAAATGAGTAATTGAAAGTGAACCTTCTATTATTTATGTTCCAGCATAATTCGAATCCACATAGCCTACAAGTTTTTTCTCTGATTTTTCGAATGTTAAGACGTAGTTCTTCGTACATCATAGATACTGAAGTAGCTATTTCACTGCCTCCTAGTATTGCTTACTGGGGTTTGACATATACATTTTTATAACACGCACTGCATGTGAAATATCCAGTATCATAAAGACCATGACATACATGAAACTACCAACCACGCTTGAGTAGGGTACACGAGACATATATCGTTTTTCTTCATCCGTTTCAGGACATTGTTTTGAAGAAAACTGAAAGTGAGCAGCATGAGGTGTGCGAACCGGTTTAGCCTTGTCCATCCCAAACTTGACAAAGACCTTTTCAAGGTATTCATCCTGAGAAAACAATAGTCTGCTCTCCCTGTCTCTGTATATATAAATGCCGAGAATCCTCTTTGCAGCTTACAGATCTTTCATTTCGAATGTTATTGATAACTGAGCCCTCAATATGTTAATCTCAGACATGCTATGACAACCTCAAATGTACGAGTATTGAGAGGTTAATATAAATGTTGTTTTAATGACAACCTTACACCATAAATACCAAAGGTTTATGACAGGACAATCTTACTAAAATGATTTGTGTATCAAAAACTCAAACTTGATACAGAGGAATAAATAAATAAATAAATAGCAAGGAAAGAAATCTTTACTATTACAACATTCTCCATATTTGTATAAAAGAAATTACAACATTCTCCACAATGCAAAAATGAAATTACAATCATCCACAAAAAGAAATAAACAATCAAACTACAAGACCAGAAATTATAGTAGTTCGCTTGTGTGTACACTAATTGTTTAGAAAAACAGCTACACAACTACTCTACTCCTAATATCCTCACACAGTGGATATTAGCGTTCACTATGAAAATAGGTTTTTTCAGGTTTTCCTAAAACCCTTATAATTGTATCTTTAAAGTGGGCTTACACAATTGAAAAACCCCACACTCTGAGTTTTCTGGATCACCTCAGACAAACCAAAACAGATATTTTTCTGGCACAATCTCAAAAACCAAAACAGAAATTTACAATAATATAAAATACTTAGATATTCTCTTTTTGATGCCGCCCGGAAGAACCAAATCGGAGTAGAATTTCAACGTAAAAGTTCAATGTCCAAACTCACATATAAAATGGTTTTATGTTCTAAATTGATTTTAGATTAAATCAAGTTGGGCTAGCTCTATTTGATTTTAATTTCAAGAAAGTGGTAATCCTCAATCCCTTCTTCAAATAAGAATGGAATATAGAATACAAAATCAAATATAACAAAGCTAAATTAAGATAATATTAAATGAGTACAATATATCTTAAAAAAATGACTAACTTATCTCTCAGAGTGACGTATTGATTTAGCTTGAATTGAATGAAAAACTCTGAAATTCGTGCTCTATTTATAAGTGAAGAAATCGCATTCACGACTGGTCTTGAGGACACTACGACTAGTCGTAAGGCTAACAAATTTTTAAAATTTTAAGTGCGATTAGATAAAGCTATTCCACGACTGGTTGTAAGCCCTGCACGACCAATCAAGGGACCTCCACGACTGGTCATAAGGAACCTGATTTAGTCGCTGGACTTTGAGTCGTGGCTGCAAGACTGGTCGAGTACGAGTTGTGTACTGTTCACACAACCGGTTGAGCAGTCTCCAGGACTGGTCGAAGCTTAACAAAAAAATTCTGAAAATTTAAAACAACGTTAGGACTGGTCGAGGAATTTCTTGGACTGGTCGAGCCAGTGCTAGGACTAGTCGAATAGAGTCCAAGACTAGTCGAAAAACAGACTATTCACTTATAAAATAATATACTTGAATTATGTATTCAAAATGACTTACCCTATGGTCAATCTAGGGTCATTTATACCTTAAACAAGAAGTATGAACATTGAAACTTCTTTTCCTTCGGTTAAAAGTTGATCTTTGAAGTTCACGAAGCTTGAGATCTTGTCATATAATGAAGCTTGAACTTGTGACCTTTCGAAGAATATTCAAACTTGAATTTGTAGCCGTAAGAAGCTTGAACTTGAAATATCTTGAATCTTGAGCTTGAGGTACAAAGTAAAAAGACTTTGTCTTGACTTGGAGCTTGAATTATGAATCTTGAACATTGAACAATCACTTGATGACCATGTAATCTTGCATTTCTTGAAGTAAAGACCTTTGTTCTTGAGTGATGCAACGTCTTCATTATGTAAAAGAGTTACATAAGACCAGATTTCAAGAGAGGTTTTGGCACTACAAAATTTCACAATTATAAGAGCTAGAAACCATAGCACTTACAGTCATCAACATACATTACCAGTCAGTTGAACTCCATGTTACTCAGTGTCTTAAAGTAGACACAAAGATCAAATTCACTTCTAATATACCGTTGACTCACGATGAAATAATCAAATTTCTTATGCCAGTGCATATGCGATTGTTTTAGGCTGTACAACGATCTCCTTAACTTACAAAACTTATTCTCTGATCCTTGTACCTCGAACTCCTTTGGTTATTTTATGTACATTTGCTCTTCCAATTCCACATATAGGAAATGAATTTTTACATCCATTTGTGGAAGTTTCAGTCAGTGTGAATATCTCAATAAAGTCGACGCCTTCTTTATGAGCATATCCTTCTCAACTAATCTCGCCTTGTACCTATCATGTTTATTTCTTTAAATCTACTTGCATCCGATCGCTTTTCGTCCAATGGAAAGCTCCACTAGTTCGTACGTCTCATTCTTATACAAAGAGTTTACTTTGTCTTGTATTGTCGCCGTCCACTTCTCATCATTTTTATCTTGCAATGCTTCCTGTAAGGAAGACAGATCTCCCTAATCCTTTGCGATATCTTGGTGACAATGCATCATTCGAGTTATCCTTGTATATAGTCGGTAATTTGTGATATCTTGGTGAATTTTTCCTCACAGGCGTCGACTTCACTGGCTCCTGTTTCTCTTCCTGCGGTTAGACTTTTACTAGTATCTCACCCTTGTCAATTTCAATATTAATCACTGCTAATTTTTTCGTTTCCTTATGTTCATCCTTGCAGAACGAAGAATCCTTATCAAACTTGACATCTCGACTAATTATGATATTCATTGTGGCCCAGTCATACAACCTGTATCCTTTCACATCATCACCATAGTAAAAAAAAGTACACTTCTTCACCCTTTGGTCTAGCTTATCTCTATTAATAGTGGTACATGAGAGTGAGCATTATAACCAAATATACATAGCCTTGAGTACTCTAAATCATGACCACTCCACACTTAGGAATTTTATAATCAATAGTTATAGATGAGGACCGATTCACTAAATAAAAAAATGTATTGACAGCCTTAGTTCATACCTCATTGCCTAATGCAACATTGCTTAATATACTTCATGCTCTCTCTATGAGAGTTCGATTAATTCGTTTCGCCACACTATTCTCTTATGGTGTATGCCTTATTGTATTGTACTTCATGATCCATTCATCTTTACAAAATTGATTAAATTCCCCATAAGAAAATTCTCCACTGTTATGTCCTTAACACTTTTAACTTCCACTTTGATTGTTTTTCTACCGTTGCCTTTCATATCTTGAAAGTGGCTTACATAGGATTTATCTTTCATAAAATAAACCCAACCTTTCTTGAGAAATCATCAATAAATGTGACAAAGAATGATGATCCTCACCTAGAAATCATGGGTGATGACCCCCATATATCCGAATGCACATAGTCAAGCACACATTTACTTAATATTTTTTAGATTTAAATGGAAACTGTGATTATTGACCATATATGTAATGTTCACATACATTAAAATCAGCACTTTTAAATGAAGAAATTAAACAACTATCAGAAAGTACCTTCATATCGCGCTCGTTCATGTGGCTTAGGCGCACATGCCACAAACACGCATACGTAGATTCTACTATAAACGTTGTAGCTCCAATGATAGATTTTACTAATCAGCTTGTAAAGATTAACGTTTTGCTATGCCTTCATAACAATGAGTGTTCCTTTTGAAACTTTTAAGACACGATTAAATCTGGTGAACTTATACCCTAGTGCCTCAAGAGGCCTCAAAGATAATAGATTCTTCCTTAGACTAGGAACGTGTTTCACATTCATCGGGATGCACTCTATCCCATTAAACATCTTGATGTGCACCAATTTGATACCAACCACCTTACAGGCAATGTCATTGCCCATAAACACCAAGCCACTATCATACTTGCGGTAACTGGTGAACCAATTATGATGAGAAGTCATGCGATATGAAACCTCCGAATCTAAAATTCACTTGTTACTGATGAGATACCCGGATTTGGATGAGATCAATACGTCACAACTACTTGTCTCATCACTGGATTCTGCTATGTTGGCCTCTCTTGACAATCCTCTAACTTCTCTGCTCTCTAAGTTTTAGGATTCCGATACTCTATGTCCCAACCTCTAACAATTCTAACACTTTATCTTCCCTTTACTTTTAGACTTGGATTTACATCAAGGCTTTCCATTCTCTTGCTTAAATGTTTGCCTCGAAAAAATAATGTGTTTGTAGAAGATCCACTATTAAAAAATTGACCAACATTGATGGTCGTGTATTGCTTACCCTGCAGCTTTTAGCCAGAGGCGAATCATACTAAGCCGCCCCAGGCAGAACCTTGGTTTCAAGTGCACTATCAAAAATAGTAGTTTATGACGCCCACCACATTATGTGTGTTTTATCTAAGCTGTCCATCCATCTTGAAAGCTAAATTTAAGGCATTAGCCAAAAAAGGAGTAGATCGAAGGTCCATGTGGACCACACTGCAGAAAACAATAGAGATTAATCATCTACCATTGATACGTGGTGTGTTACACTAGGAGCTTTGATCTACCTCCTTTTTAGTATCATGCCCTAAAATGAACAGTAAAAATGGATGGACGGAGTGGAAACCAACATCACGGTGGGCCTCGTAAGCCCCTAATTGGACCGCCAGTCTCTTGCTCGTGGAGACCGCCGTGAGAAGCCCATTGGCTGGTGTACCGCACACTAGCTGTGTGTTGACATCACCAACTTCTGTGGTCCCATCATGAGTTATGAGTTATATCCAAACCGTCCTTCTACTTGGTGATTTGGTTGTAAGTATTGAGAAGAAAAATAAGATGGATCCAAAAATCTAGTGCACCACACTGTAAAAAGCAGGGCGGGTTTGAACGCCTGCTGTCGAAATCCTTTCAAGGGACGGAGAAAATTTGGATCAATATGATATTTTTTTTTCTCTTCATCCAGGTCTTCTTGACCTTATGAACAGATTGGATGGGAAGTAAATGTTACGGTGGGCCACATGAGAGCCGGTTTACCAGTTTAACGGTGAGAATCATTGTACCACTGCTATATGTGGTGTGGTCCACTTAAGCATTGTAAATCACTTATTTTGGATATGGATCTAAAATGATTTCTTCAAATTGATAAACGGTGTAGATATGATAAATACATTATTGTAAGGCCCATTTAACTTTGATCTGGTGAAGGGTTCATTCGTGGTGAAATTTCACTAGCTTGAGTGTGTGGGGGTGTGTGTCCGTTTAAAATTAAAATAATAATAAAATAAAAACCTTTGATTGCCCTTGAACCGTTCGTACAAGTCAGAGCTCGAGGAGCGTGAGTGCTCTCTCTCTCTCGCGCGCGCCCTGATTAGTTACTGACAAGGTCAGTAGCGATTTCAGTAGCCAAATCGCTACGACTACTGAAGTGGCGTCACCAAGCGCTGTAGACCTACCGTAATGCATGTGTTGTATCCATGCCGGCCATCCATTTTGAGATATTATTTTATTGCATGAGAAAAATAATAAGATAGGTATAAAGTTCAGGTGGACCCCACTATGGAAATCAGTGGGGACAGTGACATCCACCCTTCAAAACTTTTTAAGGGCCACATAAGTTACCAATCAAGCTTTGAACGGGAGATGTCACTGTCCCACTATTTTCCATAGCGAGTTCCACTTGAACTTTAGATCTATCTTAATCTCTATCTAACGCTATAAAACGATCTCTAAAAATGGTTTGACGGTAGGATACAACTGGTGGGATCCACAGAGCTTGGTGACATCACTTCAGTCGCGATTTGGCTACTGAACTATTCAGTATATAATCCGCGCCCAATCCTCTCCATCCTCTGTCTCTCGCCCTGAGCTTCTCCCTCTCTCTCTCTGTCTCTCTCCACCCACGATTCCCTTCTCTCCGCCCCCTAACCTCTCTCCCTCTCTCCCTCTCTCTCTCTCTCTCTCTCTCTCTGTGATTTCGCGATCTGCGATGTTGGTGGACTGACGATTGGAGCAGAGCTCTGCTCTTTTTTGTTGTAGGTGCGGCTGAAGGTCTGCTCTGCTCTGATATCTTGGTCGTTCGTCTTCCAATCAGCAAGAAAGGGCCTCTTTGAAGACGCTTGGAGTAGGGCTCTGCTATGATTTTTTATGCTTTGCCGATGGCTAGAGATGGGGTACAAGTGGTTGTACGTGGGTCGCTGATGTGAGCGGAGCAGTGGGTTTCGGGTGGAGGACTGGTGGTGCTCCACCCAATCGGAGGGCTGATTTTAATGGAGGGAGGCTGGATGGGTGGTGGAAATCGACTGCCAGAGAAGAGGATTAGCTCACAGGATTGGCAATGGAGGCGAAGATGGGTTTCACAGGCTGGTGTCGTCAGGGCTGGTGTTGTATTCAAGCATTATTTGCTTTTTTTGGGCTCTATTTTGGTGGATTCAATTGCAAAAACTGATATTTAGACATTGATTTCAGATCTTTTTTTTTTTTTTGCTTGCTCCATTAGTTTCCTTCTTTGGGTAATGGCAGCTTCTTCCTCTTAGGTAGAAGGCCTTTATATCTTCAGCAACGACTTCTCAGGTGAAGTTGTTGAGTGGACAAATCTGAATATTATTGAATGGGCGGAATAATGTCAACTCGTGGGATTTTGCGCATGCATGGGTTATCATACATATGCATGATTCTATTGCTTCAGTTTCCCAAGAAACTGGAAAATCCAAGCAGGATATAACTGTAGTCACCATAGATCAGTGCTGGCATTTCTTTTGATACTCGAGGGATCTTGATCATTCATAACAATGTTTATCTGGAAAGGACCACAACTTCCAAGCTTCTAGGATGTTCAAGGATATCTGGGAATTTTATGCATGAGATACTTTGAAGAAGAGAATTCAAGATCTAGGGAGTAGTTCTTTCTGTATTGATTTGTTGCAATACTTCTGTTTTGTACCCTTCATAGCTGTATAATCTGACTTTGAATTACCCTCTAGAGATTTGTTGCTCTTGTTGTTTTCCACTGCTTTTATTGGCTTTCGAACTGAAGCACCAGATTTCCTATCCATCTATTGTAAGTAGTATGATTTGAAGGAGAATAGAAACATGGCCTTCTATTTTGATTGTACGCCGGTTGATTTATAGCTCCAGAAACATGAAGTGTCAAATTTTCAATACTCAAATTGTTTGGCATAATCTGCCTAGGGCAGGCTTGACTTTCCTTAAACAGGATTCCCTTGGAGTTTAGAGAATTGAGTTGAAGAAATTAGGCAAATTTTCTAAGTGCAGTCATTTGTGAAGTTTCATTCTCACCGTATTCTTAGTTTGTGAAATTAGGCTAACACACATTCGGAGTCTAGTCCCACCATGTGGTATCATATTCAGAGTTTGTTTAGCTGATCTTCAATAAGCACATTTGGTTTTCTTGTGATGAAAATTCTGGTTATCTGCTATCTGTGCATGGCTTTAGAAGTTGTGGTATCATAACACAACTTCTTGTTGTTTTGTTATTAATAAAGGTCTTGACTTCACTATTATATCTTTATGTTGGTTCTTCCTACTGCATTTTGTAGTTTATTTTTGCTTTCTTACTGTTGTTAGGATGTATGCTCACTGTTTGGTAATCTTATTCCATCATAACAAATGTCCTGCATTGAAACTCATGTCAACATCATGGTCTTTGGTCATTGGGTTCGTTGACCGAATGCAAGTTATTCTGTTGGTTTGTCACTCTTGTGCTTGTCTTGTGGCTATTCTCAATGTCCATGATCTCCCAAGTATAATTGCTCATTGAGATCATGGATAAGGCTTAGATGATGGCATTGCTCAGCAATTTGGCTTAGGTACATTTTTGGGTTTCAATTATTGTTCGTTTTTTCACTTGATAGACGGCTTGGATATTGCATCAGTTGGAGTAGGGTCTATTATACTAGATGATTTTAATTTTCATGAATCTGTCCATCTTGACAATTTTGAGTAAATCATACATTGTGACAAGTCAGGATGCAGGTTTTTCTTTGTTTTGCTGACATGATGAACATAATCGAGGAGTCTTCATTTGGGATTTTTTTCCTTTTCATTTTCTGCTTTGCAGAAACATTCATCAATTATGGAGTGAGTATCCAACATAAGATCACATCATTCATTCTTAATGTTGGATTACAGGTAACTTAATGATGGTTTCTCTCTTATTCATCTGATTTCAACAACATTGTTGCATTAGAACTCAGTGTAAGAATAGGTGGTAACCAGTGTTCAAGTTGTCGGTGTCGCTACAAGTTTCGCTGGCCGGAGATAAAGATATAATATCGTTATCGCCGATAATATCTCCGATAACTGGAAATGTAAGGAAAAAGGGGGAAACATGGAGAAAATGGTGGAATTTTTCAGTAAAACTTCAGGACATGCCTAAATGCATATATTTACATATTCAGGAATGAAAAATTTGCAAAAAGAATATATTAAATTAAAAGTTTCCATTTAATGGGGGCCAAAAAGCATGCGTTGTTGTAAGAAATCACTCAAATAGTAATCAAAATGAGTTTATATAATACAAATGCAAGCTTACAATAATTAAGACATGCAAAAGTAAATAAATTGAAAAAATACACATTTCTGGCCATGTTTCATCCCCATATAGAGTGACGAGGTGGCTCGTAATCATTGTCTGGATCCCGTGGCAGTTGAGAGTAGTACTGTTGCCCAACATATTGGCAGTACTGTTCCCAGGTCATCCTCTGCTCGTACCAATTGAGGAACTCTCTTATGTACCTCTGATAGTCATCCTCCCCAAACTATACGAGTACGCCTAGACGTGGGAATTGCGTGACATACATCGATGGCATTTCCTAAGCAGGGTACTGAGGGAACAGATCAAGTCCAACCCCGACTCCTTGATAGTATTGCTGCCAGTCGTACGGGTATCCCAAATATCCACCTGTCAAAGGGTCATGACTCGAAGAACTATCTTCTAACTGCTTGTACTCATGGGTAGATGAGCGTGACTGAATATCAGAGCTGTCATGGCCATACCCATGATATCCCCCATGAGCATAAGGTGGGACAGAGGTGGAGCTCCCCCGATCTGAACTTATGTCCATAGATGACAAGCTGCGTGTGAGAGCATCAGCTGTGGCGCGTCCGACTTTCTTCTTCGAACGACGCTCGAACATATATGTGGGCTCCTATGCTCTCGCCCTGGATGGTGGATGAGATCCATGGTCCATGTCCTGAGTGGCATGGTCAAAGCTCTGCTCCTCAGTGAACTGGCCAACGGATCGTTGGCTCTGAGCCGTCGTGTATCCCTCACCACTGCCACCCTTACCCCTACTAGTACCACCTATACTAGTGTCGGTGCCTCCGTCCCTTCTCTCATCACTGTCGTCATCGTCGTCGTCATCATCATCGCTGTAGTCGTCATCCCCAGGACCAGTGTTGAGTGGGGGTTGAGTCTCATCATCATCATCACTCACTACGACTTGATGATGGGGTGAGGGCCGTGAAGATGCTTCCTCACCCTCATTGGAACATGCCGAACTCCTCACCAAAGGATCAAAGGAGTCTGTATCCGCCTCCTGTTCGGATACTACCTGATCGACGTCGATACCTAGAGCCGCTGCTCCCTTGGTTACCTGTGGAGCAGGGCGTCCCTCCGCATCATCTAAATCAGCTGATTTGACCTATTCATAAAGTGGGTCCTCATCATCATCACCTATCTGTGCCATGTTACCTATAGACAATAGGTCCAGTGGGTCCTGATTTTCCTCCATGTCTCGATCTACCCGCAACTGCCTCTCTCTTAACTTCATATTGTAGTGGCAGTAAACGAGCTTTTGCAACTTCTCATATGCCAACCTGTTCCTCTTGCTGGTGTGTATGAGTGACCATGTGCTCTAATTCCTCTCACACGGTGAGGAGGATACAGTCTGTGCGAGAACACGGACTGCCAATAACTGCAGTGCGGGCGTGTCGACTCCGTACATCTCCCACCACTCACCTATATATCCATGAGGGGCTTAGTTTAGTTTGAAGTTTAAACGAAAAATGCAATTACCTAATTATGTTACCATACTTACATGGCATCATCGTTTCAATCGATGCTTTTGCTAATGCGGATGAGAACGTACCCCTCGCATCCTTAAACCGCAATAACTGTAAACACGGATTCACAGGTCATTATTTTTAATCACCCATATTTCTGGAGGCTATAAGGAAGAAAATTTATTGCATTACCTGGTTACCGAAATTTGCTTGTGCTGTTAATTCTGGGAACAATCGTTTGAACACCTCATGGACAGCCATCGTCAAATTTTGATTCTCATGGAGCCGACGTTTGTAATGAAATTTGGGATGCAGATAGTATGCTGAAACCCAAATATTAGTTGCTCAGTTGTATTAACATGCAAACAGAAGTGATGCTTAAGGTACTCAGTTTTATTAAGAAGCTTACCGGCTTCGTGGGGTGGATGCTCGAGGGTCCTGGTCCATCGATGATCGATGATACTGATCACCTACTGATACGAACTGGGGATTGCAGTCATTATTCCTTCTCTCATAATTCTCATAAGCTCATACATTGACCCCATCGAAGGCCACATCTCATTATCTACGGCTCGTAGGACCTTGTACATCGGATGCAGAAAGAAAACGACGTTGTGAACTTTTTCCCAGAAAGCACTATCTTCGAACAGGTCTTTGCACCCTCGGTCTTCTTCTGATTCCACTCTATATATTTCTCAGATCTGAACAAATTTCTCAGACCCACGCGGTGCCTATATAAGCTGTTGAGTGCAATGAAGTTCGCGGCGAACCGTGTCGTGCTTGGTCGAACGATGTCCCCTCCACAACACTCACGCATTGCAGCCAGCAACCATGAGTGATTGTATATAAAATTTGTCACTCTCCTTGCATCCTGGATAGTCTTGTTGACAGAATCCCTCTGGCCTATCTCCTCGAGCATTAAATCAATGCAGTGTGCCGCACACGGGGTCCAATAGAGATTGAACTTCTTCATCAATTTCTTCCCTGCCTTAACGAACGCACTGCCATTGTCCATCACAACTTGGACAACATTCTGGGACCCAACCTCTCTAATCACTTCGTTTAGGAGAGAATATATGTATTCGTGATCTTTTATCTTGGCTGATGCATCAATGGATTTGAGGAAAACCGGTTGTCCTCTACAGTACACCATGAAATTGATAATGGACAATTTCGTGGGTCACGTTCACCCGTTACACATGATTGTCACCCTGTACTGCTTCCAGTTTGGCTTGAGTCCATGTACCCAAGCTTGCATCTCCTCGTGCTCCCGATCGAGGTAGACGCCAAGAATCTCCTGTGGCGTGGGAGGCTTCACACTGGGCCCGGCATGCTGCACCTCCTCAATCATATTTTTAAAGTGAGGACTGGCTGCTGTATTTGCTGGTATATGGCTCGAGATGAACCACCTAGATATAACACCACCCACTTTCTCCCTGAGCCCCTTGCTCTACATATTTTTTAATATTTTTTGATTAACACCTGCGATGGGTGCATCTGGGACACGAGCGCTTTGCGTCCGTTGTATGCCATGCCCGCTGCCTCCCTCAAAACGTCTGCTGCTCCCACCAGCCTCATGTCGGGACGTCCCAAACGACGGCCTACTCTCATCAATCCGTCTTCTTTGCTCCCTCTCCCACTCTGAAGCCCGATACTTACGAATCACTTATCTAAAATTACTCCTTTCTTGAGCCGTAACACAGTCATCGGGGTATGCGATCACCTCATCGCCGTCGTCATCATGCTCGTCGATAGCACCTAGGCCCCGTCTAGTGCCTCGTAGCTCTTCCCTCATATCCCTCTCCCAATCATTTTGTTGCAGCTTACGTGACTTCGCTTCAGTCAAAACTCTTCTCACCTCCTCTCTCACTGGCCTTGTTACACTTGGACAGTCTTTCACGTTCTTGTATCCCACTGCTAAATGTTCTTTTAGCCTAGACACTCCCCCACTCCGTATCACTTGGCCGCAATAGTTGCATATGGATCCATATTTATTCCCCTCCACTGGCCGTCCATATTTCCACCCTATGTCCCTTGCTCCTCCTTTTCCCGATCCAGACGACATTGTGCTCCCTAGTAGTATACAAATTTGCAATAATCGACAAAAAAGTGCGGACGGATTGGATTTTACTTTATGAATGCATGTGCATGTGCGGCCCCAGCCTCATCCACGACAGTGTGGTCCTGATTATGGGGCCCACCTTGATGTATTTATTCTTCCATTGCAAGTTTGATGCATGGAACATTCACATTTGGCCTACCATATCAATGGCTTAGATCACTGAATCATGGGCCCTACTTGTACAAGTACCAACTGTAACCTGAACAAGTCGGGTTCCTAGATCGAGCATATTGCTTCATCCTTCAAAGCTATTGATGGAGCATGAGATCTGGACCATTGGTAACTGAATGGATGGATGATCCAGGCCAATTAGAGGGAGCGTCCACAAATTCAATGGCAATAACAAGTTCTCTGATCAAATACTGAGAATATCCGACAAGTATCGGAAATGGGCTATGGACTGTCAATAACAGGTCCCAACACATGGACGGTCCAGATTTTCTAAACGTGCACACGTGTAAAGAGATGAGAGGTGCTTGATGGCAAAGATAAAAGCATTTAATCAGGTACTATATAGCTAAAGTGCACCATACTGCCAATAGATGCTTAACACTTTTCCCCTAATCGGGTCCCACCGTTGAAACATTTATAAGGGCCACCATTATGTATTTTTTAGATCCAACCTATTCATAAGTTAACATAGAAATAGATGAAGTGAGAACAAAAAAATCAGCTTCATGGGAAACTTCTTTGGCCCCGGGGAAGTTTTGAATAGTGGATCACTGTTCCCACTGTTTTCTATGGTGGGGTCCACTTGAACTTTAGATCTATCTCATTATTTTTGTCATGCCATAAAACTCTCTCTCTGAATGGATGGACGATATGAATTCAACACATGCATCATGGCGGGGTCCACAAAGCTTGGTGACGTCACTTCCGTAGCGCCCCTGGGAACGGATTGGCTACTCCCCCTGACACCAGCCATTGACTGGTGGTCGGTGCTCTGTGGGGCCCACCATGATGTATGCATGTCATCCATGCTGTCCATATATTTTTATATATCATTTTATATATGATAAAAAAAAATGAAGTATATCTCTATCTCAAGGGGACCACATTATAGGAAACAGTGTTGAATGAATTTTGACCATTAAAAACGTTTTGGGGGCCGTAAAAGTTTTGGATGAAGCTGATATTTATTGTTTCCCTTCAGTTGGGTCTTTATGACCAAATCAACAGATTGGATGTCAAATAAACAGTACAGTGGGCCTTAGGAGGATTTTACTTGTGAATATCCATTCATTATTTTTATCTTGTGGTGTGGCCCACCTAAGATTTATATTCCAATCATTTTTTGTATCAAGCCCTAAAATGATTTGTCAAAATGGATGAATGGAATGGATGAAACACATACATCATGTTGGGGCCCACAGAGCACCGACCACCAGCCACGGGGCTGGTGTCAGGGGGAGTAGCCAATCCATTCCCAGCGCCCCTTGGCGGATTTGGATTGTGTATTGAGTAACTGGGTACTCTAAGCGTATTGAGTAAACTCTGTGGGGTCCACCTTCATTCATGCATTTTATCCAACCCGTTCATCCATTTTACCAGATAATTTTAGGGCTTTAGCCAAAAAAAGAAGCCTATAAAAATATCATGTGGACCACACCAACGTAAACAGTGTGAATTGAACTTCTACTGTTGAAAAGTTCTTGGGGGCTACAGAAGTTTTAGATCAAGATGATATTTGTTTGTTTCCCTTCATCCATATCTGTTAGATCCCATGAACAGGTTGGATGAAAAATAAACATCACCGCGTGCCTTAGAAAGGTTTCAACGGTGGAAATCAATATTTCCACTGTTTCACGTGGTATGGTCCAGTTGAGGTGTGGATATACTTCAATTTTGGTCTCAACGCCTACAATGATCTTTAAAAATGTATGAACGGCGTGGATGAACTACATGCATTCACGGTGGGTCCAACAGAGTTTACTCAGTACCATAAGAGCGTACTGAGCAACTCAGTACGCAAGCCAATTTCTGCTGTCACTATCCAATCCGCGCCCAATTGGCAGGCGTTGCGCTGCAAGCTCAGGTGGGGCCCACTGTGATGTTTGTGAAAAATCCCCCCGTCCATCTGTTTTGTGAGTTCATTTTTGGACATGATGCCAAAAATGAACCGTATGTAAAGCTCAAGTGAGCCTAAAACGTGATAATTAAACATCCACAATTGAAATATTCGTGGGACCATAGAAGTTTTGATTCATGCCAATATATTTGTTTTCAGTTCATCACAATAGTACCGACGTTATTAACGGTATGGATTGCATCTAAACATCACTGTTGAACCCAAGAAGGTTTCAACGGTAGGAATTTCCCAAACCACATTTTCCTTTAGTACGGCTCACTTGAGCTTTGGATACCTTTCATTTTTTACAAGGAGTCCTAAAATGAAATCACAAAATCGATGGACGGAGAGGATTTCTCACAAACATCATAGTGGGCCCCACTTGCCCCACTTGAGTTGGCAGCGCATTAACCTTCCGCAGGAAATCCGCGTCCCTGATCCGCATGCTGCGGAAAGGGATTTGGCTACTCCCCTGCCGTGCTTTATGGGCCCCACCATGAGGTATGTGTTTCATCCATGCCGTCCATCTATTTTTATAGATAATTTTATGATATCTAGGAAAAAAAAAAGAGGTATATCCCAATCTCAATTGGACCACATTACAAGAAATAGTGTTGAATGAACTTTGACCATTAAAAACTTTTTGGGGGCCATAAAGATTTTGGAACAACCTGATCTTTGTTTTTTCCCTTCATCTGAGTCTTTATAAGCTAATTAACAGATTGGATGTCAAATAAACAGTATAGTGGGCCTCAGGAGGATTTAAATGGTGGATATCCAATCACTACTGTTTTCCCGTGGTGTGGCCCACCTTAGTTTTAGATCTACCTCATTTTTTGGTTAAAGCTCTAAAATAATATTTAAAAATTAATGGACAGAATGGATACAACAGATGCATCATGGTGGGGCCCACATAGCACCAGCATGCACCCATAGCCCAAGCCGTGGTGGGGTGGTGTGCAACCAAGTGAGCTTGCACTGTCCAAGCCCACCTGTGGGGTCCACCATGATTTATATATTTTATCCACTCCGTCCATCCATTTTAACAGATAATTTTAGGTCTTGAACCTAAGAAATAAGTATATCCAAACCTCAAGTGGACCACACCATAGGAAACAGTATAAATTGAATATTTACCGTTGAAAATATCTTGGGGGCCATAGAAGTTTTGGATCAAACTTCTATTTGTTTTTTCCCTTCATCCATGCCTGTGTGATCTTATGTACGGTTGGATGAGAAATAAACATCACTGTGGGCCCTAGAAAAGTTTTAATGGTGGAAGTTATTATTCAAACTGTTTCCAATGGTGTGGTCCACTTGATCTTTTGGTGGCCTTAAATTTTGGTCTCAATTGCTAAAATAATATGGAAAAACGGATGGACCGCATAGATAGACCAGATGCATTCTCGGTGGGCCCAACAGCGTTACTCAGTACGATAAGAGCGTACCGAGTAACCGAGTACGCATCCCCATTCATGCCCGCGGCCCTCCCGATCCCCAATTCGCGATAAAAACCCCAAATTCCCTCTCCCCTTTCGAAATTTTCGAAATTTCATTCCTTCCCACCGATTTCTCCGAGATTTTCAACCCGAAAGTCTCTCCCCCTCATCCCAAATCAAACAAAACCTCTATTTTCGAACAAGATCTTGGCCTGCAAGCGGTTTCCGCAACTTGCAGAGGATTTTTCGACGAAAAAAAAAGATATTTTTAGGGTTGAATCTTACCGGAAATGCCAATCTGCACTCAACAGCAGCTGAACTCGCGTCTTCCTCCAAATCCGGGCGAAAAAACAGGTATTTCTTATGTTTTTTTGTGATTTTTTCGTTGACAACCCCCCTTTTATCGATAAAAGTGGGTTGGTGGCTACAGTTCCCACCCGTGGTTGGTGGGAACAGTGATATATCGTCCTGATCTTCAAAATACCGATAATATCGGCGAGATTTCGGCGAAATCTGGAAACGAAACGAAATATTGGGGTTTCGGTGTCGCCAGTGCAGCGACACCGAAATTATCGGCGATATTTCGATAATATCGCCGACAATTTGAACACTGGTGGTAACTACCTTATATAGTTAGTGTTATTTATGGTCTACCATACACAACCTTTTTTTTTTTTTTTGAAGAATAACCATCTCTTTCTTACAGTGAAGATCTGTGTCATAGTTAATGTAGTTGCATTTGATTACTCTTTTGATGATGTTCAGATGAAGAACTTGTTTTGATGAATTTGATATTAATGTACATGCCTTGTTTTGTCAAAACAACCAGCTATATGCTCATAGGCACTTTTTGTTTCCTCTTTGAGTATTGAGGAATACAATGAATGTGTGATGGCAATAGTATGCTGTGAAGCACAGGCCTGTGTAAATCCTTTTTTTATTTTTATTTTTTCCAACGAAGATAATGTAGTTTTAGAATGATAAAATCCTTTTTATTTTTTGTTATTTTATTTTTTTTGTCCTTTCTTTCTAGCTGTTTTGATTTCTATTTTCCTTTGTTTTCAACAATAGAATTTTCGTGTACTATTGTCTTGATAGAGCAACTGTGATTTTTTAAAAGTTTATTTATTTATTTGCATTTCAGTTTTAGTAGTTTGGATAAGTATATAGCCTTATTCTAAGTATACAATAATTGCCAGTTATTTGTTTGGCATCCTTGCAACTCATTCATTACTTTTTGTGTTTTAGGATGCATTGCTCAAGAAACTTCTTGATGATGACTACTTATCAGAAGAAGGTTAGTATTAGATTGTTACCCTTCCAAATGCTATTTAAAGTGGTCTTTATAAAGCATTTTTAGAAGGTTTGGTTTTAGATTTTTATTATGTCCGTATACATTATATTATATTTTAGGTTTTATATGGTAGTTTGAAATATTGGGTTTTCCAATTTACTTGGACCAAACTGGAGTTTTCCAATCCTAATCTGTCCCAACCTGACCTGGACTCGGGTTGTTTAAGTCAGGTTTGGGTCAACCAAACCCAAGTTGCAGCCCAAAACTCAGACCTCTAATAAAGTTGCGTCTTAGGTCTTGACTGCTGGTTAATGCATGTTTACTTTCTGACTGAGCCTGGCAACTATGAGATTTTGCTACTTTTGGTTCATATGGCTGTTAATACAATTTGATATTATTATCATTATAATTGTCTATATATTACAGAATTATATGATCCTCAGGTCCTGAGTTCCTAACAGTGGGTCTTGTAGTCTGATGATCTAGACCTTTGATTTGATGGAGCCTCCTAGGTATAGTCGTATAGACCATGCCTCAGAAATATCTGGACTGGACAGTCCTAACCCTTTGCTCTGTTGTCAGCAAATAGATGATTAGGGAAACTGTTATAATGATCCAGATTCAACTGAACAAGGCCAAAGATTGGATGGATACAAGGGGGTCCATGTACGATAGGGCCCTTCCATCAATGATCTGGATAGCCAGATCCTGCACACCACTTCTAGGAAATCAGGATTTGAGGATAATACATATTCTGAACCAACTAACATATAATTCCTCAAACACATGTATTTGCACTTGTCATTTCTTTCTTTGGAATTCTTCAGGCATTGGAGCGGATGGGTCTTGTGGATGAAGTTGTCAATGATCCAGAGTGTGTTGCCATCTTTGTGACTATGATATCCACGTTGCTTTTGTTTTCATGACTAATCAAAACATGTTTATCACAATGTTAAAAAGAAAAAGAAAAAGACAATCATGTCTAGCACACATCCTTGAGAATTTTCAAAACGTCTCTCTTCATTTGGTCTTTATTTCAGCTTCGCGATGGCTAATGACCTTTACTTGTTTTTCGCTCTGCAACTACAAGTTCGAGTTCCGTGCTCGTGATGATAGACCAAGCCTGCCCATAATAAGTCTCAGGTTTTGTTTTTTTTTTTTTTCTCTTCCAGAAGATTGAGATTGTTTATTGCTTACCTCAGTGGTAGGGTCTGAGCCTATTCCTCAATGGTTGGCAGCCTCCATTTCAACTCTCAGGTTCAAGCTCAAGTTACCTATAAAAGAAAGATTGTTTATTGCCTACATTTATTTCAGTTTGAGAAGATACTACAAGTTCAAGTTCCTGCTCCTACAGGTGTTTTTACATGTTTGTGTACGCATACATGTATGTATAGTGTTACTCACAAATAATCCACGTGCAGATTGTGTATGTCTCATGACATATGATCCACTCGTTGGTTTGTTCTGTAGGCTCATTTAGTTTGTTTTTGCAATTTGTCTAATTCATGGACCATACTCAGCAAGTTTGATTGAGCAGTGCAATGTTTTAATATGTTGTATTCTGCAGAATTAATCAACTGATTCACAATTAGGGCTGCAACTTGGGTTTGGAACAATTGGAATTTGACTGATCCAACCTGAGTTTGGGTTGCTTCAGTCCTCGGGTCCGTTTAGGGTTGGAAAACTGCAACCCGATTGAAATCGAGTTGGGTTTGGGCTGAACAAATTCAAGACGGATTAAGTCAGATCGGGAATAATCACATGTTTTTGGGTTGGATCGGGTCAGTTTTGGGTTGAATATAGAGGATTGAGTTGGTTACATCACATCAAACTGCAACTTAGTTCACTTAGTTGATTCATGGTTCCATCATGTTCCAAGTGAATTGGGTACTCGGATGAGTCTGATGTGACTCTCTCTCTCTCTCTCTCTCTCTCTCTCTCTCTCTCTCTCTCTCTCTTTTATTTATATATATATAAATATGATTGCGTATTTTCTCATCGTATTTACAGGTAAGTCATGACGAACATTTGATATCTGGAAGCGTTGGCGAGCTGTGGGCAGTGTCGGAATGCAAGGTAATGCTGTTCCAAGGGACATTTCAGGATTACAAGAAGATGCTGTAGTCATCTTGATAAAAAACGAGGATGAATCGGCAAGCTATCGTTATTTCCTTCACTCGTAGAGCATAGATTTGTGAGAATTGGGACATTTTTTGTTAGCATGGATTTAATTATTGTATCAACGTTCTTTCTAAGATTGCTTTTAAATGGAGTTGTCATGATCTGTCGTGGCCAGGTGGGAACCTGGGATTAGGTATTATATATACAATTAATTTTTTATGGAAATACAGATTTCATTTTTGATTTTGATTTCAATTTTGATTTCTTCATTTTCGAATGTTTTGACTTACCTTTTCAAATAGGTTGGAGGGTTTGGGGCCTTGGAGAACATGTTTCTCAAATGGGTATTAAGCTAGTCTGGGATGCGTGCATGGATTAGGTAATCCATTTTCTTTTTTTCTTTTTTCTTTTTTTATTTGCAGTTGGTGATGGTTGGGGTTGGCAAGCAACCTTTCCCGACGGCTAAAAGCCGTCGGTGAAGGTCACTACCGACAGTTTTTAACGGTCGGCGTTGCCCTGTTTTTTTTGGTAACCTTCGCCATCATTTTTTTCTTCTAAACTGCTTCGATTGAAGTGTTAAGATAACAGTCTCAACGTCCAAGATATCTCTACCGCAACACAATATCCATCATATACTCATAAGATTTCGGAAGAGAATAACATGATTAAGGTTTTATTTTCTTCCTCCATCTTAACTTCAATACTTGCCAATTTACAAAGCAACTGATTAAACATGCTGATGTGTTCATTAAGATCCGACCCTTCTACCATCTTCAGATTATAGAATTGCTTATTCAGATACAGACGATTTGAGAGAGATTTGATCATGTACAAGCTTTCTAACTTCGTCCAAAGCTTCATGGCAGTATTCTGATCAAGGACATTATAGAAGACATCATTGGATAAATATAATTGAATCGAGGTTATTGCCCTCTGATTAAGTTCTTCCCACTCTTCATCGTTCATAGTCGCAGGGCGCTTTGCTATGCCAACGAGTGCCTATTGTAGCCTTTGCTAACCCAGAATGGCTCTCATATTTACATTTCACATTCAAAATAATTTTTCCTGGTGAATTTCTCTGATGTAGGACATGAAAATTAAATATGATATGCAAGATCTCAGGCTTTAAATTATACTAATTCAGAAACAATCACATAAAATTCCATATCCCACACAAAAGTTTAAACATTCAAGTAAGGGGAATTTGTGCGGGTCTAGGCCTAAGGCTAGGGTTGGATCAGTAAAATTATGGACCAAACGATACTCAAAAGGAAGTAAAAATCATTCACACATGCACAACAATCAGTCCCTAATCTAAGGGATTCACCAATTCCAATTCAGAGAACCCTAGGATAAGAAAATGGGCAAATAAATTGAAATTAATGCAATCTAGGGTTAGAGTTAGGGAGAATATGTATAAGAGGGGTAAAATAGGTGAAAATATGAACATGAAAATAGTCCCCGTGTGAGGACAGCGAGTCAGGCCTGTCGCACGTGTGCAGGGGTCTGGTTGCACGTGCGAAGGGGCGCTGATCGCAGAAAGCCCTCCTTAGCTTTGGTCGGCTAGGGGAGATCTTTAAAACTCTCAAGTTGTGTCGATCGCATGCGCGGTCTGTACGTAGTGCTCCGCCGAAGTTTCAGCCCTCCGATGATAGAGGATGGGGGTGAATTGAGATCAATGTGGCTTCGCACCATGATAGTTAGCCCTTCGATAAAGGGAGGGCTTCGCACCTAATTAGATTTCCACAACTCGAGAACTTAGAGGAGTAGAAAAATGCAGAATTTTTATTAAGCTTCAATGAGAAAAAAAAACTTACAAGGGATGCCTATTTATAGGAAAATCCTATACCTCAAAACTCGCGCCATGTGCGTAACCTATTACTTGGCGATGAAGTAAATAAAAATAAAAATAAATCAAAGAAATCTAAACCGTTTATGATATTTTAAATAACATTAATAAGCAAAACCTAAAATATGAGATTAATCAGATTAGTGGGCCACGATCATGAGATCCCATGATGGGCTTTATTTGACTATCGGGTCTACTCCAATGAACCAAAATTTCATCTTTTATCTTTGAGGCCCTCCTTGGACATCGTCATCAATCCAGATCGACGATGAGGCCCTCTTCCTTGCGTACGTGTGTAGGGGTGGCGTGCGTGTGCGCGTGATGTCCCCATCAACTCTCCCCGGCTGCGAAGATTTCACCACTGGCGAAACAAAACTCCTGAATCGCTTCAAGATATCAAGATCAAGTCTTTAAAGCTCCCCCTTAGTGAGCCACGTGCTGTCTGAAGTTGAGCGTGACTTCCATTTAACCAGGTACTTTTGAAACCCGCTGTCCGACGTTGAAACTATCTGATAGTCTAGAATATCATCTATTTTCTCTCTAGGTGTGTGAAGGTTATGTATGGGACGTAGAGACTGGGAAGAAAAGTCGGGAAGAGGCCATGTATCAAGGGACAGATCTGGGGAATCAGGATGGGGTGGGTAAAGGGCCAGACAAAGTATCAGGGGTCCCCTAAAAAATAACTAGATCCTCCACATTGAATGTGGAATTAATTCCCATGGAGGGTGGAAGATCTACCACATACGCATTGAGATCATTTCATTTTATAATTTTGAAGGGTTCAGTGCTGCACGCGTGTAATTTACGAACGACCCCCTGAGAATATTGCTTGGGCTTAATGCGGACCATCACAGAGTCCTCTATATTGAATTCCTTGAAACATTTATGTTGGTCTAAAGAAAATTTATAATGTTCATTACTAGTAGTGATCTTTCGCCTGATTTCTTGATGCATTGAATGGATGTGATGTGCAAAAGAATCTGTAGACTCTGATGGCCTATGAGACAATGACATAAGGACAAGATCAATAGGCTTTCTAGACTTGTAACCAGTAACGACTTCAAAAGGACGTAGACTTGTGGACCTATTGACAAAACTATTGAATGCAAACTCGGCTATGGGTAGTACGGCGTCCCATGTCCTGGTATGCTCCCCCTCTAAACATCTGAGCAAACTCCCTAGATTCCTATTAACCACCTTAGTCTGACCATCGGTCTGAGGGTGGTAGGCAGAAGAAAATTAGAGCTTTGTATTCATCATGTGCCATAATGCCTTCCAAAAGTAACTCATGAATTGCACGTCATGGTCAGACACTATAATTTTTGGTAACTTATGCAGTTTGATGACCTCACTAAAGAACAACTTGACAACGTCAGATGCATCGGAGGTCTTAGAATAAGGAATGAAGTGGGCCATTTTAGAAAAACGGTCTACGACAACAAGTATGGAATCGTGTTTTCGAATAATCTTGGGAAGTCCAAGCACGAAGTCCATACTGATGTCTTGCCAAGGGATGAATGAGACTGGAAAAAGGTGTGTATAATCCTGTATTTTATTTTTTTACTTTACTAGTTGACAAGTACGATATTGCTCTATAATTTTCGCTACGTCTTGCTTAAGGCTTGACCAATGAAACCTATCATTCACTATGACAATGGTCTTGTCTTGACCAAAATGACCCGCGACCCCTCCTGAATGTAACTCCCAATAAGAAAATCGCGGAGGGAGGTGCATAGTATGCATAAGCTGTCACTCCTAAACAAATATCCGTCTAAAAGCAAATACGTACTGCTAGCTCCTGATGAACTCTCTAACAACGATGCATATACAATTTCAAAATCTGGACACTCAGAATAATCTTCTTTAATGCGCTCGAGGCGGCCGGTAACTTTGACGCTCATGGAGTTGAGTAATGCGATTCGACGAATCAATGCATTGGCAGACTATTCTTTACGCCGACCTTGTGCTTAAGTATAAAAGTGTACTCTTGAGAAATTGAACCCACCTGGCATGCTTAGGGTTTAATTTCTTCTGAGAGTTCAGATATCTCAAGGCCTCATGATCTGAGAATAATACGAATTCTTGCGGCAGTAGGTAATGACGCTAATGGCGTAGTGATTGCACTACTGCATAAAATTTCTTGTCATAGGTGGAATATCTTTGTTTCGCCTTATTCAGTTTCTCACTAAAAAAGGTGACAGTGTGCCCTTCCTGACTAAGTACTCCTCCTATGCTAACTCTTGACGCATCACATGTGACTTTAATAGCTTTTGAAAAATCTGGAAGTCGCATGACTGGAGTTTCAATCATCTTGACCTTTATCTCCTTAAAGGCCTTCGAGGCTGCCTTTGTTTATTGAAACTCTCCCTTTTTTATGCAATTCGTGATGGGAGCCATAATGGAACTGAAATCTTGAATGAACTGCCTATAGAAGGTGGATAAGCCGTGAAAGCTGCGTACCTCATGTATATTGTGGGGTTTAGGCCAATTGACGATGGCCTTGACCTTATCGAGATCCGCCGATACGCCCTCAGCTGACGAAGACGCTGCTGACCCGTTTTGGTGCGGCTCGCGTGCGTTGTGTACCTTATGTACACGCTGTATAAACGGAGCCCATTGTGATGTTCTATCAAAATCCAAACCATCCATTTGTTTCCTCATCTTATTTAAACCGCCGAGACCAAAGTTGAGACAGTTCCAGATATCAGGTGGGCCCAGAATCAATGGTTTATGGGCTGATCTGTCAGTTGGAGTACTTCCATAGTGATCCGAGGGCTGAAATTTGATATGTACGGTTAATTTATGGCCCTCAGGCCATGTATGAAGTTTTGAGCCAATCAGATGGCGAGAACTATGTGATCTTGCATTTTTCACCCATTTCGGGCCTCTTTAACGTGAATGGGTTGATTTCCTCGGATCCCTGGTGTGTAATTCCATCGATCTTGGTCCCCTAGAGTCCGTCCCTTGCCTTGGGTGTCATCAGAGTGTCAAATCCATGGTTTAAGCACCCTTTTTCAGTTTATGCTTATAAATATACTCTGCATCACAAACATGATTAAATCAGGCTATTAAACGGTATCAATGATTGTAAATCCATGCAATAACTGGGTCTGATATGCAATATTTGACCCTCAACAAGCTTCAATGAGAAAAAAACTTACAATGGGAGCCTATTTATAGGAAAACCCTATACCCCAAAACTCGCGCCATGTGCGCAATTATTACTTGGTGATGAAGTAAATAAAAATAAAAACTAATCAAAGAAATCTAAACCGTCCATGATATTTTAAATAACATTAATAAGAAAAACTTAAAATATAAGATTAATCAGACTAGTGGGCCACGATCATGAGATCCCACGATGGGCTTTATTTGACTATCGGGTCTACTTCAACGAACTAAAATTCCATCTTCTATCTATGAGGCCCTCCCTGGACGTCGTCATCAATCCAGATCGACGGTGTGACCCTCCTCCTTACGTACGTGTGTAGGGGGTGGTGTGCGTGTGCGAGTGATGTTCCCATCAACTCTCCCCGGTTGCGAAGATTTCACCACTGGTGAAACAAAACTCCTGAACCGCTTCAAGATGTTAAGATCAAGTCTCTAAAGCTCCTCCTTAGTGAGGCACGTGCTGTCTGAAGTTGGGCGTGACTTCCATTTAACCAGGTACTTTTGAAACCCCCCGTCCGACGTTGAAACTATCTGATAGTCTAGAATATCATCTATTTCCTCTCTAGATGTGTGAAGGTTATGTATGGGAGGTAGAGGCTGGGAAGAAAAGTCGGGAAGAGACCATGTATCAAAGGACAGATCTGGGGAATCAGGATGGGTGGGTGAAGGGCCGGACAAAGTATCAGGGGTCCCCTGAAAAATAACTAGATCCTCCACATTGAATGTGAAACTAATTCCCATGGAAGGTGGAAGATCTACCACATATGTATTGAGACCATTTTGTTTTATAATTTTGAAGGGTCCAGTGCTGCACGCGTGTAATTTACGAATGACCCCCTGAGAATATCGCTCGGGCCTAATGCGGACCATCACAAAGTCCCTTTACATTGAATTCCTTGAAACATTTATATTGGTTTGAAGAAAATTTGTAATGTTCATTACTAGTAGTGATCTTTCACTTGATTTCTTGATGCATTGATTGGATGTGATGCGCAAAAGACTCTGTAGACTCTGATGGCTTATGAGACAAAGACAGAAGAACAAGATCAATAGGCTTCCTAGACTTGTAACCAGTACTTCAAAGGACGTAGACTTGTGGACCTATTGACGGAACTATTGAATGCAAACTTGGCTATGGGTAGTACAACGTCCCATGTCCTGGTATGCTCCCCCACTAAACATCTAAGCAAACTCCCTAGATTCCTATTAACCACCTCAGTCTGACCATCGGTCTGGGGGTGGTAGGTAGAAGAAAATTAGAGCTTTGTATTCATCATGTGCCATAATGTCTTCCAAAAGTAACTTATGAATTGCACATCATGATCAGAAACTATGGTTTTTGGTAACCCATGCAGTTTGATGACCTCACTAAAGAACAGCTTGACAACGTGAGATGCATCGGAGGTCTTAGAACAAGGAATGAAGTGGGTCATTTTAGAAAAACGGTCCACGACAACAAGTATGGAATCTTATTTTCGAATAATCTTGGGAAGTCCAAGCACGAAGTCCATACTGATGTCTTGCTAAGGGATGAATGAGACTAGAAAAGGTGTGTATAATCTTATATTTTGTTTTTTTGCTTTACCAGTTGATAAGTATGATATTGCCCTATAATTTTGGCTACGTCTCGCTTGAGGCTTGACCAATGAAACCTATTATTCACTGTGGCAATGGTCTTGTCTCGACCAAAATGACCCGCGACAACTCCTGAATGTAACTCCTAGACAAGAAAATCGCGGAGGGAGGTGCGTAGAATGCACAAGCGGTCACTCCTAAACAAATATCCGTCTAAAATCAAAAACTCACTGCTAGCTCCTGACGAACTCTCTAACAACGATGCATACACAATTTTAAAATTTAGACACTCAGAATAATCTTCTTTAATGTGCTCGAGGCTGCCGGTAACTTTGACGCTCATGGAGTTGAGTAATGCGATTCAACGAATTAACGCATTGGCAGGCTTATTCTTTACGCTGGCCTTGTGCTTAAGTACAAAAGTGTACTCTTAAAGGAATTGAACCCACCTAGCATGCCTAGGGTTTAATTTCTTCTGAGAGTTCAGATATCTCAAGGCCTCATGATCTGAGAATAATACGAATTCTTGCGGCAATAGGTAATGACGCTAATGGCGTAGTGATTGCTCTACCGCATAGAATTCCTTGTCATAGGTGGAATATCTTGTTTCGCCTTATTTAGTTTCTCACTAAAAAAGGCGACAGTGTGCCCTTCCTGACTAAGTACTCCTCCTATGCCAACTCTTGACGCATCACATGTGATTTTAAAAGCTTTTGAAAAATATGGAAGTCGCATGACTGGAGCTTCAATCATCTTAACCTTTATCTCCTTAAAGGCCTTCGAGGCTACCTTTGTCTATTGAAACTCTCCCATTTTTATGCAATTTGTGATTGGAGCTATAATGGAACTGAAACCTCGAATGAACCGCTTATAGAAGGTGCCTAAGCCGTGAAAGCTACGCACCTCATGGATATTGCGGGGTTCAGGCCAATTGATGATGGCCTTGACCTTATCAAGATCCGCCGATACGCCCTTAGTTGACACAATAAAACCTAAGAAGATCACACTATTAGACAAAAACGTACACTTCTTTAAGTTGGTGTACAAGTTCTCAGCCATAAGGACATAAGGATCCCACAAACCTGCCTCAAGCGGTTAAAGTGTTGCTCCTTGGTCATGCTGTAAATCAAGATATCATCAACGTATACAACCAAGAACTTCCCCATAAAGGGCTTCAACACTTAGGTCATCATATGCATGAAAGTGCTTGGGGCGTTAGTTAACCCAAAAGGTATAACTAGCCACTCGTATAGCCCATCCTTTGTCTTGAATGCCGTCTTCTACTCATCGTTAGGGCGTACACGGATTTGGTGATAACCACTTTTGAGGTTAATTTTTGAGAAGATAGTAGCATTGGCCATTATATCCAACATGTCATCAAGACGGGGTATGCGAAACTGACACTTGATTGTAAATTTGTTGATGGTCCTATTATCAACACACATCCTCCATGTACCATCCTTCTTAGATGTAAGAAGGGCGGGCACGGCACATAGGCTCATGCTCTCTTGAATGAAACCCTTCTTTAGGAGCTTGTCAATCTACCTTTTCAACTCAGCATGCTCCATTGGGTTCATTCTGTAATGTGGGAGGTTTGGTAGAGTCGCCCTAGGGATGCTGTATATCTCTCATAGGGGGAAGCTCATTCGGTAGATCATCAGGAAAGACATCATGAAACTCATGTACTACCTGAATGGCCTCGGTGGGTAACTCTACACTAGCCTCTGGTACACTCTTCCTAGCCACAAGGGCTAATACCATCGAGTTCGCCTCCGTTTCTCACACAAAATCTTTGGCATTTAGAATATGGAGAAGTTTAGACTTGGACTTCGACCCATTCAATTCTTTTGAGCCGTTCACACCACTTTGTGTGATGGACTCTTTTCTAGTAGTGTTCTTGAGTGGCAGTGGATTTAGCTTGACCTTCTTACCCTCGAACCAGAATGTACACACATTTGAATGACTAAATATGGTAACATTTTTGTCATAGAGCCATGGTCTACCCAGAATGATATGGCCAACATCCATGGAAACAATATCACACCAAAGTGTGTCTTTATATGACCCAAACTGGATCGGAACAAGACAACGGTGCGAGACTGGAATGGAAGTTTCATCAACTTAGGAGACTCTATAGGGTTAAGGATGAGCTTCCAACTTTAAGCCCAAACCACTCATAGTGCTAGTCGATGCCATGTTGGCACAATTACCATTATCCACGATCATCTTACAGTTCTTTTCTCCACATTTTGCGTAAGTATAGAAGATTGTGTTACGAAGCCAATCGTCAGTATTCTTGACTTGAGCAAAGGAGCAATGCACAACTGCGAGGGTCGCAGACTCTTGCGCCCCCTCTTTATCATCACTAGGGGTTTCTACTGTCTCATATTCTTTCTCCTCATTGTCACTCTCTGGGGGCACTACTTCTACTTGTCCATCAATAAGGAATACTTTGGTGTCCTCTCTCGTGCTGCACTGGTGGGCAAAGTGACCAAACCCCTGACATCTAAAACACTTAGTTGCTCCACTTCCACGTGAGCTAGACCCGACAATTTCTTTACCCTTATCATCCTTGGGCTTAAGTTGAAAACTATTGGAAGGTTTGCTTTGGTATCCAGTGTTAGGTTTAGCCCCAGAGGGGTTGGCCTTAACACTAGAATGACAAAAGTCAAATCGCCTCCCACAGATGCATTGAGGTATTGCTCGACATCTAACACTTCTTGATACAACTGCTCAATAGTGTCTATATCTTTGGTGAACAATTCTCTCCTAATGTCAAGACGAAGGCCCATTTTAAAACGAGCAATGGTGAGTACGGGGTCCTTGTTAACCTCGCAGTGGGTCAAGTACTCTTTGAACTTCTCAATATAGTCAGCAACACTCATGGAACCCTGTCGAAGAGACTACCACTCCTCAACCAACTGCAAGTGATAAGAGAAAGGGAGGTACTTCTCTTTAAGTGTTTTTTCATTTCTCCTCAATGGACTATTGAGAATTCCCTTACTCTTTCTTTCTTTCGCTCTACCGTCGCCCAGAACCTCTTTGCTTGGCCCACAAACTTCATCTTGGCGAATTGGACTCGTCGAGCATCCGACATGTCATACCAGTCACATTAGTGGTCCATATCCGCCAACCAATCTAAAAAGGCTTTAGGGTCCAAGTGGCCATCAAACGTAGGTGCATCTACTTTAACTCCCTTGAGGAGTTGTACGTCTGGGTCATATTGGTCATGATGTCCCTCGTGGGGTGGGTGCACAGGTGCGCGCCCATGACCAACTCCTTAGCTGCTTCCATTCATTGGTCTAACCTCTTGACCACCAGCCTGAGATTGGACATCTTCCCCAATGGTGGGGTTTGTCCCGAGGAAGGCTTCTAGTTGGGTAATATGATCATTAAATTGGTCAAGGCGTAGATCTATGTGTTGTTCCAAGCGCTTACTCAAAGAATCAACCTGCTGAGTTAACTTGTTCACTGATTCTTGCAGGTTTTCATGTTTAGTGTAGGGTGCAAACCAAAACCACGACCCGTACGTGTGGGCATACAACTGCTAATCCACCGAGGACTTTCTACTATGAGTATACGCAACTAAATGAGACTAAATGATCCTATGAGACTCTATATGAGGGAAACTACACTGTGCTACTAAAATCCAGCAATATAGTTGTCGAAATAAGGGAATAACATAAAGTTACAGCAATGTGAATTGCTAGCTTCTCGATAACAGAAATTTCAGCAACTAATATTAGTAACTACGGACTTCTAAACAGTTATATATGATGAAACTGGATGCATGATGGACTTAAACAAACTACCCTAAACATGTAATGCATTCTCTTATAAGAACCCTAGGCTCTAATATCAAATTTGATGTAGGACATGAAAATTAAATATGATATGCATGATCTCATGCTTTAGATTATACTAATTCAGAAACAATCACATAAAATTTCACATCCCACACAAAAGTTCAAACATTCAAACAAGGGGAATCTTTGTGAGTCCACCAGGCCTACATAGGCTAGGGGTAGATCAGTAAAATTATGAACCAAATGATACTCAAAGGGAAATAAAAATCATCCACACATGCACATCAATCAGTCCCTAATCCAAGGGATTCACCAATTCCAATTTAGAGAACTCTAGGGTAAGAAAATGGACAAATAAATTGAAAGTAATGCAATTTAGGGTTATGGTTAGGGAGAATAGGTATGAGAGGAGTAAAATAGGTAGAAATCTGAACATGGAGATAGTCCCCACACGAGGATAGCGGGCTAGGCCTGTCGCACGTGCACAGGGGTCTGGCTGCACGTGCGAGGGGGTGCTGATCACGGAAAGCGCCTCTTGGCTCTAGTCGGCCAGGGGAGAGCTTCAAAACTCCTAAGTTTCGTGTCGATCGGATGCACGGTCTGTGCGTGGTGCTTCGTCGAAGTTTCAGCCCTCTTGTAGGAATCTAAAATTCTGCTGTAAAGAGGAAAACTATTGCAATAAAGGACAGATTTGAAGCGCGAATGATGGTAAAAGATGAGAAATAGAGATGGTAGAGGATGAGGGCAAATCAGGATCGATGTGGCTTCGCACCACGGTAGTTAGTACTTCGATGAAGGGAGGGCTTCGCACCTAATTGGATTTTCACAACTCGAGAACTCAGAGGAGTAGAAAAATGTAGAATTTTTATTAAGCTTCAATGAGAAAAAAAAACCTACAAGGGGTGCCTATTTATAGGAAAATCCTATACCCCAAAACTCGCGCAACCTATTACTTGGCGATAAAGTAAATAAAAATAAAAACTAATCAAAGAAATCTAAACTGTCCATGATACTTTAAATAGTATTAATAAGCAAAATCTAAAATATGAGATTAATCAAACTAGTAGGCCACAATCATGAGATCCCATGATGGGCTTTACTTGACTATCAGGCCCACTCCAACAAACCAAAATTCTGTCTTCTAGCCAGGAGGCCTTTCCTCGACATCGTCATCAATCTAGATAGACGGGGAGACCCTCCTTCTCCCTGCGTACGTGCGTAGGAGGGCGGCGTGCGTGTGCATGTGCGCGTGATGTCCCCATCATTTTCTATCTCATACTTCATGATTAATCCTTTCATTGCCATGTCTCAGATTCAAACCCAAATCCCAATGTATAGATCTGTTATCACTTGTTGGGGAACTGAAGAAGCAAGCACCAAGTCCAATCAAACAAGCGAGAAACAAATGCCAACAAAACAACATAAAGAATACACGATTTTACGTAAAAAATCCTTGCGAAAAAAAAATCACGGCATAAAGCGACAAACAATCCACTATGAAAGTGAAAGTACCAGAGATGAAATCAACTTATAGATATGAAAAAATCCTAGCTTCTCTTTAGAACAAGCCTTATGTTCTTAGAATTACCCTAATCCTACATTACACACACACACACACACACACACACACACACACACACACACACACATATAGTGTTACATCCAGAATAAAAAATAAATCATGCAATTACACAAAACTGTGTGCGCCATCAATTGATGAATTTCGTTAATTGACACGGATCGAGTGACCATCGATTGATCGATAGTCACATATTCGATCAATTGAACATGCTCGAAATCATCCAAAGAATGAACGAATTGTTTAACTCAGAGTTTTTTTTTTTGATCAATCGATTAGTCTGGTCAATCGATCGAAACCCCCTGTTTCTACATTGATTGAAGACATCCAATCAACAGTCTTGATAATAAGTACAACTTGAATTGATATAAGGTGTCTAGGTGTAATGTAGCTATTCACGTGTATGGGAGAGGTCATGGTTTGCTAGAGTGTCCATGTCTCCGTCAATTTGATGGGGAAGAAATTAGAGAGGAGATTTGCGGTGGCATGTATAAACGTAATATATTAAAGAGCCTAATATGATGCATTCCATTAGTCTTAAGACTTTTCATGTGTTGATTAGGTTCTTAACAATTGGTTTTAGAGATAAGCCACGTCCTCATAGAGTAGGCCACCGCAAACATCGGCTACATAGAGTGCAGTGGAATGTTATGATCCCAATGATTTAAATAGCCGAGCATGACCTGTTAAATAAGTCCTTGAGGTTTTCGGACATCCAACTTGAACATGCTCCGAACCAAAGTCATTAGTGGTTGCATGTAGCAAGGTTGGTTATCTACAGGGAATTTTCCAATAATTCATGTGTGGGCCAACTCATGATCACGCCAGCCCGTTTCTTGTGCGAGGCATCTTCTCGGTGGGCCCTAACTGATGAATTGCTTGGATCTCATTCACATGAGTCATGAACTGCAACATCATGCTCAAGCTCTCATCCAGCTGAGAAAGCAAATCTTTTTCATCCTTTAAGATGTACAAGTTACTTCTTTGTTATGTGAAAAAAAGAAAGCAAAATTGACGCAGTGAGGACGTGTAGAGGTTGAGCACCGTCTTCTTCAAGGATAACTACTCCGAATTCACAGAGCTTATCTAGACTCCTCACAGAGACTTCTCGAATCTACAAGGAAAAAAAAAACAAGCAAAATAGAAATAAATTCTATAAAATTCATAATTTGATTGATATCTGAATAAATGAGCTTACGCTACTTTAAATAGGGATACTAAGCCATGGAAGAAGTTTCGGAATTAAACTACAACTAAAACTCCTAGAATTTGCGACTTACTATAAATAGTAAATAGATGGTTGTAATTCCTACTAGTGCGCATGGTTTTTGGCCAAAAATAGTAAGTGTCCTATTTAGCTTCACCGCGCTGTTCTCCTAATTTTTTAAACATTTTTCATGTTGGGCGTAACTCCTAAAGCCCAAGGGATGAAGAGTTATATTCAAACTAAAAATTACTATAATTAGTAAAAACGAAATTAAAACATGAATTTGACCGTCAATCTAATGGTATTTCGCAAATTTGGCATGGGCAACCGGGCATAGTGGGATTGGGTGGCTTAAGTAGCTCGTCCTAGCCCAAAATCATATACGGTACGTCTGATAGTTCATTCTGGTTTGCGGGATATGTCCATTTTAAGTTCTGGTGGTCCAGATCATCTCCACCTCCGATCAGGCCTTTTCTGATCCATCTTGGCCATGAAAATGTCCGCAACCTGCTCTACTTCAAAAACTACTCGACGTCCTTACCTGGCAAGAACCAAACGAAGTCACTCGCCTGAGTCAAGAACCAAACGGAGTTGCCGGAGTCAAGAGACCCGTGAGTGATAAGAAAGAGTGTGAAAGAGCACAATTCAAACCCGTCCCAACCGATGAATAGCCTGGATCGTGCTCACGTGTCATGAATTGCCACATTTATCTTCTTCTCAGCCTTTAGATATACATATTCCTTAGTTGGCAATTCAAGCTCTGATCCAACAATGATCTTCTCAGACTTTAGATGTACATATTCCTTATTTCTTTGCTTTTCAAAAGCAAAAGTACTCAGATATCATTGCCTGGCAAGGACCAAACACTCGCTTGAGTCAAGAGACCCTTGTCTAGGAAGAAAGTGAAAGCCAACCTTATTTATTTATTTATTTTTTCACACACACCCCACATAAGCACTTACACCCATGACTCAAGTGTCCAAACATAGAGCGTCTAGCACTAAGCCATGCATCAAGACCCGACGCTATCTAAGATCTAAGAAGAAAGTGAAAGTCTGAAAGTTGCTCAATTAGAACCCATGGCAAACAGAAGCTTCCAGCTAACCACAGATTATTATGTGTTTAACCAAAATTTTATATTTATACATTTTAACCGTCTATTATTAGTAAATTAAAATTCTAATTTAATTATTAAATATCAAGTCAAGTCGATATA
This sequence comes from Magnolia sinica, assembly GCF_029962835.1. Classification (NCBI taxonomy): domain Eukaryota; kingdom Viridiplantae; phylum Streptophyta; class Magnoliopsida; order Magnoliales; family Magnoliaceae; genus Magnolia; species Magnolia sinica. The sequence continues at coordinate 39,682,449 of NC_080590.1, read as the reverse complement.
TGTCTTCAAGTTGCATGTCTTAAACTTTCCCGTGGGCATAGACATTTTATCAGTGCCTATTTTTCTCATGTGCGTGCGTGTGTGGCCCATTTGATGAATGGACAGGCCTGACTTTTGGGCACTGACCCAGCAGATTCACCTACTTCAGTCATTCCTCGTGGAAGTCACCTCACCACTTATGACGCATGAAGGGGCATGATGCATGAGACCGATCACTGTCTTCTTCAGGGGATATCTACTCCGAATCCATAAAGCTCTTTGGATTCTTCACAGAGTGTCCTTGATTCCACAAATGATAGAAGTAAAAATAATTGATTGATGATAAAAAAATAAAATTACAGTCCTTTAAATAATGAGCTCAAACCTAAGATAAAAATTTAGACACAAACTCCAACTAAAACACTTAAAAAAATATGACTTACTATAAATAGTAAACTAACTATTTGTAGACAGTCTCCATTCCTACTGGACTTCATGATTTTCAGCCAAAAAAATTAAGTGTCCAATTTCGCCTAACCACTTATTCTCCTAATTTTTCTAAGCACTTCTCATATTGGGCACGGCTCTTACAACTCAAAGGATCAAAAGTTATACTCAACTAAAACTCACTATTTATAGTAAAAATGAAAATAAGGACTTTTGACCGTCGATCTGATGGAATCTCGCAAATCTGGCATGGGTAACCAGGTGTAGCAGGGTTGGCTGGTTAAAGTAGCTTCTCCTACTCCAAAATCATATTTGATATGTTGAGAAACTCATCCCAGTTTGCGAGATACACGACTGTTCTAAGGTTCTATCAGCCTAGATCATTTCCGCCATGGATCAGGCCTTCTCTGGTCCATCTTTGCCATGAAAGTGTCTGCAACCCACTCTACATCAATTTAGCATTTAAGGCCGGATAAATGAGTGTAAATGGGTTTTAAATGCATTGAAGAGGGTGTCAATGGGACCGTGAATTCGAATCCTTCATAGAAGGTGAGATTTGGGTATAAATCTACTGAGTTGTATACTCTGGCCGAGTTTCAGGGTTCACAAACTTGAAACCAGAAACTGTACCTGTAAAATAATTATAACTCTGAAATTGAACCGTCCAACTGGTGGGCCTTACTTTGGGTTGTTCATTAAAAAGATAAATGATACAGTAAGTGGTGATTGAAAAGCATCATGTGGCCTTATTTCAATAAACTGGCATCCACAAATCAAGGTCATATTTGTTCAACCAATTTGGTTTTTGGTAGATTTCAGAATTATTATATCTACCATTCCAATCTGTCAGCATATCAAGCTTCATACACCCAGAGAATCAAATAAATGCAATGCATTCCAATTACAAGCTGTCAAATAAAATATTTAGAATCCAATGCATTTCAATCACCGGCTACCAAATAAAATTGTAGATTGGATTCCATTTGCCTTTACTTACAAGCTCCCAAACAAGCCCTTGGAAGTAATAGGGGTTTCAACATGAGGTTGTGGATTCGAATACCCATTATCAGTTCAACGGTCTGGATCTCCAAATTATATGTAAAAAAAGAAAAAAAGGAAAAAAAAAAAAAAAACAAAACGACTCCTCTGCACTCGAGTTAAATTTCTCCCTGAAATGAAGCTCAATTGTTTTAGTCTTCCTCTAGGCTGCAGTGTTCTCTAGAAGAGTGGCGTGATCCGAACCATCCATTTCATAGGCACTATGGTGGATTGCTGGTAAAAAAAAAAAAAAAAAAAATTGAAAAAAAATGCTGTCTGGACATCTTGTTCTATTACTGTTCTTCTTGAATCAAAATGAAAGCTGACCACTAGCTCTGACTCACTGCCAAGTATTTTAAAATATCTTGGGAGGGTATTATACAACACTTTTCTATAAGTGGGGCCCACTATTCACTGATCCAAATGATTAACATTAACATGTATGGGTCCCTAAACTTTGATTAACAGAATCCAAACCACTGAGTGTTTTTTTTTTTTACATAGATTTCATCAGCTCCCCATTAAATGTCCGATAATCAGGGAATTACGACATCAGTTCGGTGTAACTTTTAGTTTGTGAACCATCTGTAGTGGACCCCAGGGCTTGAACAGTTTAGTTTCAGTTAAGTGCAGGCTACACAATTAATATTCGCATGCATGAGTATAAACCATCACTCAAGGCAAGAATATTAAAAAAAGATGGTACAACCTAATGAGAAATATACAGGATGCTTTCTAAAATTTCCATGATTTTGGCATTTTACTTTTACTTTAGTAAAGAAAATAAAAGACAATCAGGCCAGTTGTAAGACGGAGCGAATTTCTCATGTGGGACCCGACCAAATGGTTTTTTTTTTTTTTTTTTTTTGTAATGTACACACTTGGGCAGTATATGAAGAAGATAGTTGCTAGGAAGCACTTATTACCTACCTTGCCGCAAGCAAACCTAGCATTCCGAGCTCACTCACTCGAAAATGGCTTCCCCACATCATAATGCTGAACTCGTCCAAGGAGGAGGCCAGTCGGACGTGCAGACTACTTCAGGTGGACAACAAATCCAATCTGAAACCGGGGGGATCACAAAAGATGGCGTGGCAAACCAGGCAGATGATCTAAAGAAGAAAGTGTTCCGGTTGGCCATGGAGAGCAAGTGGAAGGAAGTGTTGTATATGTACAAAACGTATACGCAGATCCAAGGGGAAAAGATCACCAGCTCAGAGGACACGTTATTGCATATAGCAGTCACTGATGACAAGACATACATAGTCAGAGCGCTTGTGAATGCAGTGAGCGAAAATAAAATCCTAGAGATGCGGAACGACATGGGAAACACTCCACTCCACTTGGCAGCGGCAACGGGAAAGGTAGAAATGTGCAAATGCTTGATAGAGAAACACTGGCAACTGATTGAGATCCGCAACAAAGAAGGGGAAACGCCACTCTTTGTGGCTGCTCTACACGGCAAAAACGAAGCATTTCTCTACCTACTTTTTCAATGTCCCACTGGAAAGCAGAGTGAGTATTGGAGGAGGAGTGATGGCAATAGTATTCTTCATGTGGCCATTTCTGGGGAGTACTTTGGTAAGTTTTTACACAAAGCCATAACTTGACTACACGTAACCGAAATTTATCAGTCGAAATAGTACTGGGACCCATTTTAGATGAGTCATAGAGTGTAAATTGATGGTTGGTGGACATCTAATGAGTGGGTAAAATGCAAAAATAGCCCCCACGAATGTTTGTTGAATTTGCATTTATGATCTATCTGCATTGGGTCCCATGAGTCGACGTTTGCAGCGTGTCAAATTTCAGAGTGCAATAAATAAATAAAAATAAAAGCACTTATATTTTCTTACTTTTTCTTGTAAGGTTTGGCCTTCGAGATGATGAAAAAGTGCACAAAAATTTCACCGGAAAAATCCACAAATGTCTCAGTTGATCTTGCTAACATTAGGAACGAGAGAGGGCAGACACCTCTCCATGTTCTCGCAAGTAATCCTTCGGCTTTCGAAAGTGGAAGTCACTTGCGAAGACTCGAGAAATTCATCTACCATCGTAAGCCTCTCTTCCTCTGTGTGTGTGTGTGTTGTGGGCGTCCCTTGCCTCATATGATAGAGTGGGTTTAATGGCCAGAGTATCTAGTATGTTGGGCCTCGATGTAGTTGGGCCATAATTATGATTAATTGAAATGAGGTGAACTCATTATAAGTTGTCTAACAAACAAATCTTAGGCCCTGTTTGGTAGACGCCTAAAAATGAATTCATCTCATTTTAATTAACAGGAATTATGTATCAGAGATTTTACCTCTGACAGATAATGAGCTGGTATTAGAGTTCAAGATATTTAATACTTAATTATTATTAACTAAAATGAGATGAACTCATTTTTTTAGGAGTCTACCAAACAGATCTTTAACCTGTTAATTTGTCACCAGAGTGTAGACACGTAAAAAGAGAAATAGGATGGTCCACCTATAGTGTCACCAGAGTGTAGACACGTAAACAGATCTTACTGTCATGAAGACATTTTGATGCATGGTCTACCCATAGTGGAACTGAACTATTGCCCAATTTGTAAGAATTGGAAAACTAAATGCTACCCATGAAGATGGAAATGTTGACGAACATGGCTGGCAATGACCCAGACTTCGCTGGGCCTTGAATGGCCTGCATTTTAGGGCTTAAAACTCAAAATGCGTCCAATTTCTAGCCTAATTTGGTATTTTGTAGCTCTACGTGCACACGAGCACTTAATACTCATCCACGCTGATGTACACAGCGGCCTCTTCCCACTTCTGTTAATCAGGTAGCGTTTCCTACAAGCATTAAAAAAAAAAAAAAAATAAATTTCTGGGATACTTTATGGTAGGTCGAAATCATGGCACCCATTTTATTTTATTTTTTGTTGGGGGCCACCCTTAAGCTGCTTTGGATGGTATGATAATTGATAACCGGTTGAATAGTTACCTTTATAAAAGTTTTCTAGCCACCCTTTACTAACATATATGAGCTAACATGTCAAGTGTATGAGACATGTGAGTGACCTATGTGAAGGAATTCTATTGTGAAGAATTGTTGGGAGAATTTCAAAATAATTCATTTTTTTACGGGGTGTTTAGATCATAAATTAATTAAGCTACTTATGCTTCAAGTAGCTTATCTTGGTTTTTACTCATTAATCTGAAGTAATTAACTTTAAGTAAAACAGTTGTTTACAATTGATCTTATACCAAACTTATCTCAAATAAGTTATCTACTGATGTAAGTGTGTGTGTGTGTGTGTGTGTATAAAGAGTAGAAAAAGAAACTTATTTGGTGGTATCCAAACGGGCCGTTTGTGTTAACAAAGCTCTTGAGAAAAGCGACTTTTCTTTCGTTATGGGAAAGAATAATCCCACATGCAAAGTGGACAATTGTGATTTTTAAGCCATGCATTTGATCCAATAGCCTGCATTGATATGATAAATAGTCTAAATCTTGGCCAAATCTACTAAAACAATGTAGTCTGAATATCCATTTTTAGTGAGATGGAATCATAAATTCCCGGTTCAAAACTTTGGCAGTTTTTTTTAATTCTTCTATTTGTATAACCACTCAGGGGTCATTTATGCCGCGTTTGGATTGTAAGTTACTTAAGATAAGTTACTAATCAGATAAGTAACTTATATATATATATATATATATATATATATATATATATATATATATATATATATTGGTTACTACTTATTTATCAGCCAATTAGTAGATAAGTATGTTTAGTTGTTGATGCAGAAATCTGGTTCACCCTTTCATCGAACCACTGGACTCGGAAATTTGCACACAAAGAAGACAAAGGAGACCCTGTCTATGGCAGGGAACCCTTTGATGCCAAAGTTAGGCTAGGAATCTAGGTCAAGTCCTGTGGACAGGATTTCTTTGGTGAGATTGTGCGTACCTCTTAGTGTAGACGAGTCCCCTATTTATAGTGTAGAGGGGTCATTATTGGGATTAGTAACGGTTCTCGATCACAAGCGCAATCCTTACGTATGTTTCTCAAATGTTACGCGGAATTCATGGGGGTGATAAGTGTTGAAGTGGTCGGCCCTAAAATCATGTGACGGATAGTCGAAGCTGAGCTGGGTCAAGCTCCTGATCAGTCGGGCTGACGTCCATGGTTGGCTCAAGGTGGTCTTTCGCATTGACCGTCGTTGCTTGACTGACCAATTCCTTGGGCACGAGGGGCAGGCTTATTTCCTCGGTGAGATTTGTCATCCTGGATGACCATCCCCTCGATCTCGTCGAACCGTCTGGTCTCCTGGTCACCTATCGAGGGCTAGCCGAGTCGGGTCCTCGATCGATCAGGCAGATTGGATAAATCTGGGCGTTCCTCAGGGGTCAGACATGCTCAGTATGAACGTGGAGATATATGATGTCGTGGCCTCGACTCGGGAGGTCGTCGTCCGTTATCGTTCAGATCGATTTGAGATAGGATTGTTCAGAAGCCCTTTAGTCATGATCAACCTTGGTCCTTTCTTCCAATCTTGGGTCAGGAAGTGCATGTTTGTGAGTCCGAGCTAACCCCATGAGTGTTCAGACCACTTTCACCCATAACAGAAACCCCTTACTTCTGAGTTCATAGTGCGAGCTCAAGAAGTAAGTCGGTGAAATGGGGTCAGGAAGACGAGCTGTCTTGCATTTATTGTTAGTGGACGAAAAGGCACGAGAATCAAAGGAAATCTGCAATGATGGCTTCGCGCGATCGAGGTGGCGTACACTGTCGCAGTAGCTTTTTCGGCTTCTACCCTGTAAGGTGTAGACGCTTGGCACTACTCGGGAAGTTGGAATAGAAAGGCGAATGGGGAGCTGCTGTGTGTAAAGTGGTGATCGCCAAGATGTCTCTTCGTCTGTGGCATTTAATGCAGGCCATCAATGCTCGCGACCGAGGAGACCTATAAAAGCGGGAGACCCTGCAGGCAGCTCGGCTATTTGCATTTCGTTCTTCCCTTTTTCTTAGCTCGTCCTTGCATTGCTGACCACTCATCAGAAGGTGAGATAGATAGTCGATGAGTGCGACTAGGTTGAGGCGGCATTCAAGGAGAAGGCCACGGAGGTCGATGCCCTTAAAGTGGGCCTACAAGAGAAGGTGGTCAAGGCAGAGGCTCTGAAAGGGGCCCTGGACCGTACTAGGGAGGAGCATGATGCTCTGAAGATCCACTTGGATGAGGCTAGATACAAGGAGGGCCTGGTGTTGGCCAAGCTTTAGGGGATGAAGGCTCATCTCGGCTTGGCATAGGCTGAGCTGGAGAGGGTGAAGGCGCACCTTTCATCCATTGAGGTCGACGCCACGGGGCTGAAGGCAGAGCTAGAGAGGGTAAAGGCGAGCTCAACGGCTAAGTTGGCTGAAGTTGAGATGGCTCGGCCGCTCAACTATTTGAGTCTGAGGTGGCCATCTCGGCTATCAAGGCCGCATCTGTAGAAGAATACAAAACCTCGAAAGAAAGAGCCGATGAGGTGGACATAGTTTACAACTGCTACTACGACTACTGTGTGGAAGACAGCTGTACCCTAAGCTAAACTTAGACGCCCTCTTTAATGATGAAGCCTCGGAGGGGCCAGCGCAGCCCGAGGTTGAAGAAGCCGAGTAACCTCCTCTCAAAGCCGATTGAATCTCTCCCTCTTTTTTTGTAAAACTTCTTGTAATCTTTTTTGGATTAAATAAAAAAAGTTTTCTTCTAGCTTACTCATGTTGTTTGCACAGTGGACCCTTAAGGTTGCACATTTTCATGTAGTTGTGGGCCGTACACAACTAAGTCGTGAGGACGGATGATCATCTGACCACTTCATTGCAGATCGGTTCATTTGTCGCTATAGTGAATAGTCTGACATCTTTTCTAAGGGTCAGATTATTAGACGAACATCTCTCCTTTTTTTGTTTTTGTTTTTGTTTTTGTTTTTGTTTTTGTTTTTCAAAGTGAGCTATATTCATTCAATATCAAACTATACAACACACCCACCATTCGGGCCAAACCGAGGAAAAAAAGCCCCTTGGAAACAGCCTATCATAATACGTACAATTACCTACCTGCCCAACCCTCGCTGGCCACCCAAACAGATGTGCCTAAAATCGTCCACCCCAATGTTATCAAGGAACAACAGCTCCCTGATCTCTGGGGGAAGGTCGATAGAGGAGCAAGTGAAAAAGCAGTCTTGAAGTTCCGATCCCCTACAGGCCATCCCATCCGCCAGCCTGTTGCCTTCCCTACCAATATGAACAAAGGACACCACAACTATCTTTCTTAACCTTTCAATCCTCTGCAACTAGTAGTTCCAATGCTAATTTGGATTAGATATACCGTTTAAAATCGACACCACCATCATGGAGTCCAATTTAATTTCAATCTGTTGGAATCCCAACTGCACACATAGGGACAAGCCATTGTAAACAGCTCGAAGTTTAGCCCCGGAGTCCGACCCCACTCCATACCCCATCGAGAAAGCAAAAATAAAAGCCCAATTGTTTCCTCTGCAAATACCACCACCACCAGAATTACCTGGGTTGCCTATAACGGAGCCATCAACATTTAACTTAATCTAGCCTGATCGATGTCTTCTCCACTTCACTATCTTAGAAGATATACCATCTGACTCACTAACAGCGATGTGCAGATCTGAAAGCATCAAATGCTCAGCCATAAGGTGTCTTCTGGAAGCACGCATACCATTATACACTGAAGAGAGCCTCCATTTTACACAAGCGATAATAGCTGCAACACAAGAAGTGGTACCCTCATACTTGGCAGCATTTCTGGCGAGCCAGATCTCCCAGAGGATAAAACAGGGGGTTAACCATTGCAAGGCTGGGGAGTGACTTTGCTGAGTGGAGGGGAGCCTCCACTGCGTCAATCTACCGATAATCGACTGAGAAACCATGAGGGAGATGCCAAAAGTGGCCCCAAATAATGGACGCAAGAACCCCATTGATGAAGAGGTGATCAAGGGTTTCGCACTCAGGATCAGTGGATGTGCTACCCATGCAGCAAACACAAGAGGAGGCAAGCTATATCCCTTTTGCTTGGATTGAAGAATCCACCGGAATACCTTTGTGCAGTAACCTCCATAAGAACATGGACAACTTCGGTGACATTTTTGCGTGCCATACCCACTTCGCCCAACCTTTTCTCTACCTGATCTCTCTACTGATCTCCCAAGCCGATCTGATCGAGAAGGATCCAGACGGTTCGAAGGGCCAAAAACTCTCTTCATCCTTATCCGATAAGCAGAAGCCACCTTAAAACAGAAAATTAATGACTTCCTGGGGAAGATATGAGAAGATGGATGGAGGGAGGGGGCCATCCAATCCAATGAAGTCTTGGATCTTCATAAACCTCAAGGCTAGTGGGATGGGGCTAACCAGAAGGCTATCGAGACCCAGGCCTGACCAATTTTAAGACCATAGATTACCTAGACCCTGCCCCACACAACTTTGTACAAGAGAGTCTAGCGTTGGCAAGAGGGCCCTAATGCTCTTCCATAGAGGAGAGGGATCAACAAAGGTACTCCTTGCAGCGTCGGGATCAACATCCTAAACATCTTTGATTTCATGTAAGCACCCCACAGGCTAACATTCCTACCATATTTGACTGCCCAAGCCATTTTGAGCTGAAGAGCTTTCATTACCTCTTTCAACCTTCTGATCCCCAGCCCGCCTTCCTGTTTAGAAATCTCTTTCCAATTCGACCAGTCAAAATTGCGCTTGCCGTCAGGCCATCCCTAAAAAAAGTTAGCAAAATGTTTCTCCAATTCCCCAATCACAACAACTGGGATCTAAGTAGTAGCCATAGTGTGGATGGGGATGCTCCCAAGGACATGCTGCACCAAGATAGCCCGACCCGCCTCAGAGAGAATCATTGCCTTCCAACTAGTGATGTGCGCCACCACCTTGTCCACTAGTGGTTGAAATAGGGCCCTTTTCACCCTGCCCATGCACGGTGGCATGCCTAGGTAAATGGGGCAGGAGGTGGATCTGGCAATCCCTAGAGTTCTCTCAATAGTTTTGATTCTGGATGGCAGAAGCTTGTCAGAGCATAGGAAGGAGCTCTTGAGGAGGTTCACTTTCTGGCATGAAGACTCTTGATATGATTGAAGGAAGGCCTTGACTGCACGTAGCGAGGCAACTCCTCCATTTAAGAAAAGTAGCGTATCATCTGCATATGGCAGATGGGAGACTAGAGGGTAGCCTCGACGTAGATTGAAAGGCTTGTAGGAGTCATGTTTTACCAACAACTTAACCCTTTGGCTGAGGACTTCCGCAACAATTATGAATAGTTTGGGGGAAAGAGGATCGCCCTGCCGTAGCCCTCTCAAAGATTTGAAGAAACCGGAAGCCTCACCGTTAATTAGCATGGAGAACCAATAATTGGCCCAACATTTTTCAACCAGGAGGATCCAAGAATAGCTGAAACTAAAACACTCCAAAACTTTCTTCAGAAAATCCCAATTAACTCAGTCATATGCTTTTTTCATGTCTAGTTTAAGCACGATATTGCCTCCACGAACTTTTCTGTTAATGTCTTTAATAGTTTCTTAGGCTAGCACAATATTCTTCGCTATATTGTGGCCTTGGATGAAGGCTCCTTGCTCGGGCGAGATTAGAGAAGGCAGAAGAGAGCTCATCCTAGCCGCTATAATCTTACTAAAAATTTTGTACAAACAATTACATAAACTGATGGGCCGAAAATCGGTGAGCCTCTTTGGGACCAGGGATTTTGAGATTAGACATATCAGAGACATAATAATTACCTTAGAAATTTTCTCGCCCTCAAAGAGGTGCACTGCTGCCTTATGAAGGTCCTGACCTAAGATATTCCAACATCCCACGAAAAATGCACCTGAGAAACCGTCAAGGCCTGCAGCACCGTCAATAGGGAGGCAAAGAACTGCTTGATGCACCTCCTGCTGGGAAGGGGGGGCCATCAGCTGCATTATCTAAAGAAGAGATGATCTGAGGGATAACTGCTAGAAGGGACTGCAAGAAGAGAGATGAAGACCGTTCTTCAGCCTTGAAAATGTCATGAAAGTACCTAACCGCTTCAGATTTGATTCCGGCAGGCTCAACGAGATGGACTCCAGATTCTAACTCAATAGCCCTGATTTCATTCCTTCTCTGATTATATTTAGCTAAGACATGAAAGAACTTAGTGTTCGTATCACCCTCAGCAAGCCAGTTATTCCTAGACTTTTATTTCTGAAAGATCTCGGTCATGAGTTCAACCTTGGACAGATTCTGTCTCGCCATGACATATTCTTGCTGAATACTAATATTTTCTCCTGACACGCCTGAAACTTGTTGCAATCTAATATCAATCTCCTCCAGTTCTTTCTCTGCCTGCTTCACTTGCTTGATAATGTCACAAAAATCTACTTATTCCAAAATTTTAGGGCTGATTTAACCTTCTTAAGCTTCAATTGAACGTTCAGCAATGACTACGGAGAGTTCTCACCCTCCCAAGCATCTTTAACTACCTACAAAAATGACTCGTGTTGCATTCACATTCTCTGAAATTTGAAAGGCTTGGTAGAGGAGCTGATGAACTGATTTGGGAATTGAAGAAGTAGGGGTGCATAGTCTGAGGAAGCTAGGGGTAGGTGCTCGACATGAAAACGCGGTAAGGTGTTCACCTAGTCACGTTCAGTATCACCCTGTCCAACCTAGCCCAGACCTCGTATTACCCGACTAATTATTGCACCAAGTAAATCGTTTACCTGCAAAGCCCACATCAATCAACCCGGCTGTGTTGATCACCTTAGCGAAATCTTCGGCGCTATCTTGATCGAAGTTCCTGCTGCTTCTTCTCTCTGAAGCTTCAATCATCGCGTTGAAGTCGCCACACAAGGCGCACGGACCAGCAGTCGATTTGGACAAAACAGCCATGTCCTTCCAAAGTTTCCTCCTTAAGCTCCTGACACATTTAGTGTACACTATAGACAGCTGAAAATTTGGCAAAGATGCAGTGAGAGAGCATTTGGTTAGTTGCAGACAACATTGATAAGCTGAGGGGGCTATTGTAGAACACCCATATCTTCCCTCCCACTTCTCCATTGGAGAGAGAAGAATGGAAATCGAATTTCAGACCAGTTGCCACCCTTTTACCCTCTCTGAGCATTGGTTCAAGGATGGCTACGAACCACAGATTATGCTTTGAGGTGAGTCTCTAAGCGTTGAAATAGTTCTCCTTACATTGAAGGAGGTCCTCGGTAGTCCGCGTAGCTAACGATAATAAATGAAATTTTCTAGTGGCAAGGAGGCTTTATTGTAAAAATTTCAGTAGATTTACAAGTGTTCCTATCGTTCCTGACCTCGATAGGCCGGTTGCCCTTGCTCTGTGGTTTAAACGGCTTACGGGTAGTAGATCTTTAGGTGTTTGGTATTCCACGGGTGTGGTAAAGGTCGCTCTTATAAACCCTCAAGTTGATAGGTGCCAAATCGAGCTGTTCATGTCACTCGATAAGGTCCTTCCGAGTTTTGCCATAGAGCTCCCGACCTAAGCTCCTTATTGCTCTGGAATTTCTTGTAGAGGACCAGATCTCATGGTCGAAATTTCAAATTTTTACTCTGGAGTTGTATGACCGAACGACCTTCTACTGCCGGGACGGGGTCCTAAGCTTGGCTTGTTCTCTTGTTACTTCGAGAAGTTCGAGGCTCATGGCCATCTGCTTGGCGTTTTGGGCTTCATTATAGGATCTCACACGTGCTATAGGGAGTCCCATTTCGACTGGGATGATGACCTCCATTCTAAAGGCCAGAGAGAATGAAGTTTTCCTAGTGGATGTCCGAGCAGTAGTCTTATAGGCCCAGGCACTTTTTCCTTCTTGAGACTGATCTTGAAGTGGTTCTTGATTATCTTATTGATTCCTTCCACTTGCTCGTTATCTTAGGGGGTGTCGAGTTGACAATTAGGCGTTATGAATGCTGAGCTCCCGACACATACTTTGGAACTTGTGGTTATCAAATTATTTTTCATTATCCGAAACGATCGTATGCGGGATTTCGAACCAATATATGATATTCTTCCAAATAAAGTTGGTGGTTTTCTGCTCAGTAATCTTAGCCAAAGGCTCGGCCTCGGCCCACTTGGTGAAGTAGTTGACCGCCACGACCGCGTATCAGGTTTGACCTTTACCCGTGGATAATAGGTTGATGATGTCGATCCCCCATTGGGTGAACAACTAAGGTCCGGTCATCGGAGTCAGTTCCTCGGCGTGCTGGTGAAGGATAGTCATGACCCTCTGACCTTATCGCACCTTTAAGCATACTGCTTTGTGTCTTTCTGAATGGTCGGCTGGAAGCACCCTTGTTGGATGACCTTGTGGTGAGAGCTCGGCCTCCAGAATGATTACCACATATCCCTTCATGAATTTCCTTTAGTACATAGTTAGCCTCTTCAGGTTAGAGACACTTGAGATAGGGCATAGAGTAGTACCCTTTCTTGCATGAGATATCTCCTACCATCGTATACCGAGCTGACCTAGATCTAAGTTTACGTGCTTCTAGTCAGTCGTCAGGAAGCTTGCCTTCTCAGAGGTATTCGATAATTAGGTCCATCCAGCTTGGGCTTGTATGTCTGGGTAGGGTGGCTTCTGGGTCGAGCTTATGGATGCTTGGCTCGGCCAAGTGCTTGATCAAGATTGACCTCGAGATGTCCTCCTCATCCACAAATGCCAAATTTGCCAACGCGTCTGCCTTTGAATTTTCTAACCTCGTGATTAAGCTAATGTTGCACCTCTAGAATTTTCTTATGAGCTCTCAAGATTTTTATAAATATGTGACCATCCGCTTCTCCTTGGCTTGGTATTCGTTGGCAGCCTAATTGACGACGAGTTGGGAGTCATAGTAGACCTCTAGGACATGAGTCCCCGTAGTTGCTACTAACATGAGTCTTATTAGCAACGCTTCGTATTCCACGACATTGTTAGATGCGCGAAGCCCAAACCCCGGAGTATACTGGACAAAAGTCAGGTTGGGGGTTATGAGGACGATGTTAGCTCCGCCGCGCTTGGAGTTGGAAGACCCGTTGATGTATAGTGTCCAGGTGGGGTTGTTGGCTTCAGGTGTTTGGGCATCTTTGACCAGTTATTTTAGCTTCGGATAACTTAATGTTGTGACCAACTGGTCCATGTCGATTGGCTGATTAGACTTGTCCATTGGGTCGGTTGTGGGGTGGACACTTCCATTTAGTTCGTCCAAAGCAACTTGTTCTTTGCAATCAGTGAACTCGACGATGAATTCAACCACCACCTGACCCTTGATGGCATTCCTCAGTTGATATTTGATGTCAAATTCACTGACTTGATCGCCCATTTCGTGAGTCTTCCCAACACCTCAGGCCTTGAGCACTTGGCAGAGAGGTTGATCAGTCGCGACCACTATTGTGTGGGCTTGGAAGTATGGGCGAAGACGTTGAGATGAGATTATCAGAGCCAAGGCGAGTTTTTCTAAGCTCGAATATTTGGTCTCAGTCGGGACCAAGGCTTTACTGACGTAATACATAGGAAGTTACTTTCCTTTGGATTCTTGGATGATGGTTGAAATGGTTGTTGTTGCCAAGACTACCAAGTATATCAGCAAGGGTTCTCCATGTTTTGGCTTTGAGAGCAATGGGAGTCACTCTAGGTATTGCTTTAGCTGTTAGAATGCTTGCTCACAATCTCCGGTCCACCCTGCCTTCTTATTACCCTTTAGTTTGTGGAAGAAGGGGAGGCATTTATCGGTTGCTCTAGACACAAAGCGGTTTAGGGCGATAACTCTTTTAGTGAGGCATTGGATTTCTTTGACAGTTTGAGGTGAGCTCATCTTCAACAAGGCTCTGATGTTCTGGGGGGGGGGGGGGGAGGGTGTGAATAGGACTATGTCAAATATTTCGATATAATGTGGAATAATAAAATAATAATACTCAATTACTTAGAGTATTGAATTCTTGATATCAAATAGTTCATAGGACAACCTTCACCTAAAAGATTTAGGCAGGACAACCTTATTTCACGACATCTTTAAAATCAAAATATCAAACTTAGAAAAAGAAAATTAATCACTAGACAAATATATAAATACTAAAAACATTCACCACAATGCATAAAGGAATTATAGTGGTTTGGTGCTTAAACCCACACCTACTCCACTCTCAAAATTACTGCTCTCACAATTTTGGCTTTTACTATTTCAAGATTTTTCCAGGGTCACCTTAACAACCTGATACAATTCTTGTGATTTTCATGGGTTATCACGATAAAACCCACTTTATGATTTTCATGGGATCGCCATAAACAAACCCACTGAGATTTTTAGGCTATCTTAGAAAAATCCAAAATGAAATAAAGTAAATGCAATACTTATCTTCAATTGGCGAGTCGAAGACCTGATTGTACGTTGGTTGCAACGACCTTCTTCTTAAGATATTGATGAAGCTGTGTATGAGTTCAACTCAAAAGAATATATGGATCTATTGAGTATTCGATAAAACAAAAACCCTAGGTGCTGAAGATTCTGTTCTCTAAATCTTAAGTAGAGTTTCTATCACTCTATTAAAAATAGTTAAAGCAACTTGAGAAAGAGAATAAAATAAACTTAAATAAAAGATTAAAATTACCACTCAATAGCTTAAGAGGAGCCTAACTTTCTCTCTTGAGTAGAAAGATTTTCTCACTGATTTTCGTTGGAGGAATGAATGAGAGAAGACCTTTATTTATAGCCAAAGGAATTGAAAATTCAACTAGCCTGATTTTAGGTTCGGCTAGCCGAATTTCAATGATTGCGTTCCAACGGATCTTCAGATTTCGTGGGATAAGATCATTCAAAAATTCGGCTAGCCCAATTTCTCTGAAATCTGAAATCTTGCATTACTGAAAACTTGATCGAACATATTCGGGCTGGCTGAACATACCACGAAAAATTTTATTTAATCTGTAAACTTGTCCGAATCATGTAGAGTTAGCCGAAGGCAGTTAGGCTGGCCGAACTAGATGTCGGGCTGGCCTAACATGAGTGTATTTTAACATAAAAAATGATAATTAAAATGATATGAAAAATACATAGAACTTAAGGTCAATCTAATGTTATACCACTTGATGGTTGACTCATCTAGAGTGTTCCGATCTTCGAACCATGTACTTTCATGCCTTGAGATGTACAGTCTTCCCTGAGACGCTTGATTTAGTCGATAACATATCTTCATGAGTTGTCGAAGAGTATCTTCATGAGAGCTTGTGATCCTTTCAGGACTACAAAATTGGACAAACTTGATTGTGCTTGAGTATAAGCACTTACAGGATTCACTTCGATCCCTCTCTTGTTGACCAGGAATTTGAGAAATTTACCCGAGCTGACCCCGAATGCACACTTGGTTGGGTTTAATTTCATTCGATATTGTCGTAAAATTGAGAACATCTCCTCAAGGTCATGACGTGGTCGGCCGCCCTGACGCTTTTCATAAGTATGTCATTGACATAAACCTCCATAAAGCGCCCATGCCGAGCGAACATTTTATTCACAAGTCGCTGATATGTTACCCCATCGTTCTTTAGCTCGAAGGGCATGACCTTTAGTAGTAGAGCCCTTTGTTAGTGACTAAGGTCATCTTCTACTTGTCATGCTGGTGCATGGCTATTTGATTATAGCCCGAGTGTGCATCTATGAAGCTTAGGAGTTTATGCCCTTCTGTGCTATCATTAGGGCAGGCTTTGTTCATGTCAGTGTAATTAACAAAAATCCGCCACTTCTCTTTGGATTTTCTCATAAAGATGATATTGGCGATCCAATCTGGGTAATAGATTTTCTCGATGAATCCTACATCTAAGAGTTTGCTAACCTCTTCTTCAATAACAGTGTACCTCTCTGGTTCGAAAGCTCGTCTCTTCTGTCTTACTGGTTTGTGGTCAGGTTCCAAATTCAATTTGTAGACAATCACCTTAGGATTGATGCTGGGCATATCTTAATGAGACCAGGTAAACACATCGGCATGGCGCCGAAGGAGTCCATTACTTGGCTTTGTAGATCAGGAGTCAGTATTTAGCCGACTTGAATAGCTCGGGTCGGGTCAGATTCGTCGAGGGGAATAACTAAGAGATCTTCCATTGGAGATCCCTTTTCGAGTGATTCTTCTCTGGGGTCGATGGAAGTGACATTGATTGGGGTTCCCGCTTTCAGAGCGGTGGAGTAGCATTGATGAGCTTCGTGTTGGTCCCTTTGGATCTGGCCGACCCCATGATCGATGGGGAACATCATCATGAGGTGGTAAGTAGACATCATGACTTTCATGGAATTGAGTGAAGGTCGTCTGATGATGGAGTTGTAGGTAGAGGGACAATCGACCACCAAGAAGTTGATCATTGTTGAGGTTTGGTTCTGTCCTTCTCCATCAGTGACCGGGAGTTGGATAGACCCTTTGGAAATGACCTCGTCTCCCACAAACGCAAGTAGTGGAGTCCTGACAGGTTGGAGCCATGACTTGTCGATTCCCATTTTGTTGAACGCCTCGGCAAAGAGTATGTCAACCGAGTTGCCTGTGTCCACAAGAATGCGATATACCTTACGATTGGCTATGGCCACGGCTATGACCAAGGCGACATCGTGCGGGTGTTAGATTTCGTGGCGTTCTCCTCGGCAAATGTCAGTTCGTAGGGGTGCATCCATTGCTCCTTGGTTGGTCTCCAGGTGAGATGGATGTAATGGTTCGAACTGATACTTTGAGCATGGGCCTTTCGAGCTCGGTTTGAATCCCCGCCTCCCGCAGGCCCACTAAAGATGGTCGGATTTCTCTTGTAGGCTCGTTAGTGATCCCGCTGCTCGACAGCTCATATTTTCGATCTGCTTACTCCCCTCTCCTATCAAGGTATTCGCGTAAATATCCATTGTGAATCAGAGCTTCAATCTCCTCCTTGAGATCGAAGCACTCACTGATGGACTGGGAGTGGTCATGATGGAAGTGAAAGTACTGGTCATGATGGAAGTGAAAGTACTTCCGCTGTCGCGCCTGTTGATGTTGGGCTTCATTTTATTTGGCCATTTCAAGAGTCGCTTGTCCCAGACCTCCATGAGGACCTGTTTAGGCGTGGTATTGAGAGGAGTGTGGGAGCTAAATCGACTTTCAGGTCATCTGCTCGGATGTGATCCTTTGGTCGAGTCATTGTCCTTTCTCCTCTTGTTGTCCGATGCGCAAGGATTTACTTCTTACCTTCGCTTCTTATCCTTGCTCGAGCCTTTCCTGGAGCTGAAAAGCTCCCCAGTGTTATAGTACTTTTGGGCTCGGCTTAGAAGGCTAGGCAAGGTTGGGGGGGGGGGGGGGGGGAGTTTGCAAACGGAGAAAAAGAACTTCCCTTCTCTTAGGCTGGATATCATAGCGGTTAGGTGTCATGCCCCAAATTCAGAAAACAGGCTCACGAAATTCTCTATCGCTGAATTCGGCGCCGACAGCCTTCGTAGTACCCCATTTTCGGATCCCGGCACTCGCATGCTAGATTCCGATCCTAGGATCCTACAAGGAGGATTTTCAGTATAATTTTTTTTTGTAATAGAGCATAACCACAAGCATAACCAAGTCACAAAACAACATCACCACATATCCATTATATCAAAAACTTTTAAGTACAATGGGGAAAGGGAAATACAAGGTGATAAAAAAAACTCCAAAATGATCAGATGCGCGCTCCTGCCTCAACGCTGCTACTGTCCAATGACACCTGCACGCAACGGTCATGCATAAGCTTACAAAAGCTTAGAGGGGGTGTAAGTGTGTGTGCAAGCCAAGCGCAAAGTGTGCAATATCAGAGTAATGCAAAAATATGCGGTAAGTCCATAAATGCTATCAACTGTACCAAAGCTATGTAATGCAAGGTATGAATGCTATCGGCCATAGTAAGGCCATGTGATGCGTGGCCTATGTAGCCAAATATCATATGCGAGATGCAAAGCAAGCGTGTTAGTACTCATCAAGTACACATATCAGTATAGTTCCTCTCTGGATATCACCGGGGTCTAATACACCTCACACTGACTGCCTCCTCCCTAGCTGCACAGTCAAGCAAGTGGAAGAGACCACACTATCCGCCTGACCAGTAGTCTGCCAATACCTACCCGACTCGTCGATAGCAGACTCATTTATGAGCTGGTCAAACTCAGCCTAGCTTATAGCCCTCTCACTCGGGCGGATAAGGCCACACCCCCTTCCAACCGACCACGACACAGTGGGAGACGAGGCCTACTGGTATTCGGCACTTGGGCACTTGTGTATCCATTCGGTCTAGACGTTGGAGCATTTCCTGGTACCAAAAAGGTTCTGAGACTTTCACCCAAGGACATCCTAAGTGCCCACAATACTAGAACCAATATTTTCGGTATCCGATACAACCATCCACGATGTGTCTGTGGAGGCCACGGCCCTGATGTCGCTAGGGCGTGCAGTGAATCACGATATACAATGCAAAATGCATGAGTCAAACCATCAGTCATATAGCAATCTCGCACGTACCACGCGCTCATGTGGGGCACTCCGTCTCATAAGGAATCCCGTAAATGTCTCAGCCCAACGGCTTATGCCATGATTAAACATTCCTCACATTGAGCATACATATGATGCGTATGGGCATGAGTCATGGAGATATACTAATCATGTTACAAAGTGGTGAATTATCCTTACAATGCAGATGAGCCTAAACGGGCTACACACGACAAGTACGGCCTATTAATGGGCCTTAGGGAGAGTCGTAATGCGGACATTTAACTAGCATTATACTTGTAATGTGGACGTCAAACCAACATTGCTCCCAAGGTATAACCTGCCACAAACCATAGAGAAATCACGCATTGCAATGGACCCTAAGGACAACCCATTGACCTCGACCCACGAGCCTTAGATACATTAAATGGGCTGTATCGCATTAATAGGCCTCACCAACGGCCTTATGTACATTGCAATGGGTCATAACCCATGGGCTTTAGAATACATCAAAATGGCCCTAATCACATGGGCTTTATGTACATTAGATGGGCCACACCAATTGGGCCCCATATCTATACTCAAGTGGGCCCCAACAACGGGCCATAATACATCAAGATACGCCTAATCCTATGGCCTTATATATATATACCAAGGTGGGGTCCACTTGGACTATAGGTTAAGCTTTCAAAATGGTTAGACAATTTGGATGCAACACAAGCATCATGGTGGGGGTCCACATGAAGGCCCACCATCATGTATATTATATATAATATAATATATAATATATATATATACAATATTATATATAATATATATATATATATATACACACACACACACACCCACACACACCGCCGGCCCCACACGTGGGGTGGATCCCATCGTCCAGTGTGGACGGTGCAGATATAACACATAAGTCACGGTGGCTTCACCGTCCACGGCCAGTGGACGGTGTGAATGAAATACTAACACCATTGTGGGTCCCATGTGGGGCCCACCATAATGTTTATTTGCAATCTAAATCGTTGGTAAGGTCACACGACCCTGAATGAAAGGGGAAAACAAATTTCATCTTGATCCAAAACTCCTGTGGACCCAAAAATGGGTTTCAATGGCAAACAGTTCAACCCCACTGTTTCCTCTGATGTGGGCCACCTGAGTCTTGGATGTGGCTGAAATTTGGAGGGGGCCCACTGATGGAGGTGGCCCACCATATGAACGGGTTGGATGGCAAATATACATCAGGGTGGGGCCCACGGCTAGGGTCGTGGGTCTGCTCTCGTCCTCCCGCCAGCCAGCAGCAGCAGGCGCTGCCTGTACATTTTTTTATATATATATATATATATATATATATATATATATTTTTGAAACCGAGTTTTTTTGTGGTTTTTCGTGTATGGGACCCGCATCAACTGAATTCAGCCTGTCCATTTCTCTCTATGGCTCAAGACCATTCCAACGAGTCCAATATCCGATGTTTTTCGGCCCATAAAAAATGACAGGGTGACTTTCAACGGTAGAAACCACTATTTTACATGCTCTGGCCCACCCAAAGATCGGATAGATTTCATTTTTCGGCTCAACGCCTAAAATGAGTTGGTAAATAGGATGGATGGCATGGATTGAACTCATGCATCAATGTGGAGTCCACACAAGTGGCCCACCAATAAGCTTTGAAAAAAAGCTAATATTTGTGCCTTCCCAGTTCATGTCCAGAGATGCTGGACTCTCTTCTTCTTTTCTTTTCTTTTTTGTTTGGGCATTCAAATAAAGTTAAGGTGGGCCCTGCTTAGGTGGGCCACCACATGGCTACACATATAAAGTGGGCTCCCACTTATGGATCACTTGGATAAAATGCATGCCTCATCGTGGGGTCGATCTGGGTGGGTCATAAGGCCACATCATCACACATAAAAATAAATAAATAAAAAGAGAGGGAGAGAGAAAGAAGGACACGTGTGATGGAGGGACCCCGACACTATGGGCCCTCCTTTACATTTAATCATACATCAAGTGGGTCCCAATACATATGGGCCCACTAAAACAAAAATCAACGGTGGAGATCCTTTCTCCACCAAATGTAAGGTCTAGATGACCTCTTTTTATGTAAGGAAAATAAACATCATGATGGGGTCCATGGAGAATGGCCCCATCATGGAATGATCATGAGCATCAAGGTGGGCCATCGGCCACACCTAGGGTCCAAAGTGAGATCCACACCATCAATCGGTAGGCCTCACTTGGCCCATCATCAAAACATGAAAATCTATCCTAATAAGCACCCACCGTCGATCTTCTTGGTCCGTTGGAAAGCCGATTTCCTTGTGCTTCACTTTGATGGAGGGAGATGAGAAGTGGATGGCTTGGATGAAGGATCTTTGGGATGGGAAGTGGGCCACAAAAATTACATTTTTTCTCTCCATGGGAAGGCTTGGACGTGGGGTTTTCCTTGCTTGGGAATGTGGGTTTGAAAAATGAGAGAGAGAGAGAGAGTTGTAAAGAGAGAGAGAGAGCTTAGGTAGGTTATGATTACTTGTAAGAGAGGGTGGCTAGCAATAAATGCTTGTAAGAAGGCTAGGGGGGTAGGGTGGCTATAGCTAAGGTAGGGTGGCTAAGGCTACGGCAGGGTGGCTATAGCTAGGGTAGGGTGGCTAAGGCTAGGGTAGGGTGACTATAGCTAGGGTGATGTCATCCATCACCCTCATGATTACCTAGAGATTGGTGCCACATGGGATGGATGGGTCCTGCAATATGCAGTCCATAGCCATTATAATGCACGGTTCACATCTTATGATCTAAGCATCGGATTGGTGCACAAGATGCGACGTTGAAACCGCGACGACAGTGCGATCGTAATGGTATGGGTCTCGGGTTAAGCTGACTCAAATCTACAGGATATGACCTAGAATAGCTCGCAAACGTTGATTATAGGTCGCAGGTTGCCGAAATTCAACGGGAATGATAGCGGGAATTGACGGAACAGTACGGACTAGGATACGGGTCTTACATCAGGGAAATCTTATCGGAGTAATCATCCACCTGGACTGCTTCTTCATTGAAGTGCGTAATGTAATCTTTCAATGGCTCGCCTTCCTTTTGTTTTACGGAGAGTAGGTGGGTGGACGACTTTCTATGGTCCTTCCCGATGATGAACTAAGTAAGAAAGGCCTTGTTAAGGTCAGAAAAGGAAGGGATGAATCTCAGTTTCAGTTGTCGATACCATCTCCATGCTGCCCTTATCAAGGTGAGGGCGAAGGCACGACACATGATGAGTTTCGATGCTGATTGGAGCTCCAATCATGCCCTGAAGGATTCCAAGTGCTCAGCAGGGTCTCCTGACCCCGAATAGGGGGGAATCGACGACATCTGGAGCCTTGGAGGAAGAGGGGATTTCATGATGTTGTTTGTGAATGGCGGCTCGGTCTCTTCTAGCATCGCTTCTATTGGGGTTGGGGCCAATGCTCGATAGGCCCGGTGCATGTTGCTGATCTGATCCAGTAGTTCTTCGAGCTGAGCCTCTCATGGGCCCCTATTTTTGGCTATAGCCTCAGGGGTGGGGCCCACCACTGGGGCTTTTTCGTGCCTCCTCTCCTCCAATGCGTGACGCAGGTCAGATGCAGCTAGCGGGGCTGTTCTAGAGGCGTGGGAGGGTGCATGTTCTGGTTGCTGGTCTCTCCAAGACCCCACTGGTGCTTGAGACGGTTGGGCGGCTTCAGCAACGGTTCACATAGTGGAGGCTTGGACGGGGGGAGGGATTAGCCTCTCTAACATCTGCTTTATCTGGCCAATGTTGCTAGCCAACATTTCAACCTAGTGGTCTTGGGAGAGAAGGCAGCCTCCTTGGTTTCGAGATCGCTGAGCCGGGCCCACGGGAGCTGACTCAACCTAGAACTATGAAGAAGAGTCCCAATGTTCCCTAGGCTGGTCTACTGGTACAGGGTCAGCTGCAGGAATCGTGGCGAGGGCCTTTTTTCTTCCCTTTACCATTGTACTCCTCTCTGAGAGTTGGAAATGGCTCTAATGTCTATTCCCACAGACGACGCCAAAATGTTGATGCAGAAATCTGGTTCACCCTTTCGCCGAACCACTAGACTCGAATATCTACACACAAAGAAGACAAAGGAGACCTTGAATATGGCAGGGGACCCTCCGATGCCAAAGTTAGGATAGGAATTTGGGTCAAGTCGTGTAGATTAAAAACGGTTCTCGATCATAGGCGCAATCATTGCATATATTTCTCATGAACTGTTACGCCAAAGTCATGGGGGTGATAAGTGTTGAAGTGGTCGGCCCTAATATCATGTGACGGATGGTCGAGGCTGAGTTGGGCTGAGCCGACCTCCATGGTCATCTCAAGGTGGTCTTCCGCATTGATCGTTGCTGGTCGACTGACCAATTCCTTAGTCCGTCCGTGCTTAAGCACAGGGGGCAGGCTCATCTCCTTGGTGAGGTTCGTCATCCTGGATGACCATTCCCCTGATCTCGTCAAACTGTTTGGTCTCCTGGTCGCCCGTCGAGAATTAGCCAAGTTGGGCCCTCGATCGATCGAGCATATTGGATAAATCTGGGCGTTCCTCGGGAGTCCAGCATGCTCAGTATGAACTTGGAGATATACGGTGTTGTGGCTTTAGCTCGGGATGTTGTCGCTCGTTATCCTTCAGTTCGATCTAAGATAGGATTGTTCAGAAGCCCTTTGGTCATGATCAACCCTGGTACTTTCTTCCTATCTTGGATTAGGAAGCGTGTGTTTGTGAGTCCGAGTTGACTGCATGAGTGGTCACACCACTTTCACCCATAATATTAGTAATAATGTATAGATAAGTAACTTCTGAAAGAAAATTTCAAATCTGTGATATATATATATATATATATATATATATATATATATATATATATATATATATATATATATATATATATAAAATCTTGCTCACCTGCGCACTTATGCATGTGCGCACCATTGCGCACATGTTATGGGCGTCTAATCCGAATGGTCCATGTGATGCGGAATCCCCTGAAACTCCAAGGGACAAATTTTCACGCTGATCTAAAATTTTGGTGGGCCATAGCAAAGAGAAATGCAAATCAAGGGAGGAAACTGTTTTCATTTTTAATGGCCCACCAAAATTTTGGATCAAAGTAAAAATTAGGCCCGGGTGGTTAAATGAGGTGGCGCTTCATGTGGACCATTCGGATTTTGGATTTTCACCATGTAGATGACTTCTAAATTTTCACCATGTAGATGACTTCTAAAAAAAGTTCGCACGAGTATTTGTCCGCATCAATATATATATATATATATATATATATATATATATATATATATATATATATATATATATATATATATATATATATATAAGGGAAATGGTTCTACGTGGTCGACCTTATGGAAACTTCCCATGAGGTCGAGTTGTGTGGACCCCACTGTGATGTGTGTCGAACATGCACCGTGCATTTGATGAGTCCCCTTTAAATTATGTGATATACCAAATATCAGCCGTTTATGGAACTTAAGTGGGCCATATCATCTAAAATCATGTGAAGACATGCCTAAAACATATAAAAGCACTTGGTGGGGCCCACCTAAAACTTGTATGCGTCTGAAACGTGGTCTGACCCCTCATCCAAGTGGGACACACATAATGAATGGGATGGATTGTGAACCACATCTAGGTGGGCCCAACAAATGATTATAAATGTTTTAATGGGAGGGTTACCCCTTTCAACTTTTGTATGTGGTGTGGCCCACACAAGTCATGGATTGACTTGATTTTTAAACTCGAGGCCCACCATGGAATGTTCAATCTGACTGATGGTGTTGATGTTAGCGCATCACGGTAGGCCCACACAACTTGACCTCACGGGAAGTTCCCATAAGGTCGACGGAAATGGTTTTATGCGGAGGTCTAGCTATGTGAGCCCTACCGTGATGCGTGTTGATCATCAACACTATGCATTTGATGGATCCCCTTTAAATTATGGGATATCTCAAAAATTAGCCGTACATGGAACTCAGGTGTGATATACCATCTAAAATCATGCGAAGATATGCCTAAAACATATAAAAGCACTTGGTGGGGCCGACAAACAAATGTGTGTGTCTATATATATATAGAGAGAGAGAGAGAGAGAGAGGGCGTTGCTGGTGAGTAAAGCTCTGGCAACACCATTACCATCTCTCTTTCTGTATGAAAAGAAATGAGAGGGAGGCGTGGTTCTAGAAATGTACTTGACCCAATGGTTGGGTTTGCCTGGCTTATATATATATATATATATATATATATGGAGAGGGCGTGCTGGTGAGTAAAGCTCTGGCAACACCCCTACCATCTCTCATTCTATATGAAAAGAAATAAGAGGGAGGCGTGGTTTTAGAAAAGTAGTTGACCCAATGGCTGGGGTTTGCGTGGCTCTTGTCGATAAAAATAAGATCTCACTAAAATCTGTCAACCGGTTGAAGGGTTAGGATCGTCCACATAATCTGATTTTTTGCTCAATTGCTCTTTAACTACGGATCAACATAAATGAGCGGTTGAGATCTTTCTCATATCTGCGGAATATGCCGCAGCCGACAATTTTCCTTTTGTGGGCCATTGATAATTTCCCATCCAATTCAAGAGCCAGCCACCATCAGCTTTTTGAGCCGCAAAGCATGGCCTCATTCCACATCACAGTACGTGTGCCAATGTGGAACATGTCTGTGAGATAAGATCTAAACTAGGTTTTGGAATGGTGTTCGTCGGGTACCAATTTAGTAAATTGTGCCACAGAGGACGAATATGCAACTGGACAAATCAGACCGTCCATTCGTGGACCACCTCTTGGGTGACTCACGATCATTTACTAGAAAAATCAAAGAGGGATTGTAGGATCACGGTAAATTAGGATATGCTTGGATGGGAAAAAGGCTTTGAAAACGGAAGCTCTGGTCATTGGGTGGGCCATATGGTTGAATTTGGATCATTGGTCCGTTATTTTAATCGTCCATGCCATACAAGAATCGCCCACTTGATTGTGAAGGATCTCGTACAGGTGGGCCACCAGATGAATGAATCGGATATTTTAGGGAGAGAAGAGTAACGAACGGTTGTAATCTATCCTCAAACAGACGGGTATAATGCCAATAAAAGAGAAGTCATAGACGTTCTGTATCGTCCATTTCTTGTGTAATAGATATTACCTTTTCAATGGCTGGATTGAGTTCTGTATATGACACGTGACATGCTGGCTGTACCGCATATGATAATGCTGCCACGGTATCCTATGCTTTTTATATTTTAACGGATGGGGATACATCGGACCTGAGGGTTTTTTCAACGAGGACAAGTTGAGGGGTAATTTATTATTATTATTTTTTTTTGGGGTTAGCTTGTTAGTACACACCCAAGTTGATGGGTAATTCAATGAGGACGAGTAAAGGCCATGTTCAGCCATTTTCAGCTAAAAGCTCAAAAAAGAAGAAGATTAGAAAACCAAAAAAAGAAAATAACTGAAATATTTATGTAATTTTAAGTAACTGATGATTATTTGATAACTGAACTTATTTATTTAGAACAAATAACTTAACTGCTGTCATCCATAAAAATAAGTTACTTATCTAGTTATATCCAAACAAGCCCCTGGCAACATGGATTTTGGGTAGCTAGGATTTTTAAACCAAGTCACACTAGACATGGGTGGATTTCAAATCCATCTAGAATTAAAATAAAAATAAAAAATGACTCCTTTTGTTCCTTTCAAAAAGGTGAATTACAAAATTTAGAGATTTTCACACATCTCTAATTATTAAAACTGCACTCTCTTTTTCTTTAGGAAGTCTTTTTTAAAATTTTTTTTTTTTAAATTATTTTTTAATAACTTTTTAATTTTTTTTTAAAAATTTAATTATTGAAAATCTAAATTGTCAAAGGCAACTCTGGGTTTCATATGGTTGAAAATCCAGACTACTGGATATAATTGATAGAATGGAAATCTCATCTAAATGTAAGGTATGGCAAACGTTGTCATTCTTACTTTTAATATTTTAGTACTTTTTTAAGAAGAAAAAGAAAAGAGAAAAGTTTTTAAATTGTACAAGTGGGCATAACTAAATGCTTTGCACGGCCACAAAGATAAGACAGGAATCATGTCAGACGGCCCCATGTTCAGAGAGAATTCAATGATGGGAAGATCCGATTGTTTTCATTTCTATTGTAGTAATATTTTAACTGCAGTCTCATTACTTTACTGATTTTTTTTTTGGGTAGATATTGTAGTTGAGCCTCTCAAAGAGTCATCTAACCATATCCAAAGCGACTCAAAAGAAGAATCTAAAAGCCAACAGCGGAAACTGCCTGAGAACTACAGTGTCTGCCTGGACTTGTTCAGGGTTAGCAAGGAACTGTTGGCGGTGGCGCCTAGGTTATTTTATTTCGGAGGTAGAGGTTGAATGTTTAAGTATACTCACTATCTTTCTCGATCATAGGGTTCTGTGATCCAAACGGTTGATATGATGGGCCCACCAAGATAACCCGGATTGGTAGATCTTATATGAATCATATTTTGCCTTTAACTTTGGTTGAGTGTCATGAACTGGTCTTCACTTACTAAAGGCTAGGATTCTTCCATCTGGGGATTCTTTTTAGGTGGACCATCCACAGTGGTGTGACAGTATCTACTGTTTGGATCACTGGGCTTACTTATCATCAAAATTCCGAACAGTGCTGGATAACATTCTGCAGGATTAAGTTCAACTTGTTAAGATCACTATAAATCCAACTCGTTCAATAGGCTAGTCCCACCGTGAGGAACGATTTGTGCAAATATCAGCCATATCCGCTCATTAACCCAACGATACTTTAGAAAACAGTGTGTATACATTGATAAATAGCAAAACATAAGTGGATCCAATTGCTGAATGAATAGGGCTGATTTTTGCATGAAGCTTTCCTTATAGTTTTGTTAATTTGTTGAAAGGGTTGGATTTCTTATACACTGAATTACTAAGCACGCAATCTGATTTCCATTTACGGCTGGTATGGTTTTCCAATCTTTTATAGAATGCAAAGTAAATAAGTTATCATTACTATTTTCAAGGGTTTAATCAAGAATTATGATTTGTAAACTGAGAGTTAAATACACTAATAAAGTATGAAAAGTAAATTGTAATCATTACATTTTTGGATTATAAAACTACCATTTTTACTGTAATTTTCCCGTGAAACGAACAAGGTAACAAAGTCATTATTGTAGTAAAATGTAAGTGATATCACCGCACACTCACATGAATAAATAATCATTACATATGATATTGAGATATATGTTGCTTGATACTCACCAATCAGAAATTGTACACGGGCCATATATTTCCTCGTATCAAACTGGCCAAATTGGGGTCCCACTGTCTCCAAGGCACAGTCCGAAATCGTATTGTCTGAACAATCCTGTCCTCTGAAAGGTGGAGATTTGTTCGGTGAAATAGGACCGTTGGTATTTTTAATTTCTAGCCGTCCAATGACTGTCCACCAATCTAATAGTCTGAATATCAAATAAGCGAACTTTTGGTTCTAATTTAACCAGGGAGCCATAATTTTGACAATTCTGTGATTAATTTCATGCACCTGCATGCGTTTTATCCATTTCCCTCTGCCAGAGTACCAAGGTAAAACCCTTCTATTGTCTCGCGCCTGCAGCTCTGAACCTAGGCTCGCACTTTCTCGGGCATGGTTTGGGTGGATAAGGGGCTCCAATGGAACCCATTTCGATGTTATTGATATAACATCAAAACTATCCAAAGACAAAATATGAAATTCTTCAATGGCTTCAAACATGACCCTCGATGTCATCGTAATGACACCCAATATATATATTCAAAATTCTCCATTGTATATATATCCAAAAGGAGCAGTACAACTGGGAGGGGGCCTGCTGGCAAAAAATGAGGAGCAGGCCCAAGGAGAAACAGGGCAACAGGGCCCCTTGCAGCTCATGCAAATAGCCTAAACTTACTTTGTCCAAAATGAGAAGCCCTCTAATAACAAGAGGAAGATCAGCTAAGCGACGGAAGAGGTGGTGAGATTGGCTACTAGTACCCCTCTTAGCGAGCCCATTAGCCACCGCATTAGCTTCCCTAGGGGAGTACGAAACAGAAATGTCCATGGAGCTTTTGAGGTTTCTAATCCTGACCCACCAATACCACAGGCCCCAGGATGAGGAATTCTGATTGTTCAGGGCTGCCACCAGAGCCTCAGAGTCACTAGCCAAATCTACTTTGGAGAAGCCCAACTCCTTGCAGAAAGAAAGCCCTTCCCAAATCGCTTTAACTTCAGCCCTCCCATTAGAACCAAACCCATAACCAGAAGAGAAAGCGAAGAGGAATGCCCCGTCACACCCTCTAGCCACCCCACCACCTCCAGAACTGCCCGAGTTACCTAGGGCCAATCCATCAACATTGATCTTAATACGACATTAGGGGGGACCCATGTGACTAGGAGGGCTTGTTTTAGAAAGGACACGTTCCTAGGGATCCCCAAACAGTCCAAGGCGAAGGAACAAGGGGTGCGTCGAGCCATGGCCGAAGGAGGAAAGAGGGCCGCCATTTTCCTCATCCAAAAAAACACTCTGGAAATGACTTTTTGAGGCGCAACCACTGCCCCATCCATGCAGGATGTGTTCCTAGCTAGCCACAGTTTCCAAAGAATGATCGACGGGGTCAACCCTCTAAGGGCAAGGAAAGAGTTCAAAGTAGAAGCCGCATTCCACCACCCGGTAGCACGCCCAATCGCAGATCCACCGTTACGGGAAGGAACATCAAAACAGGACCCAAATAACTCCCAAACTTTATCTGCAAGCTCACCTAAAGAGAAGACATGATCGATGGATTCTAAAAAAGGGCTTTGGGAGCGGCAACATATGCACATGGAAGCAAGGGGAATCCCTTTTGCCTAGAGCCTGTCATCAACTGAGATCGCCTTCATAAAGATTTTCTAAGTCAAAACAGAGAATTTGAGGGGAAATTTGGGTGCCAAACCCACTTCGATCTGGTTGCATTAGATCCCCTTGGATGGGCCGCACTCCAAGTAGATTTAATGGAAAATTCACCTGAAGAAGACAACGACCAGACTTTGCAATCCAGTGAAGGGGAGGTACAAAGGCCTTCTTCGATAATGTGATCAATAATTAACTGAGGGAGAAAGACCTGGGCCAAGGCCTGATCGTGCCAGCCCTCAGGGCCTAACTAATCGTGCACTTGCAACAGTTGCGGGGGAGGGGGCTGAAAAGCTCACTCTTTCAGTGGCCCGAAGCCAGACTAGCCATCCTCCCAAAAGAGACAGTTGCCGGTCCCAACTAACCAGCGGGAATTAGCCTCTATGAAGGGGAGGAGGTGACTAATTTTCCTCCATATAGGGGATGCTGTGGACAGCCTGCTAGTTGTCCCCTAATCCGTCACAGCCACACTATACTTGTTGTGCATGAAGTCTGCCTAGCAGCTACCTAATTTCCTGCAAAGAAATGTCCATGCCATATTTGCATGAAGGGCCTGTATGATGGACTTGGGATCTTTCACTCCCAGCCCGCCTTCAGCCTTAGGAGAAGAAATTTTTTGTCAATTAATCCAGTGACAGCATTTGCGAGGGCCATCCCAGCCTTAGAAGAAATCGACCATCAATTTCTGAAGCTCCCCATGGATGTTTAGCGGAACATCAGTTACAACCATGGAGTAGATAAGAATACTGGTTAGGACATGATTGATAAGGGTGAGACGGCCCGCTTGTGATAAAATCCAGGATTTCCAACCAGTAATTCTGGTGGAAAATTTTTCAATGATGCACTAGAAGTAGATTTTTCGTGCTCTCCCTTTGAAGATGGGGACTCCCAAATATGTGAAGGGGGAGGAACCCAAAGTAAAACCAAGGATGTGGTTGATGGAGCGAGCTCGAGCCACAGGTCTGCTAGCCGAAACCAGGAAAACCGACTTCTGCGCGTTGATTTTCAGGCCCGAAGCACATTAGAACAAGGAGAGGAAGTCAGCAATCCTACGAAGCGAGTTGGAGGAATCGTTGGCCAGAAGAACAGTGTCGTTAGCAAACTGAAGATGAGTGACTGAGGGACTTTTTCTAGAGGTCTTGAATGGATGACATGTCCCTGAAGAGATCAAGTGTCTTATATCCATGCCCTAAGGCTTCTGTTGCGATAATAAAGAGGGCTGGAGAGATCGGGTCCCCTTGGTGAAGACCGCGAGAGGATTTGAAGAAGCCTGCAGGTTCCCCATTGATGAGGATGGAAAACCATGAGTTGTTCCAGCACTTCTCGACCAGATCAATCTAGGGAGAGCTAAAACTGAATTTTCCCAAAATCACTTTGAGGAAGGCCCAATCCAACCTGTCGTAAGTTTTCTCCATATCAAGCTTGATGAGGATGTTTCCGCCCTTAACTTTCCTTTCAATATCCTGAAATATCTCCTGGGCTAGCGCATAATTTTTCACAATAGATCTGCCTTTAACGAAAGCACCCTGTTTAGGAGAAATAATATGTGGAAGCACACTCTCAAGCCTGTTAGCAATCACTTTAGTAAAAATCTTATATATACACATACATAAACTGATAAGACGGAAATCAGAAAAATGCTTAGGGGCAGGAGATTTTGGAATCAAACAAATGAGAGTTGAGGAGAAGGCCTTGGGGAGGGGACTGCCATGGAAGAAAGTGCAAATAGCTTCAAGGATGTCCATCCCCACTATGTCCCAACAATTGTGAAAGAAGGCCCCTGAGAAGCCATCTGGGCCAGGGGCACTATCAGCCGGGATAGCTTGAGCTGCTGCTTAGACTTCCTCCATCGAAGGCTCACGCAGGAGAAGATTATTATCTTCATTAGAAACTGTACGAGGAATTACCTCCATTAAGGAATCAAATGGAAAAGATGGCCCAACTTGGTGGAGGGATTCGAAGAAGTCCACGGCGGCCTGTTTGATGGCCTGATGGTCTGATAGGACTGTTTCATCTTCTAATTGGATGCTGGAAATGTTAGCTCTTCTAGCACAGTCTGAGGAGATGGAGTAGAAGAATTTGGTGTTCCGGTCACCCATCTTGAGCCATTGATTTTTAGCCTTTTGTTTCCAGAATATCTCTTCACAAAGTTCGGCGTGGAAAGCCTATATTTGGCTTGTTGGAGGGCATCCATGGATAGAGGGTTATTGCTCTCTTGGGCAGCATTTTTAGCAGCCAGAAGCTCCTTTTCAGCACGTTGGACATTCTAGAAAATGTTCCCAAACGTTTGGGAATTCCAAATTTTCAGGGCTGACTTCAAGTTCCTGAATTTACTTGCTAGGACTAGCAGCGGGTCTCCCAAAACATCCGATTTCCAAGCATCCAAAATTAGCTCATGAAAGGACTCGTGCAGACACCACATGTGCTGGAACCTGAACTATTTCGGTCTTGAACTATTGAGCTGAGGAAAAGAAACCAGGAGGGGAGCATAGTCGAAGTTAGGGAAGATGTGTCACTTGGAAGGACTGGAAGGAGGCGATCTAAGCATCATTACCACATACTCTGTCTAGCCTAGCCCACACTCTAGCCAGACCACGCTGATTGTTGCACCAAGTAAATTTGCTACCGGTAAAACCAGCATCTCTCAGCCTCACACTATTTAGCCCATCACTGAACTCCGCAACGCTAATGGCATCGAAATTGGTGGAGCTTCTCCTCTCTGTCGATTAAAGGACCGCGTTGAAATCACCGGCAACCAGCCATGACATAGAGTAGTTGTTAGTAAGCACATGAAGTTGTTGCCAAAGGGATCTACGAAGCATCCTGGAGCATTTGGCGTATACAATGGATACAAGGAAAACATCCACCCTACCTTGGGCACGAAGAAGAAAGGACAATAGCTAGTCAGAGGTAGAAATGAGGTCTATGGCAATGGAGGGGTTATGGAAAACCCAAATTTTACCTCCTTTAGATACATTAGATAGGGAACAATGGAACCCAAGTTTCAGACCGGTGCTAACCCACTTAGAGTCTCTAAGCATGGGTTCAAGAATAGCAACAAGAGCAGAATTTTTTTGGCGGATGAGGCGTTTCAGCAAGGCAATGGTGGCAGCATTGCCCACTCCTCACGCATTCCAAATCACCCAGCTATCCATGAGAAATTTTAACAGGTCCAAAACCGCAACCCTTCAACTGTTTCAACCTCCCCTTCCATCCACCATCCATCCCCAAGAGCACATGAGGGTGTTTGCATAGCTGTCTTCCAGCAATTTTCTTACAATTGGAAGGAAGAAGGGCAGGGGTATTTAGGTCCGGAGGGTTTAGGGATATTCCCATATCATGTGCATTGTTGCGACAGTAGGAAGAGGTATGGGCGAGTCTGCAATAGGGGACAGTGGTTCCTTCCTGAGGAGGAGGGTTCCCAAGCCTAGGAGAGGAGGGCAGTCGTGACGAGGGGCTGACTGGCCTACAGCAAATCCGGCTCCTCCGGGCCCCGGTGGAAGGAGGAAAGGTCAACAGCCAATTGAATATCTTCTATAGCTTCCATAGAGTGGTCCCCTCCAAGAGGCATAGAGTTCCAAGCTTCATGGCAGCATCTACAGAGGATTCTTCCAATGTGGTATCAGCCCGAAGAGGGCTATGCCCTTCGGATAGGGCACCCTGATTAGTAGCCAGAAGGCGGATGCCTCTGCTAGGATGGGGAGTCCGTAGGAAGATGCAGTTGGCAGGTTGGTTCTGTAGGTCAGGTGGTAGGGGAGAGATAGGAGAGGGTTGCACTTGGTTCTGCGGATCAGGTGGCAAGGTAGTGGTCTGTCCCAAGGGTGGGGCAGGGCTAGTGGGAGGGGTGGAGGCAACGGTCAAAGCCAGAGAGGGTTGATTAGGGACTAGAGGGAGGGTTGAGGAGGCGGGGACATGTATTGAGGAGGCAGGGATAGGTATTAGGACATGATCTCGAGTAGGTATCAGGAGAGAGGCATTGGGATGAGGATTAGGCAGTAGGGCGTTTTCTCAAACAGAAAGTGGTTGCAGGGATGTGGACCTAAGATTCTGCATTGGGGCATTGTCAAACCTGGTAGCTGGAAGGGGTTAGCAGACTGATTGTTCTGTATAGGGGCATTGGCTCGAACAGGTAATGGGGGTGAATTTGTGGACTGGGGGAAAGGTAGGGCTGCTGCATTTAGCTCATTGGTATGAGGAACCTGTTGAGAATCATTATGACAAGCACATGCAGGGGGTAAGGGATGTTACCTATTGAAGGACGATCTGCCATATCCATCTGCTGTGGAGGGTCTGGAGGCCGAGTAGGGTGATGAAAGACCTGCTCAACCCACTGTTTCGTAGAGATAGCCGGAGCCAACGGCATTGCTTGGTAATCATCTCCTGGAAGATTTGACAACGCATCGAATGTGGTCTAGATAGGGTAATCGGTGCCATCCACCGAAAGAATCCTAGCTCTGTGTGTGTCTACCCCTAGATGGAGGATGACTTTGACCCTGGCTTCAACCTGGACAAAACCTAGGGATGAGGATCTGGCCACGTCCACTACTTTCTTGAAGGTGTTGCCCAATCCAATGAAAACCGAGTCAAACCATGCATGCGTTGGAATGCTGAATAGGGAGATCCAAACGCCATCTGGTGTTGCTTTGGCTAAGGACCATGGTTCAACCTTGGAGATCCACATAGTTGAATGTAGAGAGGAGTCGGCCATGAAAGACAGGACCTCCATTCTTGAATTGAAAATGAGAAGAAAGGGGTCATTAGCAAGGCGAGATATGTCGATTGCTGATGCCACATACCTGAAATCCCTAATCCCCTGAAGTAGGTGAATGATCGGGGTATCACTGCTAACTACTTGGGCCACTAGGGCCAGTTCCAGCTGCTTCTTTCTTTGTTTAACCTCATGAGAATCTGCAGAGAAAGAGATGGAGTCTCCATTGATGGAGATGCTCTGCTTAGTTGTCTGATTCCCTTGTTGAGAGCGACTGTGGGTGACGAAGAGGGGTTTAGGATTGGATATCTCCAAATAGGGGGGACAGGGTTGGGTTGGGCGGGAGATGCAGGTCGGGGTAGGTTAGTGGAGGGAAGGCTCTGGGGTTTGGGGGTGGTAGGTTTAGGGGCTCCACGTCTAGGGTTGGCAATCTCCACTGTGAGGGGCCGGCCGTCAACCTTCCTACTATCGAGGACTCCAATGGCCGCGTATGCATCTGCTGAGTAGAAAAAATAGACAAAGCCGTACCCTCTATGGTGCCAAAGCTTCTCGTCCCAAGGAGTGTAGTAGTCCTCAACCCTCCTGCATTTGCTGAAGATTCGGTACAAATCCTCTTCCGAAGTGTCGAAAATGATGTTGTCGACGAAGAGGTTGGATCCACCATTTTTCTGTATTTTGAAGGAATTGGACTCAACCTGAGACGGGTTAGGGTTGTTAGCTTACTTCTTTCAGCTCTCTCTCTCTCTCTCTCTCTCTCTCTCTCTTTATGACACCCAATATGTCTAACAACCAATTAAAGGAAATTCGAAAATCCTCGATGGGATCAAGCAATTGTTCGATGACTCGATGGCATTGAATGGTCTGTCGATGTCATCGATAGATCCTGTTTCTGAATAGATTTAAGACATTAAAAACAATAATCTTCATCATGTCTTCAATCATCAAACATGTTGCTTCTTGTTATCTTCTCTTATCTCTGCCTTGTATCATACATCTATCATCACTTCTTGTCCACACTCCGTCCTCATTTTACATCTTTGCCAAGCCTTGAGAAGTTGCACAGAATTTGAGCATGTCTGTTGGATTCACGTTGGTGTGAATCTTCTCCAGAGTCACTCCTCCTTCAAACATGTCAGATAAAATGGTGACAAACATCAATGTGTTTAGTATGTGAGTGATAAATATAATTTTTAGCAAAATAGATAGCGCTCTTACTGCCACAATTAACCGGCACTGCTTCCTTCTGAAGACCCAACTGATTTATCATACTTCTTAACAAAACACCTTCCTTGAAAGCGTCTGTTACCGCATATATTCAGCTTCTGTTGTGGAAAGAGCCACCATTAACTGAAGCTTTAAAATCCAACAAATCGCTCCACCCGCTAGCACAAATGAGTACCCGGGGGTTGACTTTCTGAAATCCATACTGCCCGCGTATTCTGAATTCACATACCCAACTTTGTCCCTGTCTTCTCAAAAGTTATGACATAGTCTTTCGTACCTCGAATGTATCAAAGTAATTATTTTACTGCTTCTCAATGTTACTTGTCAAGGTTTGACATGTATCTGCTCACAACACCAACTATCTGTGAAATATCTGGTTTTGTACAAACCATGACATATATTAAACTACCGACAACATTCGAATAAGGTACACGAGACATATTCTCCTTTTCCTCATTTGATTTAAGACATTGTTTTGAGGAAATCTTGAAGTGAGTCATGTGGGGAACACTAACCGGATTTGCCTTGTCCATCTCATACTTGATCAACACATTTTCAAGGATTCTACTTGAGATAATTAGAGCTTGCTCCTCTTCCTATCTATATAGATATTTATGCTGAGAACCCTCTTTGTAGCTCCCTGATCTTTAATATCTAATGTCCCTGATAATTGAGTCTTCAGTACATCAATTTCAGACATGTTATGACTAGTGATCAACATATCATCAACATACAGTACCAGGATGGTGAATTTGTCATCACTTAGTTTCTTGTAATAGACATAGTGATTGTATTCACTCTTAGTAAATTTTTGACTCAACATGAAAGAATTAAATTTTTTATACTACTGCCTAGATAACTTTTTTAGGTCATACAATGACCTCATTAAGTTACAAACCTTGTTCTCTTCCCCTTTAATTTCGTAGCCTTATGGTTGTTTCATGTAGATCTACTCTTCCAATTCCTAGTATAGGAATGCATGCAGTCTTCACGTCTAGTTGTTCCAACTTAAGATCGTATTGGGCAACCAACGCCAACATGAATCTGATAGATATTTGCTTTGCAATCGGTGTGAATATCTCTGTATAGTCAATTCCTTCTTTCTAAGTGTAACCCTTCACTACCAACATTGCCTTGTATCTATCGTGTTTCTTCTTAAAGATCCACTTGCATCCGATCACTTTTTGGCCCACTGGAAGCTCCACCAGCTCCCATGTGTTATTCTTGTACAAGGAGTTCATTTCATTATCCATTGCCACCTTACACTTTTCTGCATCAGGCTCATCAAGAGCCTCATGAATAGTAGACAGATCCCCCTCATCTATAATAAGGGCATATGCCATATTAGAGTTATCCCTGTATCTCACCGATAACCTGCAATCTCATGACTTAGTATCTGCTTCACCTCTTCATGTACATCTGTCTTAGCCTGAGTGTCACTCGTATCAACCTGAATGTCTACGACCAACCTTTCTGGTTCCTTTTGGTCATCTAATCATTCTTGCAGAATAGAGAGCCTTCGTTGAATCTGACGTCATGCTAATGATGATTTTTTGTATGATCGAGTTATTCAGCCTATAGCCCTTCACACCCCCACTATAATTAACAAATATGTACTGTTTTGCTCATTGGTCTATCTTATCTCTCTTAACTAACGGTATATGAGAGTAAGCTTCATAATAAAAATATGCATAATCCTAAGTAGTCCACCTTTTGACCACTTCATACTTCCTCTAAAATCTTACCATCAATCGTTGTAGAAGGGGACCATTCACAAAATAGCAAGATGTGTTAATGGCCTCAGTCCATAGGTCTTTGCCTAACCCAACATTACTAATCATGTTCCGGACCCTCTCCAAGAGATCTGATTCATCCGTTTAGTCACACTGTTTTGTTCAGGTGTATGTTGCATTGTGTTGTGCCTTATAATCCCTTCATCCTTACAAAATTTATTAAATTTAGTAGAAGTAAATTCTCCACCGTTATTAATTCTTAAAACTTTCACATTTCACCTGTCTGTTTTTTCACCATAACCTTCCATTATTTGAAATTTGTGAAAACTTCGGATTTATGTTTCATGAAATAAATCTAAACTTTTTGGGAATAGTTGTCAATGAATGTGATAAACCATGACGACCCTCCAGCGAAAACCATGGGTGACGACCCCGTACGTAAGAATGCACATAATGAAGCACTCTCTTACATACATATTTTCCAAATTTAAAAGATAACCTAGATTTTTTTATCATATATACAATGCTCGCATATATCTAAATCAAAACTTTGAAAAGCTGAAACTAACCATTGGTCAGAAAGTACCCTTATGCCTCGCTCACTTATATGGACGTGCATACCACATACGTACAGATGTATAATCCGCTACAGCCACTGTAGCTCCAACTATTGAAGTGCTCCCGATCAATCTATAAAGATTTTTGTGCCTCTGTGCTCTCATACTTACGATCGGCCCTTTTGAAAATTTAAGAACACCATTGAACCGGTGATCTTACACCCAATTTTCTCGAGTGCCCCAAGAGATATCAAATCTTCTTCATATCAGGAATGTGTCTCACCTCAGTCAAAGTATGCTTCATCCCATCAAATATCTTGATGTGCACCATAATAGCAGCCACAACATTACAGGAATTATCATTGCCCATAAGTACCTGTCCACCATCATACTCATTATAGTTGGCAAACCAACTTCGATGAGGAGTCATGTGATATGAAGCCCCTATGTCCAGAAGTCACTCGTCTCTACGATCATCGTATAAGTGCCCGATTATAGACACTAACAACACATCACTTTCACTTGTTTCTTTATCAGATGTGGAAGTGTTGGCCTCCCTGGAAGAAGCCTTTGAGTTCTCTTTATTTGCTTTAGGATTTGTATAATCCTTCTTCATGTGTCCTGACATCTCACAATTCCAGCGCTTTAACTTTTTCTTGCCATTTCCCTTAGATTTGGATCTCGATCGAGAAGATCTTGTGTCCGACTCAGAATTCCGACCCCTTGTAAACAATGCATTAGTAGAGGCCCCCATGTTAGTATTTTTCTTTCTCATGGCATCTCCTTGAAGGGTTAAGATAATAGTATCGACACTAAAGGACATGTTACCATTGTACAACGTGTCTTTAACAGACTCATGCGATGTCGGGAGAGAATTCAACAAAATACATGCCTGATCTTCATCCTTAATCACCTCCTCTATATCTAGCAACTTGCAAATTATCTTGTTAAAATTATTGACGTGGGTCTCAACATCTCCTCCCTCTGCCATATTAAAGTTAAACAACTGTAACTTCAAGTGTAGGTGATTATCAAGGGACTTTTTCACATAAATGTCCTCTAACTTTGACCACAAATTCGCCGTAATTTTCTCCCTTATGACATTATAAAGAACCTCATCCGTTAAACACAATTTGATGGAGGATTTTACTTTCTTATCTAGTTTCTTCCATTTATCATCATCCATAAATTCTGGTCACTTTTCAAGGACCTCATCCAATCCTTGCTAGAGTATTTCTCAACATCGAACTTAGGATTGACGTCTATTGATACTTCACTATCAGATTCAAGCCTACGCACCGACGATAGCTCTGATATCACTTGTTGGGGGGACTACGGAAGCACACAATGATGAATCAAGTGGAGTAATCCAATTGCACAAAACAAGCACAAAGAGAACACATCGATTTAACATGGAAAAACCCTTATGGAAAAAAAACCATAGCACAAAGCGACAGATAATCACTATAAAAATTAGAAAATTATAAGAGAAAAGATCTTACCTAATCCGAACAACCTCGAATCAAACCCCTTGCCACACCCTTGAAACCCTTAGAATGAATTTGAAAGCCCTAAGTACATCCCAATCCCATTCACACTAAAATATATAGCCTTTGGAAGAATCTCAATCAAAAATCGAAAACAAATCCTGCAGATGCATAAATCTGTGTAACTCTGCGTTATGCTCGATGACACCTTCGATAGCATCGAACCCACTTTGATGTCATCAAGATAATATCAAAACTGTCCAAAGATAAAATATGGAATTATGGCAATTCTCGATTGCATCGAACCCTCTTCGATGGCATCGAACATGACCTTCGATGTCATCAAACTCTCCTCGATGTCATCGTAATGACACCCAATATGTCCAACAACCAACTGAAGGAAATCTAAAAATCCTCGATGGGATTGATCAATTGTTCGATGACTCGTTGACATTGAATGGTCTGTCGATGTCATTGATAGACCCTGTTTCTGAATAGATTTAAGACATCAAAAACAACAATTTCCATCATGTCTTCAATCATCAAACATGTAGCTTCTTTTCATCTTCTCTTATCTCTACCTTGCATCATACCCTGATCATCACTTCTCGTGCACTCTCCGTCCTCCTTTTACGCCTTCGTCAAGCCCAAACAAGTCGCACAAACTTGAACTTCTTTACAGGAAACACCTTGGTGAGCATGTCCACTGGATTCACGTTGGTGTGAATCTTCTCCAGAGTCACACCTCCTTCTTCAAGCACATGTGGGATAAAATGGTAACGAATATCAATGTGTTTAGTACATGAGTGATAAACATCAGCAATGCTTGATGTCGTCAAACATAGTACGTGAGTGACAAACATCGACTGTTCGATGTCATGAATAATGCTTGATGACATTGAATGGTTTGTCGATGTCATCAATAGACTCTATTTTTTAATAGATTTAAGACATAAAAAACAACAGGACTACCTTGAATAAACATCAGCACCTGAGTCCTTACCCATGCCTCAATGATAGACTCATAAGAGTTTCAACATGAGGTCATGGGTTTGAGTACCCATTGTGTTGAAATCCTACTATGGTGTGAGTGTGTGTGTGTGTGTGTGTGTAAAGAAAAAAAACCATTAGTACCTGGAGTAAACAGTGGCACCACCTGAAGCATTCGCCTTTTGGATATTTTGCTACATAGGGGTCATTAGAAGAAAGGTCTGTTGAGCGGATGATTATACATGAAGATGAATTTGGAATACTGAGGTGTAAATTTTTAATGGCCCATGTTGATGCAGTTTTCTAGTTAACCTTCCTCGGACCTTCGTGTACCTGCACAAGGGATGAACAAAGGATACCCTGGCTAATACAGGGGACACTCCAATGCCTAAGTTAGGTATGAAATCTGGGTCTGGTCGAATAAGGAGTTTTAGGCTAGAGATTATGTGTACCTTTCACCATTGGAGGGACTTCTATTTATAGGTGAGGAGAGGCGGTGGCATAGAGGAGATCTCCCTGTTTAG
The DNA here is from genome assembly GCF_029962835.1 of Magnolia sinica. Classification (NCBI taxonomy): domain Eukaryota; kingdom Viridiplantae; phylum Streptophyta; class Magnoliopsida; order Magnoliales; family Magnoliaceae; genus Magnolia; species Magnolia sinica. The sequence continues at coordinate 39,641,323 of NC_080590.1, read as the reverse complement.
CAGGGGTGTGTTGTAGTCGTGAGGATCTCCTGAGATTCTCTGCTAGGATCTGAGGTAGATCTTTATTGCTATTGATTTCTTATATCTTTGGCTGGGATCTTGGGTAGGCACCGTCGGGATCAAGTTAGAACTAGCAGAAGAAGGGTTGTACCGACTTGGGGTTAAGCCGACCTGACTCCTTTGGTGATCAGCAGTTGAGTTTCTTTTGGTATAGGGTTGATCAGTGGGTCTTCCGACCTACTGACGAGAGCACGAGCTCAACCTCACCTCTTGTCTTCTGACTTGATGAGGAGAGGCTGAGCTCGACCCTGTCTCTTACTCGGTCTGGGGCTAGGGGTCCAACCCTTTGGTCGTACCTGTCGTTGTCCGACCTGGTGAGGTATACAAAGTTCTGACCTGACCTCACCTTTCTAGTCGGTCCATTTTTCCCACAACATAAGCCCCCTACGTTTAAGGTCACGTAGTGGGCTTGATAAGTAGGTTGGTAGTGGTTAGGTTGGACTGTTGTATGCCCAGGGTGTTAAGTCAGTTTCCTATTAATGTCGAGTTGGGTGACATACACCTGATCAGAGTGTATCCGCAATCATGACAGTCTGTACTTGAGGTGGCGCGTCATGGCTCAAGGTCACATGCACTGTAAAGACATCTTCTTAGCGCTCATCGTATGGGGTAGTGACGCGTGGCCTATCCTTGCTCGTGAAGTAGTGTAGCGAGTGGCGGTAGTCCATGTGTTTAAGCAGGGGTGTCGAGGAGCCGTTTTTTGGCTGTGCATTAAATGCAAGCATTAAATGCTCATATGAGTGGGCTTGCTATAAAAGGGGACACCCTAACATCGTCCAGGGCTATTTGCCCTTTCACCATTTTGCCCTTATGTTGCATTCATCATTCTTCCCTGGCGTCAGGCGATTTTTGGCGAGGTCTCAGGCTTTCCTCTTGGTGAGCCTCACATTTCTCCTTCTATCCCCCCTCTTCCTCCTTTCTCTTTCTGTCTCTCTCACTCTCTCTCTCTCTCTCTCTCTCTCTCCTTTGGGTTTCCAATTTTCGGCGATCTTCCTGTCTGGAAATGTGTGTGGCTCGCCTGACCAATGGAGAGGGTCATTCCAATGTGATTGTGGGGTAGATGAGCTTCACCCCATGTCGAACCCACCATCACCGTTGGTGGCGATGAGCAACAAGGACTTCCGGGCATCCCATGAGTCGCGGATGGCAGATCGGTCCTCAGGCGAGCGACCAATGGATGCGGAGGGGGTTGCCCTAGCAACTGAAGAGATAAGCGGGTCTTCGTCAGAGGAAGAGGAGAAGGGGCTGGTAGGGTCCTCACTGACGGAGGCCGACCTGGTGCGGATCTGGTTGGGGTATCACATTCTAGACTACGTGATACTCTGAGCCTTTGCACCGGGCGAGTTCCAAAATGAACCCCGGGAGGGTGAGGTGACCATCTACCAGGTCGCCATCCAATGTTGGTTAAGGCTTCCTCTTCCGAGGATAGTGATGAGAGTCCTTGCGTAATTGATGATTGTTTGTGTTGATAGGCAAGTCGACCTTTTTTAGGCCATGTTGGGGCTAGTGTCTGAGCCTGTCATTTTTATAAAGTGGGTTCGACGAGTTGCGTTAATTCCTCATTTGATTTTTTTTGTTGCTTTTGGATGCATTGTTCCTCCTTTATAGGAGATCGTGTTGTTAACGTAGTAGTGGTAGTTAGTGGTCCAACCTCTTCTTTAAGGGTCGGACGACTGGTCGGCGATTGTTTTTCCCTTCCACTCAGGGAACTCCTTGGTGAGCAATGTAAGAGATTTGATCATCGGTCTGACCTCTTCTTTAAGGGTCAGACTATTATTGAGGGCTGTTCTTTCCTTGCGGGAAGCACTTAGTTGACTTACGTAGGTCAAACATTTGTAGATAGAAATGTAGAGAGTAAAATTTTTCGAGCTCGGGATTTTTATTGTAGCTTCTGGAGAACATATGTAGATTTCGACATTGTAGATTGAAAATAACAGGAAAGTAAATTTTGCACTTAAGCTTGGTCAACCCCTATGCATGGTAAATCTTCAAGTGCTCAGCGTTCCATGGGTCTGGCAGGGGCCATCTCCCAATGTCTTTGAGTCGATATGTTCCCGGTCAGCTCATGCGTGTCACCTTGTAGGGCCCTTTCCAGTTCACTCCCAGGGTCACTAAGCCAGGCTCCTTGGTATTCTGGAGGGTTCTGTTAAGCACTGGATCTCCATCCCGGAACCTACTTGTCTTTACTCCGAAATTGTAGAAATGGGTGATGCCGAGCTGCGACCTTGAGTTAGGCTTGCTCCCTTGTTTTTTCGATCAGGTCGATGTCCGGTGTCATCTGCTTGGCATTTTGACATTCGTCGTGGTAGCGAGTTCGAGCATTCGGGAGTTCGATTTCAACCGGGACAATGACTTTAGCAACGAAAGCTAGAGAAAAAAGAGTTTCTCCTGTGGTCGTCTGGGCGGTACTTCGATATGCCCAGAGAATGTGGGGAAGCTCTTCTGCCCAGGCTCCATTAGCCTTCTCGAGCTTTGTTTAGAGGTGATTCTTGATGATTTTATTGACCGCTTTGACCTTCCCGTAAGCTTGGGAGTGCCGATGTAACACCCTGATTCTCATGGCTCGAGGATGATCACTCCTCGTTGAGAACTTAATTATTACGTTAAGAAGTCTACTAAATTACATCTTAATTATAAAAGATCCCATGATGTAGTGTAAAACAACTACTATATAAGCCATATATGTCAAGAATATTAACAAAGATGTTTAAGTAACACATGTAAATGTCAACAAAATGAAATCCCTCAGCAGGGGATTTTAATTACAATCCGTGAAATTAAAAACATAAAGTTCTAATGACAAAAGCATGTGAATCATGGACTACTAGTTGAGCTTAAATAGCTCAACCACGTTGGTATAGTATCCTTCCTCGCCAAACTCGTCTTCAGTCACATCTGACATCTCAACTGGGGGGTCTTCTTCTATCACTAAACCTGCATCTATTTGCTGTTATCGCATGATAAGATAAGTGATAACTTAGTGGGAATTTTCCTCAAAGATTTCATGCATGTCATGGTATTCCAATATAGTTTAAATCAATTTAGCAATTTATAATGAGAGTAATATAATTTGAATGTGTGCATGAATGCATGGATGTATGCCTAAAGTCACAGACCTGGGGATGCACATCCAGTTGTCAAAAGGGTCACCCGCAGTTGACTTACTACCTAAAAAAGACCATGTAGTGAGAGTGCCCAAGGTAATTTAGTCTCTTGGAAAAGTATTCAGGATACATGCGAGGAGGTCTTAAAAATCCAGAAAAGCCTCATGCAAAGAGAGCCACCCATAGTGGTATGAATGCACTCGACTTGAGGGTTATGATAGAATGATAAAATTTAGACCTAATAAGATGTGGCTTAGATCAAGCACCCGGTAAAGCTCATATGTTATGCATCATGATACCCATGTACATCTCTTTGATTTGACAATAATGTTCCTTAACTTGTGGTCACTATCCAATCTTAAGGTCCTTAACAAGACTTTCATCCTTGAGTCATAAATTTGATCTCACTTTGATATAATTCTCCGTAATTCTTCTACTTTTAGATTGGATAGGATCACATTGGTATAAAATGCTAGCATGCATGTGTATCTATTCCATGTAGTAATTTCAATTCTCCAACTAATATAAGAATATAGTAACATGATTTTTCTCACTAGATGTAATAAAAGAATGTAACATGTTTTCAAGATTTGTATCATGAATATTAGAAGTAGATGTAAACAAACAAGATTTATTAAATAAAGCAGAATTAATAGAGTGAAATCAAATTCACAAGACATTGCATATTATAATTATATTCTAAAGATTGTATTAGTTACTAAATTCCACTAACATCGAATTCAACGAATGCAGAAGGCAAAGAGGGTGACTCCTCACCTTTAAATTGGATGATTGCAACGTGAATGCTCGAATGCATGAATCCAACTCGAACGGGTTAGATCTGGACCCGGCATAATAAGACTTGAATCCATTTAAGAACCGACACTTTTAAGCCATCAGTCGGGGCACTGGAATGGTTTTGTTGTACCCAGGTTTGCCTGAGCACCAGACTTGGTGAGCATAACTGAGTCAACTCAGCAAAACCGAACCTACTACAATCTATCATTCCCTCTTCCTCCTTACTTCCTTTCTTCTCTTCCTTCATCTCTAACTTTCTCTTTCTTTCTCCCACATTTCTTTGAGATGTTTAATAACAACTAGTTATCAAACCAGACCTGCAAAACAGTCTGACTCGGTGAGTCGATCTATCAAAACTCGACAACGAGTTAAGCTCTCGGCCTTAACATGTTTGTATCAGTAACATCACAACTCCCTTCTTCATCCATCCCTTTTGTTTCTTTTTTCCTTTCCTTATTCCTTCTTTCTTCTTAGCAATCCCCTATCCAACAAGGTTGCAGGACTCACTACGATTCTTGGATTGAATGAGACAGTGAGTCCATGACTTAGTAACTCATGAGCCATCTCACTCCTTCCAATCTCTCTCTTCTTCTGTTACTTCTTCTTATGTTTTTCTCATTCTCAAATACATCATCTACTCAAGGTTGTTGAGGCAAGCTTAACTCGGCTACAGACCCACCACAGCGACTCGTTTCAGACTCGGTCTGCATCCTTGTCTCCCTCTCTTGTTTCCTCTCGCTTTCTCTTTTCTCTCTTGCTTCACTTCTTCTCCTTCTTCATTCTTTATTGGAACCAACTAGGTGAAGCCCTGGACGTGGCTCGATCTTGTAGCGACTCGGACCTAGTCGACTCAGCCCGATGTGGCAGTCGAAATAGCGCATTCTCCCTCTCTTTCTGGCTTTCCTTTTTTCGAAAAAGGTTTCCCTAAAAGGTAACCTCTTATAGGCTTTCTGAATCCTATTCTAGAGGCTTTGGAAGTAACTAATCTATAGGATTAGTTGCGATTTAATCACTCGACTAGCCAAGTTTATGAGATCGTTATTTGAATCTGGTTTGCATGGATGAAATCTAGTCATCTAGGTGGATGTTTGGAGTCCCAGGCCACATGATGAACGTCTTTAATCAATAAATGGGACCCACTAGAGTTTGATGGGTTTTTCTTACCAAGCGAGGAAGATGAGATGGTTGATAATGGTGGATTACCATTTAATGGCTATTCCTTCGATTTGATTTGTATGGATGGTGTGGATATGTCCAATGAGCATTGCAGGACCCACCTTTTGGAGAATCACCATTGAAATCTCAATGGGTCTCGAGATTTTCGATCACAGCAGTTTTCTCATAATAAAGAGATCTCGCACAAGATCTCCAAGCTACTGCGAGTGAGGCCATGAGAATACCCTAGGTTTAATACCTAGGATGCTTTTGGAGAGTTTTAACGGTCATGATCTTGCCAGTTGTGTAACAGAAAAGATTCCCTTGAAGCTTCCCTAGCAGCGTAGAGAAGCAACGCTGGTTACCCTAAGATGAATGGTTTAAATGGTGTTCATCCAATGACCAAGGATGCAGGAGGCTAGGGTTGCCAGCTTGGAAATCCCAAAGGAGAAGTGGAGTTTTTCATTTATGAAAAAATGGTTACACACGGTTTAAATGTGCCTGGATTTGTGCCCACACGCGTGCATATCTTCATGTGAAACGGCACAAGTTTTTTCTATCAAGGACGCCCTAGACATAATGGACGATTCAAATCGTTGATTTGATCTGTGATGGTGCGCCACATTCACCCTAGCAACGGCGTTTGTCAAACACTAGTGAAGGTGGTAAAAGAGGGAAGAATCCTCACTTTTTTTTAGCTTTCATCGGGTCAACATCTTGTTAACCCGGACAGACTGAGGTCCTATGCGTAGCGAATGTACAAACCTTTGGTGCACGTACACCATGGGTGTAGGGCCTATAGTGCTTTTTGGTGGGATCCACATAGTCAATTAGGTTCAACCAGCCTTATTGCGACATCTGGCCAAGGATGAAGCGGATCAGAAGATCTGGAGGGCCACACTACTTTTGTGATTTTTATTAATGTTTACTGAAAGTTTTAACGGTCAGATCGAATTGAAGCTAAACCTCAACGGTCCAAGTTGTTCTAAGCTCCTTTTTGAGTGATAGTCTATAGTAATTTAGGGGTCATATGACCTAATGGTGAGGATCAAGTTTAAGAATTGTTAGGTTGATCTTGATCCGACGGTTAAGAATGTTTCAATTGTCTAAACTTACTTCCATGTTTACTGACTTGAGGTGGATATTTATAATAAGTTTAATTGGGTGGTTGAATCTCCTATAGATATGGATGGATCGAGTCTCTTTTGAGTTCTTTGATTGCTATGATATTGAAGCCTGGTCCATTCTTCAGATTCATGGTTAATTTTCTATATGAAGATTACTTTTAGTGGTCAAATTTAGGCTAGAATGAAGGTAAATGTTCAAATAGGATATGTTTGTATTTATACTAAAATAGGTTATATGGTAACACCCGAGTATTGAAAAGTATGGGGTGTTACGGCCGAAGTGACGAGTAAACGTTCTGAATTTCGAGGTTTTCACACATATCTCGGAATGGTTGTTCTCGAATTGCCTCCCGTTGTTCGAGACGATGTATGGGGGATCCTATACCGACATATGATATTTTTCCAAACGAAGTTCGTAATCTTTTGCTTAATGATCTTGGCCAAGGGCTCAGCCTCGATCGATTTAGTGAAGTAGTCAACTGCGATGAGCGTGAACTTGGTTTGTCCTTTGCCAGTTGGTAGAGGACCGATGATGTCGATTTCCTACTAGGCGAAGGTTCATGACCCACACATGGGAGTCAGCTCCTCGGGTGGCTTATGGGGTATGGCCATAAATCGCTGCCATTTGTCACATTTTTGAGTATACTGCCTTGCATCTGTCTGGATAATTGGCCAAAAATATCGCTGCCGAATGACTTTGTGGGTGAGAGCAAGGCTGCCAGAGTGATTTCTGCAAATACCTTCGTGAATCTCTCTCTGGACATATTCGGCTTCATTAAGTCTAAGGTATTTGAGGTAAGGGAGAGAGAATCTCTTTTTATACAAAGTGCCCCTAACCATGGTATATCGAGCTCCCTTGGATTGGAGTCTGCGTGCCTCCAATCAATCTTCTAGTAGTTTACCTTCCTTGAGGTAGTCGACTATTGGGTTCATCCCTGTCGGTTCTAAATCTATCGGGAGGATCATACCTGGATCGGGTCCGCTGATGCTCGTTTCGGTCAGGAACTCGATTGGGATTGGTTTCGGGATTCTCTTCAGCCGCTGTGGCCAGCTTTGCTAACATGTCTGCTTTGGAGTTCTCTGACCTGGGGATCTGGCTGATATTACACCTTAAGAATTTTTCGATTAGCTCATGAGCCTTTTGCAATTAAGCTTTCATTCTCTCTTCCTTGGCCTGGTATTCGCTAGCTATCTGCTTGACGAGGAGCTGTGAGTCAGTGTGGACTTCTTAGTGCTAGGATCTCATTGTTGTTGCCAGTATGAGCCCGACCAATAGCGCTTCGTACTTTACTACATTGTTCGATGTTTGAAATCCAAATCTTAAGGCATATTACATGTAGTCCTCGTCAGGAGCCTCTAAGACTATCCCAGGCCCACTGATTTATAATTGGATGAACCATCGACATGCAGTGTCCACGTCAGTAAGTCCAGCTCAGTCATTTGATCTTTGGGCTGATTGGTCGGGATGTTAGGGCTGGTCTCCAGGTCGTTCTCAACTACGGGTTTGACAATGAAGTCAACCACTACTTGGCCTTTGATAGTGGTTTGAGGCCGATAGATGATATCAAACCGCTGGGCTCGACCGTCCATTTCGTAAGTCTTCTTGATACCTCGGGATTTTGGAGTACCTGGTGGAGGGGTTGGTTTGTCAGGACTACGATGGTATGAGCTTGAAAGTAAAGTCGTAGGTGACGGGATGATACGACCAGGGCCAGGGCGAGCTTTTTGATGTCCGGGTATCTAGTCTCTGCCGAGACTAGGGCTTTGCTGACATAGTACACTGTTAGTTGCTTCCCTCCTTAATCCCAGATGAGAGTTGAACTGACCATGGCTAATGAAACTACTAAATATAACATAAACGACTCTTCTTGCTTGGGCATTGAAAGCAGTGGTGGAGACCCCATCTATTGCTTGAGATTTTGGAAGGCAAGCTCACATTCTTTTATCCACTCTGTCATCTGCTTTCCTTTCAACTGTTTACAAAAGGGGGTTGTTGGTGGCTGTGGATACGAAATGGTTGAGTGCAACCATTCTCCCTGTGAGGTATTGAATTTCTTTCATCATCTTGGGTGAGCTCATGTTGAGCAGAACTTGAATTTTGTCGGGGCTTGCCTCTATCCCCCTCTGGCTGACCAGGAATTTGAGGAATTTTTCTGAACTGACGCCAAAGGCGCACTTGCTTGGATTCAACTTCATCTGGTATTTTTGTAGAATCGCGAACATCTCCTCTAGGTCAAAGATGTGGTCTATAGCTCCGATGCACTTGATAAGCATGTCGTTGACATAGACTTCCATGGAACGTCTGATCTACTGGGTGAACATTTTGTTAACAAGTCACTGGTATGTGGCCCCTACATTCTTTAGCCCAAAGGGCATGACCTTATAGTAGTGGAGACCTTTGTCGGTGATAAAGGTCGTCTTTTGCTTGTCGTAATGGTGCATAACAATTTGGTTGTAGCCTGAGTAGGTGTTCATAAAACTCAAGAGCTCATGTCTAAGCATGGTGTCGACGAGCTGGTTGATCTTGGGGAGAGGGAAACTGTCTATGGGGCAGGCTTTGTTTAGGTCGGTGTAATCAACATAGACTCACCACTTCTCATTGGACTTTTTCACTAAAAGGACATTGGCTATCCAGCCTAGGTAGTGAATTTCTTTGATGAAACTTGCCTCGAGGAGTTTTTTTGACCTCTTCTCCGATAATGGCATATCATTCAGGCTCGAACACCCTTCGCTTTTGGCAGACTGGTTGGTAGTTGGGGTCGATGTTCAATTTGTGAACCATTACCTTTGGGCTAATGCCGGGCATGTCCCAATGAGATGTAACGCCCTGGATTCTGGGGATCGAGTAGATACTCGACTCCCGATATCCCGAGTGCCACTTATGCTTTGCGTTATTGTTCGTTTTACCTGATATTTGTGCAATTCATATAATTAAATTAGATTATGCGATGTACTCTGGAATAAATGTAAATTTTAATGCAAGTAAATCGACCAACAAGTAAAATATGTTTATCCAGAGTACGGGACTACAACTAAGCAATATATATAGTTTTAAAAATGTAAAATATATCAACCCAAAAATCTCATTGATGTCCTGAAAGTGTCTTACATCGGATTATCCAACAACTGGAAGTATAAGAACTCCTCCGAGTCTGTGTGAGCCTCCTCCAACGCATTGAATTCTTAGTACTTACATCTACGAAAGTGTCTGATTGGTCTTTTAAAATACTGTCCCAGAGTGAGAGTGAGTGATCAACTCAGTGGTTCCATTAGTATCAGGTTACATAAGTTATCAATTCCACAGGTGTAAATAATAAGAAGAAACTAAGTACACGATTCCTAGGTACTCTTGTTAATGCACATGCATGGTATTATATGATGCATGTCCTCACCATCCAACGCTCCCTCAAGAGATACCATCTATATGTTAACATATGACCAATACTCCCTCAATGCGACCTCGACTGCCGAGTCGCCAACCTATGTTAACGCAATGCTATTAATATTCATGTTAGCTGAGTATTTTATTAAGTCCATTCATCTAGTAAGATTGGGGAAGCTGTAATACCTCCATTTAATCAATGGCCTTATCCAGATCACTTGGCCCAGAGCGGTCGTAGTGGTTTTGAGCTTGCGATCCATGATCCAAATTTAGGCATCATCCATTTATCTCACAAATCAATAATTCCAAAGGTAGGGCATGATACCCAAAGGTATGATGATCAACTCGGTATAGGTCGTCACCCAAACACCGAGTATGATCACTCAGTTTTGAGGTGTAGGCTTATCACATAATCAAATCACCACAAGTTAAAGCTCATTATCCAATTCCATTCATGCCCTGGTCATTCGAACGCTACTCTAGTATGGAACCATCAGTCGAGTAATTTGACGGGGGTAATTCGAACAAGAACCTATCACCTTCTGTGCTCGTTAATCACTACGGGGAGGCTCGTCACCCTAGCGTAAGCCGATAGCATGGACACAATGTCCCATACCACTATGCCCAACTCCCAAAACTTGGGAGTCGTATCACTAACGATCAATAGTAGGCCTCTCAAAGGTATGAGGTGCTTCAGATTCAGTCAGGCGTGACAATACATGGTGATCATACATGGTTGGTCAATTGGTGGACTAATTCGGCTGACTCAGGTGAAGTATGACGCAACCGGCAATGGGTGCAAGCATCCCTCTAGTCCAACTACTGTTGGTTGTCCGTCATCAGCTTAAATCGGTCGGAGTTGTGGGCTCTAATGTGGGCAGCAGTAGCAAGGGAAACCCCCAAAAAAGTTTCACCAAGGAGTTCATTCTTTCACTTCTCTCCACTCCCTCTCTCCCTTACGGCTGAAAATTTGTATGGGAGTGAGGGAGTGAAATTCTGGGCCTTATATAGCCCAGATTTTATGCCTAAATGGCCTCGGGGGCCCTTTTTCTAGCATGCATGCCCCTAGGGGGTTAGATTTTAGCCCATAGATAGGGCTATTTCAGGGGGCCTGCTAGCCCATCCGTGTCATGGGGAAGGTACCCCATCATAGGATGAGTGATTAGACCAATTTTGGTGGAGATCGGATGCCTTTATTGACTGCAGGGACCTTACTTACGATTGATAGTCGTCGGTGCTCGATCAGGGCCACGGTTATAGGAATATGAGTAGGAAAATATCTTTTACTCATAGCTCAAGTTTAGTTGTAATCTAACTGTCGGAATGCCACAACTTCACGAAAGAGTGGGAGGTTCATTTCATTTAAGTTTTAGGTTTCAACCTTGGGTATTTGCGCATTTCAAGCACTCAACCTTTGACCCAAGTTGTGTAGTTATGGGTACTATCTTGATTCGTCACTCGCAATGGACGTCAAGCCCAGTGAGACGGATATTATTCTATAATTTTGAAACTAGTGGCCCACTAACGAGCAATGTAGAGCATGTTCGGATCATCGGGGCATTTTTCGAATGAATTGGGTAAGGAGATTTCTTGGGCATAGTTGTTTTGGTCTGGATTAACTAAGTTCATAGTGTGGCCTATTCAAAATTAGTAAAAATAGTGATTCAGTCATGATCACTCTAGATAGTTGTTTTTTAGGCTAAATGAGTGACCGGGTTGATTTGGTTTATTAAATAAGATCCAACCCATAGTTATGTCGGCTTTAAGTATGTCTTTAATTTAGTTGTGGTCGTCTTGATTAGTCAGTGATAGGTCAGATAAATTTGGGCCATATGTGAACAAATCACGAGGCTAAACTCAATGCTTAAGTGATCGGCGGATTCATTGCCTTTTTACGGTTGATTAATCGAATTTGTGTGGTTCTTTACTGTTACTATCCACATATATGCTAACATTGAGTGTTAATGGTCAGTAAATGACAACATGAGTTAATTTTTTTTAAAAAAATTAAGAGTTTTTGAAAGATCCAAAATAGCAAAAATCTGGGACGTTACATGAGACCAGGCAAATATGTCCTATGTCGTTGGAGGAGATTCATTAGCTTATCCTATAGTGTTGGGGTCAGTGATGAGCCGACCTGTACTATGTGAGTTGGGTTAGATTCGTCAAGCAGGATGGTCACGAGGTCTTCCATCAGGCATCCTTTTTTAATCGAGTCCTCTCGAGGATCGAGGGAGACAATGGCCATCGCTTGATGTTGTGTTCTTAATGCCATGGAGTAGCATTGTCGAGCCTCTTCTTGATCTCCTTTGACTAGCCCAATGCCATGCTTAGTCAGAAATTTTATCGCGAGGTGGAATGTCGATACCACTTGCTGTTCAAAAGAGACAAGCTGTCCTCCCCAATTCCAAGATCATTGTGTCAGTCCTGTGGGTGAAGAGTTAGCCTAGAGTTGAGAAGATGAATTCGATGATCAGCAGATTGCTCTAGTGGCTTGAGATCTGGTGTAGCAGTGGAGGTCTGACATTTCTTTCTCCTTTTCACCATTGATGAGCCTTATTAGATCAGGAGAACGACTTCCATTATCGTTCCCATAGACGGCGCCAAACTGTTGATGTAGTTTTTTGGTTAACCTCCTTGTACCTTTGTGTACCTACATAATAGACGAATAAAGGAGACCCTGGCTAATACAGGGGACCCTCCGATGCTTAAGTCAGGTATGAATCTAGGTTTGGTCGAATAAGAGGTTTTAGGCTAGAGATTGTGCATACTTTTCACCATTAGAGGAACTCCTTTTTATAGGTGAGAGGCGGTAGCATAGAGGAGATCTCCCTATTTAACAAGGGTGTGTTGTAGTAGGATTCAGATCTTATACATGTCGTGAGGATCTCCCGAGATTCTTGGCTAGGATCTCAAGCAGATCCGTATTGTGGTCGATTTCCTAGATCTTCGGCAGGCGCCATTGGGATCACGCCAGAACTAGCATATGAAGGGTTGTATAGACCTCGAGTTATGCCGACCGACTCCTTTGGCAAGCAGTAATTGAGTTTCTTTTGGCATAGGGTTGATCAGTAGGTCTTCTAACCTACTGAAGAGAGTCTTTCGACCTGATGATGAGAGGTCGAGCTCGACCTCCTCACTTACTCGGTCTGGGGCCAAACCTTTGGTCGTACATGTCGTTGTCTGACCTAGTGAGGTACGCAGAGTTCTGACCTGACCTCACCTTTCTGGCCGGTACATTTTCCCCACAATAGCCCATATTCAAATCAAAGAGTCACAGTCTTGAAAGTATGTGTACAAGGTCATAGCTTACATAGGGCAGTAACGAGAACATGAACAATTCTAATCAGCATCTAAATGCGATTCAGCCCATACGATAGATGTAGTATGAGGCACCGGATCCTATCAAAACTCTTACCATAATACATCCGATATTTACATTGGGGCCCAAGCCATTGGATTAGTGGTCTTTTCAGTGATCATAATTATTTATACAATAGATCATTCTCTTCTCCAACAACCTTAGCTGTTTATATGATGGAACTAATTTTGTATAGGGTAACAAGAGAGAGAGAGAAAAAAAAATCTTAGATGGAAATAATTTCACCATTTGATTATTGATCAAAAGTTATAAGATAATACATACTCAAAAGGAAAGGAGACATGATTGAATGGTTGAATTGTTCCAATCTAAGAGTTCTTTTCTTTTAACTATCACTCATCCAAGGTGAGGTGCATCAAATAACAGTTTTGATGATTCATAGATTCCGTCATATCTATTCGCCAAAGTCACCATGTATCCGGTTGCCATATGTCGAGCTGTTTTCAATCAAATGTTATGTCAAAAATGGTCAAGCCATCCAAACCCACTTTCTTGATTTCAATGACACTCCAACAACCCATTCCTGTAGGAGAACTTTTGCAGGTCTGGATAGGGCTTACTGTTGAAATTTAATAATGTAATACAATAAAATATTATCGATGGAATATACAAATCAATTGAATTGAGTTTATATCTGACGTCAACCCAAAACTCTCTCTTAAATCTCCAATAATGGCTCTAAGGGACGATCCAAAAATCTCTAAATCTTAAAATCTATATAAAGTAGGCAACAAACCTTAATGGTGATAAGGGCGTAGTTCTTGTACATGCATTTAAACTAGTTCTATATTTTCAGTTCCCCAGTGGCTACCGTCATGGTGTCAGACATGCCAAAGTGATGCCGAGAACCCACCAAATGAAAGATCTGCACCTGCAGGTGAGAGGTTTCTGAAAAAACATTTGTTATGTCCATTGCATGTGCAAGTATTATATTTTGTTTACTTCGAACAAACATGTTCTTTTGTTATCAACCAAATGTTTCTAGGTCAATGTTTCTCTTGGAACTTAAATCTTGCTTGTTTGTGTGAATCTTTCAATATACTTTAATTGAAGGTTCCAATGAGGGTGGAGGCAAAAACCATCAGAAAGGCCAAGAGAAAAGTGTCCACAAACATGATAGCCGGTTTCTTCCTAATTATGAAACGTGCTATGCATTTTTTGAGCTTGCAATGGTGGTCTTACAAGTGATTGGATTTGGTTAGTAATCTCTACCTTAATAACTAACATTTTTAACTATATATCAAAAGTGTTTTATTTATTTTAGTTCTTGTCTCTTCAACTAAAAAAATGATAAAATGAAACATAAATTTCAGAAAAAAAAAAAAATAAAAAAATTGCTATTTTTACTTTCATATTTTGGGTTAACTATGTTAAAGTTCATTTGACTGTATGTTAATTCTCTTGCTCATCCAAATATATAGTCGATCTCTTAGATAAGACTTTTTTTTCCTGTACAAAGGTGGACGGTGCCACTATGAATGCGTAGATGATCAAAAGGAGATACACCTAGCTAGAGGGGGCAACTACCTTACACCTCGAAAGTTACACAGAAAACTGTCGATGATACTTTTGTACATCAAGAAACTGTAAAATTTTCAATGCTCCTCTTATTAAGAACTGTTTACCACATAAATTCCCATAGATGTCTTTAACCTCATAAAGAGTTGGGTTCCTGTGGACACCCCACTCTAATGCACCGCGCACTTGATATTAAATCGGAGCCGATGGCTAATCCAAAAACTTATACCCCAAGGAATCTGAAAACCATAATTAGGAACCTACTCACCCAAATTTACCAAAACATCCCATAACCCAATACAAAATAACACATGGACCCTACTAAACCACCTAAATCCAGTAGTTAAAACCTGGATGCAAATGTCCATGCTGGGGGTAATCGAATTGTTATAGACACCAGAATCCCCCAGGCAGCACATGTGAAGAAAATAAAAGTATGCGAGGCAGCAACAACCCAATTGCTTTTTAATTTTTTTTTTTATAAGTTTTATAAACCATTTATTCTATTCCATCGCAAAAGGCATGTACAACGTGAGATTCGGGAGGAACCCGGAATATGGGCCCTCCTATGGTAAGAGCAATAAGGAAATTGGAAAATCGAAAGCAGGTTAGGCAATACAAATGCTGGCCGGCCCGGTTCCATCTAAAAAGAGAAGGCCGCAAATCTTGGCAAGGAGGGCATTCTCATCATGGAAGAAGTGATCCTCTAGCACTGCACTCCCCAAGCGCGCCAATTCATCAGATGGATAGTTGGCTTCTCTGGGACAGTGCAAGAAGCAGACCTTGATGGAGCGGGCAAGAGCCTTGATCCTGGCCAACCAATACCACATAGTTCATGATAAGGATTCACCAAGGGAGAGGGTTGAGTTGATCGACAAAAAATCATTGGCGACCTCCACTTTGTTGAAACCGCGGTTTGTGTACAAGTTGAGCCCATCTAGGATAGCTCGAATTTCTTCATGAGTATTGGACCTGAGTCTGTAGTAGTGAGAGAACCCGAAGAGGGTTTTCCTTACTACATCTATACCCCCCCCGATTGCTACCACCTGCAAACATCACTTTGAAGGTTGCG
Organism: Magnolia sinica; assembly: GCF_029962835.1. NCBI lineage: Eukaryota > Viridiplantae > Streptophyta > Magnoliopsida > Magnoliales > Magnoliaceae > Magnolia > Magnolia sinica. The sequence continues at coordinate 39,625,725 of NC_080590.1, read as the reverse complement.
CTCAGACTTCTTGTATCTCTAGGTTGGCTCAGAAAGATTCGGTCTCTCGATGACAATCAAATTGTTGTAGGAGGGATAAAAAGGTTGTTTGCTCTTGCGTTGTGATGAAATTACAAGTTTTATAACTTATTAAGCCAACCATGAGAAGCCACGTTTCCCTCAGCCAATCCAATCCTGTCACATGAAACTTTTACCCTTCAACTCCTCACTTGTTACCAAAGTGTTGTCACACCATCTATAAGTACCCTCATCACCTCTCATTCGAGAAACCTTGACACACCATTTTCTCTACAAGAGAGTGTGAGTAAGAGTGAAAGTAGAAGAGAGAGAGAGAGAGAGAGAGAGAGAGAGAGAGAGAGAGAGAGAGAGAGAGAATACGTATCAGGTTCTTATGTAGGACTTTGACTCTAGTCTGGAGTCTAAAGTCCAGGCTCTTATGTAGGGCCTAAAACCATGGGTTCTTATGTAGGACTTTGGCTCGGGAGTATAACTTAAATTTCTGGGTTCTTGTGTAGGACCCTTGCTCTTGTGTATGGCATAAACTTTAGAGTCTCTGTGTAGGGCTGTAAAGATTAGATGTGAACTTGATTTAAAACCTTCAATAGTGAAATTTGGTACACTCATAAGTTGAGTGCATCTACTAGGAGTTGCTAAACCACTATATATGATTGTATTTGGAATTGTCATTTGCACATGTGTTTAATTATGCATGTGTTTGAATGGTTACATTATACATGCATGGTTAGGTGAATGCTTTGTAATTGACAGGTAGCACATCCCACACACACATATACACTATCTTGATATAGACTAGTTACTTATTTGCATATCTATTGTAGTTTATATGATTGAACACTCTATTGTCTTGGAAACCTTATGTGATTGACCCACCCCCACCCGGCTAGGATATAGCTTTCGTTATATAGCTCTACCAAGCTTTCGCAAAGCGTAGCTGTGATAATCTCATTATGCCATAGGCCACATTTTCAAACCTGTCCCTCAATCCTTCATCTCGTAGCATGCTCCCTTACTCTCAATGTCATTTCCGTACGCCCTAATATATAATATGCTACCCTGTTGATGCAGATTCAGATGGAGATGATGGATGTGATCCTTAGTAATGTTGGTAGAAAGGTCTTAGTGAGGAGATGCAAAACTTGTACTAGCTACTACCGACATAGAATAAACCACGGTGGGCCGAGTCTCGGCAATAGCGAGGCTTGGGGTAGCATTGGATCTATCTACAAATGATTCAGCTGCTGCTCCTTCTAGGGAGCCATTACTACAAATATGAGCATTTAGATGGGAGGTGAATGCCCAACTATGGAATTGTCGCATCCACCAAGGGAATATACTTATTCCAAGCCCATTGAAACTTTTGATGCTTAGGGCATTTAGCTTAGACAAGATCCCATGCCATTTTAAGTGAAAATATGTTGAATGCATCTATTGTCTAGATAAGCCTATCATTAATGTCTTGAAATTTGATGTTCACTAGTTGCACATGTCATATTAGATTAGTTGGGACCACATCTTCAATAGAGCAGAAATTCCAGGTTCCATCTTCCGTCCAAAAATTGGCTACATCAGCACATATTAGGGCCTTGAGAATGCGAACATTCTCCACACCAGCAGTTCTACCTGCATCGGTCCAGTTTCGCATCCATTAATTTATATTTTCCTGACTGATCAACCATCTAGAGTTGAGAATGGTTAATGGGAGTTTTTCTTGGTTAAGTCTTTCTGAAGCTTGTAGTCTCCAACCTGAGGGGTGCCTTTCAAGTAAAGAAATTTACAGTAATATTTGGCTCTAAAGAATTTTTCCCATGACTTTCCCAACAACAAATTCCAGCATATCTTGACATAATTGCTATGCATAATCTCCTCCACTCTCCTAATCCCTATACCGCCTTCTGAAGTAGGATAAAAAATAGTCAACCATTTGACCTAGTAACATTTTTAGTGGTCGTTGACTCACCTTAGAAGAAATTAGAGAATACCACTTTCATCTTTTTGCAAGAGGAGATTGGGATAGTAAACATTGTTAAGACAAGCAAAGGATAGCTTGCTAGCACATACTTGATAAGGGAAATTCTCCTTGCCAGCGATAAGAGCTTTGCTTACCAACCTTTAATCTTTTTAGTCATCTTTTAAATAAGAGCATTTATTTGACTTGCCCAAACTCTCCCTTTAGAGAGAGGAATCCCCAAGTTATGGGCAAGGATGTCTTCTTAAAGCCTATAAACTGAGCAACATTCTGAGCCCATGAGCTTATGACCTTAAAGGATATGATGAAGCAACTTTTTTACACATTTATTCACTGCCTTGGTGCCTTCTCATAATTGCAAAAAAAATTTTCCATTCTCTAAATTGAAGCTTGCCTCCCATTCATGAAAAGAATGGTATCGTCTGCAAAGAGGAGGTGGGATAACTTCAGACAATATCAAAGTACATGAAAGGGTTGACACTCCCCCAAAAAACCATGAGATTCATGACTCCTTTACTTAGCACTTGTGCTACCATGATGATTATATTTGGCTAGATCGAGTCACCTTGGCGCAATCCACTTGAAGATTTGAAGAAGCCTGTGAACCGGCCATTTATCATGATAAAAAACTGGTAGTCTTTCCAATGCCTCCCTACCAACAGATTTCACTCCCCAAGTATAGGGTTGTGATGTAGTAATAAACTCGGTAAGACCGAGGTCGAATCCACAGGGACTGAAACTTGTACGTTTCCTGGAACTAGGTAGAAATAAAACTAGCCTAAGATGCAATCTAAATCAAATATAAATTGATGAATAATGGTGAGAGATTAGTGTAAAACTTTAAGGAATTCAGAGGAAGGAAACTAGGGATTCAGAGGATCCACTTGTAGAGATCAGAGAGATCTTATGCCTGCTTCAAAGATCATGAAAATTATACTGAACTTCTTCGGATGTAATTTTAAAGAGATGAAAGATATATGAATTAGAATGGATTCCATCACCAAACCATGCCCAGGAGACAAAGTTAACAAAAGAATTAAACTAATTACCAACCAATCAACATGCTATGAAGGTCAGGAAGGGTACTGTCATCCTACCATGCCCATGGAACAATGATGAACAACAGGGCTTCCTGACTTCATAAACATAAAAAAAATAGAGTCTCCCATCTCGCTACAGGCTTCACCTCTTAGCCCTAGCTAAGAGGTTTAACCGACCATGATTAGGCTAAAATCCTTAGCGTTCATAAGGAAAGAAAAGAATAACAGCCCAGAAAAAATAAGAAAAAGAAAAAGAAAATAAGGCAAAACTTCCCTTTCCTCTTCCAGTCTTCTCCTTTACCCAAGCCAAGCTCTCTCACGTTCCAGCCTCCCTCTCCTGCCAAACACTGATCTCCTCCCCTCTGTTTCTTCTTCCTTTTTAGCTGTCCAGCGCCCTGTAGGAGTCAGTTACGCCCTCCTCTTTACGCAGCAACGGCGGCAACCCTGTTTTCGCAGCAAGTAACGCACAAAAACAAACTGCGTTTGGACTGAAAATCAGGATGTTGATCGTCCCGATTACTGTATCTGCCATCATGGCTAGGGTCAAGCCTAGCTGGGGCTTCCATTGGACGGTTCGGATCGCTGATCCGATCACGTTCTGGGTCACGTAACTCCATAGAAAATCTGGATTTTCTGGACGTGCGTAAACCTTATGCAGGTTGCGCTGACGTGTTCGGTGGGCCCCATAATGATGTCTTCAGAGAAATCCACTTCGTTCATTGGATTCCTTACGAAAAACTGGTTAGGAAGGGTAAGTTTTATTCAAATTCTGCATGGCCCATTGTACCAGATCCATTCACCGTCCATCTTGCTTTTGGACGATCAAAAATGGATCTCCGGGACCTTTTGAAACTTTGCCACCTAAGCATGAGTGATATAGCCCTCGTAATTCTCATGGACGGTCCAGATTAGTCATCTGGACCATGATGGTGGCCCACAGAGATCGTCCGGAGGCTCTGTTCTTGCGTAAACAGAGAAGAAAAAAAACGAATTTCTTCCGCTGTGCTGCTGGCGGGGGCCATGATTAAATTCAGATAGGAAATCCACACCGTCCAATGAAATCCTAGCGAAAATCCAGTCAGGAATGAGTAGTTTTGGTAGGTTCTTGTGTGGCCCATTATATAAAGTCAATTCACCGTTCATCTTACTTCTTTTGACGATCCACGTGAATCCACGTGTATGGGTCCAAAATTCCACCTAGGTGAGGGTATTCCCTACCCTAGAAGCACTATGGATGGCTTTGATCATTCAAAGGAGCAAGGGGTGGGCCCCACTGAGTGAAACCGGCGGACCCACGTCCGCTCACTGTGAGAAGTAAGTTTGGAGAAGAAGAGTCGGTCAGCGCTTGCTGACCGACTTTCGGATGTTTGGTGCACGCCCGGTGCACTTGCGTCCCTTGCACATGCACTACATGTATGGGTCCCACAGAGATGTTTGTGAGAAATCCGCTCCGTCTATCCGTTTTGTCAGCTCATTTAAACAGTTGAGACCAAAAATGGAGAATATCCAGATATCAGGTGGGCCCCACTTAAGGATTTAAGGGGCTGATCTATTCGTTGGGCCACTTCCACAGCGATCCAATGGCTGATTTTTGATTTGTACGGCTTATTTAAGGTCTTCAGGCCATATATGGAGTTTCGAGCTGAACGGATGGTGGGAACCCTGTGATCTTGTATTCTGTACCAATTTCAGGCTACTTAAGCATTAGTTTCTTGATTTTCTTAGATCCCTGGCGTGCAAATATGCCGATCTTGGTCTCCTGGGGTCCATCCCATGCTTTGGTGTCATCAGAGCGTTAAATCCATGCTTTAAGCATCCTTTTTCAGTCCATGCTCGTAAATACACTCTGCATCACAAACACGATTAAATCAGGCAATTAAACGGTATCATGCTTGTAAATTCATGCAATAACTGGGTCTGATATGCAATATTTGACCCACAACATAACCCCCAACCAGCATCTTGCTAGTCCCGAGCAAGGTATGCGAAAATTAATTTCAGAAATAAAGGGCAATTCCTATAAACCCAAGTGACTTGTGAACAAATAATCAAGATGCGAGAATTCTAAGATTCATGAATGGTGAGTGGAATTTTCTCTCCTAGACTCAAGCACACAATAAACTTCATAATCAAGTTCAAAGATTAATCCCACAATCAAAGAAATTCTAAACATTGAGTTCCATGGATGCATAGTCTAATCTTGACTTATCAACATTAAGATTTACCTATCTATTTAAGGATATCATTGTTAACCAATAAGAGAATTCAGATAACCCAAACTTGTCTCACACATTATAGTTTTATTCTTTTAATTTTTGACTTTTTCATTAGAAGTAACACCAAGAAGAGGGATCAAATCCTCACCTATAGGGAGCAAACCTAAGGTAAAGACTGTACACCCAACTCTTTTTCAAATATCATCCATGGGGAATCGAATCCTCACCTATAGGGAGCAAACCTATGGTAAAGACTGTTCACCCAATCCATTCAATTTTCCAAGTTGGTTCCTTTCATGTTTAGTGATTACCAAGTTAATCCTTCAATATCGAACTGAAACCTTAATATGCACGCGAGATGTGTCCTGCGAATTCATGTCTCAATCAATGTTTACAAATTCTAGTAATGGATTAACGATTCAAACTTAGCTGTGAAATTTAATAGATAACTGAATCCAAGAGTCATAAAGTACCAACATCAGGTATCTTGAAATTCTAAGTGCCCTAGATGGCCGTCAAAATCACTTTGAATTCATCAGAAAGCCTGAAAAATTAAAAATTTTCACAACTTTTGCTCAAGACCAAGAAAACACTGATTAGGAAACCTAATCTCCCACCCCCAACCAAAAATCTACATTGTCCTCAATGTAAAAGAAATAAACATGCAATGTACTTGGGACAACGAAAAGTGAATATGAAGTGATGGGAAGATAGTACCTGGATGATGAATCGAGAGACACTTTCCAAGAGATCGCAGCATGGGCGTCGGTCAGCACGAGAGAGAAGGCAACACAAAAATAACAAAAATAAAATCCTAACTATACCACTTTCGTAGGTGCTCTCGATTGCATTTAGCGTATGCAACAAGCCTTTAAACCCCTAGGTTACCCCTAGTGGACGAGTTGTAGTCTCGTGAGGGTTTGCAGTAATGTTACCCACAAACATTGAACTAACTAATGATAAAAACAAAATGAAATGACGAGCTGGGTTGCCTCCCAGGAGCGCTAAGTTTACCGTCTTCAGCCAGACAAATAAAGCAACAACTCTAGTCCTATGAAAGCGATAAACCTACCTATACCTCCATCAGACTAGGAGATCAATCCTGGTAAACAGGATCAGTCAGAGGTATGGACATGTCCTCTGAATCAAATTTCTCGACAAATGGTTTCAATCGATGTCCATTGACTTTAAACTCCTTGCCATTGTCGGGATCTCTAATTTCAACGGCCCCATGAGGAAAAACAGTAACAACAATGTAAGGGCCGGTCCAACGAGATCGAAGCTTACCCGGAAAGAGATGTAATCGAGAATTGTACAAAAGGACCTTCTGACCAGGCGTGAATGATTTTCGCAAAATGTGTTGGTCATGAAATGCTTTCATCTTGTCCTTGTAAATTCTCGAATTATCGTACGCATCATTCCGGATTTCCTCAAGTTCATTCAATTGAAGTTTGCGTAGCGAGCCAACATTATCCAGATTGAAATTAAGATTTTTGATCGCCCAGTACGCTTTATGTTCCAGCTCTACAGGCAAGTGACAAGCTTTCCCATAGACAAGTCTAAAGGGAGACATTCCAATAGGGGTTTTAAAGGCAGTACGGTATGCCCATAAGGCATCGGTCAATCGGATTGACCAATCCTTACGATCAGGGTTAACCGTTTTCTCCAAAATGTGTTTAATTTCCCTATTAGAAATCTCAGCTTGTCCACTTGTCTGTGGATGGTATGGGGTGCTCACCTTATGAGAGATACCGTATTTCTTCATTAAGCTCTCGAATGGTCTATTACAAAAGTGTGAACCCCCATCACTAATGATGGCTCGAGGCGTTCCGAATCGAGAAAGGATGTTTTCTTTTAGGAATTTAATGACCGTGCGATGGTCATTCTTTCGACACGGAATCGCTTCGACCCATTTAGTGACATAATCCACGGCGAGCAAAATGTACAGATTTCCAAACGATTGGGGGAATGGTCCCATGAAATCGATGCCCCAGCAATCAAATGCTTCAATGATAAGGATGGGATTCAAAGGCATCATATTTCGTCGGGACAATGCTCCCAATTTCTGACAACGCTCATAAGCTTTGCAAAACTCATAAGTGTCCCTAAACATAGTGGGCCAGTAAAAGCCACACTGCAGAATCTTGGCCGTGGTCTTTTTAGCAGAAAAGTGACCACCACAGGCTTGTAAGTGACAGAAAGAGATGACGCTCTGATGCTCATCGTCTGGTACACATCTCCTTAGGATTTGGTCTGAGCAATATTTAAATAAGTAAGGATCATCCCAGAAAAAGTTGCGCATCTCGGTGAAGAATTTCTTCTTATCTTACGCAGTCCACTGTGTCGATATGGCACCTGTAGCAAGATAATTGGCAATATCAGCGAACCAAGGTGAATGGGAGATTCTGAACAATTGTTCATCAGGGAACATATCATTGATATGGGTCGCCTCAAGGGAATCAGAGGTATTAAGGCGAGAAAGGTGATCGGCCACTACGTTCTCTACTCCCTTTTTGTCTTTAATTTCCAAATCAAATTCTTGGAGTAGAAGGATCCATCGTATCAAACGAGGCTTAGAATCATTCTTAGAAAGAAGATACTTAAGTGCCGCATGATCTGTGTAGATAATGATCTTGGATCCGATCAAGTAGGACCTAAATTTGTCCAAGGCGAACACTACAGCTAAGAGTTCCTTTTCCGTAGTCGAGTAGTTCACTTGGGCAGAATTTAAAGTTCTATTTGCGTAATGAATGACGTAGGGCCTCTTTTCTTTTCTCTGACCTAGAACCGCTCCAAGAGCATAATCAGAGGCGTCACACATAAGCTCAAAAGGAAGGTTCCAATCGGGTGGTTGCATGATAGGTGCAGTGGTTAACGTGCCTTTAAACTTGGTGAAAGCTTCCTGGCGTTGCTCAGTCCACTTATAAGGAGCATCCTTTTGAAGAAGATTACATGGAGGACGAGAGAGGTGACTAAAGTCCTTTATAAATCTTTTGTAAAACCCGGCGTGTCCTAAGAAGGATCGCACATCTCGTATGTTCTTGGGTGGAGGTAGGTTGGAAATAAGATCAATTTTAACCTTATCTACCTTGATTCCCTTGGACGAGATGATATGTCCAAGGACAATTCCCTTACGAACCATGAAATGACACTTCTCCTAATTGAGTACCAAATTCTTTTCTTCACATATTTTCAGCACACATTCAAGATTCACTAAGTAATTGCTGAAAGATTGACCAAAGACAGAGAAGTCGTCCATGAAGACCTCTAGATATTGCCCCACCATGTCAGAAAAAATACTCATCATGCATCGCTGAAAAGTGGCAGGGGCATTACATAATCCAAATGGTATCCTTCGGTAAGCAAAGGTGTCGTAAGGACATGTAAATGTGGTCTTTTTCTGATCTTCAGGAGCTATCTCTATCTGGTTGTAACCCGAATACCTATCAAAGAAATAGTAATAAGAATGACCAGCTAACCTTTTCAAGATTTGATCAATGAGGGACAAAGGGAAGTGGTCCTTCCTTATGACGGTATTTAACATCCTGTAGTCAATGCACATTCTCCTACCAGAAGTAACTCTAGTTGGCACGAGTTCATTATTTGAATTAGCTACGATGGTGATTCCGGACTTCTTAGGAACCACCTGAGTTGGACTCACCCATTGATTATCGGATATAGGGTATATGATACCCACATCCAAGAATTTAAGAACCTCGGCCTTAACTACTTTCTTCATGTTTGGATTTAGTCTACGTTGTGGTTGTCGTGAGCTCTTTGCATTATCCTCAAGATAAATGTGGTGAGTACAAATCGAATGGTCAATTCCGTTGAGATCCACCATCGACCATCCAAGGGCTCCTTTGTGCTCAATAAGAGTAGAGATGAGCATACTCTCATGTTCTTGCTCAAGGTGGGAAGAAATCACCACCGAGTATGTCTCATCTTGACCTAAATAAACATATTTCAAATCAGAGGGCAAAGGTTTTAGGTCAAGCTTCGGTGCCTTAAGGTTAGACGGTAGAGGCACTACATCAGTTTGTGGCAATTCTTCAAATTGTGGCCTCCACCGGTTAACTTCAAGTACCGGTGCAGCATCAAGCAAGGCACACATCTCTCTAATCATGTCATCATCAAAATCATAGGAGTGGGCCAGGCACGTCTCCAGATGGTCGGAGGATAAGGTCAACGGTGTCGTATCTTCCACGAAAGAGTCAATCATGTTAATGTCGTGAAAATCATCATCATCCTCTAAGTTGCTGCCGTTATTGAAAAAAATGTTTGACTCCAATGTCAAATTTCCAAAAGACATAGTCATGACACCATTCCTGCAATTGATAATTGCATTTGACGTGGCAAGGAATGGGCGACCAAGAATGACGGAAATCTGAGTGCTCATGTTATTGATGGGTTCGGTGTCCAGGATGATAAAATCTACAGGGTAGTAAAATCTATCGACCTGGACTAACACATCCTCAATTATCCCTCTTGGTACACGAACAGAGCGATCAGCAAGTTGTAGTGTGGTTAGGGTGGGTTTTAATTCACCCAAACCTAACTGTTTGTATACCGAGTAGGGAATCAGATTGACGCTCGCTCCTAAGTCAAGAAGTGCGTGATCAATTCGATGGTTCCCGATTACACATGATATGGTTGGGCTACCGGGATCCTTGAATTTCTGTGGCACGTCTTGCTTCAGGATAGCACTCACTTTCTCAGTCAAGAAGATTTTCTTTTGAATAATTTTCCGTCTTTTGGTCGTGCATAAGTCTTTCAAGAATTTGGCATATGAAGGTATCTGTTTCACGACATCAAGTAGAGGAATGTTGACTTTCACTTGTTTCAACACCTCTAGGATATCCTAAGAGTTAGAGAGAGGTTTTGGTGAAACCAACCGTTGGGGGAACGGAGCAACTGGCTTCTCTAGAAGTTCCGGTTCTAATTTTTGTGGGGCATCACTAGCTCCATCATTGTTGTCCTCTTCTGGTTCTTGAGGTTTTTCTTGTCTAACCGGAAGAGTTTTATCAATGATCTTCCTACTCCTAAGAGTGGTGATGGATTTAGCATGCCCCATCTGATTTGAAGAGCTAGGATCATTAATCTCGTACTGCGGTTTAGGATTGGGGAGAAGTTATGCAGGAAGCATCCCCTTTTCTATAACCGTCATACGAGAATCTATCTTTTGCATAAAATCTGTAATTCCACGCATTGCCTGAGCCGGCTCTTGTATGGGATTTTGAACCGGTTCCTCTTGAGGTTTCACTTGATTTGGATTTTGATTGAAGAAACCTGGAGGGGTCGCCGTTTGTCCATTCCTCCAACTAAAGTTTGGATGATTTTTCCAGCCAGGATTGTATGTATTGGAGTTAGGTCCAGTAAAAGGTCTTTGATAGTTGTTTACGGCATTGGCTTGTTCATTCAACACTCTTCGAAAGGCGGGTATTGTAGGACAGTTTTCAGTTGTGTGAATGTTGCTATCACAGATGCCGCAAACACTTTCATTAACCTTATCCTTCTTTCCTTCCATGGCCTCAACTATCCTTATGAGCGTAGTCACTTTACACTTGAAATCATCCTCTTCTTTCAAGAGATATAATCCACCTTTCTCCTTTAATTGAGTCGGCCTAGACGTGGTGTTCGACTTTGGGTAATAGTCCCATGATTATGTTTTTCAGCCAGACTATCTAGGTAGTCCCATACCTTGTCAACATCTTTATTAATGAACTCTCCATTACACATTGTCTCGACCATTTGGCGCATGGAAGATGTCAATCCATCGTAGAAAAAATTTGTAATGCGCCACGTTTCAAATCCGTGTTGTGGGCATGAACTAACCAAATCTTTGAACCTTTCCCAACATTGGAAGAATGTTTCATCTTCCTTTTGGGCAAAGTTCATGATTGCTTTTCTGAGGGTAATCGTTTTATGATGTGGGAAGAATTTTTTTATGAATTCCCTCTGCATGTCGTTCCATGTGCCAATGGATCTAGGACGCAGTGAATGTAACCACGTCTTAGCTTTCTCTTTTAAGGAAAAAGGAAAGAGTTTCAGCCTGACTGTATCCTCAGATACATTAGGAAAACATAATGTAGCTATAATCTCATCGAACTCTTTCAAATGTAAATATGGACTTTCTGATTCAAGTCCATGAAATTTGGGAAGGAGTTGGATAACTCCTGGCTTGATGTCCATTTGTCCTGTGTTTTCAGGAAAAATCATGCATGAGGGCATACTCACTCCCGCCGGTTATAGATAATCTCGTAAAGTATGAGGCAGGGGTGCCTGTTGCACCTCATTTTCATCTTGGGTATCCTCCACCCTAGGTGGAAGTATAGGAGGTTGGTCTTCAGCCATAACTTCAGTTAACTCAGGGGATTTCGAGCGGTGTCTAGTCCTGCGATGGATAGTCAACCCCTCAACCAATCCTCCTTCAGTCAAGAGACGTCGAGTGTTGTCACGGGCCCACTTGGGCATGAAACACTCGCAGCCCTCAATCAAATTTAAAGCCTAGTCCTAAGAAAGGAAAAGAAAATCTAAAAAGAAAGAGAGGGAGAGTTGGAAAGAAATTACCAAATTGGAGTCCTAAGTTAAAACCTGCAAAATAAAACAAAATAAGTTAGATTTTAAAAAGAGAAGAACGATCCTTTAAAAGAAAAATAGCAGTAAATTAATTTCTAAAAGAAGGAATTCCTAAAAGAAAGTGGAAATTTCTAAAATAAATTAGGAAAGACCTAAACTAGAAAGTAAATTATTAAAAGAGAACTGAAAAATAGAAAGTAGGGAAGGAGCTTACCGAATTAGAAATTTCTATCTTAAAGGCCTACAAAATAGGAAGGTTAGTTTCTAAACAAAAATTCTAAAAATAAATTAGGAAACAAATTAGATTCTAAGAGAGTTAGAATTAGAAAGTTACTAGAGAACAAGAATAGAAGGTTAATCTCTAAAAAGGGAAATAACTAACCTAGTTTCTAAAAACAAAAGAGGAAAGTTTCTAAAAATAAACTATTTCCTACAAATAGAGAAATACTAGAGTTAGAAAATTTCTAAGATTTAAACCTTAATTCTAAAAACAGAAAAAGTAGAGAAATTAGGAAGGAATTACCAATTTAAGAACTTATGTCAGGATCCTACAAAACAGGAAAACAGGTTAAGTTCTAAAAACAATAGAATAAAATAAAATAAAAACTTTTATCCTAAAGTAAGTAAAATCTTAATCCTAACCTAATTCTAAAACTAATTAATTTCAGAAAAACGTAGCCGTCAGTCCCCGGCAACGGCGCCAAAAACTTGTTCACTCCCCAAGTATAGGGTTGTGATGTAGTAATAAACTCGGTAAGACCGAGGTCGAATCCACAGGGACTGAAACTTGTACGTTTCCTGAAACTAAATAGAACTAGAACTAGCCTAAGATGCAATCTAAATCAAATATAAATTGATGAATAATGGTGAGAGATTAATGTAAAAACTTAAGGAATTCAGAGGAAGGAAACTAGGGATTCAGAGGATCCACTTGTAGAGATCAGGGAGATCTTATGCCTGCATCAAGAATTATTGAATTTAAACTGAACTTTCTTGATCTGATTTTCAAGAGATGAAAGGTATATGAATTAGAATGGATTCCATCATCTAGCCATGCCCAGGAGACAAAGTCAACAACAGAATTATACTAATTTCCAACCAATCAGATGATTATGAAGGTCGTACTATCATCCAACCATGCCCAGGAGACGATGGTGAACAACAGGGCTTCCTGACTTCATAAACATAAAAAGGGGAAAGAAATATCCCATCTCGCTACAGGCTTCACCTCTTAGCCCTAGCTAAGAGGTTTAGCGCACCATGATTAGGCTAAAATCCTTAGGGTTCATAAGGAAAGAAAAGAATAACAGCCCAGAAAAAATAAGAAAAAGAAAAAGAAAATAAGGCAAAACTTCCCTTTCCTCTTCCAGTCTTCTCCTTTACCCAAGCTATGCTCCTCACGTTTCCTGCTAAACTCCACAGCTCTCTCACGTTCCAGCCTCCCTCTGATGCCAAAAAAACTCCCCCATCCTTCTGTTTCTTCTCTCCTCTTATAGCTGTCCAGCGCCCTGGAGGAGTCAGTTCCGCCCTCCTCTTTACGCAGCAACGGCGCCAACTCTGTTCTCGCAGCAAGTAACGCACAAAAAAGGCTTCGTTTGGACTGAAAATCAGGATGTTGATCGTCCCGATTATTGCATCCTCCATCATGGATAGGGATAAACCTGGCTGGGGCTTCCATTGGACGGTTTGGATCGCTGATCTGATCACGTTCTGGGTCACGTAACTCCACGAAAAATCTGGATTTTCCGAACGCGCGTAAACCTTACGCAGGTTGCGCTGACGTGTTCGGTGGGCCCCATAATGATGTCTTCAGAGAAATCCACTTCGTTCATTGGATTCCTGACGAAAAACTGGTCAGGAAGGGTGGGTTTTATTCAATTCTGCATGGCCCATTGTACCAGATCCATTCACCGTCCATCTTGCTTTTGGACGATCAAAAATGGATCTCCGGGACCTTTTGAAACTTTGCCACCTAAGCATGAGTGGTATGGCCCTCGTAATTCTCATGGACGGTCCAGATCAGTCATCTGGACCATGATGGTGGCCCACAGAGATCGTCCGCAGGCTCTGTTCTTGCGTAAACAGAGAAGAAAGAAAAAATGAATTTCTTCCGCTGTGCTGCTGGCGGGGGCCATGATTAAATTCAGATAGGAAATCCACACCGTTCAATGAAATCCTGGCGAAAATCCAGTCAGGAATGAGTAGTTTTGGTCGGTTCTTGTGTGGCCCATTGTATAAAGTCAATTCACCGTTCATCTTACTTCTTTTGACGATCCACGTGAATCCACGTGTATGGGTCCAAAATTCCACCTAGGTGAGGGTATTCCCTACCCTAAAAGCACTATGGATGGCTTTGATCATTCAAAGGAGCAAGGGGTGGGCCCCACTGAGTGAAACCAGCGGACCTACGTCCACTCGCTGTGAGAAGTAAGTTTGGAGAAGAAGAGTCGGTCAGCAAGCGCTGACCGACTTTCGGATGTTTGGTGCACACCCGGTGCACTTGCGTCCCTTGCACATGCACTACATGTATGGGTCCCACAGAGATGTTTGTGAGAAATTCGCTCCGTCTATCCATTTTGTCAGCTCATTTAAACAGTTGAGACCAAAAATGGAGAATATCCAGATATCAGGTGGGCCCCACTTAAGGATTTAAGGGGCTGATCTATCCATTGGGCCACTTCCACAGCGATCCAATGGCTGATTTTTGATTTGTACGGCTTATTTAAGGTCTTCAGGCCATATATGGAGTTTCAAGCTGAACGGATGGTGGGAACCCTGTGATCTTGTATTCTGTACCAATTTCAGGCTACTTGAGCATTAGTTTCTTGATTTTCTTGGATCCCTGGCGTGCAAATATGCCGATCTTGGTCTCCTGGGGTCCGTCGCTTGCCTTGGTGATTTCAGACCGCTAAATCCATGCTTTAAGCATCCTTTTTTCAGTCCATGCTCGTAAATACACTCTGCATCACAAACACAATTAAATCAGGCCATTAAACGGTATCATGCTTGTAAATTCATGCAATAACTAGGTCTGATATGCAATATTTGACCAATGCCTCCCTACCAACAGATTTCACTCCTTAGCAAAACAATACTTAACAAGAACTAAAGAAATAAAGACCCATTCTAACCAATCATAGGCCTTTTCCATGTCTAAGTTTAATAATTAGGTTGCCACCCATAACCTTACAATCAGTATCGTTCACCATTTCACTAGCTAATGCAATGTTCTCTGCTATAGACTTCCATAATTAGACAAATGCATCTTGCTTGTTCGAGATGGTACTAGGGAAGATCCTTGCAAGGCGAAGTGCAACGATCTTTGAGAAAACCTTGTAAACATAGTTGCACAAATTGATTAGGTTTGAATTCCCTCAAAGACATAGGATGAGGGAATTTTAAAATTAGGCATGTGAGAGAATAGAGAAATGATTTGTGGATAGGCTAATCCTTAAAGATCCATCCATAAAGAAATCGCAGGTGGCCTTATATGTCCTCTTTAATAATATCCCAACAAGAAGAGAAAAAACTTCCAAAGAATCCATCGAAACCAAGAGCACTATCCTACAGAATATAAAAAATGCATTAACTTCTTCAAAGTGGGGGCAATGTAGAAGGCCTTGATTCATTTGCTCATTCGCCAACGAGGGGTACAGTCAATAATGTTGTCAGTTATTCTAATTTCTTCTGATGTGAAGATGAATTTGAAATGACTCTCAACTTCCTCTATAATAGCTTCATAAGATTTGAGAATCACACTCTAGTCGGTCTTTAATTCTTCAACTAACAGATCTATGCCTCCTATCCACTCCACAAATGAATCATGAAAGAAGCGGTGGTCTTTTAGTCATCCTTCTCCAGCTACTAATTTCTTTCTTTCTGCTTCCAAAAAGTTTCCTCTTAGAGCTACACTTTCACTAGGTGCTCCTTTGCCTATTCTATATTAATACAGTCTGCCTCCATCATAGAAATAAGTAAGTCATGTTCCACCTTAATGACTACATCTTCAGCCTATTGTATATTTTGGAAAACATTCCAAAAAGTGGAGTTCCATTGTCATAAGGCTACCTTCAAGCAATGCTTATGTCAAAAGATATCTTAATCTTTCTTCATGAGCTCCCTCAGTTGAAATCATGCTGAAATTATCTTAATAAATTCACCATTGAAGACTTTCCATGTGTTGGGCATGAAGTTGCTAGAGTCCTTATCGTCGTAGCTCGTAAGTGGCATCTTCCATCAAGAAAGGATAATCAAGATGAAGGCAGACGTGTTCCTGTAGCTAGGGAAGTTTTTCCTAAGACCAATCAATTCAAGTGATCACCTACAATCGGGCTTGCAAAGAATTCGAATGCGTCCCGAAAAACCCCGAAAACCCCCAATTCCCAAAATCCCTCCAAAGTCCTGATTTCCCCCAAATCTTCCAAACCCATTGCAATCCGTAAATCTCCCTACATCCCCAAACCCAGCAGGGTGGGTAGAGGTAAGATGCAGGAACTCCTACAAGCCACCCCCCCCGAAAAAAAACCCTAAATCCTTCTCTCCGTTCATCGGAAACACATCCCTCGACACCACTAAGGATGACCTAAGGCGAATCTTCGGCCACTTCGGAAAGATCGTAAACATCTACATCCCTTGGAACCCTCCACTTCAAAGGCCTCACAACTATGCATTTATCCGTTTCCTCTACGAAGATGACGCAAGAGCAACCATGGGACTCCTTAATGGGAAAATGGTGGACGACAGAAGCCGGAGCATATCTTAGGCTAAACCCAGAAAGCTTCTCCGCAATCTCCCACAATCCCTCTCCACAGCTACCGGGCACACACGACCCCTCCAACGGGTTTCAGGTAGATCGGTTCTCTCTTTCATGGATGTGGCCAAAGGTGCGGGTACAGGTGCGGCTGTAGAAGGAGAGGGTCCAGCTCCCGTTGTAAGAGGCCCCTCATTACCGTGATCCACATAGACAGTAAGGAAATGAAGCAGAAGCTAGTAGAGCTAAGCCTCTCCTTAGTGGGTTAGGCCAAGAATGTCGATGTTTCAATCATGCACCTGCTCAAAAGTATCAGGGAGTCCAGGTACATCTCCTCGGCCATTAAAATTACACACATCGGTGAGGATCGGTTCCTCCTTGTCTTCAAGACAAGGATGGAACTGATCTCCCTTTTTTTCGATGTTTCTCTGCATTCCAATATGGGCCTCGCTAAGTTGGAGGTATGGTCTCCAGAATCCTTCCTAGAATCCAAAGGCATGTGGGTCTGCCTCTACGGGATCCCGTAGCATGCCTGGTTACACTCGGTTTTTGTCGCTCTGGGGGGTACATTCGATGATATTCTGGAAATCGACAGGTGCTTGACCATTGACCTTTACCAAATTACAACAAGAGTTAGGGTCCGGCTTCACCCAAGAGTGGATACTCGGAAGGTTAAAAACCTTACAGTGGAGGGCAAATCCTTCTCGATTTTGCCACATCTCAAGTTAGCGTCCTCAACAGCAAATGCAGTTGGCATCTACACCTCTCCTACTAGGTGCAACAGAGAATCCACTAGGCAATGGGTGGAAAAAGTCGAACCCTCCCCCGATACCCTCTCATCCCTCAACTCCCTCCTCCTTAGGAACTACCCATTTCCCCCCTTATAGGGTACCTCATAGCCCAACTCGTCCTCTATGCACCCATCCAGCTTGTTCCCAAGCCTTAATCACACCTCAATCAACTACTGCTGAGAGTGCTCTGCCAAAGAACTCGATTCACCCCCCTCCAACCCAAATAGGTAGCTTCTAGCCCCCCCAGTGCATTCTCGACCAAACCCAACTACCACAGTGATAGGGGACCCCCTCAAAAGCTACACCCACCACCTATCAGCCCCAATCGTCTCACCCCCACTCCTGGCCCTTCTCCCCACTCCATTGAGATGGTCCTCAAAGGCCCCATCTGAGGGTCACAGTACGTTGAAACTAGGAAGCCAGTTCGAAATAGATCATGAATATACCCAAGCAGAAGTCTGGAACTACTTCCCCCTCATTACATTGGGGAGGTCAATAGCCCAAGAGGGAGGTCAAGTGGCGATTGATCTCTCTCCCTACTTCATTAACCAACCAATTATCCACTTCCCAAGCTAACAGGAGCAGGCCTAAAGCCTTCCTATTGATGACAGTTCCTCTTTCGAGATAGTGGAATCGACGTGTAATACCCTTCATCCTTCTCCCTTGTTACGTCGTCGGACAGCTAGCCTGCCAGTCAACTAGATGGGAACCAATGGATTGGACTCTAGTAACCATCCCCATCTATCCTCTCTTGGGTTCTCCTCAGCGAGAAGGAACCTGGAAATCTTATTTAAAAAATAAGGGCAGTTTCTAGAGTAGACCAACTCCCAGGCAGGCTTAGGCCAATCCTCCCTCATAGACCCTGTTAGGGTGAACCCAGTTAAACGAAATTTAAATTTACCCTCATCATTCCAGCTAACCGACACCATAAGGAAAATAGCCAAGGGCTAGGGGATAAGCTTACAAAACACTTGTTTAGATACTTCAATGTCGCCCCCCCCCTTTAGACCCTGTTAGGGTGAACCCAGTTAAACGGAATTTAAATCTGGCCTCATCATTCTAGCTAACTTACACCATAAGGAAAATAACCAAGGGCCAGGGGATAGGCCTACAAAACACCTGTTCAGATACTTTAATGCCTCCCCCCCTCGGGTTATGAAGTGGCACCTTGTAATGTCAGGATTAGGTCATTGAAGAGACGAGAAGCGAGATTAATTTCGTGGTCCCATGTATGACATCCTTGTTTGGAATGACTGCGGGGTGGGTCATGCTCCCACTATTAGTTCCATCAAAATGTTGATCAGATCCTTCAAGCCAGCAATCATAGCCATCCTCAAACCCATGCTCAGGGATGAATGAAGAGTTCGATGGGCCCTAAAACTAGGCTTTCACTCATCCTTCTCTACTACGGATTAAAAGTATAAGGTGTGGGTTCTCTTCGCAGCTCACCTCAGTATTGACATCCTTATATCCTCCAGTCAAATGCTTACGCTGGCTGTAGGGCACCAAGGGTTTGCTGCTATCGCCATGACCTCTTTTGTGTATGCTAAATGCTCCCTTATCTTGAGAAGACAATTGTGGGGTGAGATGGCTCTTATGGGGAACACCTGCACATGTTTGTGGATTATATACCGTGATTTCAATGCCCTTATCTCCCCCTTAGAAAGAAGAGGTGCAGTAACCTATGACTCGCACAGTGTTGTCGAGTTTGTGGATGGGCAAAACAACACGGGGCTGATTAACGCACTGTTCTCGGGTCCAAGCCTTTCCAACTTTTCCAGTCAAACACCTACCCAGGGTTAATTTAGACCATGCTCCCCTACTGTTCACATCCCCTCCTCAACTCCCAGCAGCCCCCAAGCTGTTTAGATTCCAGCGGATATGGGCCAAGCATGAATCTTTCCTTCAAGTTCTGTGTGAGGCGTGGTCTTAGATTCCGCTATTGACCTGATGATCACCCTTCTCAGAAAATTGAAAAACATTAAG
This sequence comes from Magnolia sinica, assembly GCF_029962835.1. Lineage (NCBI taxonomy): Eukaryota > Viridiplantae > Streptophyta > Magnoliopsida > Magnoliales > Magnoliaceae > Magnolia > Magnolia sinica. The sequence goes on along the minus strand of NC_080590.1, from coordinate 39,606,376 downwards.
CGAGCCCTAAAGAGCTGGAACTGGGGAACCTTCAGGAACATCTTCTTGAATCTGAAGTAGGATGTGGACGAGCTGACCATAGTAGAGAGTGCAACCCAGAGTTCCTCGGACCCCTACCCTCAACAGATTATACAAGCAGCTAGTTAGAAAGTGGCTCGGTTGGAACTTTGTGAGGAAATCTTCTGGAGGCAGAAATCCAAGGTCCAATGATTCATTGAGGGTGACAGAAACACCAAGTTCTTTCACGCAAACGCGTCTGGGAGAGCAAGGAGAGCTAGCATCCAGAAAATTAGGCTTGCGGATAGGTCAGTTATGAGAGACATCAACTTGATCAAGCGTGAAGTGATCTCATTCTACAAGCACCTCCAGCGGGCTAAAAACCCCTTTCACTTGGGTGACTTGCTCGAAGTCATTCAATAAACTATCTCTCGAGATGAGAGCCAAACCCTCTTGATTGCCCCTTCTAGCGAAGAAGTTCTTGTGGCAGTCAAGGCACTCCTAGAGGATGGGGCCCCTGGCCCAGACGGATTCTCGGGGGCTTTCTACTAGACGTGTTGGGACATTGTGGACCCAGATCTTCCGAGAGCTGCACGCCTTTTCTTCAATGGTGGAACCCTTCCCGGAGCCTTCTCAGTCACTCTAATCTACCTCATCCCCAAGTCCACCTCGATGGTCAAATTCACTGATTTTAGGCCCATCACTCTATGTAATTGCATTTACAAGATTATTGCTAAGATTATTGCTGACAGGTTGGGAAACATCCTCCCCAACATCATATCTGCTGAACAAGGGGCATTCGTGAAGGCGGGTCCATTGTAGAAAAATGCGCTCTAACTCAGGAAATCTTCAGAGATATTAATAGAAAAGCTAGAGGTGGCAATATTATGCTTAAACTAGACATGGAGAAAGCATATGATAGGCTTAACTAGGAGTTCCTATCAAAAGTGCTCACAAGATTTGGGTTCGACATCAGATGGATCTCCATGTTGGAAAGATGTTGGTCCAACTGTTAGTTCTCGGTTCTCATTAATGGGGAAGCTTGCAGATTCTTCAAATCATCACGTGGGCTTCATCAAGGAGACTAATCTCCCTAACACTCTTCATTTTGGCAGCAAAAGTCCTCAGTCGAGGCTTTGCCCACTTGTTTGGGAGTGGCTAATGCCAGCCCTTTATGATCCGCAGGAACTGCCCGATCATCTCCCACCTGCTGTTCACTGATGACACCATCCTGTTCTCTAACAGTTGCAATTCCTCCCTCAGGAATATAGCTACCTTCCTCAGAAATTACGAACAGGCTTCGGGCCAGCGCATAAACTCCCACAAAAGCTTCATCATCATGGCAGAAAATCAACCTCAGGCTTAGTTAAGATCAACCACTTCTATCCTGGGCTTCAACCGTGGCTCCTCTCCTTTCACCTATCTGGGTCTACCCATCTTCTATGTCAAACCTCGCCGAGCATATTTTCTTCATTTGCTAGAAAGAATTAACTCTAAAATTGCTAATTGGAAAGGGAGAATCCTTATGCAGGTGGTAGACTCACCCTTATTAACCATGTACTGCCCAGCGTGCCTATCTACATGCTAGTGCCAACGAAAGTCCTATCTAGCATCTTGAAGGATCTTCATACGTCCTTTACTGATTTCCTTTGGGGATGGGAGGGTGCTAAGAGGAAGTGTCATTGGCGCAGCTGGCGGTCAATAGCTCTCCCCAAGGCAGAAGGTTGGCTGGGCCTTAGAAGCCTCACATTCATCATAAAAGCTTTCTACCTCCAAATGGCCTGGTCAGTCCACCACAGGGGTCTAAATAGTTACTGGAATAATTTCGTCCGAGCCAAATACTTGTCTAACATCTAAGGGCCAGCCAGTCATTCTTCGTACACCTCAACCTCCGCGCTCTGGAAACAAATCTGCAAGGTGACCCTATTGCTGACTCCCCTCTCGTGCTAGTTGATTAGAAGGGGTGATTACAGCTTCTGGAGGACCGACTAGACAAGGTTGGGCCCCCTCCTTGACTGGGCTCTTAGCCCCATCCTTGCCCAACTGCAAGAGGCCTGCATCAACGATCTGATTGGGCCATGTGGCTGGAAGTCTAGCACTTCGCTGCTCCCTCTCCTGCCCCAGTTTATCATCGACCATATTTCTGATGAGGGTATCTGTACTTCTATTTCGGAAGACAAATGCATCTGGATGGCTTCTGCCTTAGGGGAGTTTTCAGTTCGCCTGATAGCCCAACTATTCAAAACACAGGCCGACAAGAAGGCATGGTCGCAATGAGTGTGGTACCCTAAGCTCCCTCCTATACTCTCCATCTTGGTTTGGGAAATCATCCACAAGGCCATCTCGATGGACGATTGTATCCAAAGCAAAGGGATCTCATTCGCTTCTAGGTACAACTGCTGCTCCATGCCAAACTCGCCCCAGATCGAAACAATTGACCATCTCTTTCTCTCGGTATCAAAGGCCTCGGAGGTTTGGGCCCACTATGGTAGGATCTTTAGCTTAGACTGCCTTTCCTTTGCAGTTAGCATAACCATCTTCTGGTGGGCCTCTGTCTCTGCTGCCCTAAGAGATGGCCACTGATTGGCCTCATTCCCTCCATTTTCTGGGAGATTTGGAGGGCTAGGAACACGACCCGATTTGAGGGTCTTGATACTCCGATCAACACCATTATAGATAACATTCATCGGTGGTTATGCCTAATGAGCCCGCTTCTACCCCTCCCAATCCCTCTAACCACCACCTAACAGTGGCCCTTGGGGCCTTACGCATCTCCGTTCCCCCTTTTGCACACCCCATTGCTCAGGTGGTAAAATGGTCTAAGCCGCAATCTGGTTGTACCAAATTGAATGTTGACAGATCGGCTCTTGGAAATCTGGGCTCCTCGGGTGGGGGAGGTTTAGCTAGGGATGTTGCAAGGCACACTCTCTCCGCATTAGCACATCAATAAGAAATAGCTTCTTCTCATAAATAAGAAATACCCAAAACAAGTAAAAAATTCTCTGGCTTCACATCTCCATGCATGTAACCTAAGCAAAAAAGAGAAACTACATATATACAAATCCATGGAAGTTGATAAAGAGCAGAACACTGCAAGAAAAGATAGAAAATATTAATTAGAGGCACCCTTTCAAGTGAAGCTTCTCAAGAATCGATATAGCCTCCACCGCAATGCAAGCCACCATACTTGGTGATATCCTGTTCCAGGTATTAGATAGTCAATCTATCTGACATAGCACACTAAAAGAAATAAAGGAAATAAGATGTGTCTGTTTCTTATGCCTGGACTACAGAATTCCAGACATCCCAAAGACTGGGCCCAAGCACGTCCATATTACTTGAAACAATCATTTCAATTAATTTAGCAAAGGTAAGTTGAGGAAACCTGCACAAAACCTTGAAAGTTGTGAGAATAATCTCATTCATGGTCATGGTTTGTATCAACACAGCACAATTGAATCAATCAAGAAAAAATTGGAGCTTTTCCATCATAGCTTTGAAACCAATTGTTGTGCGAAGCACAAGAGCTTGGATCCTAGCTAATCACTCCTCAGTCATGATTTTGGACGTAAGCACAGGGTCCAACAAATAGGCCCACAAACATCCTATGAAGTGGAGCCGGAGGATGTATCCCGTGAAATGTGGACCATGGAACATGATAAATGCGCTTATCTGTAGAATTTCATCGAAAATGATAAAAGGATTGATAATGGGTTGTACCTGTTAGTATCTAACTCTCATTTAAGGTCATGGATGGATGCCTCCGTCCACATTTTTAGGTGTGCCCGAACTGGCCCTTGGTCGAGAGACATTTTTAAGTACCTGCATATGACGTAGTTGGGCCTTGTCCAAAGTACTGTAAGATGAGAAAGTCCTCAAGTATAATTCTATCATCTGCTACTTAAAAAAAAAAAAAGAAAAAAAAAAAGATAATTCATATGCAAAAATATAAATAAAAAATGAAAGCAAGGATCATCACTAGGAGATGAAAAAGTTTGTCACATTAGTAGGCTTACAATACCTTGATTCTATACCCTTTGAAATCTCTCCAAAAGAAACATAGGATTCCCAAAAGGTTTTCTATCCCCAGGCGCAAATGAGTATCTTAAGAGGAAAAAAGCTTTTCACCAAGGGTTTAATGGAAAATACCGTGATGCATAACCAGAGAGAAAAACAATGGAGAGGAACCATGTGGGGATATTAGGACAGAAAACAAACTTTATATGGTAACTGAGTTGCGGAAAATCATTAAAAAAAAATTAGAGAATTAGTTATTACATGTATTAATAGTTCATAACATGGAATATTATACACGTAATCACCGCTGGTTTTACTTGAATTAGAAAGGCTTAGTTATTACATGTATTAATATTTCATAACATTAGAGAATTAGAAAGGCTTAGTTATTACATGATTGTTGGTTGATTGGTGGTTCAAGGACAGATTAACCTTGCATTTTTAGGCAGAGTAAGGTTATTCTACTCTAATCATGCATTTGCATTTCAAAATCAATGTGACCTTAGTGCATTTTTTTAATAATGCCAAGTCAATACAGCAAAGGTCATGGGGTACACAAGGCCATGGACATTCTCCTTTAAATAACATGTAGAAGTGTTGCAAAATTTTAATTGGTGGTGGCCTTCCCATAGACTTTATCATACTATCTAATAAACAAATCTCAATGATTATGGGACCTGACAACACAAAGTATAAATTACACCAACTTAAAATTGCATTTGAATTGGCAAGCCAACAATTTTTTTTTTTAAATCGAGGAAACAAGGTCACTGTGTGATCTCCCAATCTACAAGAATTTAGAGGAACGGTCAATTCAAGGTGGGGCAAAGCAAAGTAATGCTCTGAATTACCAATTAATGGGGGACCTACTTATCAGAATTGGAAATCCTATGTATTTGTGCAACAAAATGGTAGTTAATGATACAATTTCTCTGTCCAAACCATCCCATCTGGTGGGCCAGTAGAAAATTTTCTATCCAGATGGCCCACATGGAGATTGTGCCAGCCTTTTTTTTTTTTTTTTGGCATCCACACCATGCAACCCGGTAGATGGCAAAGAACCCCTGGCATGTGTCACAACGATAATCAACTTGCAGCCTAACAAACTCATAGATGACCCCTCGTGATGTTGACTGATCCACAACAATGGCCCACCAAACCAGACCTTTTCAAGTCAACAGGGTGGTTCCAACGCCCATTACAAAATCACCAAAATAGCTCTAAACCCCACCAAGACACCGCTTGGAAATCTATGGTAGTTCACATCATATCCCTTAAGGGCATTTCGCAATCTCATCGGTAAACAAGCAGTAATGAAACCCTAAAATAGGTATAAATAAAAAATAATAACAAAAAACATAAAAAATAATTGCAGACAGTTTCTGAAAACATCAAATATTTCAATAGATAACAACAACACAATTTTTACAACAAAATCAAATCAAAGATTAAGGGTGCGTTTGAATGCACCAAATATCATATATTTCATGATATTTTGCACAAAACAGACTAATTAGTCATGAAATTTCATTATATTACGTGCAGCCAAACGCACCCTAAAAACGACATACGTGACCAAAAGATAAAAAAAATAGATTATTTTTAAAAAATTTTTATTTTTTATTTTTTCAGAAAAAAGAAACCCAAGAAAAGGAAAATAAAGAATTTTACAAAGCCCTAATTTCCAAAAATAGAGGATCCAGAAAAAACCCTAGATTTTACATATATTTACCTCAGCAGTCCGGTATTCTAGAACGACAACGAGATAATATCCCCACAAACCCCATGTGCGTGGATATGCGTTACTTGGTTGCTGCGACTGGGCATGGTTGGCAGTCCGATCGAGAGGTCGAGAGTGAGACTTTTGGTAGGGCTTTTTGCAGCCCATGAGAATGACATTAGGCGTCGCGAATTTATTTCGCAGGAACTCCCTTCGATGGGAAGCTAGGTGGGGGCCCACTTTATTGTCTTTTAGAAATCCACGGAAGCGGATTGGTTGGTGTACCTCACACCAGTTATATAGCTGCTGCATTGATGTTAGCAAATTCTGTGGGTCTGATCATGAGGTATGTGTTATATCCAAACCGTCCATCCATCTGGCGAACTCGTCTTAAGGCTTGAGATGAAAAAATAAGACAGATCTAACTATCAAGTGGACTACACTGCAAAAACCAGCGGGGAATTGAACGTCTACCATTGAAACCCTTTTTGGAGTCACAGAAGTTTTGGATCAATATGAAATTTGTTTTTCCTATTCATTCAGGTATTTGTGACCTTATGAACATATTAGATGCAAAATAAACGTTATGGTGGGCCCTATAAATTGTTTAACAATGAAAATCATTATCTCCGCTGCTATTTATGGTGTGGTCTAGATGATCTTTGGATATGATTCATTTTTTGGATAATGCTCTAAAATGAACTCTAAAAAGAGATGAATGGTGTAGATATAATAAATACATCACTGTGGGGCCCATGTAACTTTGATCTCCTTTGAACTGTTCGTACAACTCGGAGCTCGAGGAGCGTTAGTGCTCGTCTTCGCACGACACGTACCTACAACAACTATATAGCTGATGTGAGCTACACCAGCCATTTCGCTTTTGAAATCCACCCCTTCTGTCTACTTTTTCGAGTCATATTTAGACACGGGCTAAAACTGAAGCAAATACAAAACTAAGTGGGCCAAGGATTGAACATGCACTGTTGAAACATCTTATGGCCATAGAAATTTTGAATCATGCTAATTTTTATGTTTTTAGTTCATCCAAGTAAGAATAACCTTATGAACGGTAAGGATGGTATATAAACATCACAGTGGACCTAGGGAAGTTTCAACAGTAAGACTTTACCTACACATTTTCTTGACGTAACGCACACTTAAGTTTTGGATTTAGATAATTTTTTTGCCCATTTCCTAAAATGATCCTTCAGAACGATGAACATGATGGATTTTTCAAAAACATCATGGTGGCCTCACCTAGCTTACCATTGCAAGAAGTTCTTGCAAAAGCGTTTAAGAGGAAATTCCTGTTCTAAAATTAATATCGAAGGTCGGTGACCCACATTTTTTAGGTTTTAGCTAGAGTCTAAAACCGTAGCAATATAGCTATGGCTAGAGCTATACACGAGTCAAATTGAGTCGAGCTTGACATAGCTCGACTCGGCTCAGCCACTAGCTGACCCTAGCTCGAACTTGGCTTGGATCGGTCCTTGAGCCTGACTGGCCAGCTCGACTCGGTTCAGTCAGTAGCTCGGGCCAATTCGAGCCGAGTTCGAACCTGTGCGGCATTTTTTCAAATACATGGAGTGCACTTTCAATTCTCATAGTATGCAAAACAGTAGTAATAGTTTACAGTTATTTCATCGAACACTTAGTAGGCGGCATCAAAATCATGATACAAGGATAGTTTTATCATGTAATGTTTCTTTTTTTAGTAGTTATTTGTTTTATATACATACCTTCCTCATCACCAACCAATCACGTAGAGAATGTATGCACCTGAAACAACACTTTGTTGAGTCATTTCATTAAACACTTGGTGAGCAACATCAATATCAAAATAATCAAGTCACCGAATTGGTTCGATCTGAGTCGATTCGAGCTTGGACAGGCTCGAACTTGGCTCGAAATTTTTTTGAGCTCCAAAAGTCATCTCGACTTGGCTCAAACTTAGTTTCGAACCGAGCTTTTTCGAGTCAAGTCGAGCGAGTTAACTGAGCTAACTTGGTTAGTGTACAACTTTAGATACAACTTATATCTGTAGTAAAGATCACACATGGTTCGTAGCCTTTACCTTTTTTTTTTGGTAGTATTAGCACCCGCTTGACCGATCTATGAATTTGGTGTGATGCAATTGGACTTGCTAGTGTACACTCACATAGTAAGTGTAGGGCCCACATTGATGTAGTGTGAAATCCACAATATTTGATGGTTTGCTTTGATTGATAGGTGATTCACCCCCAATATTTGCATCATGTAATCTTCATAGTGGTGCTCTCTCAATGAACAGCTTAGATCAGACCATTGTTTGCTTTTTTCCATGTAAAGATCACATAGATAAATCCTAATGAGAAACCATCGATTGCTAAGTAAGAGATCTGAGCCATTCATCGGCTCATCCCTTCTTTAATAAATCTCATATTTTAACAAACTTTTTAGCCTCATTTTCTTAGCAACTAAGGCTAAAAAGCATACTTTTAACCTCAGTTTCATAGCAATCGAGACTAAAAAGATGACTTTTGGCCTCGATTTGTCACTAAGTGAGGTGAAATGGTACACTTTTAGCCTCAGTTTTTAACCAACGAGGTGAAATAACGAACTTTTTATAGCCTTAGTTCCTTTGCAATCGAAGCAAAAAAGTAGACTTTTAGCCTCGGTTTTCTAACAACTTAAGCAAAAAAGTGGACTTATAAAAACTAAACTTTTAACATTACGTTACGACCAATTTTTAAGCGCAACCATTAGAAATGGAGGAGCAATGTTTGAATAGGATTCTAGGGTATCCTTACATATAAAGACTTCTGAATGGATGGTCTAGATTGGTTTGGAACGATTTCTAGAAGCCATTTAACGGTTGAGATTACAACAACCCTCAACAGTGGTAAATAGAAAAGATTCTTTTCGCCCTCTAGCTATGGAAAGAAAAATTCTAAAATGGAGGGTTGAGATCATCTTATCATGTGGTTAAGATCAAAGGAGAAGAACACAAACGGATTGTCGGTCTGTTAATTAAAACAAAATTAGATTTTCATTTTTAGAAATAGCTCACTTGTGGGAGGAGATTTTACTTGATGTAGGCCCCATAGAGTTTACTTAGTGTGCTTGGCTTAGTGGGTGTTAGATGTATTACCTAGGAAATTGCTTAGAGAGAGAGAGAGAGAGAGAGAGAGAGAGAGAGAGAGAGAGAGAGAGAGAGAGAGAGAGAATGGGAGTGAGAGAAATTGGGCTAGACCGGGAGTGGATCGTCGCTTTGGGTCATTTCATACCCCTTTAACCCTTCATTTTCTTTTCATCCCCCTTCCAATTCAAAGTTGAGGGGAGTGAGTCAATGTCATGTGTGGCCGATGGCTATTTGTCGTGAAATCACACTATTTTTTTATAATGTGCTTTCTTTTAAAAAAATTCATAGTGGATTCCATGTGATTGGGAGGTTGATTAGGCGATCATTTCCACTGTTTGATTAAGGATTGGAGGTTAATTGGATGGTTGACAACACTTCGTGTCGTCCAGTCATTGATTGGGAGGTCAATCAGTCAATGGTTAGTGATGTGCATAGTTTGATTGTCAATTGAGGTCTTGATGAAGTGATCTAAGGTGGTTTCCACTGCTTAATTGATGATTGGAGGTTGATCGGATGGTCAAGAACACTTTGTATCATCTGATTATTGATGAGATGTGCATATATTCGTCGCAAATAGTCTAAATTGGTGTATTTGTGGTGAGTGTAACAAGTCGTCGCTAAAAGTCAATTTTTCAACGAGTTTTATGTCGTCACCCAATTTGTCGCCAAAAGTGGCTTTTTACGATCACAATTGAAACTTGTAGTGAAAAGTCTTTCCCACCCTAAAAAATTGCACTCTAAGTTTTTGTGATGACTTGAAATGTCGTTACAAATAGTTTATCTTTTTGCGATGAGATTACAATCACTGTAAAATGTCTAATTTGGTTTTTTTGCAACGAGTTTAACCAGTCGTCACTAAAAGACAAGTTTTTATGATGACTTGAAATGTCATTACAAATAATGTACTTTTGTGCAATGAAACTATTGTCATAAAAAGTCTAATTTGGTGTTTTTGCAATGAGTTTACTAGTCGTTGCTAAAAGTCACTTTTTTACAATGACATAAAATGTCGTCATAAAAAATCACTTTTTGCAATGACCCCAATTTGCCGTAAAAAGTGGCTATTAGCAATGACCATTGAAACTTGTTACAAAAAATCTTCACGCAACGAGTTTTTGTGATAACAATTGGAACTCGTAAAAAAAAAATTGATCATTGGCAACGATTTGAGATGTCGTTGCAAATAGTTTACCCTTTTGTGATGAAAATACATTCGTCATAAAAAGTCTAATTTTGTGTTTTTAATGAGCTTAACCGGTCGTCGCTAAAAGTCACTGTTTGTGAGGACTTATGTGGTCATAAAAAATCTTTTTTTTTTTTCACAACGACACCCAATTTGTCACAAAAGTGGCTATTAGCAACAACCATAAGACTCATCGCGAAAAGACTTTCCCACTACATAATTTTCAACGAAAAAAATCGCAGTGCAAGTTTCCGCAACAAGTTTTGTGACGATAATTGGAGCTCGTCGCAAAAAGTTGACTATTAGCAATGATTTAAAACGTCATTGTAAATAGTCAATTTTTTATGACGATTTAGAATATTGTCATAAAAAATTGACTTTTGTGTTAAAATTAGACTCGTCGCTAAAAAAAGGCATCACAAAAAGTCTAAATTGTTGTAGTAGTAAGTCGAGTTGAAGTTTGATTCTGAAACTTCTTCAAAGGTTCGGTATCACTATTTAAAGGGGTGTAAATTCATTTTTATCATCTATCAATCAAAATTTGAATTTCGTACAATATATATATATTCTTGTGGATTTGAGGAATCTTTGTGAAGAGTTCAGATAAGCTCCGTAGATTCGAAGTAGCTATCCCCTTGAGGAAGACGGTGATTGATCTCATCATGTTCATCCCTGTGTCACCTATGCCTCCATGTTTATTGTACTTCTGATCTGGTCACTCTTCACCTAAACATTTGACAAGGGCATTGCCACCATCATGGCCACCACTACCACCACCACCACCACCACCCATCACTGTTACCATCTCACTCAAACTATGGTACATAAATCCAAATTATTTTAATTTGTAGTATTAAATATTGATTTGATTTAGTACAAGTTTTCAAGTTGACATGACCAAGTTGAATATCAAGTTGAATTGAGTTTGAGGTTATTAAATTATGGTACAGAAGAGGCAAGTATGTGTCCGCAATTCTCTCTCCCTTTATTATGTTAGCTATGCAGAGTCGAGGGCTCGAAAGCCACTGCCCACCTTTCCTTTGATCGAGCGGCCGTAGTTTCTCGATTGCACAGAAACTCCTACTCTCGTCTCCACCCATCTCTGTAATCTTATTTGGGTTAGAGATGGGCAGCGGGCCAGCACCATTCTCAGAGATTGGGAAGAAAGTGAAAGATCTTCTGACAAAAGACTACAATTTTGATCAGAAGTTCACTCTGATGATGTCTCATGATGGCGGGCTGGGGCTCACAACTACTGGAATGAAGAAGGATCAACTTTTCATTGGCGACATAAGTACACTGTACAAGAGTGGCAATACCAAAGTCCACGTCAAAGTTGATACTGATTCTAATGTCTCCACAACTGTGATGGTAAATGAAATTTTCCCATCTACGAAGACTGCGCTCAGCTTCAAAATACCCGACCACAAGTCTGGCAAGCTGGATGTGTAGTACCTTCATTACCATGCAACTATTAATTCCAGCATTGAATTGACACCCGCTCCTTTGCTAGAGCTCGCGGCGTCCTTTGGCAGCAAGGAGCTTAGTCTTGGTGGTGAGGTCGGATTCAATACTGCTTCAGCCTCTTTCACCAAGTGCAATGCTGGGATTGACTTAAACAAGCAGGATTTCTTTGCTTCCCTTATACTGGGAGATAGAGGAGAGTACATTGAAGGTTTCTTATATTCACATGGTAGACCCCATCAACGGCACTGCTGTCGCTGCCGAAATGACCCACCGGTTCACCACATACAAGAACAGCTTCACCATTGGAGGCTCCTAAGTTCTCGATCCTCTCACCTTGGTGAAAGCTCGGCTCAGCCACAATGGAAAGGTAGCGATGCTTTGTCAGCGCGAGTGGCAGCCCAAGTCGCTGGTAACCCTTTAAGTAGAATTTGATGCCAAGGCGGTAAATGGCCCCCCCAGGTTTGGATTTGCATTAGCTCTCAAGCCTTAAAAAATGGTGGGGCAGTCCCTTGTTTCTTCTATTTTTGAGTACCTGTCCTTATATTCCATGGGAAAATGATTTTTTTGACCTGCATCGGTTTCAATCTATCTGGATTCTTTCAGTGAAAGCATTAGAACTGATTGAGAAGGAATTGAAATTAGAAGGAAATCCAATATCAAGAAATACAGATACTACTTGCTTGCTCTTCTTCTTTTTTATATATATATATATATATATATATATATATATATATATATATATATATATATATATATATATATATATAAAGCTATGCAATTTTCTTTTATCCATTTTAGGTGATGTTTATCATTTCCATTTCAATTTTTCTAACTGAAATAATATCTTACCTATGTGTAGCTCACATTATTTAACCTAACGTGAGATAATCCTTTAACAATGATCCTTATTCATTGGCATTTAGGGTTCATAAGAACGCAAAGACTTAAAGAGAAGAAAAAAAAACATACATGGGCAGCTCAAATAATGGAAGAACTTGTCAGCCAAGCTTCCTCATGGGAGTATGATGCTGGGCGTACGCCACAGGATAGAGGATCAACTAGTTGGGTTAATTTGGAGAGTCCTCCTCAAGTACTGGACGGTGATTCTAAGGTAGAAGACAAGAGCAACAAGTCTCCTGAGGCCAAAGATAAAAAAGAGGACGGAGGTAATGTAAATTATATTATTGTTTTCATCTTTTCTTATAAGCCAAAATATAGATATACTCAAACAAATGTTTAGCATGACTAACGAGGTTAATTGTTTATTTTTTAAAATGTGAATATCCAAATATGATAACTGATGCAATATTAAAAGGTAATGCAAGCAATCAAAAAAATTAAAATTTCAATAAGAGTAAAAGATTATATGATTCTACATTTGAAATGAATATTTTCCTTTTTCGTGCATCAACAACGGTAACTTCATCTATTTTATATTGCTTGTCTAATCATTATTATGTAAAATTTGTATGGTGCATCGTGGTTAACTTTTTATGTGGCCCTTATTTATTTATTTATTTATTTACATACGCACTCATACCCCATACAAAGTGGGTTTTCACCACAGTGGACCTGTGTTGAAACTCTTGTGAATCTACTCCTGAGGCATGAGTACGACCCTATGGACCCCATTGATCTTGAATTCTTGATGGGTGATGATAGCACGACTGTTTGGGTGGAGGGAGACGCGTCAACGAGGGGAATTAGTAGAGGGAATAGAGGGTGTAAAGGAAGGGGTGGCAGGTCGGAGAGAAGTAGAGAGGCGGAGTCGCGAGATCCGCGAAGTACAGGTAGGAGGCCCTACATTAGAGGTGACGAATGGCCGAATGGGCAGAGACGGGTTGGCTGTGGAAAATCATCTCTCCAGGAGACACGTAGCGAGACTGTAGTGGCGGTGGCTAACAGCGCAGGAGGGTTAGGACACAAATTTGGCTGGTTTAGCTAGAGTCAGGCCCCAGAAAGAAGCTTTTAAATTTGAAGGGTTACAGTGAGGAGATTTGATGATGCATGACGAATTGGCTGGTGTACCACACAATAGCTACCTTGCAGGTGTGCTGATGTCACCAGATTTTATGGGTCCCATCATGAGGTTTGTGTTATATCCAAACCGTCCGTTTATTTGGAGAGCTCGTCCTAAGGCTTGAGCCGAAAAATAAGATAGATATAAAGATCAAGTAGATTATACTGCAAAAAGCATAGGGGGATTGAATGGGTGCCATCGAAACCCTTTTAGGGTCACAAGTTTTGTATCAATATGATATATATATTTTTTTCTCACTTCATCTAGGTTTTTGTGAACTTATGAAGAGAATGGATGGAAAGTAAATGTTACGATGGGCCCTATGAATGTTTTGATAGTTAGAATCATTATCCCACTTTTATTTGTGGTGTGGTCCACTTGAGCTTTGGATATAACTGTTGGAATATTTGGTTGAATTAAATAGACTATTGAAAATCAAGAACTAAAAAAGAAAATAAGATTTGAGAAAAAAGACTTATTGAATTGAGTCGAGGCATGATACGAGTCACTCGGCTTGAAATCAAATTTACTCCCCTTGGACAGAGTCCCAAGTGCAACAGGTTTCCAGAGCAATCGACCTCTAGGGTACAATGACTATAACCCGGTCCCAACAGTGTACTCACTGTACGCGGGCTCGAATCACTTGCAATTTAACTCGAAAGTGCTGAGTTGACTCAGCGACTAAGTCAGCAATTAAAATTCGTGAAACAATATTAGAGAGAGTTTTATTAGAGAGACAATTTTTTTTTTTGTATATTTGAAATTGGAACGGAAGTCCTTATATAAACTCCGAAGTGGCGCATTAAGCAACCTTTAGAAAGGGTTAGGTTCGTTGAGTTTAAACCCAACAGATGCGACCGACTGGAATGGATACATTTCTCTGGTTTAAAACAAAACGGCGCAAGTGCGAGTACACTCTTATAAATAAAGTCCCGTGAGTACCAAACACACACATACCCACACGAGTACACTTACACCGCACCCACGCCCACTCCCAGCCAAGCTTGTTGCGTCGTGTCGCGAATGCGCACGTGCACACGCACACGAACATGGACTCGGCTCGGCTCGGCTCGGCTCGGCTCGGCACGGCACGACACGACACGGCTTGGCTTGGCGCGCGCGCACAGCCCAGCCCGGTTAGAGCTATTGGCATAGCACCCCCAAATTCACGTCCTCTGAATGGGGTTCAAGCCCAAGGTAAAAAGTCTATCTTGTATACAAGATATATTTCTTTGTCAAATCTAATGTGAGACAAAACCCATAACTCAAAAACACCAAAAATTTCAAATGTAGAGGGAAATCGAAAATTTGAAAACCAAAATTTTTAATATATTTTGAAACAAAATACAATAATCCCCTACATGTTTCAAAATAAAACTTTTTCGGATTAAAGTGTAATAGTTGTGCAATGGCGTCAGTGTTACCATAGACTTGAACTGATATTAGAGTAAGCAAAATAGGTTTATAGGAATCAGGTGACACCATAGTCTTGAACCTGAATCCTTTTAATGTAAATCGTAAATACATGCCACTCACACAACTCTTCCTCTGCAAGTAATTCTACGGTTCGGTGCTTTTTGGCCATACACCGTTATCTAGATTTCATGAGTGCTCTAAAGAATTCGCCTAGATTCTCATAGGAAGCGGTCTCCACCTCCACACCTATGTAGGTAGATTCTATCAAGTGTACGTACTAACTGTATACACCACCAAATATATGACTATGGATCCATTAAGAGTTCTAAAAACTCATCCTTTTACGTTGCTGCTTGCACTTTATACCATAGAAGGGGCTCATATAACTCAGTGCAATCTTCTACCTTGTATCTTGTTGTTTACCCTTTAAATCTATCTCATGGGATCTTCACTTGTATAGGTTAGGTTGCCAACACTAGCAGCTCATATATTAGGCTCAAGTCCATTCCCTTCGATGTATCATTGACTAACCTTCTAGATAGTCCTTTGGTCAAAGGATTTGTCAAATTCTTTTCTAACCTCATAAAATCAATAGATATGACTCCACACAATATGTGCTTCACTATGTTGTGTTTGAGTCTAATATACCTAATCTTTCCATTATATATTTTACTCTTTGCTTTCGCTATAGCTGCTTGACAGTCATAATGAATAGACACGACTGATACAGGCTTTGGCCATAATGGTATATCAGTTAAGAGATTTCTAAGCCACTCGACTTCTGATCCAGTCATTTTTAAGGCAATAAACTCAGATTCCATAGTCGATCAAGCGATACATATCAGCTTGGTAGGCTTCCAAGAGATTGTTCCTCTACCCAAAGTGAAGACATATTCACTAGTGGATTTTGTCTCATCTGAATCATTAATCTAGTTAGCATCATTGTATCCTTCTAATATAGTTGAGAAACTATTATAATGTAAGCCATAGGTCATACTGCCTTTTAGACATCTCAAAATCCTAAAAAAAGCATTCCAATGCTCTTTTTTAAGGTTATGTGCATATCTACTTAGCCTTCCTACAGCAAAAGTTATGTCTGGTCTAGTGCAGTTTGTTAGATACATAAGGCTACCAATTATTCTAAAATACTCCAATTGAGACATACTACTACCTGTATTCTTCATGAGAGTCATACTGTAATCATAAGGTGTACTAACAGGTAAACAGTTAAAATGGTTAACTTTCTTAATAACTTCTCAACATAACGAGATTAAGATAATATAATAATACTATATTTCCTAGTTACTTCAATACCCAATATTACACTAGTCTCTCCTAAGTCTTTCATGTCAAATTTAGATAACAAGAATTTCTTAGTTGCAATATCTAATTTAATATTAATTCCAAAAATAAGCATGTTATCAACATAAAGGCGTATAATAACATAATTATTTTTAGAAATTTTACTATAGATATATCTATCTACATCATTTATATAATAACCACTTGATTTTAAAACACCATCAAAATTTTGATGCCATTGTTTATGAGTCTGTTTTAGATCATATAGTGATTTAATTAGTTTACATACTTTATTTTCTTTACTTGATATCTTATACCATTCGAGTTATTCCACATATATTTCTTTTTTTAAGTTTCCATTTAGGAAAGTCGTCTTAACGTCCATCTAGTGTACCACCAGTTTATATATGGAGACTATTGTTATTAAAACCCTAATAGTTGTAATCTTAGTTACAGAGAAATATGTATCAAAATAATATATTCATTCCTTTTGTTTAAAGACTTTCGCTACCAATGTAGCCTTAAACTTATCAATAGTCCCATTTGATCTTAGTTTATTTATAAACATCCATTTACAATCTATTGATTTGTTTCCAGGTGATAGGTCTAAAAGTTCCCAAGTGTTATTAGATATAATAGATTCCAACTCATCATTTATTGCTTCCTTCCAAAAGGTTGTATTTGAAGAGTTAATCGCTTCTACATAAGTTGTAAGATCATCTTCTACTAAGAAGGTAAAAAAATCTCCTATGTTAGTTTTTCTTTTAACCCTAGTAATTTTTTTTAGTTGTATCTCTTTTACTACTTACTCACAAGCATTTTTATTAGTAGACGCGATATCTAATTTATTAACTTTCTTTATTCCTATAGATTTAGATTTCATAGGGAATATGTTTTCAAAGAACCTGCATCTCCGGCTTCTATAATTGTATTAAAATATAAAATATTATCCATAGTTTTTAAAACTAGAAACCTGTATGCTGCACTGTTTTGCGCATACCTTATAAATACACAGTCAGTCGTTTTAGGGCCTAATTTTTGTTTCTTAGTTTCAAGTAATCCTATCTTAGCAAGACACCCCCACACTTTAATATATTTATAAGTAGGAATATAATTTTTTCAAAGTTCATAAGGTGTTTGTTCAGAAGACTTAGAAGGAATCTTATTTAGAATATAACAAGCAGATAAAATTGGTTCTCCCCACATATTTGAGAGTAAGCCTAAACTATTCAAGATAACATTTATCATCTCTTTTAGAGTTCTATTCTTACATTATGCTATTTCATTTTGTTCTGGTGTATAAGGAACTGTAGTTTCGTGAACTATTCCACTCTTTTCACATAATTCTCTAAATTGAGGAGATTCATATTCACCTCCTCTATCTATTTTAAGTCTTTTAACTTTTATATTTAACTGATTTTCAACTTCAATTTTATACTTAAAAAATATTTAAAGCTTCATCTTTATTCCTTAACAGATAAACTTTAGTGAACATAGAGTAGTTATCTATAAAAGTTATGTAATATCTTTTTCCACCTCTAGACATGTGATTTCTAAAATTACCTAAGTCACTGTATACTAATTCGAATAGAACAGATGATCTTTC
This sequence comes from Magnolia sinica, assembly GCF_029962835.1. Taxonomy (NCBI): domain Eukaryota; kingdom Viridiplantae; phylum Streptophyta; class Magnoliopsida; order Magnoliales; family Magnoliaceae; genus Magnolia; species Magnolia sinica. The sequence continues at coordinate 39,588,524 of NC_080590.1, read as the reverse complement.
TATTCGTTTAAAGGATTTTCTAATGAATTTTGATTCTACTCACGTTTCACATTTTTCGAATTCTTCATTAGATATATTAGGTAATAAACCTAATCTTTTCATTTTCTTCAAAGATACTATATTCACATAACCTAATCTACTATATCATAGATAAAAGAGTTCAACGATATAAAAAGAACTAGATATCTTCTTATTATTATCATTGGATATATTTACAATGAATAAACCATCACTATAGTATCCCTTACTAACAAAAGTTCTATTATTAGTCATTACAAGCTTATTTGAATCAAATACTAACTTGATACTAGATTTATTGAGGAGCAAATTAGAAACCAAGTTTCTTCTAATGTCAGGCACATGTAAGATATCATTCAACATCAGAATCTTTCCAGAAGTGAATTTCAAAAGTACTTTCCATTTTCCTACAACTAGAGATGTTCTAGCATTACTCATAAACACTTGTTCATCATCTCCTCATACTTGATAGAAGGTAAACATCCTACGATCCTTGCACACGTGCCTAGTTGTACTAGTGTCTATACACACTCCAAGTTGTTTATAAGGAAGACTTCTTACACTATAGCTACTATCATGTCAGACTCATTACCCATTTCTGTAAGATTAGCCTGCGGCTTATCTTTATTTTTCGTAAGCCTGCAGGTTTTAACATAATGCCCAGGCTTTCCATAGTTGTAGCAATTTTTCTTTTTCTTTAATTGATTATTTGTATTCTTCTTTTTGAGTTTGTATTCATTTACATAATGTTCAGGCTTGCTACAGTTATGACATTTACCATTTTTTTATTGTTTTCTTGACTTGATTTCATAAGATTTGCCTTTGAATCTATCTCATTTCTATTTTCTATTTTGTCCCTGATTCTATTGGTCTCTTCTATTTATATGTGTACGATAGTAGTTTTCAAAGAAACACCGTTCTTTTTATGTTTCATTCTATTCTTATATTCTTTTTAGGAGGGTGGTGGCTTTTCTATTAGCGCTCCTGACAGAAACACTTCATTCAACTTAATTCTTTCTGTTGATAGTTCGTGAATTAAATTTTGAAAATCATGAATCTGATTAGTGATAGGCTTATCGTCTGTCATTTCATAATGAAGGAAATTAGCGATTGCATGTTTCTTAGTGCCTGCATCTTCCAATATGTACTGTTTTTCTTCTAAAGTAGTCCATATGTTTTTAGCAGATTCATAAGAAGCATACACGTCATATAGTTCGTTGGACAAAGAGTTTAGAATATAGTTTTTATAATTATTTTTATATGTTACTTCGGTTTGATTTGCTTGGATTTATAGTAAATGATTCAGAGAGTATGTATGAAACTTTAAGGGTGGTTGATGCGAACATTAGTTTCTATTTCCACCGTTTAAAACATTGTCCAGCGAATGGTTCGATTTTGTCTAACTTAGCAAAAACATTTACCGTTATGGTAGCCATAGTTTATGTAATTTAACAAATTTTGATTTCAAGATTGTTGAAATATTTGGTTGAATTAAATAGATTATTGAAAATCAAGAACTAAAAAAGAAAATAAGATTTGAGAAAGATGACTTATTGAATTGAGTCGAGGCGTGACGTGAGTCACTCGGCTTGAAATCGAATTTGCTCCCCTTGGACAGCGTCCCAAGTGCAATAGGTTTCCAGAGCAATCGACCTCCAGGATACAACGACTATGACCCGGTCCTAATGGTGCACTGACTATACGCGAGCTCGAACCACTTATACTTTAACCCAAAAGTGTTGAGTTGACTCAGCGATTAAAATTCATAAAACAGTATCGGAGAGAGTTTTATTAGAGAGATAATTCTTTTCCGTATATTTGAAACTGGAACGGAAGTCCTTATATAGATTCTGAAGTGGTGCATTAAGCAACCTTTAGAAAGGGTTAGATCCATTGGGTTTAAACCCAACAGATGCGACCAATCGGAATAGACCAATCTCTCTGGTTTAAAATGAAAATGGATGGTCGAGTCCATGTAACTTTGATATCCTTTGAACCCTTACAACTCATAGCTCGAGAAGCTGTCGCACTCGCACGACACGTACCCCCATCAGCCAGAACGGTGATGTGGAGTACACCAGGCAATGCGCTTCAATGTATGGGCGAGTGGACACGTGGCAAGGTTTCAACTCCGTGTGCTTACGTGGCAAGTTCCTGATGGAAACGGATTGGCTACTCCCCTGCCACCAGCCCGGTGGCTGTGGTCGGTGATCTGTGGGGGCCCACCATGATGTATGTTTCATCCATTCCGTTCATCCATTTTTACCGATCATTTTAGGCTTGATCCCAAAAATGAGAGGGATATAAATCTCAGGTGGACCACGCCACAGGAAAATAATAGTTATTGGATATCCACCGTTAAAATCCTCCTAAGGCCTACTGTACTGTTTACTTGACATCCAATCTGTTGATTAGGTCATGCACACCCAAATGAAGGCAAAAAATCAAAGATCAGCTTGTTTCAAAACTTTTATGGCCCCTAAAAAGATTTTAATGGCCGAAATTCATTCAACACTGTTTCCTATAATGTGGATATACCTCATCTTTGGTCTCATGCGATAAAATGATATAGAAAAATAGATGGACAAACATGGATGAAACACACACATCATGGTGGGGCCCACAGAGCACCGACCACCAGCTATTAGCTGGTGGCAGACGGATTGGCTACTCCCACTGTCACCAGCCAATGGCTGTGGTCGGTGTTATGTGGGCCCCACCATGATATATATGTTTCATCCATGCCGTTAATCTATTTGTTTTAGATCATTTTATGGTATTATACCAAAAATGAGGTATATCAAAAGCTTAGGTGGACCACATTATAGGAAACAGTGTCAAATGAATGCTGACCATTACAAACTTTTCGGGGCCATAAAAGTTTTGGATCAAGCTTATCTTTGTTTTGGTTTTTTTTTTTCCTTGTTAATCTAGGTCGGTATGACCTAATTAACAGATTGGATGTCAAATAAACAGTACAATGGGCCTTAGGAGGATTTTAATGGTGGATATCCAATCACTTTTGTTTTCCTGTGGTATGGTCCACTCGATATATATATATATCCCTTTCACTTTGTGGAATCAAGCCCTAAAATGATCCGTAAAAATGGATGAAACACATAAATCATGGTGGGCCCACATAGCACCGACCACCAGCCTGGAGTAGCCAATCCGTTTCCTACTGTGCAGCCCTTTCCGTGAGGCCCACCATCACGTATTCCGTATATTTTTGCATATCATTTTTAAAAATAAAGTAGATCCAATTATCAAGCGGACCATCTATTATTAAAAGCTTCTCATGACCCACATTAATGTTTATGTATTGTTTATTTACCAATATGTACAAACCTGACAGGAAAAAGCAACTATCGCTTGATCTAGGACTTTTGTCGCTCATCAATGGTCAATCACCTCTGATTAGGATGGTCCACCGGATAATTGGATCTAACTCATGGCAGCGTGGATACAGAATATATACATTAAGGTGGCCTCACAACAAGGGTCGCACCACCTTGGGTAAGTGCGGAGTCTCACCTGATCCACTCTCCTGGAGATGACGCAGTACTCTAATAGGAGATGATGATGATGCCGTAGCCTCACATGCCAAAGGATTTTCAAGTGCTCGTTCCTACTAAAGAGGTTGACCTAGCCATGATAAACTCTAAACAAAGGTAGAGTGCTTGATGTAATTAATTAAACCGATTGAGAGGGTGTTTGCCAAAAATTGTACATTTTCATGATTATTTTTTCTTTTATGGAACATAGAGTGCGGATCCACTGTGGTGTAGGCATGGGCAATTCCAAAATTTTGTGTTAGATCCACACTGTTCACCAAAATTTCTAGATAATTCTAGGGCATGAGCCCAAAAACGTGGTACATCCAAATTACAGGTGGATCACACTACAGAAAAAATAGTGGAGATCGAACAAACTACCATCGAAACTTTACTAGGGCCAACCATGAGGCTTATTTTCAATCTGATTCGTTCATAAGATCACACATATCTGGATGAGGTTCAAATACAAATATTAGCTTCATCTGAGCCTTCGGTGGCCCCTAGAAGTCTTCAACGATAGCATCAATTCCTATTGTTTTTAGTGGTGTGCTCCTTTTATATTTGGATCTTCATTGGTTTTGGGTCCATATCTTAGAATGATCCGAAAAAATGGATGGACGGTGTGGATCTAAGAAATACATCATCATAAGGCCTATGTAAATTTTACACGTGCATCAAGAAATTCAGTTGCTTGCTGCGTGGGTAGAGGTGGGCATCGAGTTGAGTTGGACTGGATTGGGTCCAAGTTGACTCGATCCGATTTTTTCAAGAACCTTACCCGAACTCGATCCGATCCGGGATCGAGTCCAGCAGGGCTGATTCGATCTGATCTGAATCCTTTCTAGCCTAACCCGAACTGAGTCCGACTCAGTAAGGGAAATCGAGTCGGATCGAGCTGAGTCTATCAGCTCGATTCGGACTGGGTTGGCTGTCGTCTTAGGAAGAAAACATGAGGAAAATCCAAGCCCGTGTGACCTCACGAAGAAAATAGATGCAAATAAACCTCACAGTGGACTTTAGGAAGGTTTCAATGGTAGTCATTCAATCCCGGTTGCTTTATGTGGTGTTGTCCACTTGAGCTTTGGATGTGCTTCATTTTTGGGCTCTTGTTCTAGAATGATCCATAAAATTATGGACGGTGTAGATCTAAAACATAAATCATTGTGAGGCTAAAGAAGTTTCACACGTTAAAAGTCTGTTGTGTAGTACCAATTTATTTAGAAGGGAGAAATCCAGGGTATATTGTTAGCTGGAGTCGTGGGCCATGACGTGGACCAATGAGAAGAGAAGGCATTGAATTGTCCGGTGCGTTCAACAGAAACGATCCACTATGGCACGAGTGTATGCACCAACTCTTGATCCACGCATCTCCAACCATCCATTTTGGTTAAGTATCGGGATTCCCATCCGTCTTCTTGCCCGCATCAACACTCGGTGTTGAATATGTTCACATAATCATTTCTGTATAAATACATCCGAATATGAAAATTAGCCAAAACTTCGTTAAATTAATTAGAAAATCTTTTAACAGGTAAGTGCGACTCTCCATTGTTAATGGCAGCAAAGATGGTAGTGAAGAAAATGGTGCAGAAAATTCTAGAATTTTTCCCAGGCGGTTCAAGACGTGGATCGAGATGGTAAGAATGTAGTGCTCATGGCAGTGGAGAATAGGCAACCTCATGTATACAAATTATTGTTGGAAAAGAAATTTGCTTCCAAGGATAGTGTCTTTCACAAAGTGGATCATGAAGGGAACAGTGCCTTACATCTGGCAGCAACACCTGTCCAAAATAAGCCCCGGCTCATCCCAGGTGCAGCTCTACAAATGCAATGGGAGATCGAATGGTATCAGGTACAACTCTCTCTCTGTCTCTCTCGTAATCTCTTTTTTAAATATTTGAAAACTAAGCACTAATCATTTTTAATTCTCCAAAAAAAAAAAAGGACTTGAACACTTGTTACTATTTTCCTTATTATGAAACTGTATGAGTTGCATTCAATGACTGGAAAAGGTTTGGGTCTTAATTACAAGGAATCATGATGATGATGCTGGTGATATCAACATATATAAGAAATGGCCACATACAAATAGTTGTACGTAGGTCCAACTAGTTGGCATGTGAGGCCCACCTTGCGTTTGTAGGACATCTTGCCAGTACAGTGACAACAACAACGTTGTCCTACGAAGAAAATGTTTCATAGGATGCCCACAAAATCAATTTAGTTCAACTATAAAATACTCTTCATATGAATGTGAAGTTTTTTGGGTGGTTCATTGTTTTCCATGATATGTTTCTCTTTCTAGTTTAACTCCCTTGATTTTTGGGGTGTCTTATTTTCATTGCTGGATGACTTTGTTGGATGGATGAGATGGCACACCAACATCAAAGTGAGCCCTACAAGCCAACTGGTTGACCTTTTTTTTTTTTTTTTCAACCCACGCACACACACCCCCACGCACACACACCCCCACACGCTGGTGGAATTTCACCCCCTATGGGTACTTGAACCCTTGACCGGGAGTTGAAACTCCTGAAGTCTACCACCCAACTGGTTGACTTTTAACTAGTGCGAGAATTTCTATACATGTGTGTACAAACATATACTCATGCAAATGTGTACTCATTGATGGGTGTGTGAACTCTTACTCTTTATTTGTGTGCGTGTACCGACTTGGCACAACAATAATTTGTGTTGGACATCCAAACCATGCATTTGGTGAGTCGCCTCCAGGTGACATGCTGTCCAAAAAATTAGCTACATGTAACTCACTCAGGAAATGAACCCAAAAATGAGGAAGATCCAAAACTAAAGTGGGCCACATGATAGGAAATGATGAGGATTAAATGTCCACCGTTGAAACATTTCTGGGGTCACAGAAGTTTTGGATTTAGCTAATATTTTTGTGTTTTCAGTGACTAGAGAGGTTTCAATGGTAGGCATCTCCCTGCTCACTTTTTTCTATGATGTGACTCACTTGAGTTATGAATGTGCATCTTTTCGTGCCCGTATGCCCTAACATGATCTAAAAAAATGAATGAACAGTGTGGGATTCCCACAAACATCACAGTAGGCCCCACCTAATTTCCGTTGCAACAGGCTATCCCAGGCAATCAGCTTATGCGTCACTAGGCAGGGAGCCCTGGCCTCACCCGACATATGTACAGTGCAGCCCTAACTATGAGTCCCACCTTGATGTATCCATTTTGTGAGATTGTTTTAGGGCATTGCCCTAAAAGCATATCCAAATCTTAGGTGGATCATACTATAAGAAGCAGTGGTCATTGAATGCTCCGCTATTAGAAATTTCCCAGAGCTTCTGGTAATGGTTTCCCATAGTGTTTATTTGCCATTCAAACTATTGATAAGGGCACACAAACTTGGCTGAAGGGAAAAAAATATCAGCTTGACAGAAACTTTTGTGGCCTATAAGGTGTTAATGGTCAATCACAGCCTTTTCCTATAGTGTGGTCCACCTGAATTTGAATCTACTTTTTTTTTTTTTTTTTTGAGCTCATGTCTTAAAATAATCTCCCAGAATTGATGGACTAACTGGATATACAATACTTACATCAAAGTGTGTTACACCCTCTTGGGTGTGGCCGGGGCCACACCTTAACTGCCATCTTTCCCTCTATTGCCACCATCTCCGGTCCCTCCCTCTCCCTCCACCAAGATCTCTCTCCAAATATCAGACTTGGCCCATTTGGATGTAGATTGCGGCAGTTCATCATGTTGGGTCCACTTAGCTTGTACAATGGCCCAAAAATCAAGAAAAAAAACTTCCATCAGGTGGCACCACAAGGTTGTTCAATTTGAAAATAAATGGCTAATAAAGCTAGTATTTGTGTTATCCCATAATTTAGGTCAGTGTGACCTTATGAACACCTTGGATGGCAAATAAATATTATGGTGGGCTCTAGGAAGGTTTCAATGATGGGCATTATTATTCTCACTATTTTCTTAGGTGTGATCAACTTGTGTTTGGATATGCTTCATTTTTTAGGTTTTTGTTTCGTGCCCTAAAATAATCGAAAAAATAAAAATGAATTGACAGTGTGTATATATATATAGCACATATATCATGGTGGGGCCACGGAACTTTGCCACGTCAACGTAATATCTACCTTGGTGCACACGCAATAATTTCTATTTGCATTAAGTAATTAAGTTAATAACATAGATGTAAATATTCGTACTGATGAGATAGTATTTTGTAAAATTCCCTTTAAAAAAATTTGTCTGCAGTGAGAGATTTGTTTTCATCATCTAATCTCCCACATATGAACAGTATGTGAAGAAATCTATGCCCCGACATTCCTTCTCGCGGCTCAATAAGAAAGGGCAGACATCCAAGGAGGTGTTCACCAAAACACACCAAGAGTTAGTTGAACAGGGCGGCAAATGGCTAACCAATACATCTCAATCGTGCTCAGTCGTCGCAGCACTCATCGCAACGGTGGCTTTCGCCACAGCCACAGCAGTTCCTGGTGGTGTTAGAGAAGACACAGGAACCCCAACACTTGAAGGCCGGCCTTTATTTTGACTTATTTTGCCATCACCTCACTTATTGCTCTGTGCTTCTCCGTGACATCCTCAACCATGTTCCTTGCCATCCTTACTTCTCGCTACGAAGAGTCTGATTTTCGTACAAACCTGCCAACGAAGGTGATATTGGGCCTAACTTATCTCTTCGTCTCAATTGCTTCCATATTAATTTCCTTCTGTGCTGGACATTTCTTTGTCCTTCGAAACCAACTAAAGATGGCGGTCTTCCCCGTGTACGCTGTCACATGCTTGCCCATAACACTTTTCGCAGCAGCGCAATTTCCACTATACTGGGATCTTATAAGATCTTCTTTAACATCGGTGCCTCAGCGGACATTTGAGGTGACTTCTCTCTGATTTTCTGTTCTCCTCTTTTCACTTTCGGCCGACATGTTTCATTCTTTTGCACTTTTGTTGGGTTGGTGTTGTTTGTAATGGACTATGTCTTTGGATTTGCTTCATAACTTCTATTTGGCTATTGTTTCACGTTTTGGTGTGTTTGTATGGACTTTTATCCAGAGATTGATATGGTTTCATGGTTGGTGACAATTTAGTATAATATAATGATTATTGCCACTGGCATAGTTAGAAATCTCTCTCTCTCTCTCTCTCTCTCTCTCTCTCTCTCTCTCTCTCTCTCTCTCGCAGTACAATTCTTCCGTGCTGCTTAACAGATTTCATTGGGAGTTCGCAGTTTGGTCAAATTGATGATAAATGCTTTATTTTTTATTTTTAATAAAAAGTGTAAAAAAAAAAAGTATATCTAACTGCATTTTAAAACTTTAATGAATTTGCAACTTGGCTTTTATGCAAAGACCTTAAATTGTTTAAAAATTCAAACACTTCCACTTTTCTATTGAAAGCTAAACCTGGAGTACCTTGCTAAAATCATTGATAAACACAAGCAAATAGATATGCTTACCTAATGAAATGGGTGACCCATCTCAAAAAGCTCGACTACTCGATCAACACTTGCCTAGTTGATTTTTTAATTTCTTACATAATGATTTTTTTTTTTTAAATTCTTTTAAATTTTTTTTTTTTTTTTACAGCTAGTGGGAGTCAAACTCACAACCTCATGCTTTCAAGGCAACAACGCACTTGAATTTCCTATTTTTATGATCATAAAGTTTTGGGTATCTATTTTTAGTGGTGAATTATGCTTGATTTAATTATCGAGTCTTCTAGTTGACTCAAATTGAGTCTTCCAGGTGACCCGGCCTAACTGGATATAGAGTGGAGTTTTCGACTTTGAGAACTATGGAGGGGAACCACCACAAAACCCCAGCTTGACAAAAGGGTAAAAGTGATATTGCGGTAACGTCCAGGGACTTCCACCCCAAGGGGCCAATGAACTCCCTCCCCACGGCCTGAGAACGCAGATCCTGGATGGGACGCTAATTGTATGCGTAGAGGGGGCCCAGCCCTGACCAATCATCAAGCCAAAATCTGATATCGCCTCTACCAATTAACCACCTCGTGTTTTTTTTTTTTTTTTCATTAAAAAGAGGATGTACAACCTTCTCCTTAGAGGGCGTCATTCGGTCCCCCAGCTACAAAAAAAAAAATAAAAAATAAAAAAATTTGAGGGGACCTATTGTAAGGTAAACACCAATATACAAGGAGACTAGAAGCAACAAAAAGGACGCTGCACCCAGAGGAAACTAAGAAACGTATTTGAGCGTCCCTAATCTGACTTTGTCCAGAAAGATGAGACCCCAGACATGAGGTGGGAGCAAAGGTAAGTGGAGGAACAGACGTAACTCTACTCACCTCATGTTTCCATAATGGGGATGCTGAAACCAGAGGGCTGGAATCCGTAGTTTCTGAACTCGTATCTACCTTATATTTGGCTCTTACAAACTGACACTAGCAGCTTTGCACACCCTTGAACCTGACCATCCAGCTAAATTTCATTCTAAAAGCCTGATGCACCAATTTCAGGCTCCTAATGCCCAAGCCTCCTTCTGGTTTAGGAAGGGATAATTTTTTTCAGCTGAGCCAGTGGCATTTCTTCTTAATACCATCCCAACCCTAGAAAAAAAATCCACAAATGACCTCTCAAGATCGGATAGAATGGTAGTTGGAATGTCCATAACAACTAATGTATGGACTAGCACACTAGAAAGTACGTGATTAATCAAGGTTAACCTACCAGCCTGGGGGATAATCCTTCTACGTCATAATGTTAATTGTTCCTCTTTTCTCTCTTCCTTTTTTTAGAGATGACATATCGTACTCGGGCGAAAAGGCTGAAGCTCCCCTCCACTGCTGAGCTGGAGCTACTGAGGAGAGTCGATAGGAAGGACGCTCCCTCGTCCTTAGTCTGCTTGGTTGAGGCAATAGAGATCAACACTAGTGGCCCGGGGTCTGCCCCCAAGTTCCTACTCCTGGCCGAGCAGACGGGGTATACAGAGGAGGCTACCAAAGCTGAGGTTTTAGGGCGCCCGAGGAGGTTTCTCCAAATGGTTCAATTTGGGGAGCTCCTTTGGATTCGGCCTTGAGGGAGGTTTTATTTATTTATTTATTTATTTATTTATTTTTTATAATTTTAAAAGAGAAAATTGTATTGAATGAAGGAGATGCCATGGACGGCTTACAACGCAATGATTTGGGGTGGGCCGACAACGAAAGGAAAAGGCCCCCTATCATGTGACTATACAAATAAACAACAGGCAGCAAGTTAGGAGGTCCTAAGGTTACCCAGACCCACTTTGTCAAGAAAGAGGAGTCCTCTGATGGAGGGTGGGAGGGCTTCCCATGAATGGAAGTTGTGGTCTTGTTGGTGTTCACTTCCCAGTCTTGCCAAGACGTCTGCCACCGAATTAGCCTCTCTAAGAGTATAAGAAATTTCAGCCTGTACATCTTGCAAGATGGACCCGATTCTCTCTTTCCAATACTAGATTGACCAGGCACTCTTGCTGCTCGATAGAGCTTCCACCACGATTTTAGAGTCGCTAGCAACTTGGACTCTATTGAATCCCAAGAGAGCACATAGCATTAGGCCATCAAGGATCGCCTTGATCTCTGCCCTGGTGTTAGTGTCAACGCCATATCCTGGGCAGAAGTTGAATAGGAAGGTTCCATTGTTGTCTCTTTCGACACCGCCCCTGCCGAAGTGCCTCGGGTTCCCTCTGGTTGACCTGTCCACGTTGAGCTTGACCCAGCCTGTGGGAGGTCTGGCCCATTTAACTACCATAATTTTTTGTGGTTTTGGAGCCGGGATCAAGATGCACAAAGAATTCAGCATAATGACCATGGAGGTTTTGAGCTTGTTGGGGATTGAAAGGAGTTTACTCACCCAATTTATCCAGTAGAAAATGGCAGCGATGATATTATTGGAGTTGGGGATCTTGTTTTCAAAATTGTTGTTGTTTCTCTTCTTCCGAAGTTCCCAAAAAATGAAGATTGGAATCATCCCTTTGAGGGGAAAGATGTTACTGGGACATTGGGCCATGCCCCACCAACGAGAGGCCTGAGCTATTGCGGATTCCAAACCAGGATCCGATATGTTGCAGCGATAGTAGAAGAATTCCCAAACTTTGTTCGCAACATAGCCAGTAGCAAAACTATGATCGTTGGACTCCACAGCGGGCTGTTGGGCAGAGGGAGCAGTTGCAAAGAGATGCCAAGTTCACACCCTTGGATTAAAGCCTATCATCCGTCGGGATCGTCCTATGAAAGATTTTCAAGGTTAATAACGATAATTTCGGTGGAAGTTCGAGGTGCCACACCCAATTGCACCATCTTTGTTTCAAGCCGAACGGTCTGATAGATTGTCAAGCCCTGGCAACGGTCAGCTCACCATCATGCACATTCATCCATATGTGTTTGTCTTCAGCCTCAGAAGTGTAGATACCCTCTGCTGAGATGTGATCAATGGCATTCTGGGTCAGGAAATTTGAGACGTTCACCCTCTCGATCTAGCGTGAGGGTCGATGAAATCACTGACTTTGGAAGATGAAGTAATGATTGAAGGTTGGGATAATCTCCAATGGCGTGGGGGGCCCAGGCCCGACTAATCGTCCTCCCAGAAGCAAATGTCTCCTTTACCAATCAGCCAGTGGGATTCAGCATACACCTAGTGAAAGGTGTTTTTGATGTTCTTCTAGAGAGGAGAGACAGAGGTAGAAGTAGCGTTCCTACTAAGGACAACAACCCATTGACGAGGGGGCGGGGGTGGTTGTCCCCAACTCATGTGGAGAAGGTGGAGTGGGCACGGTCCGCTATAGTTGCGGGGCCAGAGATTAGAGCTGGGAGCAGCTTGGGGCGTCAAGCGCCCAAGGGGGACGGAGGGTCAGCAACTCCCACACTCCTTCCTTGACATATAATAGTGCTAGCTCACCAGAATAGCAATCATGTGAGTGAAGATGAGATTCGCTCCATGCTCGCCCTACAACCTGAACCCTTGCTAGGCAGGATGGTGTTAATGTTGTTCAACGTAAAGGGATACACCTTTTATTATTGTTATTTTTTTCTATTCCTTTTTTTTTTCTGGCCGTCTAACTTCCTGATGCTCTTTGCAGGGCACCAATGGGGTTCTCACCTCCCATCATGCTTTCCTCGAGCTTTGGGGCCTCTTCAAAGAGGAAGGTCAGAAGCTCGAGGAAGGTAGGGCCGAGATCCAGGCCCAAGCTGTGGAGCTGGAAGTGACTGTGATGACCCGTGCTAAGGTCGAGGCCTTATGGACGGCCTTGATGGTTGTTGAGGAGGACATGACCACCAGTACATCTTAGATTATTGTGGAGAAGCAGGAGAAGGCCAAGCTGGTGTCTAGGGTGGTGGAGTTATAGTCCTGCCTTTTTAAGGTAGAGGGGCGAACAATCGATGTGTATGCTTGACTGGCAGAGGTCGAGGCCTGGATCCCTATAAGGGAGGCAACGACTGTGAATGTGTTCAAGGATTCTGAGGTGCACGCGGCCAAGTTGGAGGGGCTTTCAACGGTATCGAGAAGACGTTCGGCAGAGTTATGCATATTTACATCTACGCTGCCTAAATGACGTTGCCCTAGAAGACCCTGTTATCTTCTCTGTCGAGGCTGAGAACCCTTCTGAGGGGTACACTCCCCTTCTTTTAATTAATGAAAGCACCTTTTATTTGATTCGATTTCGTGTGATTGGTCTATTTGCGCATAACCTTTTTTTACTCGGTATTGAGCATGTAGGGCCACTACAAGAAATACCACTTTTAGCGACGAAAATTTTCGTTGCTAAAAGTCAGATTTTCGTAGCTAAAACCCTTTAGCGATGAAAATTTTCGTCGCTAAATTCGTCGCTAAAAGACCGACGTACAAGGATTTTATCGGCGAAAAATCCAAATCGTCGCTAAAGCAAGCTTTTTAGCGACGAAAATTTTCGTCGCTAAAAAAACTATACAAGACTTTTAGCAGCGAAAATTTTCGCTGCTAAAAAAATTCGTTACACTTTTAGCGACGAAAATTTTCGTCGCTAAAAAAACTATACAAGACTTTTAGCAGCGAAAATTTTCGCTGCTAAAAAAATTCGTTACACTTTTAGCGACGAAAATTTTCGTCGCTAAAAAACCTGTACAAGACTTTTTAGCAGCGAAAATTTTCGCTGCTAAAAAAATTCGTTACACTTTTAGCGACGAAAATTTTCGTCGCTAAAAAAACTATACACCTTTAGCAACGAAAATTTTCGTCGCTAAAAAACTTTACAAGCCTTTTAGCAGCGAAAATTTTCGCTGCTAAAAATAAATTACAAAACTTTTAGCTACGAAAATTTTCGTCGCTAAAATTTCCTTTTTTTTAATATACAGTTCAAAATTCCGCACAAAATTCCTGATATACACCTGTTAATTATATATTTCATCATATTCATCCTGATATACACCTATTACATAATATAGTTCATCATATTCACATTCACATCCGTCTAAATTAACCCAAACCCAAACCCAAACATAAACTACATTCATCCAAACACAAACAATCTTATCCGCATCACATTCATTCATGCATAAATACATATAAACTTAACATCATAAACAAATATACAAAAAATCACAAAGATGAAGGTGGAGGTGGTGGGGCATCGGTGGGTAAGCGTGCAGCGAGAGCCTGAAACATGTCCATCATCTGTCACTCATGCTCCACCCGTATCTCTTCCATCCTCCTCTCATACTCCTCCCTCTGCCTTGCCAACTCCTCCATTCTCCTCGTCTATCAATTCACAATGCGGAATGCAATCTCAAAATATTGATTGTTCTAAGGATAACCATGCACCATAAAAATGGTAGGACAACCTTATTTCTAGAACAAATAGAGAAACAGAAGCACAACATAATAAAGAGATAGTAAAAATATAATGTTGAAATGTAAATCTAAATTATTACAACATTCCCCACTGTGCTTGAAATGTAAAATTTACAACATTCACATTCATACATACATTCCACAATTCTGAATGATAAAAGATAGAAAATATAAATCACACATCCACAACACAAAGAATTATAGTGGTTCACCTGTGTATTCACCAACTGTTAACAACAGCCATACAGAATGCTACTTCACTCCTAATATCCTCACACAGGGGATATTAGCGTTCACTATCAAATAGGTTTTCACAGGTTCACCCAAAACTTCACAATTGTGTCTTTTTCAAAGGGCTTACACAATTCAAAACCCTCACTTTTGAGTTTTCTAGCTTTCCTCAGATAACCAACAACTTTGAGATCTTGAAGTCTTGTTGTCTATTAAACTAGAGCTTTTTGAGATCTTGAGATTGAACTTGAAAGCTTCTTGAGATTCTTGTAGCCCAGAAGAACCAAGTTGGAGTAGAGTTTTGAATGTCAAAGTTCAATGTCCAATACTCACTTTATAATGGTTGTAGGTTCTAATAGATTTTAAATTTAAAAAAAAAGGGCTAGCTCTAATGGATTTTGATTCCAGAAAAAGGAAAACAACAATTCCTCTTTTCAGATTAGATTGGAATACAAGAAACAAAATCAATTAAGAAAGCTAAAGAAAGAGAATATTAAATATGCACACGTAGCTTATATGGAGCGCTGACTTATCTCTCAGAAGGCTGAATTAATTCAGCTCGAAGTTCTTATTTTATTCTGAGATTCGTGCTCTATTTATAGGTGAGCAAATCATGCATTCGACTGGTCTAAGGACCTCTACGACTGGTCGTAGAACTAACAGATATTTGAAAAGTCAGGCGCTATAAGATTTGGCAGTTTCACGAATGGTCATAGGTTTCCTTCGACTGGTTGTAGGATCCCTTCGACTGGTCGTAGGTGGCCAAATTTCAATGTTGTTCTTTGAGTCATAGGTCTACGACTAGTTGATGATGCAGATAACATTGTTCCTACGACTGGTCAAAAGTCCCCGGGACTAGTCGAAGCCTAACAGAAAATTTTTGATTTTTGTAACAAAACTTACGACTGATCCAGGAAATGTTTAAATAGGTCGAAGCAATGCTACGACTAGTCGAACAAAGTCCAGGACTAGTCTTAGAACATACCAAACTTACTTATATAAAACATATGAATTATGTATCTAAAATGGCCTACTCTAAAGGTCAACCTAAGGTCAGTCATACCTCAATAGTGAAGTAAGGACATTGAAACTTTAGAGACGAGTGACTTTTGAAAGTATTAGAGCTTGAAGTCGTTTAAACTTGAGAGCTTTTTGAGATCTTGAGATTGAACTTGAAAGCTTCTTGAGATCTTGAGGTTGAACTTGAAAGCTTCTTGAGATTCTTGACTTGTGAACAGTGCTTGTCAACCTAAGTTGATCTTGAGTAGAGCATTGTTCTTCACAGATGCAAGCTTCATAACCATGTCTTTGGCACCACAAATTTGACAACAAACAGGGCTATAAACTATGACACTTACACCATTGCTATATGCTGAAAGAAACAAGCCATTCCTGGTTATTCTAAAAAGGTTTCATGTCAAAGCCAGTGCAAATTATTCGGAGCCGATTGAATTCTACGCCCCTTCATCCCCCAGCAACAGATCGACTGGAGGCAGCTCTAGCGAGTTCCATGAGCTTGGCACCATGGCCAAACCCACTCACATATCCAGAACGGGTGCCAAGCACCTGACTCAGGATCTCTGGCTCACTCCGCTGAGTACCATCGGGAGTGGGATGACTGCGTAAGGTGGCCATCTCCTCCTGTAATGAAAATCTATGAATTTTCATAATAAATGATATTATTATAATTTAATGTAAATAAATTTTACAATGTAAAGATCTTTACCCAAATCTCGCTGGCTTTAGGATGTACCGAAAATCATGTCGCCTGCCGACAGTGAGTCCCTTTGTAGAAGTCTACTGGTCCGGGCTCCTGGCCAGTGACGGAATCTCGCTGCGCAATAAAAAAGACAATAGAAGTAATATAAATGTATGGAAAGAATCTATAAACGTAATAATTACCAGTACTTTCTTACCATGTCGTGACAAAGTCGTAAAAATGACTTTGAACCAGCTACGTGGTTCACTTCTAACTTTCCTCAGTTGTCAGAATTTATTTTGCTCCCCTTCTGAACACATTATTCATAATACATTGTTATTAATTGTAAATTTAATTATTACATTAAGATATCATAAATATGTAAATATTACCTGAAAAAATCAAACGAAAACCTATCGCAGAGTATCCGTCAGTCCTCATCAGTCACGTGTAGCGGTGCGAACTGTACGCCCTCTTCGTGGCTCATACACCGCTTGTACTGCTGGTGTAACTTACTGCGGTAATCCTTGAACCGCTCCTTCATCATGTCGTCAACGGCATGGGAGATGTGCGGAACACTCAAATCCAAGTCAAATTTATCCTACAGTTTCGTAAATAATATATTAAGACAATAAACTTATTAAGAAAATAACTTAACCGTAAATGAACTTTTATAAAATAAATTTTAATGTACTAAAATTTACCTGAAGGCGCTGACAGATGAGCTACCGTACATCATTTGTCACGTCTCCCCAACGGGCGGTGGTGGGGGGATCAGAGATTGACATAAGACACCGACCTCCAACGTAAACAACATGACATTATTCCCAACAGGTCTAATGCAGTCTTGTGGGAACTCTACCATCACCCTACCCTCACGCGTAAGTCGCTCTAAAAGCAACCCACGCGTGGGTCCACGTCCTCGTCGGCTGGTCGACGACGCTGTTGCAAAAGAAATATGTAAGTCTAAACATAAACAGAAATCATTAAAAGAAATATACGTCTAGACTTACATGCAGTGCCCGGTGTATGCGCGACTGAGGGATCAGACGCCTGCGATGCAACATGTGATGGCGATGTTGGCTTCGTCGCATCACGGGTAGAAGGGGTAGATCTAGTGCGTGAACGACGTACTCTCCCACCTGGTGCCATCACTGAATATGTGCGAGCTACGAACTTATAAATTTAAATAATGTCAATACAAGTGGAATATACTAAAACATTATACAAGTAGTGTTGATGGTACAATGCATTTGTGCTTATGCTTAGAGAGATGATTAAAATATGATTAGACCATTACACTATAATGCAAGCAGAATATAATAAAACTGTAAACTTTAATTTATAACCATTGAAAATTCCATTATACATTGTCATTCTATATTAAATACACATATTTCGTTGTAATACGAAACAACTTTGAGGTAAACTATCCGAAGTACTCCCTGCGTAAGCTATCGTATGCTTCAGAAGCATATGTCATTTCGTGTGAAGCACTCGACATATTTACAGCCAACATGCCAGTCACAATAGGAGAAATCTGGTCTCTCGGGACTCCATTCAGATGTGCAAGTGACAGAGTCGCATCTTCCATATCTCGTTTCCCGTGGTTATATATCTCTATCAGCCCTAGAATTTCTTTGAGATGGCATAATCTTTCCTCTGAGTCATCATCGATATATTCCACTCTACACTCATAGACTAGATCGAGTATCTCTATGGCCCTACCAGAAGAAGATAGGACCGAAACATCCATCTGCAACAGCTGATGAAGTATGTTGCGTGCTTCTGCTATGCTCCGGTTTAAGGAGGACATGATCAGAAATTGACTCAACTGCAAATGTGGATTATAAACAAGTCAATAAAAAGAATTAATCATGACTTGTAATTTTCACGTATACATGGAATACATAAATTATTCGAATTGAAAAATGACATGTAAATCATGTGTACATTTAATAATCGTCGTCTGTATCACTATCGCTTAGGGCTATTTCTTCACCATCACTATCGCTGATCAGTATTTCATCCTCATTGTCCGTAACGTCGTCATCAATGAAACCGCTATCATCTGTAACAATATCACGTATTATTGAGGCATCAACATGATCAAGTGACACATCATCTCTGTCCAATTGCACCACATTAATATCAACATTTGGATCAGTCCCTCTATCCTTAGATGGCATGTCTTCTTGATATGCTTGTTCAACTCTAGACGTTTCATTTCCTCTGTCCTCGCTATCTTTAACGTCTGGTTTGAGAACGTCAAATACGTTCCTAGGCTTTATTTTCTGTACCATGTGCTAAGAGCAGCCTAACTTAGTGTCAGCGAGTTAAAATACTTGTTCAGCTTGGCTGGCGAGGACAAATGGGTCATCCTTAAACCACTTTCGAGATAAATTTACACTCGTAAAGTAGTTGTCAGTCTGTATTCCCAACTTCTTATTTCCAATGTCCCACCAATCACATCTAAATAAGTACACTCGCTTTCTCATACAATAACTCAGCTCAATAATATCTGTCAAAATGCCATAAAAGTTAATTTCATCCTCCTCATTTGTTCCCTTCACAACCACCCCACTATTTTGTGTGGTCCTGTACTTCTCACGTTCTTCGGTATGGAACCGAATCCCGTTTACAATACAACCTATATATCTAGATACACGTCTATCAGGGCCACATGCTAGTGAGTATAATGCATTAGACGCATCCGCAGAGTTGCTCGTGCGCAACGTCTTCATCTAATATCATGTACATAATATAATTGTTTAGGGATTTTCATAAGTTGAAATAATGTGCAATACAACGAAAATGCTAAGTGTGGTGAGATACAATGTGAAATCTTACACGTTTGGCGAACCATTCTGGAAACTGATCCTGATGCATTCGATCATAATTTGTGGGGAATTTGGACTTCATCTCGTCTATGTGTTCGCTACACATAAATGGCACGTCATCAGCAAGAAACATTAAGATCATCGTATGTAGAGAAAATAATAATCGAGGGAAGACTTACTCCAAGTACGACTCTATTTCTTCACAATTATGCAACACATACCACCGCGCCTTTGCTAGATCCCCAAGGTCCATATCCTGAAACGTCGGGGATCCTAAAGGACGAACGTTATGTGCAAATACAGATATGAGTCCTTGTTCATGCTCCTGCCCTTCATCGGCATTCCGATCTTCTCGGTTGAATCTAGTCTCTATGCCATGAAGATACATGGAGCAAAATGTAAGGCACTCATTATCAATGTACGCTTCAGCTATCGAGCCCTCCGGTCGTGTCTTATTCCTTACAAATCGTTTCAGTGTGTGAAGGTATCTATATACAAAACCACTATGCTATATGTATGAAAACATGGATATATGTAGTTTATGAAATGAATAAAAATTTTAACATATTAGTACCACCTTTCGATCGAATACATCCAACAATATTGTACTGGGCCTGCAAGTTTTGCATTGTGTGGTAAGTAAATCGCTGGTGTACCATGACATTGAAAAAAGCAGGTGAAAATATTCTTTCAAGTTTACAAAGGATTACAGCAATGTCCCTCTCCAGTCGTTTAATAACATCTACATTCAACGATCTCGAACATAAATCGTTAAAGAATATCCCCAACTCAATCAGTGTCGCACTGATATCCTTGCTCAAGAATCCACGAATCACAACCAGCAGTAGGCATTGTAGAAGGACGTGACAATCATGACTTTTTATTCCCGTTACCTTACAGTCTGTAACGTTTACGCGCCGAGATATGTTTGACCCATACCCATTGGGAAACTTCACCGATCTCAACCATTCACATAAACGCTTTCTCTCTAATTTTGTCAACGTGTAGCAGGCTGCTGGTATAGTATACAAATTTTTATGTGGTTGCAAGTGCAACTCTTTCCTTAAACCCATTTCTTATAGATCCAATCGAGCTTTGAAACTGTCTTTTATTTTCTTCTCTATGTTCATCAATGTTCCAAAGACATTGTCACATATATTTTTCTCAATATGCATGACATCCAAGTTGTGTCGCAATTTCAGATCACTCCAATAAAGCAACTCAAAAAAGATGCTCTTCTTTCTCCAGTTATAGTCCAATACTGTACATTTCCTCTTATTCAAGTGTGATGCCTTACCAAATCTAACTTCTCCAATGTTACTCAGTTGCTGCATCATGTCTTCTCCAGATATCTCTTTTAGAGGTGGCCTATGATCTTATTTGTCACCAAAGATCATCATCTTCCTATGCCAACTATGATCGGTCTGAAGGAAGCAACGATGGCCCATATAACATGTTTTTCTACCATGCTTCAATGACAATGAACAAGTCTCAATACCATATGTAGGACAAGCCAACTTTCCCTTTGTGCTCCACCCAAAGAAATTCTCATATGCGGGAAAGTCATTTATTGTCCACAAGACCGCTGCATGCAATCGAAATATCTGTCTTGCAAATGTGTCATACGTTTGTACACATTGACTCCACAACTCATTTAACTCGTCTACTAACAGTCGCAAATACACATCAATGTCATTTTCAGGTGACTTGAGTCTAGGAATAAGCAATGATATCATGAAAAATGACTCCTTCATACACAACCAAGGAGGTAAATTGTCAGGCATAAGTACTACTGGCCACATACTGTACGAGCTACTCATATTACTAAATGGATTAAAACTATTACTTGCAAGGCCTAGTCGAACATTGCGAGAATCCTCTATAAATAGTCATATTGCTTATCAAAATTTTGCTAGGCTTCAGCGTCCGCAGGGTGCCTCAATGTACTATCATCATGAATACATTTCTCCTTATGCTACCTCATATCTTCAGCCATCTTACAAGATATAAACAATCTTTGTAATCTGGGTTTCAATGGGAAGTACCTTAACACCTTTCGTGGGATTTTCTTACCCCTGGTTCTGTCATTCTTCCACCTAGACTCTCCACATTCTTGACACTCTTCAGCCTTATCATGCTTTTTTCGATATAATAAACAATCATTTATACATGCATGTATGAGTTCATAACTAAGGCCCAAGTCTCGCATCAAGGATTTTACCTCGTAATGAGACTTTGACAATGTCTCACCGTCCGGTAACGCTTCTTTCAACAACTGAAGCAACATGTCGAACGATTTGTTGCTCCAATGATTGATTGTCTTCAAATGAAGTAAATTTGTAAGAAAATTCAACTTGGAGAAGTTCTCACACCTCAGATAAAGTGGACGTTGCGCATCCCTCAACAACCTACTAAACTTTTTTGATTCAACATCACCCATTGGAGGAATATCTTGGCTACTACTTGTCACTGCAAAATCAGTATCCGTAATTGTTCCCTTGAACACATCCCCTATGATATCTTGCATTTTGTCAACGTCTTCATCCTTGTCATCCGACACAATTGGGTCAGGAAGGACTTCATGGCCTCAACTCTTTGGTGGATATCTTCACCATGATGGATCCACCAAGTGTAACCCTGATCAATCCCAAATATGAACAAATCGTCTTCTACTTTGTCTAAAGTCTTATAAATTATGTTCTTACATTTTTGACATGGATACTTAATCCTATGACTGAATTTGCCCGATTTCGCGCAAATTCTATGAACTCTTGAACCCCTTGTTTATACTCTGGACCAAACTTGTTCTTAGCTCACATCCAACTCTTATCCATGTCTACAATGAAAAGACTAAAGTCAGTTTATGGAAATAGCTTTAAGATTAGGCTAGGTTATAGGTTTAGGTTATATGTTTAGGTTTAGGGAATAGAGAATAGGTATAAGTTTAGGTTTAAGTTTAGGGAATTGGAGTTGAGATTAGGATTAGGTGTAGGTTTAGGTTTAGGGATTTGAGTTTAGGTTATAGATTATAGGTTATAGGTTATAGGTTATAGGTTTAGGTTAAGGTTATAAGTATAGGTTTAGGTTATAGGTTAAGGTTTAGGTTTAGGTTATAAGTTTAGGTTTTAAGATTTGAGAATAGGTTTAGGTTAAGGTTATAAGTATGGGTTATAGGTTAAGGTTATAGTTTAGGTTAAGGTTATAAGTACAGGTTATAGGTTAAGGTTGAGGTTATAGTTTAGGTTAAGGTTATAAGTATGGGTTATAGGTTAAGGTTTAGGTTTCGGCTATAGGTATAGGTTTTGGGATTTGAGAATAGGTTTAGGTTAAGGTTATAAGTATAGGTTAAGGTTATAGGTTATAGGTTATAGGTTTAGGTTAAGGTTAGGTTATAGGTTATAGGTTTAGGTTAAGGTTATAAGTATTGGTTATATGTTTAGGTTTAGGTTTAGGTTAAAGTTTAGGTTATAGGTTAAGGTTTAGGTTTAGGTTATAGGTTTTGGGATTTGAGAATAGGTTTAGGTTAAGGTTATAAGTATAGGTTAAGGTTATAGGTTATAGGTTATAGGTTTAGGTTAAGGTTAAGTTATAGGTTATAGGTTTGGGTTAAGGTTAGGTTATAGGTTATAAGTATAGGTTATAATTTAGGTTAAGGTCTAGGTTTAGGCTATAGGTATAGGTTTTGGGATTTGAGAATTGGTTTAGGTTAAGGTTATAAGTTTAGGTTAAGGTTATGGGTTATAGGGTTAGGTTAGGGTTTAGGTTATAGATTTAGGTTTAGGTTATAAGTGTAGGTCATAGGTTTAGGGAAAGGTTAGGTTTAGGTTATAGGTTTTGGGATTTGAGAATAGTTTTCGGTTATAAGTATAGGTTTAGGTTAAGGTTTAGGTTTAGGTTATGGGTTTTGGGATTTGAGAATAGGTTTAGGTGATAAGTATAGGTTTAGGTTGGGTTATAGGTTAAGGTTTAGGGATTTGAGAATACATTTAGGTTTTAGGTTTAGGTTATAGGTTTTGGGATTTGAGAATAGGTTTAGGTTATAAGTTTAGGTTTCGGCTCTAGGTATAGGTTTTGAGATTTGGGAATAGGTTTAGGTTAAGGTTATAAGTATAGGTTATAGGTTAAGGTTTAGGTTTATGAAATCGGATTCGGGTTCGGGGTCAGGTTTAGGTTATAGGTTTAGGTTTAGGTTTTAGGTTATAGGTTTAGGTCTAGGTTTATGTTATAAGTTTAGGTTTTGGGATTTGAGAATAGATTTAGGTTAAGGTTATAAGTTTAGGTTAAGGTTATAAGTATAGGTTAAGGTTATAGGTTATAGGTTATAGGTTTAGGTTAAGGTTAGGTTATAGGTTATAGGTTTAGGTTAAGGTTTAGGTTATAGGTTATAAGTATAGGTTATAGGTTAAGGTTAAGGTCTAGGTTTAGGCTATAAGTATAGGTTTACGTTATAGGTTTCGGTTTTAAGTTATAGGTTTAGGTAAAGGTTTAGGTTTAGGTTATGGGTTTTGGGATTTGAGAATAGGTTTAGATGATAAGTATAGGTTTAGGTTGGGTTATAGGTTAAGGTTTAGGGATTTGAGAATCCATTTAGGTTTTAGGTTTAGGTTATAGGTTTTGGGATTTGAGAATAGGTTTAGGTTATAAGTTTAGGTTTAGGTTTAGGTTATAGGTTTAGGTTAAGGTCTAGGTTTAGGTTAAGGTTATAGGTTAAGGTTTAGGTTTATGAAATCGGATTCGGGTTCGGGGTCGGGTGTAGGTTATAGGTTTAGTTTATAGGTTATAGGTTGTAGGTTTAGGTCTAGGTTTATATTATAAGAATAGGTTTTGGGAGGTTGTAGGTTTAGGTTAAGGTTGTAAGTATAGGTTATAAGTTAAGGTTTAGGTTATAGGTTTAGGTTTAGGTTTTAGGTGATAGGTTTAGGGATTTGAGAATAGGTTTAGGTTAAGGTCATAAGTATAGATTAAGGTCATAGGTTATAGGTTATAGGTTTAGGTTAAGGTTTAGGTTTTGGGTATAGGTATAGGTTTTGGGATTAGAGAATAGGTTTAGGTTAAGGTTATAGGTTATAGGTTATAGGTTATAACTTTAGGTAAAGGTTAGGTTATAGGTTATAGGTTTAGGTTATAAGTATAGGTTATAGGTATAGGTTTAGGTTATAGGTTACAAGTATAGGTTTTGGGATTTAAGAATAGATTTAAGTTAAGGTTATAAGTTTAGGTTAGGGATATAATTATAGGTTAAGGTTATAGGTTACAAGTATAGGTTACAAGTTAGGGTTTAGGTTTTGGTTATAGGTTGTAAGTATAGGTTATAGGTTAAGGTTAAGGTTAAGGTTCAGGTCTAGGTTTAGGTTTATGTTATAAGTATAGGTTAAGGTTATAGGTTATAGGTTAGGTTAGGGTTTAGGTTATAGATTTAGGTTTATGTTATAAGTGTAGGTCATAGGTTTAGGGAAAGGTTAGGTTTAGGTTATAGGTTTTGGGATTTGAGAATAGTTTTCCGTTATAAGTATAGGGTGTCGTTTAGGTTAAGGGTGTGGTCCCTGCAAATACAGATATAAACACGGCCTGCTCCAATTGGCCAGGCCGCTCCAATGTTGTCCATAGGAAATGGACAGCTTCATCATAGTCATAACAGTGGTTCCCATCTTCCAGGGATCCCCGCTCAACATCTGGATAGCTCTGACGCACATCCGGGTCTACTCCATTAATTTCGAGCAAATACAGATATAAACATGGCCTGCTCCAATTGGCCAGGCCCCTCCAATGCTGTCTATATGAAATAAACAGCTTCATCATGGTCATAACAGCGGTTCCCATCTTCCAGGGATCCCCGCTCAACATTCGGATAGCTCCGACGTACATCCGGTCTACTCCATTAATTTCGAGCAAATACAGATATAAACACCGCTTGCTCCAATTCCAATGTTGTCCATAGGAACTTCATCATGGTCATAACAGCGGTTCCCATCTTCCAGGGATCCCCGCTCAACATTCGGATAGCTCCGACGCACATCCGGGTCCCCTCCATTAATTTCGAGCAAATACAGATATAAACACGGCCTGCACTAATCGGTCAGGCCCCTCTAATGTTGTCCATAGGAAATGGACAGCTTCATCATGGTCATAACAACAGTTCCCATCTTCCAAGGACCCCCGCTCAACATCCGGATAGCTCTGACGCACATCCGGGTCTGCTCCATCAATTTCGAGATGATACAATTAAATTCTAAATTAGTTACTCATCTAACGTTGGATAGATTGTAATACTTTTATATTCCCACTTAAAGGTCCATGCAAAAAATCCGGCAGCATCTCCCCATGCCTCTCCAGATAAGTTGATCTTACGTTACATTCCAATGCCAAAAATCTAAAGTAATGTAAAGATATTTGGTATTGGATACGGAACGGAAGAAACAGATCCAGAGAGAAACGAGGAGATGGACTAGGCATGAACATTTAAATAGATTAGAAGAAAGCATACTATCCATCTAACCTTGAACTATCCAAAATGAGACAATTTAAACGATTTCTATGCCACCAAAAACGCACCATATCTATGTATGGCCCTATAGAAATCCTCAAACGAGTAACTAATTATCTAACTTATAAATCTATAAATTACAAGTCACAACTATAAATTAACTAATCATAATAATAAGTCAAGACAAAAAAAATGTAATATACAAGCTCATTAAGGTTTGCAACGACAGAAATACACATTTTATCTTTATACTGAGAATAAAAATACAATGTTAAGTAAACAAACATTTCTAACAAACTATTACGTGAAAGAAAAACTCTAGAAGATGAGAAAGTCCTCATGTATAATGCTACTGTCAGCTACTTAAAACAACAGATTTAATTCATATGCGAATGATGAATGTAAAATGAAGAGAGGATGCCCATTGCCGAGAGAGAGAGAGAGGTTCATATAAAAAATAAATTTTGTCTATTTGTTAAGGTGGGGTAAATCATATAAAAATAATAATTGTAACCATTGATAGATAGCGAAATGCAGGTTCAGCCAAATAGTGGATGTGGCTGATTTTTGCACTATGAAATCCCCACGGCAAGCGGGTGGACCTTAACTTATGGTCCAACCAACTGATTCATTCTTTTTCTTCTATTCTTTGGTTTCTTGAGGACATACGTATGCTAGTAGGGCTGAAAGTCAAGTGGGTTCAATCTGACCAACCAGTGACAGACCCGACATTAGTTGGGCTTGGGCAGGATATACCGGGTTTAACATCATGCTTATGTTATACAAACACCAACTTAATAAAACTTAGGTTGAGCTAAGGTTGAAGTCTTGGGTTGCCTAACCTAACCCAACTTAACCCGACCAATATATAAGTTATTTATAAATTATAATAGAGTATGGATGGCCTATGTTGAAGGCACGAGATATTCAAGTGCTGTTGGGTTTCATTGGTCCACGTCATTTTTTATGACTCCAGCCAACAAGATATGCCAGATTTCTCTCTCCCAAATAAATTGTGTGCTATACACATGACTTTTAAATGAGTAGTTATCCTATATTTTAGCTTGTTTGTTTAGAAAAAATGAAAATTTTTACGATAAATAACTGCATATATAATTTAATAAAATTCTAAGTACAAAAAATAAAAATAAGACATATATTGAAATATAATAGATTAATATAACAATGAAAATATTAGCATACATCCACCCAACCAACCTAACCAATCCGGCTTAAGTTGGGCTTGAGTTGAGAATTCCCAACCCAGGTTAGATTGGGTTGAGTTAGAGTGAGGTATAGAAACCTTGGTTTGGGCTAGGGTTAAGCACTGACCCGCCCAGCTTTCAGCCCCATTTGCTAGCCCCATATGCACCTTATGCATGCACACAGATTTGCATTAAAATGGAAGTATGATGGGAAACATCTAATGGTGGCTGTAAAAGAAAATAGTTAACTGTCCAACAAAGAAATATCCATTAATCAGAGGCTATGATTGTATGATAAAATCTAACTTCGGTCCATGCTCCATCTACAATACGTACACATATTTGATTGAGGTAGCTACATCCCAAGTGTATAATTTATGCTTGAGATGGATGCAGTTTGGATGGTGACCCAACACCAGCCAGCTTGCTGATGTCAAAGCTCTGTGGGCCTTACCATGATTTATGTGTTTTATCCATGTTGTCCATCCATTTTGACAGTGGATTTTAGAGCATGAACAAAAAAAAAAAAGGTAGATCTAAAGCTCAAGTGGACCACACTATAAGAAACCATGGGGATAATGATGTCCACCTTCCTATACGGCCCACAATAACATTTACTTATAATCCAACCTGTTCATAAGGTCACATTGAATAGAGGGTCCACATTCAAATCTGTAAAATCATTCCCTAATTTGTAAAATTCCTCATTTTTAAAATTAGAAAAACCTTAATTCGGGGTCCACATTCAAATCTGTAAGCCCTAAAATCCCCAAATTCCTAAATGAGGATCCACATCAAATCAAAAATCCATAAATTACTAAATCCCCAAATCCATAAATCGGCATTGAGAGAGAGAGAGAGAGAGAGAGAGAGAGAGAGAGAGAGAGAGTCTAACCGTTGTTTTGTGGAGCTAGAGATCGTAGATGGTTCGCAGGATTTCCTCTCCTTCTGCTTCTTCTTCTTCTTCTTTCGAGTGCTGGGATTTCAAAACCCTACCAAGAGAGAGAGAGAGAGGTGTTGGGAAACAGATGGCTGACGCATTTGCTTGTGGGAGAGAGGTTGGAAAACCGATGGCCGGGTGCGCGCGCGCGCGAGAGAGAGAGAGAGAGAGAGAGAGAGAGAGAGAGGGTTTGGGAGAGGGGCGGGCGCGGGATTTGGGTTTTGAGAGGGATTTGGGTTTTGGGAGGGCGAGGAAGCGGATTGCATACTGAGTAAACTCCGTGGGGTCCACCGTGATTTATGTATTTTATCCACTCTGTCCATCCCTTTTACCGGATAATTTTAGGGCTTGATCCCAAAAATAAAGTATATAAAAGCCTCAATTGGACCACACCACAGGAAAAAGTGTGAATTGAACATCTACCATTGAAAATTTCTTGGAGGCCACGGAAGTTTTGGATCAAGCTTGTATTTGTTATTACCCTTCATCCAGGTTTTTGTGATCTTATGAACAGGTTGATGTGAAATAAACATCACTGTGGACCCTATAAAGGTTTTAACAGTGGAAATCAATATTCCAACTATTTCCTATGGTATGGTCCACTTGATCTTTGGGTATGCTTCAATTTTGGGCTCAGCCCCTCCAAAAGCGCTGGAAAAATGAATGGATGGCGTGGATAGACCGTATATACTGACAGTGCGCCTAACATAGTTTACTCTGTACGATAAAAGCATACTGAGTTACTAAGCACGCAATCCGATTTCATGCTTAGGAGCCCACGCCCTGGATGGATGTAGTCACATACATTCATTTTAACAAATTATTTTAACTATTGATCAAAAAAGGAGTCAGATCTATGTGCCCCACCATGATGTATGTATTGTATTGACACTATCCGTTTATTTGGAGAGATCATTTTATGGGATGATCAAAAGAACGAGTCAGATCCAAATCTTAAGTGGCCCCACCACCGAAAACAGTGGGGACAGTGACACCCACCGTTGAGACTTTCCTAGGGCCAATATGATGTTTATTTGAGATCTAACTTGTTAATAAGTTAAAAAAAGATATGGATGAAGAAAAAAAAAAATCAAATATCAGCTTGATCCAAAACTTCTGTAACTCTCTAAAATTTTATTTTTTAGTAAGCGTTTAATCTCCACATTTTTTATTTTTTATTTTTTTGTGGTGGGTCAACTTGAGATTTTGATCTGCCTCATTCTTTGACCCTTGCCCGGGAGTGATCTGTATAGATGAATTTATGGTGTGGATACAACACATACATCATGGTGGGGCATTTATAACTTGTTGACGTCACTTCATTAGTAAAACTCATTAGCATTTAACAATATTGTCTTCGCCTCTGTCACCACTCTATGACTAGCGTGTGTCACTGCCACGGGTCCCCTCATGCTGAGTGGTAATAGGAGGGTTGAGAAGTGATATGCTGACATAAATGCTTAAAATATTGTTATAATGCAAATGAGTGGAACAATGTATAACTTAGGAGTGGGAGTGAAGGATAGCACACCCACCCTTTTGATTTACTTACACCCATTTTCTCATTTCTGGGAATGGAAATAGTAAGAAATGTACCATTTCAACTCCTGAAATGAAAGATGGGTCTGAGCAAATCAATCAAGATGGGTGTATGTAAATATTGTATAATGATTTATTAGGTGTAGAAACTATACATCATTGCACACATGGTCATGACGACACATCGAATAATGGTGAATGATCTATACATATTCCACGAGCATACTCGTCAACTTTTGTAGCTAGTTCATGCATCATCTCACCAATATGTTTTGTAACTCCCTGTAGAAGTTCCTGACACATCAAATTGTTAGCTGTACTTGTACCTAACCCCTGCAGGAGAGAGACTCAATAATGAGGTATAGCAAAAAATGAATCCCTGAATGAAAATGGAATCATTCATAGTTGCCACACATGACCAACATAACCAATTTCTGAATCCTTAACAATTCCCATCGTACATCAAAGCTCCATGGTCCACCATGTTTTTGTGTTGCACCAGTGTCCATCAAGAACACCACATCCAAGTTGTTCATCAGGTGGGCCTCATCGGGACCTGAATTTTGGATCATACTAGTTTTTTTATTTATTACAATTTGATATATCTTCAGGAATTTGATCAATAAAACACTTAACATCCAACAACAAATGCACTTTACGAAAACAAATGTGGATTTGAAGCAGATGCATGATATGCAGTGTGGGAGGCAGATCCCAATCTATAGAAGAAGAATACCAAATAGACTGAGCAGCTTAGAAGATTCATGTTACTAAGGTTATGGTAATGATGGTGACAGATGTAAATACTGCAATACTAATGTTTAAGTTACAAGATGGAAACAAATCCAAAATGGAACCCTAAGAATGGCAGGGAGATAAATTGTCATCGCATGTATTTCATGAAGAAAATGAATCTAAAACAGAAAATCCAATGGTAGTAGTAAATGTCAGGAAGAAGCATATACCTTTTTTTTTCTTGAAGTTCTTGTAATGGCGCCTCTCAATCTAGCAACAAAGAGGGAAACCAAAATCATAATCTTAAATAGACCCGACCCTAGTCCATCTGTACTGTAGTCCATCTATGGCCCAAAAGAAGTTTTTAATGGTCAATTACTACTGTTTCTTGTACTATAGTCCATCTGTACTATAGTTCATCTGAGATTTGGATGAGCCTCATTTTTTGGATCATGCTCTAAAATGAGTTTTTAATATAAATGGATAGACGTGGGCAGGATCCGACTCGACTAACCTAGTCGGATCTAATCCGACCCGAACCGAAAGCTAGGGTTGGGTCGGATCGAGTAGACCCACTCGGATCCAACACCAAACCGAGTCGAGTATGGGTCATGTGGCAACTCGATCTAATCTAGAATCCGATCTGATCCGGATCAGAATTGGGTAGTATAAAGTCAGATTTTAGTTTTTTTTTCTAACCTTTACCCTTCTTCTACTCAAACTCTAACCCTACTCGAGCCAGCGTCGCCAGATGAACCTACGTGGCACCACAGCCCGAGCCGACGTCCTCTCCTTCCTTCTCCAGCTCGGCTTGACTGAGCCCAGTCCGAATCGACTGAACAGACTCAACTCGATCCAACTCGGCTTCTCTAACTAAGTCAGACTCGAGATTGGAAAGATGAGGGTTAAATACCTGGGCAAGTTTGAGCATGGTGAATTTGCTGGGATTTCTGAGATTGAAGGGCCCCACGTGTTCCCCTTCCATTAGCCAGATCAGACCCTCCACCTACACTTAAAAATTGTGGTGTTACCAGTCCATTCTGGTTCTAAAAATTGAACAGATCCAAATATCAGGTAGACCACATCTAGGGGAAATTGTGGTGTTACCAGTCCATTCTAGGACATGGATCCACATTTAGGAGAAATTATGGTGATCGAATGCTCACCAGCCAAGAACTTCCTAGGGCCTACAGACCTTAATAAGGTCAACCAGACTTATATGAAGGGAAAATACAAAAAGTCCCTGTCTGAAAAATCAAGTTTTTCACCTCATGATCATTGAAAAAATGTATGGTTGTGAAATGATAAGCGATATGCTTATTGTAATATTTCTTTTTTAGTCAAATTTGTTTTAAGCCGATTTTGGTAGCGGTCCATCTCAATCAGCTATTAGGCTTATAATAGCTGAAAGGATAAGCCATAGGCTTATTATGATATTCATGTTTTACCTTAATTCATGTCTTTTTTAGCTTTTGAACAGGTTGGATTTCAAATAAAAATTATGGTGGGCCTTAGGATAGTTTCAACGGTGGGAATCACTCTCCCCACTGTTTTCTGTGGTGAGGTCCACTACATCTTTTTATTTGTCTCATTCTTTAGCTCATGTCTTAAAATAATATCTCAAAATGGATGGACGATGTGGATACAGCACATACATCATAGTGGGGCCCACAGGACCTGCTGACGTCACTTCAATAGCCAACTCGCTACTCAAACTAAGGCCCAACCCGCGTCCATGAGAGAGACTGCCCTAATTTGCGATAGTCTCCTCTCTCTCTCTCTCGCTCCCTCTCCCTCCTCTCGCTCTCTATCTCTCTCTTCCTCTCTCTCTGAGCTCTCCACCCTCTCCTCTATCTGTCTCTCTCGCCTCCTCTCTCTCTCTGTCTCTCTCTTCCTCTCTCTCTTTAATATCTCTTGCGGACCGTTGCTGAACGCCCTACCCACGTACGCCCTCTCTCTCTCTCCATCAGCTCGGTTGAAGTTCATTCACGACAGTGAGGTATGTCTCTCTCTCTCTCTCAATCTCAAAATGTTTTAATGCCGATTTAGGAAATTGGGAGTTAGTAGATTATAGATTCTCGATTTGAATGTGGACCCCAAAACGGGTTTTTCTGATTTTACAAATTGGGGATTTAGGGATTTTAGAATGTGATGAAACACCCCCCGTCCCTGTCCCATGATCGTCATCTGTAATCTTCAGATTTGAAGAAATCCGGAATCCCATGGTGTTTTGCCTTGCTTGCTAGTGGGTTTGGCTAATTGAGAAGTTTTTCTCTTATTGATGACTAGGTATACTTGCAGGTTTTTGGGTTTTCTTATGCCGCTATTGGTGTCTGTAAATTGCTCTTACTCGTCAGGGTTAGTTGAAATAAGGGTGGTGGGTGGTTGTTTGTTGTGGATTGTGAATGGTCTAGTTTAGCTTCAAACTAAACTTTGTGTGGGTTTTGTATCGGTGATGATTGATTTGTGAATTCAATCTTGATTATTATAATCAATTTGCAGTTATCTTAAAGGTAAACAATGCTTTAGATGTGGCCCTGAGAAGTTTTCAATAGTGAGCTTACATGAGCATCAGATCAGCCTCCCTTTATGTATCATCCCTGCAATGGTACGAAAAAATGGATGGATGCTGTAGATCTGATACATATACCATGATACGTCCAATAAAAGTTCTACATATTAACACCTTCTAGTTTTGGATCAAGATGATGTGTTTTTTTCCCTTCACTCAGACTTATGTGAACTTATTAACATATTGGATGGTGAATAAAATCTAAGGAAACATTAAGGCGCCTTTCAAGAAGTTTTTAATGATAGTGTTCTATCACCACTGTTACTTAGAGTATAGTCTACCCGATAACTGAATCATCTTAATTGTTTCTCTTAAACAGAACTAATTTCCTTTTTTCTCCCGCATAATTGAATATACCCTACCCTATCAGGATAATTTCCTTTTATTTTTAAATATCTATTTTCTTCTTTACTTAATTTATATAGAAATACCATTTGGGATTGTCATTCTTATGTGTTTGTCTATTTTCCCCATAAAAAAACATATTTGCAACTGAAATGTTTTATATTTTTTTCTTTTCTGATGTGGGGTTAAGGGTTATATGATTAACATTGCTTTCTTTTAATCATTTATCCCAATATATTAATCTTTATTTGTTTCTGTTCCTTTTTCAGGTTGAAGGCTTGAAGCAGAGGAACAACCTGAGATTTTGGAGGCTGCTTTGTGCGCCAGAACAGTTCTTAATGATGACTTCTCACTACAAGAAAAATGGCGTTTACCGGCGGTCAGAACCGCCGCTAAAGGCCCAGAAAACTGCGGGTAAAGACTTTGCCCACAGTTTGCTAACAGCCGGAAAGCCTCAGTCGGTAAAGGCTTTACCGGCGGGCAGGATCTTTACTGACGGATGTGCTGGACGCCGCTAAATTGTTATTTTTTGCTGCACTACCGGAAAAATTATAAAAAGCTGCGGGTAAAATCCGTAGCTAAATTTTACTAGCCCCCAGAATGACCGTAGCAATTGGTACCGTAGCCCGTAAAAAGTTTGCTACGGACTATAGATCTCATGGCCACCGACAATCCGTTGCCATAGAGAAAATCTTTAAAAAATATATATAACAAGAAAAGGTGACCCACATGTAAACTAGTTTATTTATTATTATTATTATTTTTACAGCAGTCTAAGCGGCTAACATACCTTGGTTAATGTCAATGATCTCCTTGTTGCCAATGATTGCCATTGTTTCTAATGGACTGGTTTCTTTTATCGATATTTGGTGAGTTGTGTATCATAGCCATTGATGATGTGAAAAGAACGAAAGCACCCCAAAATCACAACCACCACTCTTCTTCATTCCGAGTCAGCTATGAAATTAGGTTGCTCACCTTGGCACATATACTCATAACAAACCAAAGCTGATCCCCAGTCCTTCCGGAGCCGGAATATGTCCTCAATGAATGTCGAGCCCGATGACCTAATGAACACATTCGACATGGCACAGATCGTCTTATGCAGCATGGCTTCAACCTAAAACACATGGATCTTGAACTCAGTGCTGTGTGAAGAATTACCAAATCAAAAGAAGAAAAGCAGATATATATCACTGGGATATGCTCTCCAACTGCAAAAATAAACTAAGGGCCTGTTTGTTTTTCCAATTACTC
Organism: Magnolia sinica; assembly: GCF_029962835.1. Classification (NCBI taxonomy): domain Eukaryota; kingdom Viridiplantae; phylum Streptophyta; class Magnoliopsida; order Magnoliales; family Magnoliaceae; genus Magnolia; species Magnolia sinica. The sequence continues at coordinate 39,554,280 of NC_080590.1, read as the reverse complement.
CAGTAATGTGAATTTGAATCTGAAAAAAAGGTGCTTTTCCTTTAATACAAAATAATTCCACTCCCCTTTAATCTCTTCATCTACCATTGACCTTTTCCTTTCCACAATAAAACATAGAGGTGAATGCTTATACTACCAGGGGAAAATGCAAGCTAGCTTCCAGTGAAGTTGAGCATTTTGGATTCATATTTCATAACCATAGATGTCATTCCTCGCAACTTTAACTGTAGGCATTCTTTTATAGGTCATAAACGGAAAATGGTAGCCTTGTATCTTTTAGATAGCAAGCCCAACATTTGAAACAAACATAATCTGGTGTCAAAAGAAAATACTAGAGAACATATGAAAGGAAGAACCAAACCTCACCTTTGCATTTCCTCTAGCACCAAATGTTAACTGTTTAGGCTCGCCATATGACAAATTCAAAACATGCAGCTCATCATCTCTAACGTAAGCGAGCATACTTCCATCTGGAGAGAGATGGGGATCAATAATTGGCAAAATCATGTCATTATTAAGTTTAAGCCATGTGTAAAAGGAATAAGTAACTGTCATAGTTAATCTTCTGCGATATCATAGCAAACAGTGAGCTGATCAAAGGTGGATTACCTGTTCTTAACCTTGCTCTTCTTTCTGTAAAACTAAAACACTCCAAAAGCAATCTCTGCAGTATTATTGGCAAAACTGAAAGGAACCATAATATATTATAAGCCATAAGATAGGCAACAATTATAATTCATGGCCCGAGCTGCTGACCAAAATATCTCTCGCAAGAAACGTTATAGATCTTCTTTGACTCTTCCATAAAAGAAATGATTTCACATGCCAAAGTAAAAATCTACATTAGTCTTGTGAGTTGCTTTCATGATTCAAAGGTATTTCACCTGCATGAGCCGCCCCAAAAATCCAAACCATCTTCACTAGAGGGACAATAAAATTCAAAATGGATTTGATACAAAAAACATGTTACTTAGTTGTACAATAGATCAATGATTCTACAAACATATTTCAATAAAAGATGAGATTGTATAAATAATAAAAAAATTAAAAAATTTTGAGATGTTGGTCTTACTGGAAAAGCTTGTTATAATATGACACGAAAGAACACTACCAAGCGAACACACTTGTTGCCGTAATTAACACAAGAAGACAGCCAAGGCATGCTGATAAAGCCTTTTATTCGAAATCTGCACAAAAACAAACAAATCACGGGCACAAATATTTCTAAAATAAATGTGAATTGTTATAAATAGAGTTCTAGTAATAAAGCCTCTATTCTCTTAAGTTGAAAGCAATGATCTGAAATTGAATAGAGAATAATTAAGAAAAAAAATAAAGATAAATAGCCGTGCCTCTGAGCATAATTTTTTTCGTAGTTCATCACTATAATACTTGTGAATTGCAACCATATCCTGAGAAATTGGATCTAGGCACCCTGTTCACAATACCTGTACCTATATTCCACTAACATCGCCCAGAATACTGAATTCCACATAATCATTTCGATCCACCTGAATATATGCTTCCCAATAACCATTGCAATTTTTGTTGTTTCAGTTTTTCCTGCCCAATTTCACCATTGGGTAAAAAAAAAGATTGCAAGAAAATCAGTAATGTTTACAAATATAAATGTATAAAGCACAAAAGAACTTAATTCAAAAACTTTTTTTTTTGTATAGAATAATGGTAAGCAATCCTTAGTTTTCATCATATGAACTGCTAGAACCTAGTGTGTTAAAGCAAAATAAAAAGTGTAGAAAGATCTCTCTACACCACTTTATTTATAATGTTGCGGGTGAAAGAACCACTCTAATAATACAACCCAGGCCCACTTAATCCAGTAAAAAAAGATCCAAAAATATATAATAAATAAATAAATAAATTTGCAGCAAATAACAACAATGATGTTCTTCATGTTCAGAACTCAAAAGGTGAAAATAATAGTGATCATAGAACTTGCAATAAAGTCTATCTTTTGTACTAGTTGGCTGGGTGATGTTGGTAGTAGGAGTTGGTTCTTCTGAGGCTTCTGTACTTCAGTTGCTTGATCATTTGACAATAAAAGGAGATGGAAACCTGAACGTTAGTGGTTTAGATTTATGATAAACAAAACTGTGTTTGAAATGCAAATCATTAAACAAATATTATAAGAATCTTCTAGAAAGATCAGCTGAAATTGCTAACTCAAAACATAGCGACTACATTCCTAGCATATAAATCAAGTGACACATTTAATTAAATTAGAGTATGGTTGACATTCTCAATTCACTTACCCTAATATTGGCATCGTCATAACTTCTTGTAAGAGAAATTCAGCATTTCTATCTGACAATTTTAAAATAACAATATCACAGCATTGTCTAGTGTGTATGTGAATCTTTTAAAAAGATGGACAAGAAGACCTAACATTCAGAAAGGAAGTTAGCTGTGAGATGGACCCAGGTACAAAAATCTGTGTGGCATTTTAGCAGTTTAGAAAGAGGAGCAAGTTCAAAATGTGTTGGAGATGGAGTTAGTGGTAAGAGGTATCACCTGAACAAGGTCAGCCATTTCAGCCCCTATGTTATCATATTTTTGAGCGAAATCAGGGCGGAGAGATAGAGAGAGAGTCGGGGCAGGGAGAGAAAGATGGAGATATTGTTGTTACAATGTTGGAGAACACAATCGCACCCTAAAGAATGGGAACATGTAAAACAGGTCGCACCTTGATGCCTTTTTCTTAATTCAAATGAACCATTGAAATCAATTACCTTAATTGGATTGACTCTATCATGTGATGCATTTTCCTGCATCCTATCATGTCTACTCAGCTGGTGAACATCAATGCCACAGGATGCCAACTCTGAAGCAGGTGTTGTCCCCTGATACTCAAAATTGTGGCATGTAAAGCAAATCCTAGCCATATTCAAACCTCTAGGAGCATACAAATCCCAATAGAGTGGTGCCTGAGAAGCCAAGTTTACTTATTAGAGGGGGGAAAAAACATCAGAAATTATTTATGAAAAGGAACTAGTGAAATTCTAACTGTTGCCAGTGCATACAACAAACGCTGTCTACCGGTCATGGTGATGGATTATATCTGGTTTCTTGCCAGCTCGAAGAAGCAATTCAAGTGCTGCACGACTAAAGAATGAAAAACACTTGAAATCATCATTCTCTCCATTAAATTGTCCTCTCCAGAAGAATTTAGCCAGATGATGAGGCTCAATGAAATAGACAGGAAGACCTATTAACAATTTTAATCAACATGAATCATAACATCATTTGCAAATGGAAGCTAAGAATTAATGAGGAACTATCCCTGACCTTTGACTGTTCCAACCCAAATTTTATTTCGGAATAGCTTATTAGTTGTTGGAAATGAATCTGTTTCTAGAAGACGAAGACAATGAAGAACATGGAATCAAAAAGCTAATGAAGCGCCAATTTGGTCCCTTGCAAAGGCATAAGTAAAAGCATACTGATGAAATTCTAAAGACAAGATGGCAAAATATTCTATATGAAAAGTAAAGCAGGCCTACATAAGCAAATGCTAATACTAAACAATGTTGTATATTGGAGGCATTTCATTGTACCATTATTGTGAAAACTCAACATCATTACAAGAGGACCTTTTTTTACAAGTATGTTCAAAGATGATAGATCAATTGACACTTGATGTAAACTTGACTAATGATCACTTTACAAAAACATTATCATGAAAATTGCACAAAGCGGATGGGAAGAACACTTAGTATCTGGACTTCCTGAACAAGGAAAATCATGGAGCATGCAAGAGGTAAAGACAAAGGCTGCAAAAGGCTCATGGATATTTCCTAAGCCGACATTCAAGTTAAAGTATTAAGAGAAGAAATGCAAAGGTTTTATAACAATGTTTTGATAGAATAACAAAACTATCAGGCTAAAAGTTGAGCCCATAGACAATTACATGAGCAGAGAAATCATTTTACCCCATATTTGCATAGTTTCATGTTATTTCATCCTTGCGATAGACAGTTCTTCAAAAAACTTATTTCTTTGATATTAAAATTGGGTTAAAAGGTGACTATTACATGATTTGATTGATGCACCATGGTTCACACTGTTTCTAGTTCCATCACACTACTGGAGAACATTTTTTTTTTAGTGCACATAGGCAGGAGGATCTTCAAGTGCTTGGGTTTCATCTCTTTCATTGTTTCACTGTTTACCATAGTAATGCATGCCAAGAATATTTTACTAACATCTATAAGCTAAGAAGATACCAATTTAAAAAGTTCTAAAACATGAGATGGAGGATACAAGACTTGAAGGCACACAAGAGGGTTTGTCTGTAACAATCATAATTATGACACACACAAAAAAAAAAAAAAAAAAAAAAAAAACACGAGCTGTCAGTATATTAAAGGGAAGACTCAAAATGCATGAGTTACCTGATAAAAGAAGACGCTCTACCTTCTAACAACTGAAACCAGGCCATATTTGATGTTTTCTACATATTCAGAAAACTTTTCAGCAACACCTTATGAGAAAGTAATGTTGAAGGATCATCACAGCTGAAACCAGGCCATATTTGATGTTTTCTACAAATTCAAAATTACATCATCATCACAGCACATCGAATTGGGCAGACTCGCCCTGTGGTTGTTTCATGGCTAACTGTTAAAGATACAGTGGAGGATCGGATATTAGCTCTCCAGGTAAGTTTCTGTTCATAGTCTGCTGGATCCATGGATTTAATACTATAGGATGACTTTGATGTGACTTGTTTGACTTGTAGTTAGGCATATGGCAAAAAAAAAAAAAAAAAGGAACGGGAAATATTTATTTCCAGTTCAGCCTTAATCGTTAGAAATACGGTAAAAAAAAAAAACGGTAAAATAATAGAAACACCAAAATTCAGCGAATGGAAAGTTCAGGTTTAATATGGTTTAGACAAGTAGTAGACAAAGGCATCTTGAGATTAGGGCCCACTGTATTCTTTATTTGCCATCCAACCTATTGATTAGGTCAAACAGACCTGGACGAAGGGATCCAAAACTTTTCTAGCCCCATATCAGCATCTTCATGCAAATGAACCTCTGATACATGACTGTCTTCTCTTAGACAACACCTCTACACTAATCCGCAACTAGGGAATCGACACTACAAATCCCTAATTAGGGATTCGAAACTCAAAAAATCCCAATACACAAATCATTGCACAATGTTACTTGAAGGATTAAAAAAAGCCAAAAAATGCCCAAATTGATATGAATAGATAAGGAGAGAGAGAGAGAGAGAGAGAGAGATACCTGATGTTGCAGCAGAATGCTCCTTGATGTGCGGTAGATCGAATGCTCCTTGATGTGTGGTAGATCGAGCGGAGAGAGAGATACCTGAAGCAAAGGGCTGAGAGAGAGAGAGAGAGAGAGAGAGGACTAGGGTTTTGAGAGAGAGAGAAGACTAGGGTTTTGAGAGAGAGAGAGAGAGGGAGGGAGAGCGATCGGAGAGGGAGAGGCAGAGAGAGGGAGGGAGAGGGAGAGGGAGAGGGAGAGGGTCTTTTAATCATTTATCCCAATATATTAATCTTTATTTATTTCTGTTGAATCCTCCTATTTTTTGGTCTTAAGTTCTAAAATGAGCTCACAAAAAGGATGGACGAAGTAGATTTATCAAAAACATCATGGGTGATAGAACATGACCATTTTCATAGCTATGATACCTTTATTACTTAATGATCTCATGAATTCGTAATGGGTGATAGAACATGACCCTTTGTGGTTATCCGGAATCACCCGTGTTCCCTCTGTGATCATCTTACCTGCACGGAACTCCAGCGTGATTTCTTGCACATATTAAGTGCTAAGATGAGAAAAAAATCCAAAATAAATGTAGAATAATGCTGGGGAAAAAAGGATTGCGAAAAAACATTCAGACTACAAATTCAAGGTTCTGTATGCTGCTTCCAACATACAAAATGGTAGATTTAACTCACTGCATTGTCGAGCACCTTTTTCCATACCATTAACTGATGCATTCTAGAATGGTGGCTCCATACCTGTAGGATCTATAAAACTGGGACAACAATAGATCTGACATTGCTTACAAGGGAAAAATAAAGTATAAACATGCCCCGTGCATCGGTGCATATGACTGTGTTCTTTATATTATATTGCCTTCAATCTTATTGTTGAACCTTCGACTACATGGTGATGGTAAAGAGATGAATAAGAGGAAGACAAAGAAACCATTTTGTTTTAGAGGTGGAGACAGAGAAACCATGCCTTCATGCATGTGGCAACGTTCTCTACATTGTTTTTGTCTTCCTCAAATTTATTTTCTAGCCTTCGGCTACAACCATGATGATATAGAAAAAGAGGATGAAGAAGAAGCTGACTTGCTTGTGGAAATCATTGACCTCTTTGAATGACTAAGAGAAGTTCAGAACTTTGTACTCCAATAGAAGTGGAGTTAAACAACCCATAATTTGGCTAGCAGGGAGCTTGCTGACATGTTTCAGTAAGTCTCCAACTGAAGTGAATACAACTACCAAGTGAAAGAAGAAGAAGAAGAAAGAAATGGAGACAAAGATGAAGATAGTGGTCAGTACCATGCCAATGTCAATAAGCTTCCTAAACTTTCATTTGCTAATGCTTCTTGAAATTTAAAAATGCACAACATTGTTATAATCCATTTATAAAGTTCTTCCAACACCTAGTGACTAAAGAAAAATTTGAAAGAAAGAAGAACTTTCATCAACTGGATGAAATAAAGTAGTGAAAGAATGCTACCCAGAGAATATATAATCTAACATCTTTCAATTTGAGAGTGCTCTACTAAGAGATTACTAATCTCACTACTCATCAGGCAAATCAAATCACTGTACTAATTTCTCTCCCTCAGTCAGGGCAAAAGTCACCTCGCCGCCATTTCTCTCTCTTTCTCTTTAAAATGTACTCATTCTCGAGTGAGCGGCGGTGTAAGCTCTGTGTGTGCATTTGATTTCGACCTTCGTAGAATCACTCGCAAGCATGAATCTTTTTACTAGATTTGCAGTGAAAATGAAAGTCGATGGTGAAATTTTTCTAAAGGTCCCTCCGAGTTTTATTGAAGAAGATGATGACGATCTTATTGAATAAGATGGTGAAACCTAAACTTAATTCACTTAACTTAAACCTACATCTTAACCCAAACATATAACTCGGACCCGGAACCCGAACCTGGACCCACATTCCTAAACCTATTCTCAAATCCCTAAACCTATAACCTTAACCTTTTCTCAAATCCCTAAACCTAAACCTGAAACCAAAACCTATAACCTAAACCCAAACCTAAAATCTATAACCTTAACCTAAACCTATAACCTAAACCTAAACCTAAACCTTAACCTATAACAAAGACCTATAACCTATAACCTATAACCTAAACTTGAAAACCTAAACCTAAACCCGATCCCGAACCCGAAGCCGATTTTCGAAACCTAAACCTTAACCTATTCTCAATGGTTTCGTCTCGTGTGGCTCATCTGAGTGTTAGATACATCTCAGTTTTGGTCATACGTCCTAAAATGAGCTCCAAAAATGTATGTACAGAGTGAATTTTTCTCAAACATCAAGTTATAGGTTAAGGTTACAAGTTTAGGTTTAGGTTTACATTTAGGTTTAGGGATTTGAGAAAAGGTTTAGGGATTTGAGAATAGGTTTAGGTTATAGGTTTAGGTTTAGGTTTAGGTTTAGGAATTCATGTTCAGGTTTAGTTTAGGTTATATGTTTGGGTTAAGGTGTAGGTTTAAGTTAAGTGAATTAAGTTTAGGTTTCACCATCTTCTTCAATAAGATCGTCATCATCTTCTTCAATAAAACCGGATCGGACCTTTAGAAAAATTTCACCATCGACTTTCATTTTCGTTGTAAATCTAGTAAAAAGATTCGTGCTTGCGAGTGACGCTACGAAGGTCAAAATCAAACTCACATGCAGAGCTTGCACCACCGCTCACTCTAGAATGAGTACATTTTAAAGAGAAAGAGAGAGAAATGGCGGCGAGGTGACTTTTGCCCTGAGGAAGAGAAATTAGTGCGCTGATTTGATTTGCTCGACGAGTAGTGAGATTTCAGTCGACGCCGGTTTCCTGCTAAAAGCCTTTCCAAGAAGTTCATGCGCAAGCATGTTGGGTGGGGCCTAACTCGGTGTTTGAGAAAAATTCACTCCATCCATATGTTTTTGGAGCTCATTTTAGGACGTTCGAGAAAAACTGAGATGTATCTAACACTCAGATGAGCCACACGAGAGGACACAATTTATTTGTGAGAGAGAAAGCTGGCATATCTTGTTGGCTGGAGTCATAAAAAAATGACGTAGACTAATGAAACCCAACGACACTTGAATGTCTCGTGCCTTCAACATAGACCATCCATACTCTATTATAATTTATAAGTAACTTATATATTGGCCGGGTTAGGTTGGGTTAGATTAGGTCAGGCAATCTAAGACTTCAACCTTAGCTCAACCTAAGTTTTATTAAGTTGGTGTTTGTATAACACAAGCATGATGTTAAACCCGGTATATCCTGCCCAAGCCCAACCAATGTAGGGTCTGTCACTGGTTGGTCAGATTGAACCCACTTGATTTTCAGCCCTACTAGCATACGTCTATCCTCAAGAAACCAAAGAATAGAAGAAAAAGAATGAATCAGTCGGTTGGATCATAAGTTATGGTCCACCCGCCTGCCATGGGGATTTCATAGTGTGAAAATCAGCCACATCCCTAGTTTGTTACTCTTCACTGTTTTTCTCTTTGGTTATGCATCGCAGATATTTGGCATAAAACATACTTTCTCTAACTTTCAAGGTATTTGTAGGCCTACTAACATGATGAACTTTTTCATCTCTTGGCGATGGGCATCATTGTCTTCATTTTACATTTATCATTCGCATATGAATTAAATCTCTTGTTTTAAGTAGCTGACAGTAGCATTATACATGAGGACTTTCTCATCTTCTAGAGCTTTTCTTTCACGTAATAGTTTGTTAGAAATGTTTGTTTACTTAACATTGTATTTCTGTTCTCAGTATAAAGATAAAATGTGTATTTCTATCGTTGCAAACCTTAATGAGCTTGTATATTACATTTTTTTGTCTTGACTTATTATTGTGATTAGTTAGTTTATAGTTGTGACTTGTAATTTATAGATTTATAAGTTAGATAATTAGTTACTCGTTTGAGGATTTCTATGGGGACATAGATATGGTGTATTTTTGATGGCATAGAAATCACTCAAATTGTCCCATTTTGGACAGTTCAAAGTTAGATGAATAGTATGCTTTCTTCTAATCTATTTAAATGTTCATGCCTGGTCCATCTCCTCGTTTCTCTCTGGATATGTTTCTTCTGTTCCGTATCCAATGCCAAATATCTTTACATTGCTTTAGATTTTTGGCATCGGAATGTAACGTAAGATCAACTTATCCGGAGAGGCATGGGGAGATGCTGCCGGATTTTCAGCGTGGACGTTTAAGTGGGAATATGAAAGTATTACAATCTATCCAACCTTGGATGAGTAACTAATTTAGAATTTAATTGTATCATCTCGAAATTGATGGAGCAGACCCGGATGTGCGTCGGAGCTATCCAGATGTTGAGCGGGGGTCCCTGGAAGATTGAAACCATTGTTATGACCAAGATGAAGCTGTCTATTTCCTATAAACAGCAATGGAGGGGCCTAGCCGATTAGATCAGGCCGTGTTTATATCTGTATTTGCTCGAAATTAATGGAGTAGACCCGGATGTGCGTCGGAGCTATCCGGATGTTAAGCGGGGATCCCTGGAAGATGGGAACCGCTGTTATGACCATGATGAAGTTGTCCATTTCATATGGACAGCATTGGAGGGGCCTGGCCAATTGGAGCAGGCCGTGTTTATATCTGTATTTGCTCGAAATTAATGGAGTAGACCCGGATGTACGTCGGAGCTATCCGGATGTTGAGTGGGGATCCTTGAAAGATGGGAACCACTGTTATGACCATGATGAAGCTGTCCATTTCATATGAACAGCATTGGAGGGGCCTGACCAATTGGAGCAGGCTATGTTTATATCTGTATTTGCTCAAAATTAATGGAGTAGACCCGGATGTGCATCGGAGCTATCCGGATGTTGAGCGCGGGTCCCTGGAAGATGGGAACCACTATTATAAACATGATAAAGCTGTCCATTTCCTATGGATAGCATTGGATGGGCTTGCCCAATTGGAGCAGGCTGTTTTTATATTTACATTTACAGGGACCACACCCTTAACCTAAACCACACCCTATACTTATAACCGAAAACTATTCTCAAATTCCAAAACCTATAACTTAAACCTAACCTTTCCCTAAACCTATGACCGACACTTATAACTTAAACCTAAATCAATAACCAAAACCCTAACCTATCCTATAACCTATAACCTTAACCTATACTTATAAGCTTAACCCAAACCTATTCTCAAATCCCTAAACCTATAACCTAAAACCTAAACCTAAACCTTAACCTTAACCTATAACCTATACTTACAACCTTAACCTAAAACTATTCTCAAATCCCAAAACTTATACTTACAACCTAAACCTAGACCTTAACCTTAACCTACAACCTATACTTATAACCTTATCCTAAACTAATTCTCAAATCCCTAAACCTATAACTATAGCCTAAACCTAGACCTTAACCTAAACTATAACCTATACTTATAACCTATAACCTAAATCTTAACCTAAACCTATAACCTATAACCTAACCTTAACCTAAACCTATAACCTATAACCTATACTTATAACCTTAACCTAGACCTATTCTCAAATTCCAAAACCTATACATATAGCCGAAACCTAAACCTTAACCTATAACCTATAACCTTAACCTATACTTATAACCTTAACCTAAACCTATTCTCAAATTCCTAAACCTAAAACCTAAAACCTAAACCTAAACCTATAACCTAAACCCGATCCCGAATCCGATTTCCTAAACTTATAACCTTAACCTAAACCTATTCTCAAATCCCAAAACCTATAACCTATAACCAAAACCTAACCCTAAACCAATACCTATAACCTAAAACCTAAACCTATAACCTAAACCCAATCCCGAACCCGAATCCGATTTCATAAACCTAAACCTTAACCTATAACCTATACTTATAACCTTAACCTAAACCTAGACCTTAACCTAAACCTATAACCTAAACCTAAACCTAAACTTATAACCTAAACCTATTCTCAAATCCCAAAACCTATAACCTAAACCTAAAACCTAATTGGATTCTCAAATCCCTAAACCTTAACCTGTAGCCCAACCTAAACCTATACTTATCATTTAAACCTATTATCAAATCCCAAAACCCATAACCTAAACCTAAACCTTTACCTAAACCTATAACCTAAAACCGAAACCTATAACCTAAACCTATACTTATAGCCTAAACCTAGACCTTAACCTTAACCTATAACCTATACTTATAACCTATAACCTAAACCTATAACCTATAACCTAACCTTAACCTAAACCTATAACCTTAACCTAAACTTATAACCTTAACCTAACTCTATTCTCAAATCCCAAAACCTAAACTTATAACTTAAACCTAGACCTAAACCTATAACCTAAAACCTAAACCTAAACCTATAACTTAAACCCGATCCCGAACCCGAATCCGATTTCATAAACCTTAACCTTAACTTATAAACTATACTTATAACCTTAACCTAAACCTATTATCAAATCCCAAAACCTATACTTATATCCGAAAGCTAAACTTTAACCTTAACCTATAACCTATACTTACAACCTTAACCTAAACCTATTCTCAAATCGCAAATCTTATACTTATAACCTACACCTAGACCTTAACCTTAACCTATAACCTATACTTATAACCTTATCCTAAACCAATTCTCAAATCCCTAAACCTATAACTATAGCCTAAACCTAGACCTTAACCTAAACTATAACCTATACTTATAACCTATAACCTAAACCTTAACCTAAACCTATAACCTATAACCTAACCTTAACCTAAACCTATAACCTATAACCTATACTTATCACCTTAACCTAAACTTATTCTCAAATTCCAAAACCTATACCTATATCTAAACCCTAAACCTTAACCTAAACCTATAACCTATAACTTATACTTATAACCTTAACCTAAACCTATTCTCAAATCCTTAAACCTAAACCCTAAACCTAAACCTAAACCTATAACCTAAACCCGATCCTGAACCCGAATCCGATTTCATAAACCTTAACCTTAACCCATAACCTATACTTATAACCTTAACCTATACCTATTCTCAAATCCCAAAACCTATACTTATATCTGAAACCTAAACCTTAACCTTAACCTATAACCTATACTTACAACCTTAACCTAAACCTATTCTCAAATCGCAAATCTTATACTTATAACCTACACCTAGACCTTAACCTTAACCTATAACCTATACTTATAACCTTATCCTAAACCAATTCTCAAATCCCTAAACCTATAACTATAGCCTAAACCTAGACCTTAATCTAAATTATAACCTATAACCTAAACCTTAACCTAAACCTATAACCTATAACCTAACCTTAACCTAAACTTATAACCTATAACCTATACTTATAACCTTAACCTAAACCTATTCTCAAATCCCAAAACCTATACCTATAGTTGAAACCTAAACCTTAACCTAAACCTATAACCTATAACCTATAATCTATAACCTTAACCTAAACTTATAACCTTAACCTAAACCTATTCTCAAATCCCTAAACTGATAACCTAAAACCTAAATCTAAACCTATAACCTAAACCCGATCCCGAACCCGAATCCGATTTCATAAACCTTAACCTTAACCTAAAACCTAAACCTACAACCTTAACCTAAACCTATTATCAAATCCCAAAACCTATACTTATATTCGAAACCTAAACTTTAACCTTAACCTATAACCTATACTTACAACCTTAACCTAAACCTTCAACCTTAACCTAAACCTATTCTCAAATCCCAAATCTTATACTTATCACCTAAACCTAGACCTTAACCTTAAACTATAACCTATACTTATAACCTTATCCTAAACCAATTCTCAAATCCCTAAACCTATAACTATAGCCCAAACCTAGACCTTAACCTAAACTATAACCTATACTTATAACCTATAACCTAAACCTTAACCTAAACCTATAGCCTATAACCTAACCTTAACCTAAACCTATAACCTATAACCTATACTTATAACCTTAACCTAAACTTATTCTCAAATCTCAAAACTTATACCTAAAGCCGAAACCCAAACCTATAATCTTAACCTATACTTATAACCTTAACCTAAACCTATTCACAAATCCCTAAACCTATAACCTAAAACCTAAACCTAAACCCGATCCCGAATCCAAATCCGATTTGATAAACCTAAACCTTAACCTATAACCTAAACCTACAACCTTAACCTAAACCTATTATCAATTCCCAAAACCTATACTTATATCCAAAACTTAAACCTTAACCTTAACCTATAACCTATACTTACAACCTTAACCTAAACCTACAACCTTAACCTAAACCTATTCTCAAATCCCAAATCTTATACTTATTACTTAAACCTAGACCTTAACCTAAACCTATAACCTATGCTTATAACCTTATCATCAACCAATTCTCAAATCCCTAAACCTATAACTATAGCCTAAACCTAGACCTTAACTTAAACTATAACCTATACTTATAACCTATAACCTAAACCTTAACCTAAACTTATAACCTATAACCTAACCTTAACCTAATTAAACCTATAACCCTAACCTATACTTATAACCTTAACCTAAACCTATTATCAAATCCCAAAACCTATACATATAGCTGAAACCTAAACCTTAACCTTAACCTTAACCTTAACCTATAACCTATACTTATAACCTTAACCTAAACTTATAACCTTAACCTAAACCTATTCTCAAATTCCTAAACCTAAAACCTAAAACCTAAACCTAAACCTATAACCTAAACCCGATCCCGAATCCGAATCCGATTTCATAAACCTTAACCTTAACCTATAACCTATACTTATAACCTTAACCTAAACCTATTCTCAAATCCCAAAACCTATAACCTATAACCTAAACCTAACCCTAAACCAAAACCTAAAACCTAAAACCTAAACCTATAACCTAAACCCGATCCCGAACCCGAATCCGATTTCATAAACCTAAACCTTAACCTATAACCTATACTTATAACCTTAACCTAAACTTATTCTCAAATCCCAAAACCTATACCTATAGTCGAAACCTAAACCTTAACCTTAACCTATAACCTATACTTATAACCTTAACCTAAACTATAACCTTAACCTATAACCTATACTTATAACCTTAACCTAAACTTATAACCTTAACCTAAATCTATTCTCAAATCCCAAAACCTATACTTATAACATAAACCTAGACCTAAACCTATAACCTATAACCTAAACCTATAACTTAAACCCGATCCCGAACCCGAATCCGATTTCATAAACCTAAACCTTAACCTAAACCTAAACCTAAACCTATAACCTTAACCTTAACATAAACCTATAACCTATAACCTATAACATTAACCTATAACCTAAACCTAAACTTATAACCTTAACCTAAACTTATAACCTTAAACTAAACCTATTCTCAAATCCCAAAACCTATAACCTAAACCTAAACCTAAACCTTAACCTAAACCTAAACCTATGACCTAAACCTAAACTTATAACCTTAACCTAAACTTATTCTCAAATCCTGAAACTTATAACCTAAACCTAAACCTTCACCTATGACCTTAACCTAAACTTATAACCTTAACTTAAACCTATTCTCAAATCTCAAAACCTATAACCTAAACCTAAACCTAAACCTAAACCTATAACCTTAACTTAAAACCTACACCTATAACCTAAACTCAATTCCCTAAACCATAATCTATAACCTAACCTAAACCTAAACCTACAACCTATAGTTATAACCTAAACCTAAACCTATAACCCAAAACCTATACTTATAACCTAAACCTATTCTTATAACCTAAACCTAAACCTTAACCTATACTTGTAACCTAAACCTATACTTATAACCTAAACCTATTCTCAAATCCCAAAACCTATAACCTAAACCTAAACCTAAACCTAAACCTATAACTTAAACCTATAACCTATAACCTAAACCTAAAACTTAAACTTAAACCTACACTTATAACCTATAACCTAAACCCTAAACCTAAAACCCAAACGTAAACCTGGTCTTGAACCCGAACCCGATTTCCTAAACCTAAACCTTAACGTATTCTCAAACCCCTAAACCTAAACCTACACCTAATCCTAATCTCAACTCCCTAACCTAAACCTATAACTTAAACTTGAAAACCCAAACCTAAACCTGACCTCGAACACAAACCCGAATTCCTAAACCTAAAACCTTAACCTTAACCTATTCTCAATTCCCTAAAGCTATAACCTATAACCTATAACCTATAACCTAAACCTAAACCTAAACCTTAACCAAAACCTATAACCTAAACCTTAACCTATAACCTATAACCTAAACTTATAACCTATAAGCTAACCTTAACCTAAACCTAAAACCTAAACCTAAACCTATAACCTAAAACCTAAACCTATAACCGAAAACCTAAATGTAGTCTCAAATTCCTAAACATAAACCTACACCTAATCCTAATCTCAACTCCCTAACCTAAACTTAAACCTAAACTTGAAAACCCAAACCTAAACCCTATCCCGAACCTGAACCCGATTTCCTAAACCTAAACCTTAACCTATTCTTAATTCCATAAAGCTATAACCTATAATCTAAACTTAAACCTAAACCTAAACCTAAACCTAAAACCTAAATGTATTCTCAAATCCCTAAACCTAAACCTTAACCTATTCTCAATTACCTAAACCTTAACCTATAACCTAACTTAAACTTAAACCTAAACCTAAACCTATAACCTATAACCTATAACCTAAACTTATAACCTATAACCTAACCTTAACCTTAACCTAAACCTAAAACCTAAACCTAAACCTATAAACTAAAACCTAAACCTAAACCTACAACCTAAATGTATTCTCAAATCCCTAAACCTAAAGCTACACCTAATCCTAATCTCAACTCCTTAGCCTAAACATAAACTTGAAAACCTAAACCTAAACCCGAACCTGAACCCGATTTTCTAAACCTAAACCTTAACCTATTCTCAATTCCCTAAAGCTATAACCTATAACCTATAACCTAAACCTAAACCTATAACCTAAACCTATAACCTTAACCTAAACCTAAAACCTAAACCTAAACCTAAACCAAAACCTATAACCTAAACCTAAACCAAAACCTATAACCTAAACCTATTCTCAAATCCCAAAACCTATACTTATAACCTTAACTTAAGCCTTAACCCATAACCTAAACCTAAACCTATAACCTAAACCTAAACCTAAAACCTAAATGTATTCTCAAATCCCTAAACCTAAACCTACACCTAATCCTAATCTCAACTCCCTAACCTAAACCTAAACCTAAACTTGAAATCCAAAACATAAACCTAATACCGAACCCGAACCAGAACCTGATTTCTTAAACCTAAACCTTAACCCAGTCTCAATTCCCTAAAGCTATAACCTATAACCTATAACCTAAACCTAAACCTAAACCTAAACCTAAACCTTAACCTATTCTCAATTCCCTAAAGCTATAACCTATAACCTAAACCTAAACCTTAACCTAAACCTAAACCTAAACCTATAACCTTAACCTAAACCAAAACCTATAACCTAAACCTTAACCTATAACCTATAACCTAAACTTATAACCTATAACCTAACCTTAATCTAAATCTAAAACCTAAACCTAAACCTATAACCTAAACCTCTAAGTGTAGGTTATAGGTTTAGGTTGTTTTTCTTTTCATTTGTCTGGATCACCTCTCATATGTTCTCTCTCTTTTCATTTGTTTTTTTCCATAGGATTGTTTGTGTTTGGATGGATGCGGATTATGTTTGAATGAATATAGTTTATGTCCGGATGAATTTACGTAGCTTGGGTTTAAATGGATGTGAATGTGAATGTGAATATGATGAATTATATTCTAACAGGTGTATCTCAGGAAATTTGAGGTGGAATATTTTTTTTTAAAAAGAGACTTTTACCTACGAAATGTTTCGTAGGTAAAAGTCTCATTAATGTATTTTTAGCTAAAAATAAACTTCTTAAATTTCCAACAGATTTTTAAAAAATCCTTCAGCGACGAAACGTTTCGTAGGTACAAGTCTCATCCACGGTTTTTAGCTACGACAATTTTCGTAGCTAAAAGTATTTTGAAAAATTGTTTACTACAGCCTTTAGTGACGAAAATTTTCGTTGCTAAAAGTCTTATTCACATTTTTTAGCTACGAAATATTTCGTAGCTAAAACTAAACCTTTCGAATTTTATGAAAAATTGTTTACAGCCTTTAGCGATGTAACTTTTCGTCACCAAAAGTCTCATCCACGGTTTTTAGCTACGAAAATTTTCATAGCTAAAAGTAAACTTGTTTACAGCCTTTAGCGATGAAAATTTTCGTCACCAAAAGTCTCATAAACATCAAAATTTTAAAATTCCTTTAGTGACAAAAATTTTTGTCGCTAAAAATCTCATCGACGTTTTTTAGTTACGACAATTTTCGTAGCTAAAAGTAAACCTTTCGAAGTCTTTGAAAAATCATTTACAGCCTTTAGCGACGAAAATTTTTGTCACTAAAAATCTCATCCACGTTTTGTAGCTACGAAAAATTTCGTAGCTAAAAGTAAACCTTTCAAATGCTTGGAAAATCTGTTTACAGCCTTTAGCGACGTAACTTCATGTAGCTAAAAGTCTCATCCACGGTTTTTAGCCACGAAACTTTTCGTAGCTAAAAGTAAACTTGCTTACACCCTTCAGCAACGAAAATTTTCATCACCAAAAGTCTCATAAACTTCAAAATTTTAAAATTCCTTTAGCGACGAAAATTTTCATCGCTAAAAATCTCATCCACGTTTTTTAGCTACAACAATTTTCGTAGGTAAAAGTAAACCTTTCGAAGTTTTTGAAAAATTGTTTACAGCCTTTAGTGATGAAAATTTTCATCGTTAAAAATCTCATCCACGTTTTTTTGGCTAAGAAAATTTTCGTAGCCAAACGTGATCCATTCCATTTCTTTGAAAATTTGTCTCTTGTCTTTGGCGACAAAAATATTCGTCGCTAAAAGTCTCATCCAGGGTTTTTAGCTACGAAAAATTTCGTAGGTAAAAGTAATCCATTCGAATGTTGGGAAAAATTGTTTATAGCCTTTAGCGATGAAAATTTTCGTCGCTAAAAATCTCATCCTCGTTTTTTAGCCGTGAAAATATTCGTCGCTAAAAGTATACTTTTAGCGACGAAAATTTATTTCGTTGCTAAAAGTGACTTTTAGCAACGAAAAATTATTTCGTCGCTAAAAGTTTCGTCGCTAAAAACCCTCTTTCTTCTAGTGGGCTAACAGGTCAAGGAAGAGGACCTTTTTTCCTTCAACTGAGGGAGGTTCCTCATAGTCGAGCGTGTAGGTCACGAAGTAGTAGACAAAATAGTAAAAATAAAAGGAAGAATCTTTTTTCCTTTTAACTAAGGGAGGTTTCTCATAATCGAGCTCGTAGGTTGCGATAATAATAAACAAAATAGTAGAGATAGAAGGGAGAACCTTTTTCCTTTTAACTAAGGGAGGTTTCTCATAATTGAGCTGTAAGACCCGTATCCTAGTCCGTACTGTTCCGTCGAATTTCACTAACTCGTGACCTATGATCGACGTTTACGTACAACCCTAAGTCATATCCTGTAAATTTGAGTTAGCTTAATTTGAGACGTGTATCATTGCGACCGCACCGTCACCGCAGTTCCAATGCCGCATCTTGCATACTGATCCGATACCCTTGTCAGGAGTTGTGGGCCCGCGTTTA
Source organism: Magnolia sinica (assembly GCF_029962835.1). Taxonomy (NCBI): domain Eukaryota; kingdom Viridiplantae; phylum Streptophyta; class Magnoliopsida; order Magnoliales; family Magnoliaceae; genus Magnolia; species Magnolia sinica. The sequence goes on along the minus strand of NC_080590.1, from coordinate 39,535,316 downwards.
TTTCGAGAAAAACACTGCACGTTTGCAATCCCAAGAGAATCTCTACAACATGTCCCATCAATCAATCAATCAATCAATCACCTCATGTTAAGTACACACACCCATGCATTCTTTCTTCACAAGTCAAGCAAATCCAAAATTCAACCAATCTCTTACCTCACCCATCACTCACCTCACATCCATCACTCACATCTCTCTTACAGCCACCACACCTCTCTCTCTCTCTCTCTTTCTCAACACAAATTCCAAGCAAAGTGGTGGACGTCTATGGCTTTCCCAAGTGAGAGAAAAGTGTGATGTATGTGGCCCACTTCCTCTTCTAAGATCTTTCATCTTAGCCATTCATTCCTCATCATCTTCCATCAAAGGGAAGCACAAGGAGATCGGCGTTCCATCGGGCCAAGAAGGTCGAATGGTGGGTGCTCTATTAGGCCTAGATTTCCTTTTTTGATGAAGGGCCAAGTGAGGCCTACCGATTGATGGTATGGATCTCATTTTGGACCCTAGGTGTGGCCGATGGCCCACCTTGATTATCATGATCATTCCATGATGGGGCCATTCTCCATGGACCCCATCATGATGTTTACTTTCTAGCTTAAAAAGGAGGTCATCTAGACCTTCCATTTTTGTGGAGAAGGGATCTCCATAGTTGATTTTGATCGGTGGGCCCTTGATGTATGTTATAAATCATGCAAGGGAGGGCCCATAGTGTCGGGGTCCCTCCATCACACGTGTCCCACTCCCTTTCTCTCTCCCTTTCTCCCTCTCTTTTTCATTTCTTCTTATGTTATGATGTGGCCTTGTGGCATACCCGGATGGACCCCACCATGAAGCATGTATTTTATCCAAGCCATTTGTGGGTGGGGCCCACTTTATATGTGTGTCTTACCCAAGCCATCCAGCCACTCGGTGGCCCACTGGCCCACCTCATATGTATGTGTTATGCCCAAACCGTCCAGCGTCCAGGGACGCTGGACGTGACAAGAAAGCAAAAATATTAGCTTGTTTCAAAGCTTATTGGGTGGGCCACTCATACAGGCCCCACCTTGATGTATGGTTCTAATCCAAGCCGGCCATCCCTTTTCCTAGCTCATTTTAGGCGTTGAGCCGAAAAATGAAGCCAATCAGATTATCTAGGGGGCCATAGTTTAGAAAACTGTAACTTTTACCGTTGAAAAATACCTAATGTTTCTATATGCTAAAACACCCTGAATATTGGGCTTGTTTGGCTTGTCTTGAGCTATGGGAACCAGTGGATGGGGTGAGTTCTTCCGATGCGGGCCCCACCTATGAAAAACCTCAAGAATGCATGTTAAAAAAAAAAAATCAAAGCAAACAGCAGCGTCTACTGCTGCTGCTATTGACAGGGACGGTAGCAGCGTCCTGCGGTTGACAGACGGGCAGGCCGTGGGTCCCTGCTGTGGGCCCCACCGTGATGTGTAAGAAAAATCCACTCCGTGCATTTTGATGGGCCCCTTTGGGACAGTGGGCCCTCCCAAAATCAGCCATATCCATAGCTTAGGTGGCCCTCACGGTAGGGAGCAGTGGATTGAACGTCTGCCCTTGAAACCCTTTTAGGTTGACACAGAAGTTTTGGAATAACATGAAATTTGTTTTTCCCTTTCATCTAGGTCCGTGTGACCTTATCAACGGTTGGATGTCAAATAAGCGCTATGGTGGGCCCCACGTGGGACCCACAGTGATGTATGTGTTTATTTCACACCGTCTACGACTATGGACAGTGGAACCCACCATGTGGTATGTGTTTTATTCATGCCTGGTCCCCCCTGACTTGGGTACTGCATGGGTCAGGCCCCACCGTGATGTATTGTAGAACCCACATCATGATCCATGGGTTGCATCCAAACTGTCCATCCATCTTGAAAGCTCATGAGTCAGATCCATAGTTCATGTGGACCCCCCACCATGATGCATGTGTTGCATCCAATCCGTCCAACCATTTTGTCAGGTAATTTTAAAGCATGAGATCAAAATTAAGACAGATCTAGGATTAGGTGGACCACACTATAGAAAATAGTGGGTTTGACCGTCCACCATTTAAAACCCCTTTCAGGTCAGTGTGACATTATGATTAGATTGGATGAGAAATAAATGTTATCGTGGGTCTTGGGAATTTTAATGGTGGAAATCATTATCACCACTTATCTTTCGGTGTGGCCCACTTGATATGCATGGGGCCCAATTGGTGTGGCCCATTTGACATATATATGACCCATGTGATGTGGCCCACTTGCCATATTTATGGCCCATTGTTGAGGCCCACCTTGATGTGTATGAAGCCCATTATGATGTATCCAAGACCCATGGGTTATGGCCCATTGCAATGTATGTAAGGCCCAATTAGTGTGGCCTATTCGATATATATATATATATACATATATATATATATACATATATATATATATATATACATATATATATATATATATATATATATGAGGCCCATGTGATTAGGCCCACTATAAGTTTGGCCCTATAAGGGCCGAGGCTCATTGTGATGTATTAGGGCCCATGGGTTGATGCCCATTGTGATGTATTAGGGCCCGTGGTTTGAGGCCCATTGTGGTGCATTCGAGGCCCATAGGTTGAGGCCCATTATGGTGTATTAGTGCCCATGGGTTGAGGCCCATTGTGATGTATTTGGGGCCCATGGGTTGAGGCCCAATTGATGTATTGAAGGCCCATGGGTCGAGGCCCAATGAGATGTACATAAGGCCCATTGTAATGTGACTCCACCGTGGTTTATGTGTTGATGTTTAGGGCGGGCTATGCCTTGGGAACAATGTTGGTTTGATGTCCACATTGTAAAAATAATGTTGGTTAAATGTCCGCATTATAACTCTCTCTAGGGCCCATTGATAGGCCCATCTTCGTTGTGAGAATAGTTCATCACCATATAAAATGCTTAGTATAACTCCATGATTCATACCCATATACATCATATGTATGCCCGATATGAGGAATGTTTGATCATAGCATACGCCATTGGGCAGACTATTACGGGACTCCTTATGAGATGGAGGGCCCACATTATCGCGCCATACGTGCAGGATCACTGCATGACTGGATAGTGTGACTCATGTATCTCGCATATATGTGACTTGATCATTGTACGCCCTAGCGACATCAGGGCCGTGACCTCCACAGACAAATCGTGGATGGCCAGATGGACACTAAAAATGCTTGGTTCTAGCACTGTGGGCAAGTAGGATGTCCTTGGGTGAAAATCTCAGAACCTCCTTTGTGCCAGGAGATGCTCCAATGTCTAGATTGAGTTGAATATAAGCGCCAGTGCCTATACCATGAGGCAATGTCTCCCACTATGTTGTGGTCGGTTAGAAGGGGGTGTGGCCTTATCCGCCTGAGTGAGGGGGCTATAAGCTAGGCTGAGTATGAGTAACTCGTAAATGGGTCCGCTATCGACGAGCCGGGTAGGTATTTCCAGACTACTAGTCAGGCGGATAGTGAGGTCTATTCCACTCGCTGGGCTGTGCAGTTAGGGAGAAGGTAGTCGGTGTCGAGTGTAATAGACTCCGGTGATTTTCCTAGAGAGCAACCACACTAATATGTGGACTTATTGAGCAGGAATTGTATATCCATTCATTTATTCATTCACTATTCACTTGGACTGGTGGTGCGTAACTATTTGTTACGTGTACCCTTGCATGGTAAGGATTTCGGTTAGGCGCTCGACTAACCTAAGATCAGGAGCTTACCACATTGAGTCGGACTATTCAAATTTGGGTATGAGACTAAGTTGGATAGAAGTCCCTTGTGGTGGACCCCGTAGCCTGCGATACTACGTTCTATCATCCCGACTTCACATTCCGACATGGTCATTTCATTCGCACCACATATTAAATTGCATCTGCAGTACTTAACATTTTGGGTTACTATGGTTTGTACTTATACAGCCTAGATGGACTTAACAGGATTTGCATATTGCATTACATCATCAACACCTGATATTTGGTTTCCACATTTGTATAGCCAATCCGCATTGCGTATTCTGTTATTGAATGATTCATGCACTTACCAGTATATTTTCACTTACTCTGATATCGTATGATTCATGATCTTATCAGTATTTCTGCTTATCTCTTTGATATTGCATTCTGAGCACGCTTACCTTACGCACAGACTTACACCATCCTCTAAGATTTCTATAAGCTTATGCATGATAGATGTGTGCAGGTGGCGTTAGGTTGCAGCAGCGTTGAGCTTGAAGCGTGTAGCTGTCTTCTGGAGCTTTGATTTCGACATATGTATTTCCCTTTCTCAAATGATTATATTAGTGGATATGTGATGATGATGCTGCCTTTGTGATTTGGGTAAACTTGTGGTTATGCTCCATTACAAAAAAAAAATTCATTCTGAAAATCCTCCTTGTAGGATCTCAGGATCGAAATCTAACATATGATTGCCAGGAGCCGAGAATGGCGCACTACGGAGGCTATCGGCACCGGATTCGGCGATCGGAAATTTTGTGAGCCCATTTTCCGAGTTTAGGGTGTGACACAAGCTCATAAGTTGCGATAATAGTAAACAAAATAGTAGAGATAGAAGAGAGAACCTTTTCCCCTTTAACTAAGATAGGTTTCTCATAGTCGAGCTCGTAAGTCGTGATAATAGTAGACAAAATAGTAAAAATAGAAGGGAGAACCTTTTTTCCTTTTAACTAGGGGTGGTTTCTCATGGTCGAGCCTGAGTAGCTTTTACTGAGGCTATTGGTCGAGCCTAGTCATAAAACTTGGAGGAATCTCTCATGGATAGTAGATCTTTATATGCTCAGCATTCCATGGGTGAGGTAAAAGTTACCCCTTCATATCTTCTAGCTGGTAGGTTCCTAGTTGGACCATCCTGGCCACCCTGTACTGTCCTTCGTGTTTCGGCCCTAGGGTTCTTGAGCCAGGCTCCTTGGTGTTTTGAAGAAAAAAAATTTGGAGGACCAGGTCTCTTGTTCAAAACCTACATATTTTGACCGTTGAGTTATAATGTCAAGCAGCTCTGTGTTAATAGGCAATGACCTTTAGTTGCGCATTCTCCCTCAGTTCCTCAATCATATCGAGACTTAAAGCCATTTGCTCATCATTTTCACCTAGATCGAACAGTTCAGTGCGTGTCGAAGATACCTCAACCTCAACTTAGATGACTGCTTTTGCACCAAAGGCCACAGAAAATGAGGTTTCCCTTGTCGAGGTTCGAGCTGTTGCTTGGTATGCCCAGAGGAAGTGTCGCAGCTCATCAGCCCATGCCCCTTTGGAATTCTTGAGCTTGGTTTTGAGGTAATTTTTTATGATTTTGTTAATGTGACATCCCGAATTTTCGTGGCTCGAGTACATACTCGTTCTTGAGAATTTCAAGTGTTAATAATGTAAAGATTTGGATGCTTCAAAATCTTACCTTCATGTTCTTTCCATTTAGATCACATCCAGTTACATTCATGAAGGTTACCATTCATGAGAGAAAAATCAATTATATTTATTATTCCATTAGATTAAAAGAATTCAACAAATTATCACATCTCAATAGGAGCTTATTACATTATCAAAGTATGCAGCAGAAATAAATAAAACTAAACATAAAACTATCTCTTTATTTATTTAGAATAATATTCTGTAAGGAGATTGTCATCCGTGTTTTCAATCTGCACATCACCTGCATCATTTGTACGGTTGGAGGGTCAATGCCCTACTTATAGTAATGGTTATCCTTTAAGATTAACAATAATTCAAGAGATTCATAAGAGTAACGTAAGGGTTCTGATATCTCTTACTCCACCACTATGCTTGGTATCGATATACGCAACCAATCCACATGAATGCATACCTAGCAAAGTGTGTGCGGCTCATCAGACATAGTGATCGTCACAATTTGGAATATAATTCATAGAAAACTCGGATCGTCCCACATCCCATAACTATGGAGATTCGCTAGTGTATCCAATGCTACCGTGGATTTACGTGAACACTTTGAGACGGCACAACACATGAATCAGATGAATTACATGACACGATTTATTTATGGAGCAAGCATTTGCGACATCCAATTCCAGAAGTGATGTAACACGCATTGCGGATTACTTACATCGATTTGTGCACCACTATTCAAAATCCATGGAATTGTACGTCGACCAAGAGGGTCACTACCCAGAGCGCATTACGTCCACGATAAAATATATAAATCATTAGACGTGAGATCTCTAACACATCACTTGCATCAAAGGGGAAATAAATTGAACTGTGAGAATTTTAAAATTCCAAGACACATGCCCAAGCATAAAGGGAGGTAGCACAAGGCTAACCAAATAAATGAGAAAAGTAGAATTAAGCTATCTCAATAAAAAAGAAGAGTATTAAATAGGCTAACTCAACAAAAATAAGGAGAGGGAAGTAAAAAGCCAACTCAATATAGAGTGGAAGAACGCGTTGTTTTCAAAATTAGCAAAGGGCAAGACTTGTATCCATCACCCACATAAATTCATAAAATTATGCATAATTAAAATCATTTCGTAACCATAATTCTCGACAGGATAAATAATTGATAATGGTAAATCAATCAATTGCATGAAAAATTACAGTAATATGCAAGTATGCAAAAATAAGAAATATCATATCAACTCAAATTAGTGTAAGCTTTAAAGGAATCCCTCACCTTATCCTTAGATCTAAACCCTAGGTAGATATCCATATAGGAAAGCTTCTATATGAATTACGACATTGCTTGATTAAGAGGGAGACACTACACATGTGGAGAAGGAAGAGGATGATGGGCGTCTAGGTTTCTCTTTTTCTCTCCTTCTCTTTCTCTTCCTCTTTCTTTCTCTCTCCTCCTTGGACATTGAGAGTGTTGGCATGTGAGTGGAGAAGGGCATGCACTCCTCCTTTTATAAAGGAGTGGACATGTGAGAAGGGGTATGTTTCACATCCCACTTGGATTGAGTTTCTCTAATTTGACCTTTTCTAACAATCTTTCTTTAAATTCAATTCACCCAGTTTGTTGGGGTCATCGAATAGGGTTGGGGTATATAATTTTCTTGATGATCCAAAATTTAGATTGGCTTATCTTAAAAATCTCCTGACGAGTGCTAAAATGAACTTGATCTCAATTAATGGTCCACACTTAATAATCAGGGTGCAACTTTGGAAAAAATGTGTAGTCAGGATAAGAAAATAGTTGGACAAAATTTGGTGGTTGATCGATGGTGGAAAAAGCATAAATCTAAAATTTTAACTTTTGTACCAAAAGGAAGGAGTCGACTTCAACATTCAATGGTGTAGGATCACATATCGGGATCTAAATTTTGTATAATCTTGTAGTTATATAAGAATAAAGTGTAGTCCAAATTTGAGTTGCGATGAACGATAGAAAAGGTTAAATCGGAAGATTCAGATTTATAAAGAGTTGGTAAGCCTCGGAAGGATAACTTCGTACCTAAGGAAAAGCCTATCCAAGTGGGGTCTTTATATTTCACACTTGATCCATATTATGGGTAATACAAGTCATTCATATGAAGGAAAATATTCTATTACGAGTACCCATTAGGTTTCTTCACTCGATGGACACCAAAATCAACGATTAAGGGACTGATTTGCTAATTGGGTCACTTTTACAATTATATTAAGGGCTGAAATTTGACATATATGGTTAATTTATAATACGTAGGTATGGTATAAATTTCACATCAAGCAGATCGTGAAAACCATGTGATCTAGAATTCAAGGGTCTAGGTTAATGGCATTTTCGTAATTGTTGTAGATATGAGAGCTTTGGGAAATCTAATGGTTGTAGATGGTTGTAAGCATGTTTCTAAGTAATTCTTAAAAAAAGAACTTATATCTAAATCATTATGAATAAAGAATTATTCACCAAATTAATTAAGGGAATGTACAAATATCCACTAGCATAATAGATAGTTAGATGACATGTTAAAAAATAGAAAAACTTGATAGTTAGTACTCTGAACATATATGTATGTGGGTGTATGGTCAGTTTTGTAAATGGATCGATGATCACAATTGGATTTTTAGAGTGATCAAGAGGCAGAACATATATACCATTAGATTCAAGTGACTTATTCACATGTGTAAGTTTCTCAGATTATAGTTTTGATGGTAAGTTAATTATATTCATAGGTGGTAAATAAGATGAATGGATCAGAATCTCAATTTGTTATGTGTACGATCAGATGCAGATATCAAGTAGTTAGTTTACTATGATTGGGTGGTCCAAACTCAAAGTGGACGGTCATATATCTTTACCTATCGATGGATAGTTGGTTGAAGAGTTGGTTGTGATGGAAAAATGGGAATACTTGGACATATGATGATCTTGTCTTAAAATCAATGATCGGATGACTTGATCTATGGATGAATATCATTCTCAATGTTCAGATTTATTTTGGAGAATAGATGTAAGGCTGAGATATCAAGATTTGTATTGTACATATGTATATATTAAGTTAAATTTCATGATAACACTTGAGAACTTTCAATATTTAGGTATTGAAAAGTTTGGGGTGTTACAGTTGACAGCTTTTACTTGTCCATTAACCTGGGGGTGTCAAGGCAACAAGAAGGCATTGCGAATGCTGAGCCTTTCACACAATCCTCGAAAATGGGTATTGTGAAATTGGTTGTTGTTGTCTGTGACAATGGTGTAAGAGATGCCAAATCTGCTCAGTAATTTTGGCTAGGGGCTCTGCTTTAACCCATTTTGTGAAATAGTTGACAACAATGATTGCAAATTTGGTCTATCCTTTGCCCATAGGTAGGGCTCCTATGATATCAATGGCCCACTGCGCGAAAGGCCAGGGGCTGGTCATTAGGGTCAACTGCTCGAGAGGTTACCGTGGCATTACAGCGAACATCTATAGTGATCATCCATGGTGATCTGATTGAGAATGAGCTGAGAATCGATATAGACTTTCAGGGCTCGGGCCCATATTGCTTTAGCTATCTTGAGCTCAGCAAGGAGCGCCTCATATTCCGCTACATTGTTGGAGGCTGGGAATTTGAATCTCAGGGCATATTGTGCACTGGTCAGGTTGGTGGCGATAAGGATCAGGCCTGCCTCACTACCCTTTAGGTTCAATGATTCATCGAGTAGAGGGTTCATTCCTGCGAATTGGCTTCCAGATCATTCTCTTCGTCTGGTGATGGTACATGATAGGTAAACTCCATAATGAAGTATGGCCAAAGATATGATGTCAAACTCATCAAGCTCAATCACCCACTTCACCAGCTACTCTGACGCTTCGGACTTTTGCAGTACCTGTTGGAGTGGTTGATCAGTTGGGATAATGATGGTGTGAGCATGAAAATATGGTCAAAGACATTGTGATGATATAATCAAGGCCAGTGCCAGCTTCTATATGTTGGGGTATTGCGTCTTGGCCTAAACCAAAGCTTTACTGACATAGTATGTGGGGAGTTGTTTGCTCCTGACTTCTTGTATTTAGGTCGAGCTGACTGCGGTGGTCGAGATTGTTAAATATAGAAATAGTCGTTCTCTCAGTTCAGGCTTGAAGAGCAACGGTGACAACCTAAAATACTTCTTAAGTTGTTGAAAAGCTTGTTTGTAGTCATTTGTCTAGGTCAGTTATATGTTTCCTTTTAGTTGCTCGAAGAATGGTAGACATCTGTCTGTAACTTTGGAGACGAACCTGTTAGCGGCTGTTATCCTACTTGTGAGGCACTGGATCTCTTTCGTAGTTCTTAGGGAGTTCATTCCAGAAGTACTCGAATCTTGTCGGGGTTTTCTTTTATCCCTCTCTGATTGACCAGAAAGGCGAGGAACTTTCCCGAGCTGATGCCAAAAGAACACTTGTTTGAGTTTAGTTTCATTTGGTACCTCCTCAAGATTGTGAACATCTTTTCCAGGTCAATTGCATGATTTTTTATCTTAGTATTCTTGATTAGCATGTAATCGACGTAGACTTCCATCGTGCAACTAATCTGTTTAGCAAACATCTTATTGGCGAGGTGTTAGTAAGTCGCTTCAGCATTCTTCAGTATGAAGGGCATGACTTTGTATTAGTAGAGTTCCTTATCAGTGACCAAGGCCGTCTTTTGCTTGTCATGCTTATGCATGACAATTTGATTATACCCCAAGTATTGTTGAGACTCAACTATTGCATAATTTTTCTCATTTATATCTTAGTTTTATAAACATGAATCAGCTTAATGTTCTATTTTACTCATATTTGTGTTGCGAGGTGAATTTAAGAGCTTAGATTGAAAAGGGGGCTAAAAGCATGGATTTGATGCTCAAGAATCACCAAGGCAAGGGATGGATCTTAGGAGACTAAAATTGAAGAATTCACATGTCAATGATCCAAGAAAACCAACTGAGGAATGAAGAGAATCAAAGATTTGAAGTAAAGAATACTGAAATCGTCCTAAAAAAGCGTATTCTAAAACTCTGAAGTCTATTTTGGAAAAATGTGAAAGATGAAGTTTATTTTATCAAACTTCATAAATTTGAGGTGGTTTATAGAGTTTTTTAACTTGGTGCGAAAGTTGGAGTTCTTCACTTATAAATAGAGCTTCCCAGGGCATTTTAAAGCATCATTCAAGGCATCCCAAAGTAAGATCTAGGGTTTTTAGAGAGTTTCATAGTTTTAATTTATTTTTCTTTACAAGCTTTTAGATATTTATTCTTTCTTGTTGCTTTCTTTTTCTATTCTAGTTGTGTTTTTCTAGTTTTCTCTACCCTAAGCTAGAAGGGAAGCACATGGGTTTAATAATTCTTTAAGTTTTGATGATTGATTGTTTTTAATGGTGAGAAGAATGGTGAAACATGTTATTTATTATTTAGGTTTAGTTTTTTATCTTAATGTGAGATCCATATGTTTCCATCATATGAGATCCACATTGATGGATAGGCTTACCCTAGATCAATTAGATCTCTAAGATAGGAGAGGTTCTCAACTTGCTACATTTCTTTGATTCATTATCTTATAGATATGAATTCTTAAAATCACGGGCGCTTGAGAACATATATTAATGGTGTAAATCCATGATTTTCTAATCTTTTATATCATTTATTTAAAAATTTTAAATTGTTTTATTTTCCGATTAGGCCGACCATAGTGATCGGATCCTAATTGTGTTATCCAAGTCATCATGATTTTGGAACATTAACCTATGTTTGGAATTTTGAAGCTTGGGTGTTGTTTTAATTCAGTTGAATTACATCTATTGAAAACTCTCAAAATCAAATCATCAGTTTAATTTCTATTACTTAGTTTGTTTTGCATTTGATTTTTTTCTACTCGCAATTTATTTTCCTATGAGATCGACCCTGTATTCACGGGATATTATTTAGGAACCTCTGCACTTGGCAGCAAGCAATCAAGTATGCGTCCATGAAGCTGAGAAGCTCGTGTCCGACAGTGCTATTGACTAGTTATTCTATCCAAGGGAGAGAGAAGCTATCTTTCGGGCATGCCCTGCTTAGGTCAGTATAGTCAACGTATACTCGTTATTTTCCATTAGTCTTTTTCACCAATATGACGTTCACCAAACAATCGGGATAATAGATTTCCTCGATGAATCCAATGCCGAGAAATTTGTTTAAAATAAGCCCTGGTTCATCCCAGGTGCAGCTTTACAGATGCAATGGGAGATCAAATGCAATCATGTGCAACTTCTCGCTCTTGTAATTTTATTTTACTTTTTTAATATTTGAAAACTAACTACTAATCATTTTTATTTCTATAGAAAGGAATTAACACTCTCGTTACTATTTTCCTTATTATGAAAATGTATGAGTTGCATTCAATGACTGGAAATAGTTTGGGTCTTACCTCTTAGATTCTTTGATTAAGTGGAATGACGAGAAGGAATCACGATTATGATATTGGTGATATAAACATATATAAGAAATGCCCACAAACAAATAGTTGTACGTCAACTAGTTGCCGTGTGAGGCCCACCATGGTGTTTGTATGACATCTTACCAATCCAGTGACATCGACAATATTTTCCTACCATGAAAATGTTTCATAGGATACCCCAAAATCAAATCAATTCAACTATTAAGTGCCTTTGACTTGAATGTGAAGTTTTTTGATATGTGTGTATACAAACACATACTCATGCTAATGTGTACTCATTGATGAGTGTGTGAACTCTCACTCTTTATGTGTGTTCACGTACATATTTGGGCCCAACAATAATTTGTATTAGACATCCAAACTATGCATTTAGTGAGACTCCTCTAGGTGATAGGCTGTCCAAAAAATTAACCATATATGCACTACCAAAAAAAAGTACAAAACCATACCTAAATCTATAATCATTTTGTGGGCCCACCCGAATAGCCTAAAATTTTATGGGACCCTCATCCTAGAGGTATGCAATGAATGGATCAGATGTCTTAACATCTTGGTGGGCCCCACAAACAATCAGGAAGTTTTTAATGGGTAAGCATACGTCCACTCTCAATTTTTTCTCTCACCTAAGTCATGGATCTAGTTCGGGCCTCTAGTTTCTGTTGGTTGGGGCCATCTTTGTATAAGGCTTATTAGGTAGCTTCATATGATAGGTGTGGCTCATATTTCTTGCGGTATCTTTTGTATAGCCTTTATTTTGTTTCATAAAAGTTACAAGTAATTGTTGTTAACATATGACTTAAATCTGCAAAGTTTGACTAGCCCAGGGAAAGTTCGACTCGAAGTCCAGCAAGGAATTCCCGAGGTCTTCGACCAGTCAAGGGACAGGTTTGACCAGTCGAAGGTGCCCTTCGACCAAGGTTACGTAGACTGTGCACTGACTGTGTAAATTTGAGGCAGTTTTCGGACTCTTCCAAAATCAGTATGTAAGTGGGGTTTCCTAAACTATAAATAGGAGTCCCTAGGGATATTCTAATAGATTTTAAGGTATTTTAAACGTCACATTGGAGACTGCATAACACATCTTCTTACACAGTGCTCTGGCGACTGAGGTCTGGTCCTATTTTGCCCGGATCTATGACATTCGGCTAATCCGTAGTCTCTCGGTGGAGGAGAGGTTGACCCACTAGTGGGGATCCAGTCCTGCGCATGGGCCTGCTAGCCCTTTCAAGAATCAGATTCCCTATTTCATCCTCTGGGAGTTGTGGAAGGACAGGAATGCTTCTAGGTTTGATGGTTCCTTGGTGAGTGTGGGGTTACTTATCTCGCGCATTTCTGGTTGGCTGTTGTGCATTGTAAATATGTGGGGTGCCCCTTTTTCTAGCACAGGCAGTCACAACAGGGCCCTAGAGTCCATGGGGATTGCTGTGACGCCCCGTACTTTTTCCACACTCGGGTATTACCGTGTAACCCAACTTAATATGAATACTAACGTAACTTAGTTGAATGTTCACCTGTGTTCTACCCTAAATTAGACTGGTAGGAGTAATATGCATCCATTCCTCGAGCCACCCAACTATTCATCAACACTTGGACAATGATTGAACCCTCTTAGAGATAAATCAAGCCATTCATTATCGACGTTAGGCTCTTGGATCACCAAACCTACTGTTCAATCTCAAGGTATACCATACATTTGTAGTAGGACTCCTCGGAGAAACCATGGATCAATCATCGCCCATCAGGATCCTTGACATCTCATTGATTTGTGGCCTAACGATAGATATCCCTAATTCGACCATCAAATCATAAGACCAACTGCTAGAGTTGTGTTCAGACAACCTTAGAAACCATTTGAATAGTTTAATGTGGGCTATAGAATGCCTTGAACACAAATCATCTTAAAGATGAGACTCAATTTGCCAAATCCATTGATCTAGCACAATCTTCATTCATAAAACAAGCCGCCCATCCATGTGGGCTTCAAATAATCCATCACCACTTTAGAGGCACCTAATTTAGGATTCCAATCCCCTGGGTAGACAAACCTAACCATCTGTTTTCAATATCAAGCTCTGTATCACCAAATTCACCGTCCATCAAGCCACAGGGCTAAGGACCTATGATATGAGCTAACTACATCCTAAACAAGCAAGTAAACCATCATACTTCCTCTAAATTAAGTGGGGAGCCCCAAGAATCACTGATGATCAAATCTGGACGAGATTAAACCGTTGAATAGACAGATATCACCATATGAAATACAGAACGCCAAATAAGGCCTACCTAAGACTTAGAAATGCCTAATCAATGGCCAGGGGCCTTGATTTCGGCCTTATAGGCAAACGGATGGTGTGAATCACACCAAGACATCTCTGTGGGCCCCACTCTAGAGTGCATGTACACAAAGAGTGGGTGCACCAGCACCGCACATGACTGGGAAGACCAGTCTATCAGGTTTAACCCGAAAATTTTCGAAAGAAAAGAGATTCCTCTCTTCTTTTCCTGCCAGTAGCCGTTTGAAACAACTTGGTTTTTCTGCTCCTTTGTTCGATCGATTTGTGGCCCACCATCATGGTTAGCATCATGATCTGATCCGTCCATCTGACGCGGACGGAAGTTCTGACCAAAATCCACCTTGTCCCACATCTAGAAGAATAGGTGCATGAACACATTTGTTAGTGAAATCAAGTGTTGCATGCACACCACTCTCCAAAAATGGAAACTGCCAAGCTGGCAATCTGCGTGAGTAGAGATTCTCCAATCTTAGACCTCTATTTAGGCATATCTCAACCATCCATTGTTGTTTACAAGGATCTTGGTTTTCTGAGAAAACCAGCAACCAAAACCATGGCCAGTTTCGGTCTTACTAATTGTACTTGGGGCGGTTGCACAACAAACCTCATCTAAACCGTTTATTATCATCTGATGGTCAACAACGCTAGGGCAAACCATATAAGGAAGGGTTTCCTTGAGCTAGGGCTCTTGATATAAATCGAAGAGAAAACCAGCCGCCACCTTCTCCACTCAAACCCATCACCTAAATCTCCCCCAAGCTCAGGGAAACCTCTTCTGGATGCTCCCGAGGGTCCATTGGGACCGTCTACAAGAAACAGATTGGAGGATGTAGAACTATTTTTAAATCCACCGTTAATGGCCATCTCATCTTCCTCGTCCAAACTGCAACGGGTTAGGTTAAGGTCGAGCGAAATCAAGTCGTCCAGGGGCACTGGACCTTCAAAAAGAGGAAGAAGTGGCAAAGGGAGGGAGGCTGAGTGCAACTACTGCATTCCTGTCTGAGGTTCGAGTTGGGCCGAGATGCTGCCCAGCAAACCGGACTGAGCTGCATCTATGTTCAGGTATTACTGGACCTGTTTAAATAAACACTACCAGAAAATAGGGAAAAGGCTAAGGATAAAAACCATAGCTAAAAGCCTATGGTTACGGTTAAGATCCGTAGCATGATCGTAGCCATTGATGCCATAGCCATAGGTTTAAAAGCTATGGCTACGGATAAAATCTGTACCCATAGAGATAATGGATACGGATTAAATCCATAGCCGTTGCTTCTATAGTGCTAAAGTATTTACAGCTACGGATTATATCTATAGTTAAAAGTTGAGCAAGAACCGTAGCAACAGGCTTAAATTAGCAACAACTATGGTTTTCAGATATGAGGCTATGGTTAATAGCCGTAGCTAATGAAACTATAGGTACGGATTAAAGCCATAGCAATATTATCCGTAGCTTAAAATTATATACAGTTATGGATTTTACCTGTAGCTAAAAATAGAATGAGAACCGTAGCAAAACGCTGAATTTAGCAAGAGCTATGGTTTTCAACAAAGGGCTACGGTTAATAGCTGTAGCTAATGCCTATTGTTAATAAAAAATTTAATTAGTAATGGTAGCTCTTACCATTGTAGTACACCCTGATAACTCCTATAAGCTAAGATAGATAAATACTTCATGGCTAAATCATTCATTCATTCAATCAAACACAATCATTCATTTCCATTCACCAAAGTATAATGCCAACATAATAGTTATATGTCTATTTAAAGTTCTCATTAATAGCACGATCCAATGCCTTCTCACAGCCAAATAGCTTCTCAACAATCGCAAGCGAAAACTCCATGGATGTGCATCTACTGGTTATCAATTTGCAATCAACTAACACCCTATTCTCAGCTTCGCTTTGATCCGAAAGCTTACTGCACATGGATGATCATATACCTGTTTGATCTGAAGGAGAATCAATGTTATATGCTGGCAGTCGTTCTTTCAGTTCGAGCACCTCATCATCTTCCTCTTCACTATCAACAGCAGTCGTCGTTTTTTGCTGAAAGACCCAAACCAAAAAGGCAATGAGAAGTCCACAAAAATAGGGAGATACTTGGGAAATAAGAAGTTTCAGGATTTGCAAGCACACCTTTCTAGTAGGAGCCTTCTTCGGAGCTCCCCTGCCTTTGGGTTTTACCCCCCTTGGAAATATGTCCTATGGAGAGAAAAAGATAACATGCATGGAGATGAATGAAATCTTCAAGATGGGAAAAAAATGGTAACTGACAATCCACCCATTTCGGGTTTCAATTTCTGCGCTGTCGATTGACATGTACGTTTAAACACGCCAATCGGGTTTCAATTTCTCTACTAAATATTGGCGTATATGTCCAAACACTGGCTTACTTACAAAGATGATTTTTTATTCATCAGAAAAGAATGATGCCTACCAGTTTCAGCTATAATACTAACTGATACTACAGATTCAACAACAGTATCTGCTTCATTGGCTTTCTTGGTGCTATTCTTTCTTGGATTCTTTCCAACTTGTCTAGAAGCCCTAGCGAGAGGCTTGCCTGCCCTACCCTCCATCTGTCCTGTCACCTCCTCCACCTGGGCTTCTTCCTTCTCATGCTCCTGCATCGATTGAAAATTAGATAAGAAAGACCCAAAAAAAATAAAAATAAATGGAAAGTCATGTCCTTAAAATTGGGATGAGACGAGATGCACATCAAGTATCCTAATGAAAGCATCAAGATCTTTCATCCACAGAGACTTTGGAGTTTCCTTCTTCAAATCATCCACCTCCATTTCTTGCTTTCCCTTTTCAGCCAACAGCTCTTGAACCTTTTCTAGCATCAAGGTTCCAATCAGCATTGACAGTAGATACTCATAATCACTTCCTCTTGTAACTCTTCCCACCTTCGGTGTCTCTTCATTTTCTTCTATTTCCATTGCCTTGCTGGTATCAACGACTTTGGTTTTAGGGAACGGTGTGAAACCCTCCTACTGCAACTCGAGGACTAGATCCGCTCTCTTCCTGTTACTCACAATAATCTCTCCTTCTACCACCCCAATGATGAATCTGACTTTGTTAGACAATCTCAACAGCTTTATTTCAAGATTATTCAACATTACTTTCTGCATGAAAGTAGCAAGTCAATACTACCATCTTCTCAATTATCAAAAAGAAAAAATGGGGGGCCTAGATCAAAGCTCACCTTTCTCTTTACATAGAACTCAAGTCTTAAATGAAAGAATTCTTCAAGAATTGCAAGAAAAGAAGGCACAGTGATGAGAAAGCATATATAGATTTAATAAATTCATAGCAAGTACATAGAATAAGCAAACTTACTTTGTTCGGGACTGTCATATTTCTTGAAGAATTCTAAATACCCACTTCCAGTTCATGAAGAAAGACTAAAGATCACATCGAAATCCATCGCTCTCCCCGAGGACCTGAAATTCCAAACACCTAACCTCAAATTCAAGAAAAAAGAGGAAAAGAACAAAGCTAAATTCAAATCTCTCTCTGAAAATCTGCAAAACCATTCACCAACTGTTCTATACAACAACCACTGTTTAACTAAACCCTTCATACCCCAACAACTATTCCACACACTTCAAAAATCTGCTACCATTATTCTATACAACAACAACATTCAGATATATTTAAACAACAACTGTCAGTTTGGAATAAGAACTTCCATTGTTCCAATGTTCCTTAGAAAATCTGCAAAAGGATTTTCAATGGTATTTAATGTATAGAAAATCTACAAAAGGATTTTCAATGGTATTTAATGTATAGAAAATCTGCAAAAGGATTTTCAATAAAATGTTGGAAAGGATTGGCAGATGCATCATTTGTTGCTGCAGAAGGTATTTCTTTTAAGAACTTGAGGCAATCCTGGGAAAAAAGAAAGAAAGACATGTCCATGAGTGGACTCTAAACATTTTCATGTTCAAGAATCTTTATGAGAAAAAAAATGCAGCGTATATTGAGGATAAGTTCATTCATACAATGGCAATGAATTAAAGCATGTGAATCACCTCAAAAAAAGTATCCTTGTATGTGCTCAGATTTTCGTTCAGCCATTGCTCCAGATTTATGTGTTCCTTACGAGAAGCAACTGCAGCCAGTATGATGCTGAATGTAAATGGAGTCATGTCCAATACTGATTGTAAGATCTATGAGATGACATGTACATGAGTACAAAAAGTAGCAAATGCAGACATGGAAGAGAGTTGTAATGCTTGTAAACTGCTTGTGCTGCAACCTTCAAATGTGACAGTGCCACCAGTGACTGCTGCGCCTACTAGGAAATAACTCGCACTTGATGCATCACCTTCAACGTATGCATTTCTAGGGGACCTGTTTCTATGCTTTCTTCATGTTACTCCCTATATATACCGATTCTACGTTTTCTTCATGTTACTCCCTAGAGCATGTCTATCTCTGTGTACAAATAAAACAATCATGTTGATGGCATATATGTAGGAAATTCCTCATATGGCAGAATATACACAATGGTAAGGGTATATACATGTTCAGCTATATACACAACCATATGACTGTGTATTGAGCCCCAATACACAGCCCCAAGAGAGTACACAACATATTATGATAATAATTTGAGTTATTTCCTATTTTATAGAGTTTTATCAATATTGTGGGAGATCCTCACCGCTACTAATTAAGCCAATTGCATTCGCACTTTTGCCAATCACACATGCTAGTTCTAGTAGATTAAAGGCAATGGGAGTTGTCCATAAATTTTGGGTAGCCTAGTTTTGCATAAATCAAGGGAATGGCTTGAATATAAAAAGGGATATGTGTACACAACTTACCTGCATAGGGAAACTTTCGATTGGTGAGTCGATACATCAGTTTCTTCTTTGGTGATTTGTTTGGGGCTGCAAATCGGTAGGTAGGCTTTCAATTTTGGAACAGTGATTTGTTTGGGGCTGCAAATTCCTATAACCCATATCAAATTTCAAGATCTTCGACAAACAACATAACTAGCAAAAAAAAAAAAATCTACTGTGAGACAATGTTAACC
This sequence comes from Magnolia sinica, assembly GCF_029962835.1. Taxonomy (NCBI): domain Eukaryota; kingdom Viridiplantae; phylum Streptophyta; class Magnoliopsida; order Magnoliales; family Magnoliaceae; genus Magnolia; species Magnolia sinica. The sequence goes on along the minus strand of NC_080590.1, from coordinate 39,516,116 downwards.
TTTCCATTTGTGGACTATAGTAGGAAAATCAAGTGACTCGCATTGAATTAAAAAGAGAATTATTAACCTCCAGGCACCTGTACCACAATTTGCAGTACGGGTGTTCAGCCACAAAATGAAAAAAAGAAAAGGAAAAAAAAAACCTTTTTACATCTTAGAGCTAAAAAATGCATTGTACCGCAGATAGCAGTATAGGTGCCTGTAGGTGGTCAGTTCCGATTGAGAGAAGTCCCAGATTTGTTGATAAAAGGATGCAACAAATCCAGGGGATTCTCAGGGCATAATCTGTCCACTGGGATGCAATGGATGAATGGTCTAGATTACTGATCCATGGGCATCACTTATCCTAATTGAATTTCGGCATGCAATAAGCAAAGTCACAAGTTGCATATAATGTGTTACACTAATACTATGTTCTTGAATAATACCAAAGCTGCAAGTTGCCTGTAACATAATCCAATCCACCCTTGTAACTATTTTTTTTTCTCTGGAAAAAATAGTTGCAAATTGCCTACTCTAAGCTCAGATACGTTTCCTGTTAATTGTTGTGTAGGCCCTATTCGGTAGACACCTAAAAATGAGTTTATTTCTTCTTTATTAATAGTGATTTTGTATTACAGATCAGGACTTGTAATACATAATTACTGTTAACTAAAATGGGATGAACTCATTTTCAGGCCTCTGACGAAAAGGGCCTTAACAGAAAATGAGCTCATTTTAGACATGAAACAGAAAATGAGGCAATTCCAAAGCTCAAGTAGACAACACCACAGGAAGTAGTAGGGATAATGACACCCACCTTAAAACCTTCACAAGGCTACTATGATGGCTAATTGCCATCCAACTTGTTCATAAGGTCACATAAACTTAGATGAAGGGAAAATACAAATATATCAACTTAAACCAAAACTTCATTAGCCCCTAAAAAGTTTTCAACGGTGGGTTTTTAATCCTCCACTTTTTCCTATGATGGACGACATGGATAAAAGACATACATTATTGTGGGACCACTGAGTAGTTTTAAATTCTTGTTAGAAAGTGATATACGGGGTCTTTATATAAAGGGTCCTAGACCATTGTAAATGGTGCATTTTATTAGATTACCATCCACCAAACAAATAACTTCCAACCCATCGGGTGTGTTTGTGTGTTATATCCAACCCTCTCAATAGGTTGGCTCCACCATGAGGATCACCTTATGTAAAAATAAGCCCAATCCACTCAGGTGGGCCACACCAAAGAAAACAAATATAATTCTAAACACATGCATCTATGATCTTAATTTGAAACCAACTAAAACACCAAAGAGTTTTGAAATACTTAGCTAAAATGCTAGTCAAAAATGGTTCATTGTTGTTATCAATGCACAATGAAAAAAGATCATCTGTTAGCATCCATACAAGCACAACAAGTTACCCAAGGCAAAAGTTCCTTCGTTGCCATGAAAAGAGATCTTTGAAGATTTAAAACCTAGATGATGCACCCAAAACATTATTTCAATAGTACAATATATTAAAAGCTACTAGATATGCATTTTTGGATAGGTAACAAATATGCCAGTTTATCGATGGGATAAGATGTTGACACTCATAACTATGCTTAGTTCCTACCATAAACAAACAAGTTATCTATCACCTTTCACCATCTATTAAACTAAAAGGTTCTACATGTCTTAGAAAACTGCTAGCAACCATAAAGCCCTTTTCATACCTAAAATGCAATTTATCAACATGGATCATTAGATCTATGACATTCAAACACCTAATTAGGATCATCATGCACATGCATTGGTAGTTGACACCATAAATTCCTACATCTCATATTCTCTTATTTTAAACAAACAAGTTTTAATATTTTCTCATAGTTACAAATGACAAGACCCAAGTTGTGATTTGCTTGATCTGTGTGGGAGAATTTCCCATGAGTGCACAAACCATGGAATAAAGCTAGGCTGGGGCCTAACAAAATCAAACTCTTGAATAGAGTTGGCCTGAGGGGCCAGTTCAAAATTCTGGCAAAGGCATGGCCCATTACCAGACTTACTGTGGTGATAGATTTTGAATTGAATAGAACAAAAAGCTATTAGTTTGACTGTAATGGAAAAGGAAACTATCCAACACAATCCGTATACACCAGACCGGATGATGTCCTTTGCTTAGAGGATCACCTATTGATCATGATGGAATAGTGATTTGGGAAGGATAAATCGACCCACCATGATCTATGATCATGACAGATAATGCTCAGGCATTGAGAAATTACTTAGAAATTGCATACATGACATACAAATATGTCAAATAAACTTTCCAAATCATGGCTAAAAGACTTAGCAACTTGATTTGACTTACCCAGCCCAGAGTCGAGTCATAACTTGCTCAAGTCAGCGGTGACTTAGAGTATGAAACTAGATCAGGTCCAACTGAGTCCAAGTCAACTCAGACAAGTCACATTAATCTCGTTTTGAGTCTTAAAACCATGGTCCAAATTATGATTCTAAATTTAGTTAAATGGTGAGAAAAAGTTACTGCTCATTTGATTATCTGACTATCTGATTGGTGGACATTTATTGGATAGTTAAGAATGAAAAATAAAAAATAAAATAAAAATCCGATAATCCTATTTCAACAAACAAGTATCCATGAATTAGAGGTTTGGGCTTTTAAACAATATGATTTTGGGACTGTGACTTGGCCCCTATGAGACAATTTAGATGGTTTTAACTTATGTACTTCACGGGTACAAGTTCTGAGTACTTATGTATCAAGAGTCATATGCTCTACCTGAGCATCAATATACCAAAAGCTTTTAAATAACACGTAGGATAGTCCATCATCTATCAGGACACTCCATTGATTTTCATATGACTAGCGGAAGGCCATGAAGCATGAACTAGGACCCCCACTTTCGTTCCTAAATGCTTATTTCTTGGCCACCAATCGAAAAGGTTATATTTCCCCGTGCGGGCAACCACCATTGTTGTATTATTAGTTGATGTACATACTAAAAATCCAAGCAAGGTGTACATGTTGATCAACGTGCTTAGTTCATGATTCCGTACATATGGGACCCACTTGTTTTTTATCCAAGAGGTTCATCTGATGGACCCACTGTGGATGTGAAATGCGTCTAAAATCTTCCAATTTGTCAAATCCTAACCCTTTAATTTTTAGTTTTTGTCCCTCATTTAAAGTAGATTGTTGTCTTCTTCTTCTTCTTCTTCTTGTTTTTTTCCTTTTTTAAAAGAAGTTTTGCTTTTAACTAATCAAAGGGTTGAGATCATCCAACTTTCCAATCTAAGAGATTACTGGAGTGCCCATCGTCCATGGTGAGGTCCATTGGGTGAACCTTTTAATCACCAGGCAATGGGCCTCAGATGTACAGAATCCCACGTGTAATCGAACTTTGCCTATGAGGATCCTTTAATTCCTCAATTGCATGATGCCTGTATTAGGAAAAGATAACTTTGCCTATGAGGATCCTTTAATCCCATCTATTGTGTGTATTGTAAACAGATTATCTGTCTTTCACAAAATAGACTCCTACGGTATATATTATAGTATATATAATATATTATAGATTTAGATATAATGTATATTTACAATACACACACACACACACACACACACACACACACACACACACACACATGCAAACACAAAAGAATAGTTGTTAGGAAAGATCAGACAAGAACCTATCACTCTAATCTAAGAGCACAGACAACTCTTTTCAGTGCTTCAGATGCCTTCAGCAGATCAAATTTTGAATGGGCAGCAGAAAAAACATGTGGATGCCTGCAAACCAACAACCATCAGCATGAGGATCACGCTGAAGTAATCTACCATTCTCCTTACTGTCAGTAATATCATTGAGCACCTTTAGATCATTCTTGAAGGAACTGGTCGATGACTAGCATAAAAGATAGCAAAGGAATGAACACTGGTAGAATGCAGTTCTTTCATGTGAGCCAGATGTAGTTCTTTCATTGTGAAGTGTCAGACCACCGGTAATCGGAACTCCACATTTCGGCTTCCCCTGCATTTTAAGTTGAAGGGGAAGTAAAAGGATGCAGGTGGAAGTAATTAGAAAGATCCACATACACAAATCTGAAAGGAAAGAAAAAAACTCATATTTGAAGCTTACCAAGTTCTAAATTCACTGCCGAGATGTCTTCTGGAGTGAGAGAGAAAAGGGGCGTGGGAGATCGAGAGAGAGAGAGAGAGAGAGAAGGGGCACGGAAGATTGAGAGAGATAGAGAAAAGGGAGGCATGAGATTGAGATTGAGAGAGATAGAGAAGAGGGGCATGGGAGAGAGAGAGAGAGAGAGAGAGAGAGAGAGAGAGAGAGAGAGAAGGGGCATGAGAGATTGAGAGAGATAGTGAAAAAGGAGGCGTGAGATTGAATTGAGAGAGATAGAGAAGAGGGGCATAGGAGATTGAGAGAGAGAGAGAGACAAGGGGCGCGAGAGATTGAGAGAGATAGAGAAAAGGGAGGCATGAGACTGAGATTGAGAGAGATAAAGAAAAGGGACGCGGGAGATTAAGAGAGAGAGAGAGAAAAGGGGCGCGAGAGGGACGGATGTGAGAGGGAATAGCGGTGAGTGAGTGGAGGGAAATGAATTTCGTGATAGGGGGAAAAGACAAAAGACAGTGCAGTTTTTCACATTTTTTACCTGCTACGGTAACTGTAGTTAAAAGATAAAATGACCGTAGCAATTGAACAATCCGTAACGGGCCCTTCACAGCTCATATTTGAAGGGATCTGGAAGGACGGCCTTGTCAAGGGCTTTGTGGGGTCCATATTGATGCAATCGATATATGCACTCTGTCCATTAATTTTGTAATATTTTTTTATAGGAAATAAACCCAACATCTAGGAAAATCGAAGGTCTAATTAAACCACACCATCGATCAATAGATTAATCTCCACTCTTTCCTACCGTGTGGTCTACTTGAGCTTTCGATCTACTTCATTTTTTGTGTTCATGCCTAAAATATTCTTAAAAAATGGATAGACATATTAGATGGAGCACACACATTTTAATGGGCCTCGTAGAGTCCCTTATGACATATCCAAGGTTGTACATACGTCTGGCGGAGTTATCTTTTCGCTACGGTTTGGACAGTTTTAGCTATGGTTTTAATTCGTAGCAAATGATCTACAGTTTATAGCCGTAGCCAAAAACCAAAATAGTCCGTAGCCTTTGGTCATTTTTTTGGTAGTGAAAGGAGGAAAAAGAAGGGAAGAAGCAGAAGAAGGGAGAAGGAGAATGGTGCGGTTGTTGCACCGCACCACCACGAACCTAGAACCGAGCCCAGTTCGGGTCCGAGATGGACCGAGTCTGTCGTGTTAGGCCACCCTTGTGATGGGTCCATCCACGTCTGGACTGTCTAGAAGCAAAAAAGAAAGAGAAAAGAGAAGCAGGAAGAGAGAAGAAAGAAGAAATCCGTCATTTTTTTTCCATTTTTCACGTAGTGTATCATGCTGCTATTCACCACATGCATAATAAGCCACACCATGAATAGCAATGGGCCACACCTAGCCTAATGCAGTGGGCCACACTAAGCAGTGCCATGCCCGACCCTTGTATCCATGCTGTTGAGCCAGGGGCAGCCCAGCCTATAAATGCTTCAAATGGATGTTGGGCCTAGAATGGTCAAACCAGGCCTAGTCTTGGACCATAGTTAGGCTGAGTTCAAGCCCAGTTCAGGCTACAAACGGGCAGCAAGGTGTTGGGCCAGACCTGGCCAAAGTCAGGCCCAGTTCAGGCCTTAGTGTTAGGAAGTTTCGAGCCCAATCTAGGCCACTTGTTGGGACAAAAATTGGGTGGGCCTGTTCACTCTAATACAGGCCCAAATAACCACATTCATGGGACCCTTCAAAACCTAACTTGTTGTCATGTCAACTAATGTAAGTCGACTTTCTCTCCCACAGTAAATCGTTAATTTATTACTAGAATTGGTGTTACTAAAGTTATTGCAATTATAAATTATGTTTGGCCATTAGCAGGGTATGTATGATAATATTAGTTATCATAAACAAATTACAACAAGTAGATATTAGATGTTAGTATTTATCTACCATCCCTAAATATTATCATTTGTAATAGACCACACTATCCAATACCATCATAACGAATGTTTTTACTACACTAGCTAATATGGATTATAACACCAGGGTAAGTAAATACTTCATAATTACTAAATTAACATCAATTGTACACTAACTAGGGTTCAAATCGAAAAACCTAACCTAGACCTAAACTCTAGGGTAAAATCCTAGGCCTAAGTAACCTGAACTCTAGGTCTATACTTTAAACATAAGTGATGAGACCATAGCACCTATTATCATTACTAGATTCATTATTATGACTACATTATCCTTTTTCTCCTTATGGGATTAGTATAATACTTGTTTATATAATTATTAGTATTAATCCTTATTATATTATCGTCAGTAAATATTCTATTATTATTACTTGAATTATTTAAGGGATTATCAGTAATTATAAAAATATTAAATGATGTCAGTATGTTTAAATATGAACTTATGGATCATCATTATTAATATGGATGGATTAATACTCTTATTATGAATATTATTTGGCCCATTGTACAATAATAATAATATTATTATTAATATTAATAATAATAATCTAGGATTCAAATCCTAGAATCCAAACATTTAACTAAACCCTAGGATGAAACCTTAAAACCTAGGAAATCCAAACCCTAGGTTAAAACCCTAACCCTAAATGGTGAGTAAACTTGGATCTAATTGTATAAATTCCTAATTTATGGTAGGATTTGATTTTAAAGGAACGCGCATTCCCTCGCGATGCTAGTAGGCAATGCGAACTATGAGGTGATGATTTCTTCCCCTTGAGCTTTTCATTTCCCATTAACATAAGTGATAGTTTTATTTTAACTTTGAATTGTTAATTGATATCTTGCCTTGTGAGTACCTGTGCTAATTGTTGAATTTGATATGCTAGATAACATGCTTAATAATTATCATGCATATTTTCTCATACTTATGGTTTTCTTATGGAACTTAAACTGGTACATCAGCGGAAAACCCTTACTTATAAATGTATACCCATACTTGGGATGTAACCTGATTGGTCGTGATTATAATGGGCCTTCGACTTATGGTTATTAAATGACGGTTTAAATTGGATATTGATGTGGGCCTACCATCCATGAGTTGTTGTGTTAAGTGGTTTTCAAGAATGGTCTTTATCGCATGGTTTTAATAATTGCCCTATGTGGCTTAGTTTCAAAATTCACCCTATGTGGCTTAGTTTTGACATTTGCCTTGTGTGGCCCAGTTTTGAAATTTGCCCTATGTGGCTCGATTTTGGTATTTTCCCTATGTGGCTTATGTACCATTTCTATACAACCATGCGATGGTAAGCCCCATATACTAGAGTATGATGACCACTAGTCGACAGGTTTCCATTAAACATCCGAAGATGATATTCTCATGAGCCGGGAATGGTGGTATGAGACTTATGCCCGAGCTGTCGGCCTACGCTGGTGACAAGCCCCCATAGTGACCTTTGAGCTTATTTAAATTGACTGGTTGTAATTGGACAAATAACGAGTTGGCTAATCATGCATACATGGCACAGACCAGCGTCTATCGCTAACATACATGTACGATAGGCAGTCATTATGCCGCACATAGTATGCTTTCACTGACGACTAGCATCTGTCCGACTAGATATTTTTCTCAGGTCGATGATTGCATAGGTGACGAGCCCAACTTCTGCACGAATGTGCATCCCCGAGACAATGACTGCATTCACGCATCCATGCATCTAATAAGAATACATCATGTATTATTTTGTATGCTTTGTTTTATAACTATGCTTACCTAATGCGGTGCTATGTAATCTTGAGGGGAATTCACACTGAGTTAGCCACTCATCCATCAAATATATAACCGTACATGTAGCATAGGTGGCCCAGACGACATTCATGTTCATATTGATGAGGAGCAGGCTATGATTGATAAGGGTGCATAACTGTATTTGTTAAGGGTTGCTACAGGATTTCACAGCTCAAGATTGTTGTAAATTTACTTTGTTTCATGTGTAATATTATTTGATTTCATAACTGCAAGAATGAGGACATTGGTTTGTATAAATCATTATGGGCAATCTCTTGTAAATTCTAAATAAAATACAAATTTTTCTTTATGTTGATTTGTCCACTCTATGCTCATCTGCTTACTTTGAATAAATGAAAAAAAATGTATACTTGAATTTGATCATCCTTTAAGGTTAACACTTGGGTTTTTGAGAAACGGGTCATATATTAGGGTCCTAAAAATACGGGGCTTTATAATTGTAGTGCAGCCCCATCAGGAGGTGTCTTCTCTGGTGGTACACTGGAGGAAGCCTCCAATTAGGTGGGTGAAGCTTAATGTGGATGGGTCGTCTAGAGGAAACCGAGAGTGACTAAAGGAGGGGGTGTCTGCAGAGGTGATAATGAAGAACTCCATTTTGGTTTTTATGCAGGTTATGGCTTCGCTTCAAATACGAGGGCTAAGCTTCGTGCAGTCCATGATAGCCTTATTCATTGCCTCCAGCACGACCTAAAATATATCTTAGTTGAGTCTGAATCACTATTGGTGGTGCATTTCCTATCAGCATCTCTCTCCCAAGCTGGAAATGGAAGTATTGGGTTGACAGAATCTGGAATCATAGTAATACCTGCCATGTAAAGTTTGTATATATTTGTAGAGAAGGTAATGGGTCGACGGATGGGATGGCCAAACTGAGTAGTGAGAATCAAGGCTCGACCCTATATTCTACCTAAGCCAACCTCCCTTAGGAGGTGAGGGGCCTCCTTTTCCTTACAGAGTAGGGTTAGGAGCAGCCAGGAAGAGGTTCAAGAGGTAGTTTCTCCTAGTCTTGGTTTTGGGTCCAGATTTCGTGTTTTGTGTTTGGGTTTTCTTTTCATATGATAGGCTCCTCCTTCGCTTTTTCTAGGGGGGAGTCCGAGCTACAAAGTCTAGTTGGTAGATCTGTATATCCTGATTGATTTTTGGAATGAATGAATCAGAGTTTTTTTTTAAGAGGCATTTTAAAGATATTCCAAGGGTTTCTAAAATGGTTCTAGGGTTTGCAAAGGGTGTAGCAATGGTGAGATTTGAGGTTGTTCGAATCGAGTAAGTCCTTTCTCTTTATAATTTATGCTTTCATAGTGGATTTGTGTTGCTATGTGCTGTGGTTTTTTTTCGAAATGGTTTTTCACGTTAAATCTTTGTGTTCTCTTATGTTTGCTTGGTGCTCTTGGATTGCTATCCTAGATTCATCTCTGTGTGATTCCGCAGTACAATCCCCAACAATGATTAAGTACTTTTAAGTAAAAAAGTTACTTATAATTAATCATAAACCAAACTTAATTTACCTGAAATAAGTAACTATTGCTATCCCAAATCCATATCTGTGTGATTCCGCAGCTCAATCCCCAACAATAATGACCTTGCACCTTTTTAGGAAAAAAAGCCACTCATTGAGTGGGCCATACTGTAGAAAATAATTATTGCACCTGATAAATAACAAAAACAAGTGTGATGGGGCCTTGAATTTTGCACAAGGTGATCCTCAAGGTAGACTCAGCCTTTTGGACGAGGTGGAAGTCACATCCACTTGACATGTTGAAAATTATCCATGGGGCTTAACGACCCTCACTATCGGATGAGTCTGAAAGAGTGTGAGATAGATACTTCAAGGGTAGGTGGTAGAATTGATCCATAAGAGTCTTCTAAGAGAAATCATGAGCACGTGCATCCTGCCAGTTTTATTAACGTCGAAGAAAGATGGGAGTTGGCACATGTCGACAATCAGACAATTTACAAGATTACTATTAAATATCAGTTTTTGATATCGTAGTTGAACGATATGCCAGATATGCTAGAAGGTGACAATGCGTTCTCTAAACTAGATCTATAGAGAGGGTACAATCAAATTCGTATCTGGTCCTGTGATGAGTGGAAAATGGCATTCACCAAGGAAAGGTTATATAGGTGGTCATGCCCTTCGGTCTATTGAATGCACTAAGCATTTTTAAGCATCTGATGAATAATGTAAGGCCCGTATCCTAGTCCGTACCATTCCTTAGACTTCTGTGATCCTCCCCGTCGAATGCATGACCTTTATATAGCATTTGCACGCGACCCTAAGTCATATCCCGTAGATCTAAGTCGACTTAACCCGAGACATACACCATTGCGACCGCACTGTCACCGCAGTTCCAACGCCGTGACTTGCGCACTGATGCGATACCTAGGACAGGAGTTATGGGCCTGCATTTATTTCGAGGAAAACACCGCGCGTTGTGAATCCCAAGAGAATCTCTACCATCCATCACATCAATCAATCAAGTACTAGTTAAGTACACAACCCATCCCTCTCTTACACAAGCCTTCCTAAAGTTAACTCTCTCTCTCCACCCATCCCTTTCTCACGTCACCCATCCCTTTCTTACACCACACCATCTCTCTCTCTCTCTCATCCATCATTCCATCCCATCCCACTTCTCTACCCATTCCAAGCAATCCAAGGAGAGTAACTGTCCAAGCATTTCCAAGAGGAAAGCCCAGTGTGGCTCACTTCTTAGCCCCCTAAACTCTCATCTCCACTCTTCAATCTTCATCATCCTCCATCAAAATTGAAGCTAAGGAGCTTAGCATTCCAAGGAGCCTAGAAGAACTAGAATCGCTGGGTGATATTAGGATTTCCACTGTTGATTTCTATTTGAGGGTCCATTTGTGGTGGGACCCATTTTGATGTATGTGTTGTAAACCGAGAGGAGTATTCATGTATATCCACATCGTCCAGATCCTGGATGGTGGGGCCCCACATAATGTATATGTAGCATCCACGTTGTCTGTCTAACGGGCAGGCCCTGCTACCTGTCCGTTTGGACAGGCCTAGGCAAGGAAAGCACAAATCTTAGTTTGATCCAGCAGGTGGGCCACGCTGACGTGGACCCACCTTGATTTTATGCCATCCTCACCGTCCGTGGACAGTGGGACCCATATGAGGAATGTGTTGTATTTCACACCGTTCATCCAAACTGGATGAGGCAGATGCAAATCTCTATTGGAGCACACCACCATCCATCACGTGAGACGGTGGGGACCACCCATGGTGCATGTGTTTTATCTACATCGTCCATCTGTGGGACCTACCCACTGATGTATGTGTTGCTCCCACATCATCTAGCAAAGGACGATCTTGGGGCACCTTGATGTAAGTGTTTTATCAACGCCGTCTGTCCATGGGACCACCTTAATGATATGTATCTCACCCATACCGTCCATCCATGGGGGCCACCTTGATGACGTGTCTAATCCAGACTATCCAGATCTTATAGAGCCACCTTGATGTGTGTGTGGGGTCTACACCGTCCATGGGACCCACCTGTTGTATTTGTGTGACCCACGTGATGTATGTGTTGTAAATCCCCATCGTCTAGCCATAGACTGTGGGGCCTGCCATGATATATGTGATATCCACACCATCCATTTTCTGGATGGTGAAAACCACCATGATGTAAGTATTGTATTCACGTCATCCATCCACCTGCTGGGTATGTACAGGGCTCACCTGCTGTACGTATGGGACCCACTATGATGTATATGAGGCCCAGATGGTCAGGCCTAATGTGATGTAGTTGAGGCCTAGGTGGTCAGGCTCAATGCAATGTATATGAGGCCTATGAATAGGGCCCATTGTGATGTATTTGAAGCCCAAGTATGGGACCCATTGTGATGTATTTGAGGCCCAGGTATGGGGCCGATTGTGATGTATTTGTGGCCCAATTATGAGGCCCATTATGATGTATTTGAGGCCCAGGTATGAGGCCCATTGTGATGTATTTGAAGCCCATGGGATGTGGCCCATTGTGATGTATATGAGGCCCATGAGTGAGGCCCAGTGTGATGCATGTGAGGCTCTTGTATGAGGCCCAATGTGATGTATGTGAGGCCCTTATGTAAGGACCAAATATAGTAGGCCCATGTGTGAGGCCCATTATGTTGTATATGAGGTCCTTGTGTGAGGCCATGGGCCCCACTAGATGTTTGGCTCTATGTGGGCCACTCCTTGGGAACAATGTTGGTTAAATATTCACATTGATGGGTAATGATGGTTAAATGTCCACATTATGACCTTCCCTTAGGCCTTTGTTAGGCCCATTCTCATCATTCTCTAAGTGGGTTGATCCTAATCATTAGGCCCCGCATGATCCATCTATTCATATTAGGCTAACCCAAGTTGTTGGGCCCCCATTGGTTGCTAGTAGGATTGTTTTTAATCTTGGAGTCCATCTAGGACTTATTTAGGCCCCATAGGGTATCTAGCGGGCTATATGATAGTATGGTGAAGGAAGCCCGTTCCGGATCCTTAGGAATATAGGTAGGCCCAACCTTGATATGAGGAAAGCTCATCCTCATTGTAGATGGAGGGATCTGTCATATCAGATTTGGTATATCCATGGATCTGTTGTCCATCTATGGACCCCGCCTTATATATAGTCTGATGATTGATACCAATTACGAGCATGCTTAGTATAGCTTCATGATACATGCTCATGCGCATCATCTGTGTGCTTGTTATGAGATGTTGTTGACCATTGCATATGCCATTGGGCAGGTTGTTTGTGGGATTCCCTGATAGGCGAAGTTGTCCCACATGAGCGTACGATACGTGCAGGATTAATACATGACTGAATTATATGACTCATGCATCTTGCATTATGTGTTATGATTTCTGTATGCCCTGAAAACATCAGGGTTGTAGCCTCCGCAGGTATAACGCGGATGGTAGGATTGGATACCAAAAATACTTGTTAAAGCATGATGGCTCCATAGATGTCCCATGGTGAAAGTCTTCAAACCCTTATGGTACCATAAAGGATGCTCCAATGCCTAGACCGAGTGGATATATGAGCGCATGAGGGCCGAATACCAGGAGGTCACTTCTCCCACTATGTTGTGGTCGGTTGAAATGGGGTGCAACCTTACCCGCTTGGAGAGAAGGAGGTTGTTGCTAGGTTGAGTCTGAACAGGTCATAAATGGATCCACTATGGACATGCCGGATAGATATTGGCAGACTATTAGTCAGGAGGATAGTGAGGTCTCTTCCGCTTGCGTGGTTGCTTGTTCAGTGTGGGGCAGTAATTTGGTGTATAGTGTACTAGACCCTGGTGATTATCCAGAGAGAATTATATTAATATATGATGCTCTAGAAATGAGCTAGATTGATATGTTGATTGGTATGCTTGAGTCACATCTTGCATATGACATTGGCTATGTAGGCCTAACATTGCATCATATGGCCTTAGTATGGCTGATAGCATTCATGCCTTGCATCGCATAGCCTTGGTACGACAGATAGCATTCATGCACTTACATATTTTCGCATTATTCTTATCTTACATACTTGCATGGATACCTTACACACACACTTTCATCACCCTCTAAGCTTTCTATAAGCTTATGCATGATAGATGCGTGTAGGTGACGCCGGGGCGCAGTCGTAACTAAGCAGGAGGAGGAGCAGAAACTTGCACATGAGCTTTTGGTGCCTTGTTATTATCATTGTATTTATTTTATGCACATTATACTTTAGAGTTTTTGATCATAATGGATTTTGTGATGGCGTTCTTGTTATTGTTCATGGGTTATGCTTATTATGAAATGAACTTTATTGAAATCTTCCTTGTGGCATCCTAGGATTGAAACCTGGTATATGGGTACTAGGAGGCGAGAACGGGATACTACAGAGGCTGTCGGGACCAGATTTGGTGATCAAAAATTTGTTGAGTTCAGGGTGTGACAAAAGTTGGTATTAGAGCATAACTTGGGAATGACTTAGAACAACATCACATATCTACAACATGCTTAGGGCGATCAGGTCCCAAGTGCATATCTTTCTGATTTGGTTCCCTAACGTTTGAGCCTTCGAGGGTTCTCAAGGCTAATAGGCACCTTGTTCTTCTTTAGATCATGTCGCCTAGGTGAGGCAAGCGAGGCACGCGGGTCATGCACCCGAGGCGCCCGAACTGACCCGAGCGATCCCCACTCCACTGCCTGAGGATCCCATTCCACCGCTAGATGTTCTAATTCTACCTCCAGCAGTTCTTGTTCCCCCACTTGAGTCTCCTGTTACCGCGCTAGAGATTCTTGCAGATCCTGCGCCTCCGTCTGAGACCAGTGCAACCCTTACCATGCCAGTTGGTGTCGATCAGTTACGGAAGATTCTCCAGGCTATGATAGCCGTCCTCCAGGGGCAGGGCAGTTGCCCCACTGAGACCTTGGAGCAGGCTGAGTAGGAGTGCGCAAGCACCCTATTGCGAGACTTTCTTTGGCTCGATCCCCCGTGATTCCAGGGAGAGCTCGATCCGACTGCAGCCAAGAGGTGGCGCTCCCGAGTGGAGAATATGTTCGAGACTATGAGATGTACGACCCAACAGCGAGTCCCTAGTGTATTTACTCGAGGGTGAGGCCGAGCATTGGTGGATCTTCGTCGCTCGTGCTGTAGGAGCTGACTTTGTATGGACATGGAAGGATTTCATTGACCAGTTCGATCGACAGTATTTCCCCGACCACACTTAACAGCAGCGAGCATTGGAGTTTGAGGCCTTGGTGCAGGGGGATATGTCTATGGCGCAGTACGTAACTCATTTCATGGCGTTATCGTGGTTTGTGCCGTACTTAGTTGATAATGAGGGGCGGAAGGCCCGCCGTTTCAAGAATGGCTTGTGTTACAGTCTCTGAGGCTGTGTTGTTGGCCACGAGCTCCCAACTTTCAAGGAGGTAATACGGAGAGCCTAGATTTATGAGGTTGAATGGGCCAGCACGCAGAACAATCGAGATCAAAGGAGAGAGCGTAAGAGGTAAGCCCCCTCTAGTATCTCCCAACAATAGCAACGTCATCAGTAGTAGAGAAGCGCGACCCACCGAGCCCCAATGACACCTTCAGTACCACCCCAGCGGCCGTTTACGGGGACCTATTTTGGACGTGGTGGTACAGGGCACTGAAGGCATGAGTTCCCTCGCCCTCAATAGTAGCAGCTGAGATCGCCTCAGCAGCCTCCCCCACAGCATCATTAGCCCCTGAGACCACAACAACTAAGACAACAGTTCTAGCAGCAGCAGCAGAGACCTCATAGGGGACAAGCACCTCCCCAGCCGGCTCAAGCTAGGTTCTATGCAGCACAACAAGACCCGCAGTCCTCCGGAGTCGTTGTGGGTATACTTCTAATCTCTACATGCATTGCATGAGTCCTATTTTATTCTGGTGCTTTGCACTCATTCATGTCTGAGGATTTTTTCTGATCATCTGGATTGCTAATAGAGTCTGCCTGTATCGATGCCCTTGGGGAAGACTACAGTGCTAGGCTGATGTTTTTTGTCTTACCCCGTCTTGGTCGAGGAAACTTTCTTGCCTAACGATTTATTTGTGCTGCCAATGTCAGAGTTCGACATCATCCTAGGTATGAATTAGCTCGCCGAGTACCACGCCATTCTGAACTGTTCCGCGAGGATAGTCACATTCTGTATACCCAACTTACCGCAGTTCTAATTCGTTGTCGAGCCCAGATGAGAGCCATTGTCTTGTTTGATATCATGTGTCATTGAGGAGCCCATAGCAGTGAGCATCGATCAGTTGCTTGTGGTTTATGATCTTCCTGATGTATTTCAGAAGATTCTGGGATTGCCACTACACCGACATATTGAGCAGATTGATCTTATGCCTTGTGGGAGTTGCAACAGCAGTTGGACGAGTTGCGTGAGTTGGGTTTCATTCATCCGAGCAGTTCGCCGTGGGGAGCGCCGGTACTATTCATCCATAAGAAAGATGGCTCGTTGAGGCTCTGCATGGATTATCGTGAGCTCAACTAGGTCACGATCAAGAACAAGTATCTACTCCCGAGGATCAATGATTTATTTGATCAGCTGCAGGGTGTATAGTTCTTTTCGAAGATTGACCTACGGTCTAGTTATCATCAGATTCTGGTCCGAGAGGAGGATATCTCGAAGAGAGCTTTTAGGACGCGCTATGGTCACTTTAAGTTTCAAGTCATGTCCTTCAGACTGACCAATGCGCCCGTGGTCTACATGCAGTTGATGAACAAGGTTTTTCGGCCTTATCTCGATCAGTTTGTTGTGGTCTTCATCGACGACATTCTGATATATTTGAGGACCCGCGAGGACCATGAGCAGCATTTGGAGATTGCATTGCACACCCTCCGTGCCCACCAGCTGTATGCGAAGCTGGAGAAGTGTGAGTTTTGAAAGGAGGAGGTAAAGTTCCTCGGTCAAGTGGTGACGAGAGAGGGTGTCGTAGTGGACCCTTCAAAGATTGATACAGTGCGTCAGTAGAAGTCATCCCACGAATGCGTCTGAGATCCATAGTTTCCTTGGTTTGGTAGGATATTACCAACGATTTATCTAAGAATTCTCCTGTATTACAACACCGCTGACTAGGTTGACTCGGAAGGGCGTAGAGTTTGTGTGGAATGACGCCTGTGAGAGAGCATTTGTGGAGTTGAAGGACCGCCTCACGTCCGCTCCTATCCTCACTCTTCCCTCTGGGAGTGAAGGATTTGTTGTATTTACCGATGCTTCACATGTGGGTTTGGGTGTTGTCCTGATATAGTATGGAAAGTCAGTAGCTTATGCGTCTCGCCAGCTCAAGGTGCATGAGCTGAACTATCCCACGCATGATTTGGAGCTGGCAGCAGTTGTCTTCGCACTAAAAGTGTGGAGGCACTATTTCTATGGGGTTAAGTTCAAGCTCTTCTCTGGCCACAAGAGCTTGAAGTATCTCTTCTTACAGTCCGAGTTGAACATGAGGCAGAGACCTTGGATGGAGTTCCTGAAGGACTATGATTTTGATATCTAGTACCACCCAAGCAAGGCGAATGTAGTGGCGGTGCCCTTAGTCGTCAGCCACGAGGCCTAGTGGTGTACATGATGATTTAGGAGTGAAAGATACTTGAAGATGTGTCAGTGTTCAACTTCAAGATTGGCTTGCAGTCTTCTATTATACAGTTATCGAGCCTATCGATTCAACTCTCTCTTGTCGCAAAGGTGATTAAGGCTCACTAGGTAGATGAGTCGTTGCAGAGTTATCGGGCAAAGGCAACATCTGAGTGTCAGTCAGATATGCAGATTGATTCTGATGGTGGACTTCACTTCAGAGGCTGGTTATGTGTCCTGGATGTTTCAGAGTTACGCAGAAATCTTATGACCGAGGCACATAGATCGGGATTTTCTATCCACCCTAGCTCAACGAAGATGTATCGTGATATGAGGCATCAGTATTTTTGGGTAAGAATGAAGCTCCAGATAGCCAGTTTTGTAGTCGAATGTGACACATGCTAGTGTGTCAAAGCCGATCATCAGAGACCCCCAAGTCCATTGTAGCTGTTAAGCATCCCGATGTGGAAGTGGGAGCACGTATCCACCAATTTTATTATGGGATTGCCGAAGACTCAGTACTGTCATGACACCATCTGAGTTGTCGTAGATCGTCTGACGAAGTCGGCACATTTTCTTACGATTCGTGCGACTTGGCATTTGGACCGGCTTGCCAAATTATTTATTGATGAAATTATGAGACTGCATGGTGTTCCAATTTCAATCATTTTTTATTGAGACTCGAGGTTCACGTCTCAGTTTTGGATGAGCTTCTAGCAGGCTATGGGGTCTGCCTTGCAGTTCAGCACCGCGTGTCATTCGCAGACCGATGGGCAGACTAAAAGGGTCAACCAGTTTCTTGAGGATATGCTTAGAGCTTGCGTGATGGACTTCTCGGGTGTTGGGATGAGCATTTGCACTTGGCTGAGTTCATATCTAATAACAGCTATCAGGCGACTATTGGTATGGCTCCCTTTGAGGCCTTGTATGGCAGGCTATGTAAATCTCCTAGTTGTTGGGCCAAGGTTGGAGAGCAAAGTCTCCTAGGCCTCGAGCTTGTGCAGCGGACATTAGAGGTTATCGACATCATCAGGCAGAGGATGCGTATAACTCAGAGCCGACAGAAGAGTTTTACTGATTGTCAGCGTCGTCCCTTAGAGTTCACTGTTGGGGACCGAGTGTATCTCAAGGTCTCGCCCATGAAGGGCATGGTTTGATTTGGAGAGAAGGGCAAGCTCGCCCCGAGATTTATTGGACCTTTCGGATCATTGGGCGCATTGGCGCCATGGCCTATAGGCTTGCCTTACCTTACCTTCTCAGTTATCTGGCATCCACAATATTTTTCATATTTTGATGTTGTGGAAGTGTAGGTTAGACACCGTTCCCGTGATAGATTGGTAGCCACTTGAGGTCCGTGAGGATGCTTCCTACATTGAGCCAGTTCGCACCCTTGATCGGAAGGAGCAGATCCTTCGGACCAAGGTCAATCCATCAATAAAGGTTCAGTGGGGTCATCATTTTGTTGAGGAGGTATCTTGGGAGCGTCAGGGTGAGATTAGTGGTGCTATGCCTATTTGTTTGTAGATTAATTATGCTTGTATTATGCTTTATATTGCATTGATGTTATGTATATATGTGCACGTGATGATGCTTTCTCTTCTTCCCTTGCTTTGTCTTGCATGATAGTAAATTTTGAGGGAGAAATTTTTATTAGAAGGAGAGAGCTATAAGGCCTGTATCCTAGTCAATACTATTCCTTAGACTTTCGCGATCCTCCCAGTCAAATTCCGACAACCCACGACCTGTAAACAACGTTTGCACGTGACCCTAAGTTACATCCCATAGATCTGAGTCAACTTAATCCGAAACTTGCACCATTGCGACCGCGTCATCGCCGGGGTTTCAACGCCATGACTTGCACACTGATGCGATACCTAGGCCAGGAGTTATGAGCCTATGTTTATTTTGAGAAAAATGCCGCGTGTTGTGAATCCCAAAAGAATCTCTACCACCCATCACATCAATCAATCAGGTACTAATCAAGTACACAACCCATTCCTCTCTTTCACAAGCCTTCCAAAAGTCAACTCTCTCTCTCTCTCTCTCTCTCTCTCTCTCTCTCTCTCTCTCTCTCTCTCTCTCCACCCATCCCTTTCTTACACCACACCATCCCTCTCTCCCATCCATCATTCCATCCCATCCCACTTCTCTAACCATTCCAAGCAATCTAAGGAAAGCAACCGTCTAAGCATTTCCAAGAGGAGAGCCCAATGTGGCCCACTTTATACCCTCCTAAACTCTCATCTCCACCCTTCAATCTTCATCATCCTCCATTAAAGTTGAAGCCAATGAGCTTAACATTCTAAGGAGCCTAGAAGAAGTGGAATCGGTGGGTGATATTAGGATTTCCACACTTGATTTCTATTTAAGGGCCCACTTGTGGTGGGACCCATTTTGATTTATGTGTTGTAAACCGAGAGGAGCTCATGGTGACGGAGCTCCTCCCTCACACACACGTCTCTCTCTCTCTCTCTCTCTCTCTCTCTCTCTCTCTTGTGATGGTGTGTGGCCCACCTGATCCACACCATCCACGTGTTGGGCCCCACCTTGCTGCCTGTCCATTGGGATAGGCCTGGATGAAGGAAAATACAAATATCAGCTTCTCCAAGACCTTGGTGGGCCACCACTTGGACCCACCTTGATGTATTCATGTATATCCACACTGTCCAGATCCTAGAGGGTGAGGCCCCACGTAATGTATATGTAGCATCCACGATGTCTGTCCAGCGGGCAGGCCCTGCTACCTGTCCGTTTGGACAGGCCTGGGCAGGGAAAACACAAATCTCCATTTGGACAGCCAATTACATGGTTGCACGTCCAGTGTGGGGCGACAATCTAGTGTATAGTGTATTAATTAGACCCCAGTGATCATCCAAAGAGAACTGTACTGATATATAATGCTCTAGAGATAAGATGGATTGACATGTGGATTGGTATACTTGAGCCGCATCTTGCATATGACATTGGCTATGTAGGCCTTACATCGCATCGTATGGCCTTGGTATGGCTAATAGCATTTATGCCTTGCATCGCATAGCCTTGGTATGGCAAATAGCATTCATGGACTTACTTGAATGTTTTCGTATTACTCTGATATTGTATACTTGCATGGATACCTTGCGCACACACTTTCACCACCCTCTAAGCTTTCTATAAGCTTATGCACGATAGATGCGTGCAGGTGACGTTAGGGCGCAGTCGTAGCTGAGCAGGAGGAGTGTGCAGCTGAGCTTTCGTAACCCCGATATTATCATTGTATTTCCTTTATGCGTATTGTACTTTAACGTTTTTTATCATAGTGGATTTTGTGATAGCGTTATTGTTATTATTCGTGGGTTATGCTTTTGGTTATGCTTATTGTGAAATGAACTTATATTGAAATCTTTCTTATGGCATTCCAGGATCGGAACCTGGTATATGGGTACCAGGAGTCGAGAACAAGGTACTACGGAGGCTGTCGGCATCGGATTCGACAATCGGGAATTCTGTGAGCCCAGTTTCCAAGTTTGGGCCTTGACAAATAAAATGTTGAAGCTGTTCATCGGCTAGTTTGTGGTACTATATAATGACATCCTAATGTATAGCCAAGGTGAGACGGAGTACATGGAACATCTCAGGTAGGTGATATAGGTCCTGACAGTTAATAGGTTGTACATCAACTTGAAGAAGTGTAAATTTTTAACGGACAACTAGTTGTTCTTAGGATTTGTTGTGATATCCAAGGTAATCCGTTTGAATGATGAAATGGTGCAAGTCATTAGGGAATGGGTGGTTCCGACGAAAATTCATGAAGTAAGGAGTTTCCACGAATTGACAACATTCAATCGTCGACTCGTGGGAATTTTAGCACTATAGCAGCACTCATTATCAATTGTATGAAAAAATGGTCTTCTTAGTGGACCGAAGAGGCTGACAAGAGCTTTACCAAAATCAAGCATCGATTGTCCATACAACAATCTTGGTTCTTCCAAGTTTCAACAAACTGTTTGAATTTAAGTGTGACACGTTGTATGTTAGAATTGGAGGATTCTTATCACAAGAAGGCAGACTGGTACTCTTCTATAGCGAGAAGCTCAGCGAAGCCTAAAAGAAAGGGTCAATATATGAGCTTGAGCTGTACGCAGTGGTTCAAATATTGCGACATTGGCAGCATTATCTTATTCAAAGAGAGTTTGTTCTCTACACTAACCATCAATACCTAAAGTTGATTAATAGTTAGGCTAACTAGAGGTGTAGACTAGTCGATCCGAGTCGAGCTTGGCACAATTCAACTCGGCTTGACCACTTGCTGACCTCAGCTCAGACTTGGTCCTCGAGCCTGACTGGCCAGCTCAGCTCGGTTCGGTCAGCAGCACGGGCCAGATCGAGCCGAGTTCGCCTATGCGGCATTTTCACAAACGCATGAAATGCACATTCAAAATCTTATTGTATGTAAAACAATAGTAATGGATTTATAGGTATTTCATCAAACATCTTGTAAACAATATAAAAATAAAGAAAAAAAAGGGTATTTTTTCATATACGTACCTTCCTTGCCACCAACCACACTTAATTGAGTCATTTAATCAAACACTTGGCAAGCAACAACAATATCAAAGTAACCGAGTCACCGAACTGAATCTATCCGACTTGGGTTCGATTTGAGTCAAGTCAAGCTTGGGCAACCTCGAACTCTGTTTGAAATTTTTTTCAAGATAAAAAAATTAGCTCGACTCGGCTCGAACTTAGTTTCGAACCGAGTCGAATCGAGCTTTTTCGAGTCGAGTCAAGTGAGTTACCGAGTTAACTCTACTCGTGTACCCCCTTAAGGCTAATGTGAACCGTGTGTATGCTAGATGGGTCACAGTTTTGTAGAAATTCAAGTTCATTTTGAAGCACAATTTAAGAAAGCAGAACAAAGTGACTAATGCACTTAGCTAATATGCATCACTACTCATTACGATGAGCAATGAAGTGGTCGGCTTCGACTGTCTTAAGGAGTTGTATGATGAGGATGAGGACTTCAAGGATGTATGGATGAGGTGCCAAGAGGGTCATCATAGTGACCTACATATGTAAAACAGATTCCTCTTCAAAGAGAGTCAATTGTGCATCCCTTAAAGTTATTTGAGGGAGCATATTATCCAAGAGCTACATGGAGGTGGCCTTGGTGGACACCTTGGGAAAGACAAGATGCATGCATGCACTTGTAGATGAACAGTATTACTAGCCGTAATTGGTATGTGACGTGGGTAAAGCAGTGTAATACTGTCATGTTTATCAGACTTTCAAGGGACAATCTCAGAATATTGACCTCTACACCCCATTACTTATACTTAATGGCCCTTAAGAGGACTTATATTTAGACTTTGTGCTTGGTCTCCCACGAACAAAGCACGACATGGATTCAATGTTCGTAGTAGTAGATCATTTCTCAAAAATGACACACTTTATCCAATGTAAAAAGACCATCGATGCAACACACATGACGAATATATTATTTAACAAGTCATGTGGCTATACGGGGTTCTTGAGACCATTACTTTTGGCCGTGACATGAAGTTCATTAACCACTTATTGCAGACTTCTTGGAATCAGTTCGGTACACAACTTTAGCTCAATAGTGCCTACCCCCCGCAGACCAATGGACAGACTGAAGTTGTGAATCACACGTTTGGAAACATCCTTAGGTGTATTTCTGGTTCTAAGCTGAAGCAGTGGAATTTGGCATTATCTCAAGCAGAGTTTTCATTCAACAATATGGTGAACCGCTTGATAAGGAAGTCCCCTTTCTAGATTGTTTATGGTTGAGTGCCCCACCACACACTTAACTTGGTTCCTCTGCCCATGCTCCCATGTTTGAGCATTAAAACAGAATATATGATAAACCGAATCGCGGGCATTCATGTAGACATGCAAGCCAAGTTGTATACTTCAAATGATAAGTACAAGGAGAAAGCCAACAAGCATTGATGACAAAAGGTATTCAAGGTGGGAAACAATATTGTTATGGTTCATCTATGCAAGGGGATATTTTCCACCGAGACTTACAATAGGTTAAAGAACAAAAACATTAGACCGGTACTGATCCTCCGAAAGATCAATGACACCACTTACGTTGTTGATCTTTCGGATGACATGGAAATCTCACGTACTTTCAACGTTGCAGACTTGAATGAATATCATGAACCAAAGTTGGATGAGAACTCAAGGTTTATTTCTTTTAAAGTGGAGGGGACTAATGTAGAGCGGGTCACAGAAAATTTCATGGAAAAGATGGACCAGAGAAGGCCTAATCGGAGGTGGAAATAAATCTTACCGTCATAACCTTAAATCGGTCATATCTTATAAACTAGCATGAGTTTTTCGACGTATAATATAAGATTTTGTATAACGTCTCGAAATTTTCACGGCCAGAGTTTATACTCGTGCCTGAGAAAATTGGGTGTTAATAATTGAATGAATTAAATGCTTTAAAAATAACACCATTTTGTTTCATTTAGATCACATCAGTTACATTCATAATGGTAACCATTTATGAAGGTAACCATTTGAAAATTGGGTGTTAATAATTAAATGAATTAAATGCTTTAAAAATAGCACCATTTTGTTTCATTTAGATCACATCAGTTACATTCATAAAGGTAACCATTCACGAGAATAAAATCGACTATATTTATTATTTTATTTGAGTAAACGAATTTAATATATTATCAAATGTCCTCTCAATGAGAGTTTGTTACATTATCAAGTTTGTAGTCGAAATATAAAACTAAATCATGAAGTTATCTTCTTATTCATTGCTACGAGGGGTATCAACATGCGCAAATAACATACATGAGATAGCATGCCTAGCAATGTGTGTGTGGCTTATCATACATAGTGATCATCACAATGTGGAATATAATTTATAGGAAACTCGGCTAGCGCCGCATTCTCACACTACGAAGTTCGCCAGCATGTCTGACGTTACTATGGATTTACATGAATACCTCGAGGCGGCACAACACATGAGTCAGATGAATTGCGTGACATGATTTGTTCATAAAGCGACTATTTGTGACATCCAATCCTGGAAGTGATGTAACACGCATTGCGAATTATTTACATCTATTTGTACACCACTACCCAAACTCATGGAATTACACATCGACCGAGAGGGTCTCTACCTAGAGCGTATTACGTTCATGATAAAATATTTGAATCACTAGTTGTGATACCTTTAACACATCACTTGCATTAAAGAGAATGTAAACTTAATCATAAGAGTTTTGTAATTTCAAGACACATGCCCAAGCTATAAAGGTAGATAATGCAAGGCTAACAAATTAGTAGGAGAGTAGCAATGACTAACTCAAGAAAGAGGAGAGCAGCAATAGCTAACTCAACAAAGAAGAGAGTAGCAATGGTTAACTCAATAAAGAGGAAAGTAACAAGGGCTAACTCAATAAAGAGGAGAGTAGTAAGGGTTAACTCAACAATATTGGTAAAAGGCAAGGTCAAGACTAATATCCATCGCCCCACATAAATTAATAATAATCATGCATTATTAAAATTCATGCCTAAACATAATTTTCAAAGTATAAATAATTGTTGATGGTAAATTAAACAATTGTAGAGAGAAAATCATAGTAACATAAAAGTGTAGCATGTAAAAGGCAAGACAAGGCATATCAACTTAAATTACTATAAGCTTAAAGGAATCCCTTACCTCTTAAGTTGAAGCGCCCTCTCATGTTGTTAGAACTTGGCGCATGCACTTTAAATTCAACTTCAACTATAAATTTATGCAAATTATATGGTTAGGGTTTAATCTATGTGTAAGTTAAACTAATTATTAAAACTTAATATAATTCATCATGTAAATGGCTGACTTACCTTGATTAACACCTAAACCTTGACCATAAAATGAGTTCAACATTACTCTTTTACTGAGTTGACTCAGTCGTAGTCTACCCATTTTTTGGAACTTCAAGTTTGATTGAAGGTTTGGATAATAATTTAGATTGATGTTTATCTCCTACAAAAGATCACAAGAGGTATTAAATAGACCAACTGACCTCAGAGGTTCGAAGGGCTAAACTCAGAGCTGGACTCCCCCTAGTGACTCAGCGAGTCACCATATGATGTACGGCGTGTGCACTATCTCTTTCTTTTGATTTTTCCTCTCTCTCTCTCTCTCTCTCTCTCTCTCTCTCTCCTGGTGCGTTGAATGGTGCCTTCCTTCCTTCGCACACCAGGCTTTAATAAGCCTTCAGCTCAGCGGAGCAGAGGGTTCCGGTTGAAAACAGATACGTCTTCCGCACCTTGTTTCCACACGAAATCCAATTGCTGGCCTACGTGGGTTTTTGATCTGCGATGCCGTCTAGAATCTGGATTCATTTAAAGGGTCGGGAGAGGTTTCTTATTCGATGGTCCATTGGATGGACGACTATGATCGTCCTCTATTTTCGTGAGGTCGCAGTTTCTGCGTTTGTGCGGTACCTCCCCGTGGAAAATGGCGGACGTCAATCTCTTCTTTTCTTTCCTTCCTCCCCAACCGACATGGGAGTGGTCGGAACTTTCATCTTTGTGGAGTGGACGGTTCGGATTCGGTCTGTAATCCACGGTTTGGTCGTCATCTGTGTGGAAAGTTGGGGCGCGTCCGGGTTTTTCGCTAGTTGCGGTTGCTGCGAAAGGGGAATCGGTTTTCGTTTCTTGCTTGGATTTGGTGTGGAAAGAGTTAGGGTTTGGTCGATTTTGTCCTACGGACACTATGGACGTTCCAGATCACCGATATGGTCATGATAGTGGGTCACAACAACTCCCCAAACGGACTCCGTCCGTTCAAGCTGCGAGCGGTGGGAAAGCAGGAGGAGCTCTCTGATAGCTGTGAAGCCCTAAAACTGAGGTGGAACGGAGGGCTAGGATCTTCTCAGTGGAGGTCTGGGATTACAACAACAATAGCAAGCAGATTGCCAGCCTGGAAGCAGGGAAATGGAACTTCCATTTTTGGGAAAACTCCATCGCATGCAGCCAGTTGCACCCTTGATTGTGTGCACATACGGGATCTGAAACCTGAGATTTTTTTAGGTTTTGGTTGAATTAAACGTGACTATATGATGGACAGTTTGGATTGATCGAACCGATCATGGAGCTGGCCATAGATCAACGCCAATAAGAGGCTGCTTGTTCGAACACCCTGCAGGCGGGAGCGTGAAAGAAGAAAGGACTCTTTCTTCTTTTATCGAGTCAAAGCGGCTTTGACTGGGCTTGCTGCTTGGTGCAACACCGGTGCACTCCTTTTGGTGCACTCGTGTGACTAAAATGGGCCCCACAGTGATGCTGGTGGGAAATCCACTCCGGCCATCTGGTTTTAATGGCCCAATTAGGTCCATCTGACCTTAGATGAGGCGGATCGAAAGCTTTGGGGGGCCATACAACTTGATTGGAGAGTCTAGTTATGGATATCCACCGATCTGATGATCAGATCATTCTAAATTTGAATGTTAATGGTTAAAAGGGTCCTAAGGGGTGTTCAGGTGTAATATGGGGGTTGATCCAAAACTCAGGTGAATGGTCAGATATCTTTACCTATCAGTGGATAGTTGGCTGAATGGTTGGTTATGATGGACAAGTGTGAGTACTTGGACATATGATGATCTTGTTTTTAGATTAACGGTCATATGACTTGATCTATGGATGATGATCATTCTCAGTGGTCAGATTCATGTTGGAGAATAGGTGTAAGGTTAGAATTTCTTGATTGGTATCGTACACATGTACATAATGAGTTAAATTTCATGGTAACACTCAAGAACTTTCAATACTCGGGCATTGAAATGTTTGGGGTATTTCATTTTGGAATAGGAGAAGAGAACCTACTGAAGTCAACCAACCTTGCTATGTTTGGTTGCGCATGCCGGATTTGCCATATTCCATATGATCAACGGTAAAAAGTCACATTTAATTACATTTTTAATATAAATAGTAAGTTTAAGTTCAAGTATGATTTTTGATCCTTTGAGTTATAGAAGTCGTGCCCAACATGAAAAGGACTTAGAAAAGTTTGGAGAATAACATGATTAGGCTATTTTGGACATTTACTATTTTTGGCCAAAAACAACAAAGTCTAGTAAGAATAGATGCCTTCTATAAATAATAAGTTTACTATTTATAGTAAGTCACATTTTTAGGGTGTTAGAGTTGGAGTCTAAGTATAAAACTTGGTCTTAAGTCTGAGTTCATTATTTAAAGAATTGTAATTTCTTTTTCTTTTTAATCGACCAAATTATTTTGAATTTATTAAGAACTATTTTTATTCTTAATTCTAGTAGTAGATTTGACGAAGCTCTGTGAAGAGTCCTGAAGGCTCCATGAATTCAGAATAACTGACACTTGAGGTGTGTACTAACAAGCTAGTGGGGGTGGCTTACAGGGAGTGTGTGTACTGGCATGAGTGTGTACTAACAAGCTAACATTTAAAAAATAATAATAAAAATAAATAAATAAAAAAGAATAATCGACCTTATGACGTCCATCCTTATGCCATCATGGCATCTACTCTGAACTGATTGTAATTGAAACGGTGATACATGGGATAAGTGGTTACAGAATGTAGTGGTCCTAATTCAATTAACAAATCTTCGTTGATCCCATTCTCCAATCAATTAGATTTTAGGGATGCGCACAATAAGCCATGCCTAGCATGAAGCGTTCTCTGTCCTGGGGCCTTTGGGGTATTAGTTAGGTTCTTAGTTAGGTTCTTAACAGCAGGTACAGAAGTCAATGCCACTATCTAATGGAGTGGGCCACTGTAGATATCATCTGTAAGGCGCATTAAAATGGAAGCGGATTGGCCGGTGTACCTCAGACCAGCTATATAGCTGCTGTATTGACGTCAGCAAGTTACGTGGGCCTGATTAAGTGGTATATGTTATATCCAAACCGTCAATCCATTTAGCGAGCTTCTCTTAAGGCTTGAGAAGAAAAATAAGCGGACCTAAATAAAAAGGAGACCACGATGCAAAAGCAGTGGGGGAGTGAACGTCTACCATTGAAACCATTTTTATAGTCACGAAGTTTTGGATCAATACAAAATTTGTTTTTACTCTTCATTACAGTATTTATGACCTTATGAACAGATTGGATGAAAATAACGTTAAGGTTGACCCTAAAAAAAATTTTAACAGTGAAAATCATTGTCTCCGCTTCTATTTATTGTGTGGTCCAGATGATATTTGGATATGATTCCTTTTTAGATAATGCTCTAAAATGATATCTAAGAATAGATGAACGGTGTAGATATAATAAATACATCACTCTGGTGCCATGAAACTTTGATCTCCTTTGAACCGTCCGTACAACTCGGAGCTGGAGTAGCGTCTGGTGAGAGATACACCAGCCTCCTGCAAAAGACTTTCGCAGGAAGTTCCTGCACTGGAACCCAGGTGGGGCTCACTGTGATGTTTGTGAGAAATTCTACCCGTCCATCTGTTTCTTGAGTTCAATTCAGGACATGAAGCAAAAAATGAACTGTTTCTAGAGCTCAAGTGGGCCGAAAACATGATAATTGAATGTCCACAGTTGAAATATTCATGGGCCACGAAAGTTTTGAATCTTGCTAATATTTGTGATTTCAGTTCATCCCAGTAAGAATGAAGTTATTAACGGTATGGATGGCTTGTAAACATCGCTGTCGAACCCAGGTAGATTTTAATGGTAGGAATTTCTCTAACTACATTTTTCTTTAGTACGGCCTACTTAAGCTCTGGAAACGGTTTACTTTTGGCATCATGTCCTGAAATGAACTCAAAAAACGGATGGAAGGGGAGGATTTCTCACAAACATCACAGTGGGCCTCACCTGGTTTCCCAACGCAGAAACATCTTGCGAAAGCCTTTTCGCAGGAACTCCGCGTCCGGTTTTGAGAGCCTCCGTTCATCTATTGTATCAGTTCAGGGGCTTTTGAAATATTGGTTGGACGCGGATTAGCTGCAGACAGGTTGAGTCGCGTGACTGAGGTGACGTCACCAATTTATGTGGGCTCACCCTGATGTATTTTTTGTATTCACACCGTATATACATTTTGAGAGATCATTTTAGGGCATGATACAAAGAATGAGGCAGATCCAAGGCTGGAGTGGACCCCACCACAAAAAACAGTGGAGAGAGTGATGCCCACCGTTGAAACCTTCCGAAGGTCCACCATGATGTTTGTTTGAGATCCACCCTGTTCATGTGTTAAAGTAGACGTGAAAGAAGGGAAAACACAAATATCAACTTGATCGAAAACTTTTGTAGCCCTTCTAACTTTTTAATAGTGGGTGTCACTCTCTCCATTGCTTTCTATGGCAAGGTCTACTCGAGCTTTGGATCTTACTCATTCTTTGTATTATGCCTTAATATGATTTCTCCAAATGGATGTATGGTGCGGATACAAAACATACATCAGGGTAGGGCTCACAGAAGTTGGTGACATCACTTCTGTAGCGGTCTCGTCTCGCTGCTCGACCTAGCAAGAGGGTTATGATTCGAACTTTAGGGTTATAGTCTTTATCCCAGAGATGAACACACGGTCGAGGACTACCTGAAATTGAGATCATGGCCACCACCTTACATGGGCCCACCTACGTTGATATAACCATCGATCCATCAAACCATTGCGTAGAATCCTCACGTTAGAACCTGTAGGGCCCCCAGAAAATTCATTCTCACCATCTTACATTTTACACCCACCTTGATCTCAACCGTTCATCCAGTTGAAGCCTTCCGAAGGTCCACCATGATGTTTATTTGAGATCCACCTTGATCACGTGTTAAAGCAGACATGAATGAAGGGAAAAGACAAATATCAGCTTCAATCAAAACTTTTGTAGCCCTTATAACTTTTTAAAAGCGGGCGTCACTCTCCCCACTGTTTTCTGTGGTGGGGTCCACTCGAGCTTTGGATCTGGCTCATTCTTTGTATTATGCCCTGATAAACCTGTAAGCATCTAATCCGCGTCTACATTGGTTAGGCTTTCGACAATATGCATGTTGGGTCAGCCTTGAACACGTTCCAAACCAAAATCAAACCAGTCCATTATTAGGGATTGCATGTCTCCCTTGCATGTTGCAAGGTTGGTTATCTACGGTAAACATTTTTAATAATCGTGTGGGCCAATTCATGATTACATCATCCTGTTTCTTGTGCCAAGCATCTTCTCAGTGGGCCCCAACTGATGGATAGCGTGAATCTCACTCTCATCATGAATTGCCACATAAAGCTCTGCTCCAGCGAATCTTTATCAGCCTTTAAATGTACATATTCCTTAATTTTATTTTATTTTTTGTTTTTTGAAACAAAGAAACCAAAAGTGCTCAGACATCCTTGCTTGGCACGATATTGGAATAGAAACAGGTCACTAGCTCGAGTCAAGAGACTCTCAAGTAAGAAGAAAGTGAAAGTGGCACAATCCGGACCCATGAACTCAACCAAGCTAACAAACTGCACCATCCGGCTGATCACACTATTTCGTGTTTAAACTGAATAATTTTATATTTATGCATTTTAACTGACTATAATTAGTGGAATTAACTTTCTAATATAGTTACTATAATTAGTGTAATTAACTTTGTAATATAGTTGTTAAATACCAAGTCAATACCCGGCCTGGCTGGATATTGAGCCGAGTCAAAATTTCTACCTTTGTTATGCTTTGTATATAGTCACTGTATCGCTGCCTATCTTTCTTGTCTGTGTGCGCGCTAGCGACTGCGCCTCTGTGGTCCATTTGAGGAGGGGACATACCTGAATTTTGGGCACTGAGACGTTCACTGGGAGCCCCCTTGATGAAAATGGTGCGGACCACATACACATGGTGTACATTACTCCGGTATTTCCCCGTGGAAGGGAGAGCGGATTGGCTAGTGACCCTGCCACTAGCCAATGGCTATTAGTCGGTGTTCCGTGGGCCCCATCATGATGTATGTGTTTCATCCATGCCATCCATTAGATCATTTTACGGTATGAGCCCAAAAAAATAAGGTATATATATACCAATCTCAAGTGGACCACATTAAATGAAACAGTGTTAATTAAACATCCACCATTAAAAACTTCTTAGGGGCCATAAATTTTTGGATCAAGCTGATCTTTGTTTTCTTCCCTTCATCTGGGTCTGTATGACTTAATCAATGGATTCGATGTCAAATAAACAGTACAGTGGGCCTTAGGAGGATTTTAATGGTGGGCATCCAATCACTACCGTTTTCTTCCTGTTGTATGGTCCACCTGAGGTTTATTTCCCTCTCAATTTTGGGATCAAGTCCAAAAATGATCTGTAAAAATGGATGGACAGCATGGATAAAACACATACTTCTTAGTGGGGCCCACAGAGCACCCACTACTGACCACGGGGCTAGTGGCAGCGACACCAGCCAAACCACCTCCCGTGGAAGGCACCTTTAGCATTTATTCCAGATCAATGTATTTGATCACAGGATATTTCTTTTCAGCTCTTTTTTTTTTTTTTTCCCCTCTTTATCTTTCTCTTTATCCTTTTCTTTACAGTTCATGATTTGCTTCAAGTTAACGTAAGCAAATAAGTACTTAGCAATGAAAAGTGCTCTAACGTTCAGAGCACTATAAGTTACAGTACTCCTAGTTGCGTTGGGACACTTATAGGGCGTGTTTGGGCGGTGGGATTAGAAGGAATTAGGTGGGATGGGATTCATCCGGTCTTGTGCCTATTACACTTCATGTTTGGGTAGAATGAAAATGCTTGGAATTAGATTAGATGGAATTGCATTGTGTCCCGTGCCAATTTCACTCAATGTTAGCAAGTTGTGTAGGTCCCACCATGATGTGTGACCTATATCCACACCGTCCACCCATTTTTCGAGATTATTTTAGAGCATGGGCCAAAAAATCAAGTGAATCTAAAGCTCAAATGGACCCCACCATAGAAAGCAACGGGGATTGAATACTTACCGTTGAAAACTTCTTTGGGACCACATAAGTTTTGGATCTACCTCATTTTTAGGCCCATACTATAAAATGAGGTTACAAAACAAATGAACCGTTTAGATATAACACATGTGTGTTGTACTCAGGAATATCAAATGATGGTGGGTACATCCATTCAATGTACCACTGTATTACCAACAAAGCATGGTATTAATCTTAGAGAAAATGACCACTGCAGACAAAACCTTTTATTCGGCGGTTTTTATGAAGGAATACAAACTTAAGTTACCAACTTAGACTAGCACGTGCGGACAGCGACTTTGAGGACGAAATTACACCTCCTCACAGCGAAGACGAGCGCTGACGCTCCTCCAACTGATAGTTGTACAAACGGCTTAAAAGAGATCAAAGTTACATGGCCCCACAGCTATGTATTTATTATAACCACAACGTTCATCCATATTTCGAAATCATTTCAGAGCATTATCCAAAAAAAAAAAAAATCATATGCAAAGATCAACTGGACCACACCACAAAGAGCAGCGGGGAAATTGATTTTCACCGTTAAAAATTTTGTAAGGCCCACCATAACATTTATTTTCCATCCAATCTATTCATAAGGTCAAAAAGGCCTGGATGAAGTGAAAAAACAAATTTCATCATGATCCAAAACTTCTGTAACCCCTAAAAGGGTTTCAATGGTAGACGTTCAATTCCCCACTGCCTTTCACAGTGTGGTCCACTTGATAGCTAGATTTGTCTTATTTTTCATCTCAAGCCTTAATACAAGTTCTTCAAAATAGATGGACGGTTTGGATATAACACATACCTCATAATGGGACTCACAAAATTTGGTGGGGATTACATTAGTGGAAAAAAAAAACACCAGCTTGTTGGGGTCGACCAGGTAGGGCATATAAAAATAAAAATAAAAATTCTCTCTTTTGTTTTTCCATTTCCTTCTTCATTCATTTAACAAGAATATCTTCTAAACTAAAATTAGTTACTTGACGTACCACATATGATTTTGGGGTAGGAGAAGCTACTTTAGCCAACCAACCTAGTTATTTTCTAAGGTTCCATCAGGTCGATGGTCGAAAATACATTTCATTTACTTCGCAATCAATTTCAATCACTTCGCGGTCAAACTAGAAATTGAGAGGCGCAAACATTAAATTGACTGGGCAAATTGAAAATTGAGTGGGGGCAAGGTAGGAATTGAGCAAGGCAAGGTAGGAGTTCAGCGAGGGAATCTAGAAATTGAGCGAGGCAACCTAGAAATTGAGTGAGGCAACGTAGAAAATAAGCAAGGGAACCTAGAAATTGAGCGAGGGAACCTACAATTTGAGCTAGGCAACCTAGGAATTGAGCGAGGGAAGCTAGAATTTGAGCGAGGGAACATAGAAATTTAGCGAGGCAACCTAGGATTTGAGCATGGGAAGCTACAAATTGTGCGAGGAAACCTA
The DNA here is from genome assembly GCF_029962835.1 of Magnolia sinica. NCBI lineage: Eukaryota > Viridiplantae > Streptophyta > Magnoliopsida > Magnoliales > Magnoliaceae > Magnolia > Magnolia sinica. The sequence continues at coordinate 39,482,740 of NC_080590.1, read as the reverse complement.
GAAATTGAGCGAGACAACCTAGGATTTGAGCGAGGCAACATAGTAATTAAGCGAGGGAAGCTAGAAATTAAGTAAGAGAACCTAGAAATTCAGCGAGGCAACCTAAGAATTGAGCGAGGGAACCTAAATATTGAGTGAGGCAAAGTAGAAATCCAGCGAGGAAACCTAAGATTTGAGCGAGGCAACCTAGGAATTGAGCAAGGGAAGTTAGAAATTGAGCGAGGGAAGCAAGAATTTGAGCGAGGGAATTTATAAATTCAGCGAGACAACCTAAGATTTGAGCAAAGGAAGCTACAAATTGTGTGAGGGAACTTAGAAATTGAGTGAGGCAACCTAGGATGTGAGCGAGGCAATGTAGGAAATGAGCGAGGCAACGTAGAAATTCAGCGAGGAATCCTAAGAATTGAGCGAGTGAAGCTAGAAATTAAGCGGGGGAACCTAGAAACTCAGCGAAACAACTTCGGATTTGAGCGAGGGAAGCTAGAAATTGAATGAGGGAACCTAGAAATTGAGCGAGGCAAGGTAGGAATTCGGTGAGGCAACTTAGGAATTGAGCGAGGGAAGCTAGAAATTGAGCAAGGCAACCTAGGAATTGAATGAGGCAACCTAACAATTAAGTGAGGGAACCTAGGATTTGAGCGATGCGACATAGGATTTGAGCGAGGCAACTTAGGAATTCAGTGAGGCAACGTAGGATTTGAGCGAGGCAACTGAGGGAACCTAGGAATTGAGCGAGAAACGCTACAAATTGAGTGAGGGAACCTAGGAATTGAGCGAGGCAATGTAGAAATTGAGCGAGGGAGCCTAGAAATTGAGTAAGGGAACATAGAAATGCAACGAGGAAACCTAGGATTTGAGTGAGGCAACCTAGGAATTGAGGGAGGGAAGTTAGAAATTGAGCGAAGGAAGCTAGAATTTGAGCGAGAGAACCTAGAAATTCAACGAGACAACCTATAAATTGAGCGAGGCAACCTAGGAATTGAGCAAGGCACCATGAAAATTCAGTGAGGAAACCTAGAATTTGAGCGAGGGAACCTAGAAATTCAGCAAGGGAACCTATAAATTGAGCGAGGCAACCTAGGAACTGAGCGAAGCAACATGGAAATTCAGTGAGGAAACCTAGGAATTGAGCTAGGGAAGCTAGAGGAAGCTAGAAATTAAGCGAGGGAAGCTAGAAATTGAGAGAGGGAACCTAGAAATTCAGCGAGGCAACCTATAAATTGAACGAGGCAACCTAGGAATTGAGCGAGGGAAGCTAGAAATTCAGCGAGGCAACCTAGAAATTGAGCGAGGGAACCTAGGAATTGAGCGAGGCAATGTAGAAATTCAGTGAGGCAACCTAAGAATTGAGCGAGGGAAGCTAGAAATTGAGCGAGGGAACCTTGAAATTCAGCGAGGCAACGTAGAAATTCAGCGAGGCAACCAATAGATTGAGCGCTAGTTAAATCATCAACAAAGATGAGAACGACTTTTTTTGAGAGACTATCTATCCTCTCATAGATAGAGGAATAGATAGAACAGAGAAGATCTCTATATCTTTCCTCATAGATATAATATAGAAGAGAGATCCCTCTCATTTTTTATCAGGAGAGAGATCTTTCTTCTCCGAGGGCTTTGGATTCAACGATTTTTAAGAGCAAGACAGAGAAAAGAAGCGTTGAGATAATACATTTGATCATAATCTCATCTACTGGAAAAGGGGGTCCTCTTGATCACCTGAAGAGATTTGTAGGTAGAATTAACATAATTATGACCGCGAGGATTGAGCTACCAAATGAGATTATCATTATTCCTCGGTTGGGGTTTTTGAAGATAAGATTTATGTAGTAAAAAAAAAACATTTTCTGAATTGAGTGAGGGAAGCTAGAAATTGAGCGAGGCAACCTAGAAATTAAGCGAGGCAACCTAGGAATTGAGTAAGGCAACATATAAATTCAGCGAGGCAACCTAGAAATTGAGCAAGGAAAACATGAATTTGAGCGAGGCAAGCTTGAAATTGGGTGAGGCTAACATGAATTGGAATGAACTTTAAATGTAATTGACCTAGCCTAACAATTTGCTCATTCATGAATTTGACCGAGCAGTTAATGAAATTGACCGAGCTTTACATGAAATTCTCTTCGGTGAATTTAACCGAGCAATTAATGAAATTGACCAAACAGTTCATAAAATTTTTCGTTACATTACATGAATCTGTGGAAGTTCCCCATCATATTTTTATGATATCCATCAAATTTTTGAATTGCTCCGCTACAATTCCTACGTTGCCTCGCTCAATTCCTAGCTTCCCTCGCTTAATTTATACGTTACCTCGCTGAATTTCTAGCTTCCGTCGCTCAATTCCTAGGTCTTCCCTTGCTCTATTCCTAGGTTGCCTTGCTCAATTCATAGGTTACCTCGCTGAATATTTACGTTGCCTCGCTCAATTGTTAGGTTCCCTCACTCAATTTATATGTTGCTTTGCTCAATTTCTAGTTTACCTCATTCAATTCCTAAGTTATCTTGCTCAATTCATAGGTTGTCTTGCTGAATTTCTACGTTGGCTTACTCAAATGCTAGGTTGCCTTGCTCAATTTTTAGGTTCCTTCGCTGAATTTCTAGCTTCCATCGCTCAATTCTAGGTTGTCTCGCTGAATTTCTAGCTTCCCTTGCTCAATTCTTAGGTTCCCTCGCTCAATTCCTAGGTTTTCTCGCTCAATTTTTAGGTTGCTTTACTGAATTTGTAGCTTCCCTCGCTCAATTCATAGGTTCCCTCGCTAAATTTCTAGCTTCCCTCGCTCAATTCGTAGCTTGCCTCGCTGAATTTTTATGTTGCCTCACTCAATTTCTAAGTTCCTTCGCTCAATTTATATATTGCCTCACTGAATTTCTAACTTCCCTCGCACAATTTGTATCTTCCCTCACTCAAATCTTAGGTTACCTTGCTGAATTTCTAGGTTCTCTCGTTCAAAATCTAGCTTCCCTCGCTTAATTTCTAACTTCCCTCGCTCAATTCCTAGGTTGCCTTGCTCAATTCCTAGGTTGCCTCGCTCAATTTATAAGTTGTCCCTTTGAATTTTTAGGTTCTCTCGCTCAAATTCTAGCTTTCCTCACTCAATTTCTAACTTCTCTCGCTTAATTCCTAGGTTCCCTCGCTGCATTTCTAGGTTCCCTTGCTCAATTTCTAGGTTCCCTCGCTCAATTTCTACGTTGTCTCGCTCAATTTTTAGGTTGTCTCACTCAATTTCTAGGTTCCCTTGCTCAATTGTAGTGTTCCTTACTCAATTCTTAGGTTCCCTCGATTGCCTTACTCAAATCCTACGTTGCCTCGCTGAATTCCAAAGTTGCCTCGCTCAAATCCTTGGTTGTCTCGCTCATATCCTAGGTTGTCTCACTCAATTTTTAGGTTCCCTCGCTTAATTTCTAGCTTCCCTCGCTTAAATCCTAGGTTGTCTCGCTGAATTTCTATGTTCCCTCGCTCAATTTCTAGCTTCCCTCGCTCAATTTCTAGGATTCCTCGCTTAATTTCTACGTTGCCTCGCTCAATTCCTACGTTTCCTCTCTCAAATCCTAGGTTGCCTTGCTCAATTTGTAGGTTCCCTCGCACAATATGTAGCTTCCCTCGCTCAAATCTTAGGTTGCCTTGCTGAATTTCTAGCTTCCCTCGCTCAAATTCTAACTTCCCTCGCTCAATTTCAAACTTCCCTTGCTCAATTCCTAGGTTTTCTCGTTGAATTTCTACCTTACCTCAATCAATTTCTAGGTTCCCTCACTCAAATCCTAGGTTGCCTCGCTGAATTTCTAGGTTCCCTCGCTCAATTCATAGGATTCCTCGCTGAATTTCTATGTTGCCTCGCTCATTTCCTAGGTTCCCTTGCTCAATTCCTAGGTTGTCTCGCTCAAATCCTATGTTGCCTCACTCAATTTCTAGGTTCCCTCGCACAATTTGTAGCTTCCCTCGCTCAAATCCTAGGTTGTCTCACTGAATTTTTAGGTTCCCTCGCTCAAATTCTAGCTTCCCTCACTCAATTCCTAGGTTGCCTAGCTCAAATCGTAGGTTCCCTCGCTCAATTTCTAGGTTCCCTCGCTCATTTTCTACGTTGCCTCGCTCAATTTCTAGGTTGCCTTACTCAATATCTAGCTTCCCTCGCTCAATTTCTAGATTTCGTCGCTGAACTCCTACCTTGCCTCGCTCAATTTCTAGGTTCCCTCGCTCAATTCCTACATTGCCCCGTTCAATTTTCAATTTGCCCACTCAATTTCATGTTTGACCGTGAAGTGATTGAAATTGACCGCCAAGTGAATGAAATGTATTTTCGACCATCGACTTGATGGAATCTTGGAAAATAACTAGGTTGGTTGGCTAAAGTAGCTTCTCCTACCCCAAAATCATATGTGGTACGTCAAGTAACTAATTTTAGTTTAGAAGATATTCTTGTTAAATGAATAAAGAAAGAAATGAAAAAAAAAAAAAGAGAGGGTTATAATCCGTAGCCATAGATCCAGCTCTGACAACGCTAGTGTCTTGTTTTTTTTCTCCCCCATGTAATCCCCACCGATTTTTATGGGTCCCATTATGGGGTGTGTGTTATATCCAAACCGTCCATCTATTTGCAGAACTCGTATTAAGACTTGAGATGAAAAATAAGACAGACCTGGCTATCAAGTGGACCACACTGTAAAAGGCAGTGGGGAATTGAACGTCTGCCATTGAAACCCTTTTAGGGGTTACAGAAGTTTTGGATAATTATGAAATTTGTTTTTCCTCTTCATCCAGGCCTTTGTGACCTTATGAATAGATTGGATGGAAAATAAATGTTATGGTGGGCCCTACAAAATTTTTAACAGTGAAAATCAATTTCCCCGCTGCTCTTTGTGGTGTGGTCCAGTTGATCATTGGATATGGTTTTTTTTTTTTTTTTTTGGGATAATGCTCCGAAATGATCCTGGAATATGGATGAACGTTGTGGATATAATAAATACATAGCCGTGTGGCATTGTAACTTTGGTCTCTTTTAAGCCGTTCGTACAACTATCAGTTGGAGGCGCGTCAGCGCTCGTCTTGGCAGTGAAATGGAGGGGTAGTTTCGTCCACCAAGTGGCTGTCCGCAAGTGCTAGTCTAAGTTGGTAACTTAAGTTTGTATTCCTTCATAAAAACCGCTGGATAAAAGGTTTTGCCTAGGCGGTCATTTTCTCGTAATCTTATCCACGGCAACAGCAATCCTTGGCATGGGTAATAATTATGTTTTTGAATCCCATCCTACCCAAACCCTTCTAATCGCACCGCCTAAACAGGCCCTTAGAAAGTCCAATAAATTGATCCAGACCGTTCATTGTGTCCAATGCATATTACATTGGCTACCATGAAAGCATCACACCAATCTGAAAGATATTTACCATTTGATTGATGGACTTTAAAAATCAACATTCAAAGTAGTTTACACAAAAATAGGTTCAACCAACAATATAACCCACCTATTTCTTAGGACCATTATGGATTTACTTATGATTTCAATGAATCACTTTTGTTAGGCAATCATAACTGTCTCATCTATGGCTTGGAAAAGGGATGGCATGAGAAGACCAGAGCAAATCATTGATCAGTGCAATTTTTGCATGGTCAAAATAAAAAATAAAAATAGAAAAAAGGAAGAAAAAAGAAAGAAGAAAGAAAGAGTGTTTTGGAACGAATTAACAGTTAAGATGGTCGATTTACTGTCCAAGTGGAAGAATGCAACTAGGAACACTACTCAGAGCATCGGAGCATTTCTCCGTAGCTATTTGCTTCAAAACTAACAGAGGTCACCTTTGAAAAACAATTCATGGGGGCTTTGCAATGTACAGCGATTTTCAATTCTAACCAGTGGGTCCCTTGTTTCATTAATCCATATCTCTGCTTACTAGTGTCCCAGCATCAATGGGCCATGCCCCAAAGATGTGGGACCCTTGTTTGATTAATATTTATCACTGTTCTCTAGAGTGCGAGAATCAATGGGCCATGCCTGAAAGATCTCTTTGATGGCACAATGCTAATCTTCCGATTTGAGGTGTAGAAATAGACAGTCAAGTTGAGAAATTCAACAACGGTCCACATTCAGAAGATTGTAGGCCAAAGATCGGAGGAGTAGCATCTCCATAGCCAGGAGACTTTTGGTACATCGGCCATCTATGATGGATCCATCACTTCAATGGTCTGGCTCGCCGAATTATATGTTTGCCAAGGCACCAAAACATAAGGACTCGAGTTAATTACTCCCTGAAATGAAGCTCAATTGTTTTAGTTTTACTATGCTGGGGTGTTTGCTAGAAGAGTGGCATGTTCTGAACCATCCATTAATTGGACGTTTTATTCCGTTACTTTTCCTGGTGAATCAAATTGAAAGCTGAGCACTAGCCCTGACTCACAAACTACAACTTCAAAATTTCCTGGAAGTTAATCACGCAATGCTGTTCAGCTCACGTTTTCTATAAGTGGGACCCATTATTCACTGATCCAAATGATTAACATTAATATGGGACCTGAAACTCTGATTAACAGACAAATGTTTGTTGAATCCAGACCATTGACTATTTTTATTTATTTTTTCATTTCAGCTTCCCAATGAGAATCCGTCCAATAGCGAATGAGGATATCAATCGAGTGTAACTTTTGGTTTATGAACCATCTATAGTGGACCCCAGGACTTAAACAGTTTAGTTTCAGTTAATTGGATGATAAACATACAATTTTCGGATGCATGACTATCAACCATTACACTAACACTAGGCTAGAGTATTATTTAAATAAATAAATAAATAAAACCCAAAATCTCCCGTAACACTAGAACAATAGGGACTTTCAGTGGTGCTCGAAAGTGCAGCTAAAAACCCCTAAAAGCGCCGGCAACTCTTGTCGTGGCGCTAAACAACCGCCGGTAAATGGGTATGTCGGAAAAGTATTGGCGGAGTTAGTGAGTTTTAGCGGCGCTTGTCAGAGCGCCAATAATTGTAGTTTTTCCCGACGCGAATAAGCGCCAAGCGCCAGTAAAAATCGCTCCAAGCGCCGGTATAAGTGGTTTCTGAACACTTTTTCTGATGGGAAAACGCCGTAAAATTTCTACACAAGCGCCGCTAAAAGCTTTTGTATAGATTTGAGAGGCCCTGGCATGCCAGTAATTTTATATATATATATATATATATATATATATATATATATATATATATATATATATATATATATATATATATATATATATAATTCAATTGAAACCTGTATTTTTAAAATATTTGAAACATAAAAATGATGCCAAACAAATAAAACTTAATATTAAACAAATTTTGTATTACTAGACAATTAGAAAAAATATAGTATTTATTACAATATACATCTTCAATTTGATGAGTTGGCTAAAAAATATTAATGTTAATTGATAACTAATATAGCGGATTTCCTTCACTTGAGGATTATCTGGGGGGGCTTATGGCATACAAATATCCTGGAATTTTAGTCCGAAGATCTGCTATGCAAATAAACTTCTTCAAAATGTTCTTGGGCATGATGTATGTGTAGTCTGTCTCCTGTAATCAGGAATTACTCACATAAGTATAGTTTTCAGAACCTTGAAAGTTAAAAAGTGCATACAATGGAAAATAGCCATAATTATTTACCTTAATGTCCTCGGTGTTCACACAAATATGATTGACTCTAAGATATAGATTCGTCGCTGAGATTGCTCTCACACGCCAATCAGTTTTAGAACCAAATGCTGCTTGCTCAAGGGGGCTTGTTGTGGTGACAATGAGTTCATTGCCATGCACAATTGTTGTCCTTGTTGTGACTGTTATAAGTTGGCTTGCTTCTTTCGCCTTCACATGAAGATTTGCTAAAGATTATTAGCCAAGTGAAACTAGCAAAGAAGCTTCTTAGACGCAAAAGCACAACTGCATCGATGACATCAAATCCAAGCATGAAGGCATGGACAAAATCCACACACTTTTGTAGGTTACTGACATCCGGAGTATCTGGTCTTGTCTTCAATTCCACTTTCCGGGCCTGAAAATTTTACAAATTTAGATTACCAAAATAATGTTCAAAATAATAAATAAATGCATAGTAGAATCTGACACATGCACACCCAAAGCAACCTATACCATGCCCCCACAAACACCACAATTTTGGCACTGCTTATTTTTGTGGGACCCACCTTAGGAGGGTCACAACCAAATAATGTAACAATTGAACAACATGAATCATCAATCAATGAACTGAAAATGGAATAAGAAACTGGAAAGAAAAAAGCAATAGCATTTGGAATGAAACCAAGTAAAAACAGAACAAAAACTCCCAACTTCCAGAGAAAAAATCTAACCCATAAACAATGCACATTTCTAGTGATCATGTACTTTCACAAGAACCATAGTTGGGTGAATTCCGCTCATTTGGACATCTCTTTTTTCTTGGTCAAAACTAAAAAGGAAATTTTATTAACTAGGATAAGTGTGCATGCACATAGCTATCAATTCCCAAGTGAGGTGTGGCTAACAGTGGGGTGTGTGTGTACCAACACGCTAACTACTGCCATTTTTATTTATATACTAGTGTCCAGAAAAGAAGGAAGCGATTTCCTCACATTTGAAGCACTTGAATTGAGAAACAAAACATTAGAATTAACAATTTGCTTGGTAGCAGGAGATAACAATTAATTGGGGTCGCCTACATGAATCTGTCCCACCATTTTATTCTATCCCAACAATGTTCCAAACATCTCGTCTCTACACTACTTGGTTTGGCCCATATGCTGCTGTAAACATCCACCGGAATCCCGTCAGCATATCCCTTAACTCCACTGAGACAACTCCCCTCCCCACCAATCCTCCTTCACCCAAACATTAGAGTCTCACTCCACCACAACCCCCCTCTTAGACCATACACTGATCTGCTCCTTCTACCCTTCCCCTCCCCACCCAAGAGGCCTCCAGAGTCCTTTATAATATTATCCACACATGCAAACTTATGCACATGTACAAGTGAAGAGGAAAGAAAGAAGACACCAATATCATTTGTTTCATTAGGATAAAAGCTTTCTTTGGTCAACAAGAACAAATCTGAAAAGGCACTTACATGAACCGTGAAGACATTATCGACACCATATTGATACAAGAGTGCTTCCATTTCCTGCCTCATGCATTCAAATTCCTGATAGTGTGATGAATAGCTATTGTACCAAGGAGGATGCCATGCAGCCACCAGCCATGGGGTCACTTTGCGGTCCACTCGAAGTAAATCATCCCTTAGCCAAGCATGCTGGGCACCTGTAAAAGATGGTGGCATTGTTAGAAATAATAACAGATCAACGGGACTCACATGCACCTTTGTATACAAAGTGCTAATCCCATTACCAGGAGCAGTTTAGAGAGAGAAATGACTTTTGGTTTATTGGTAAGAAATGACAAAAATAGATATGCAAAATTGCAAGCCCTAGAGTTCAGGCATGCACATTCTTTCTTCTAGCAAATCCTGAGGAAGAAACACACGGCGAGGTTATACCTTGCTCATTGCATCTGCAACATAACATTTTATTAGATCTTCATAAAGATCGGCTGATCGCTGAATTTCAGGCGCATCAGCCCAGTACACCTGCAGTAACATATATATGCCACATTACACTCAAGTAATTCCATAATTAGGCCATTAGTGGCTAAGTAGTCAATGGTCCAAACTCATGGTGATCATTATTGTTGATTTGGTCTGATGGGCTACGGCCCAAAAGGCAAGATGTTGGTAGCCTTACAATCATCAGTGGCTTCAAGAATATGCACAAGCAATACAAGAAGATAAGTAATTGAACTGTTGAAGTTTCTAGTATGACTGTGGCTCTATCACAGTGCACTCTACCTGATGAATGGCCCTGAACTGTGACACATAGAAGTTGAATCATAGCCCTTTCAAATTTACATAAAAATCCATCAGCGGTGAAGTCTAACAAATTTTCTGGCCCTAATATAAGTTGGATAACGACCCTTTTGAATTTATGCAACAAAAAGAAAAAAACAAAGCACCGGCCCGCCAATCTGATCCATGTGGGAGGTACAAGTCCGTGGCAAATTCCTTCCAACACCTTGTGACAACCATAATAATTGTCATGAAGAAATGAAAACAGTGGTTGAAGAACAAGCTAAATATCAAATATGGAAGTCTCACACAATGCATGAATGCTACATGTACAGCGGCAAATACAAATAGCAAGTTGATTGACTCCAAGAAAAAGGGCCTGGACTTAAATCAATAAATGCCCATCTGATACAAAATATGTACAATAAATAGTCCTCCAAAATGTAGATTTTCTCACATTTTGATAATGGATAACTTCCAGCCGATGATAAATTAATTAGAAAAACTTCGTTGCTCTGGCAATGTGGTGGATGATGTGCTGGAACTTAGGAATCACTTAAAAAATTCAGTGTACAAATAATTCAGATCAAAATTGTCAAAACTATGGTTGCCAGTTTAGATGTACTTGTGCGCTATTATTTGATTATTTATCTGGAGATTGGATTAGTGGTCATTCGTTATGCTGTTAGAAAATGGAAAATACCTATTGGTCCTATTTCAACAAACAAGTGTCCACGAACCAGTGGTTAGGATCTTGCTCTGCATTTTTTGGATTCCCGCATATCAAGCTCTCATACTTTGTGACTATCCAGATCATTTAAACAAACAACTGTTTTTCTATTGTGGAGATGATGGCATGTCCTTATCTACTACGATTTCAGCACATACAAATGGGTCCTGCTGTAGATAGCCATCCATGGAAAAACCATGCTATCCTACTCACTGGATAAATGGTGACAATTATTAGAACCCGGGCAATATTCAACTTTCAAAGGAGAATAAACAAACAGCTAAGATCTCCTGGTTGTATTTGGGTGGCCCACCTACAGATGGTTCAGATTCACAGAAAAATACAGCCACATGTACTATGATAAGTAACAAGAAACTAAAATACAGTCATTAACGACAATATGGGAAAGGGAAATGATCCAATTCTGCAAGTCAGTACAACATGAGAGTAAGGTTCGTTGAAATTAGACAAGCCATCTCCATCTTAAATGATCTGGATGGTGGGATAGGTGGGTATCTTCAATCATCCACGACCAAAAATCGTCTCCACAGGGAGGATGGTAACCACCGTCAGATCAAATGCCTGAAAATAGAAAGACATGAAAACAGAGAGACATTCCATATTCAAAGACTGAAAAGAACTTTGGATCCCCTGATCGGACTGAGAGTGATGGCCCATGGACAATTTGGGGAAATTATCACTTGTGTTTCGACAGGACGGTACTTGCCATGTGTTTTGAGCCATGCAGGGCCCACCGTAATGGGCCAGCACCATCCAACCCCACATCAATAGTGCATTAGCACCATCCAACGAGGATACATTTGAAGAAGCCGCCATGAAAATCGCAACAGAACATGACAATAGAAAAACAGTTGTTTGTTGAAATGGACTATCTGCTGGTGATTCGTCTTAAATCCTAAAACAGTTTCAACAAAAATGATGGACAAGATACAAACAGGAATAATATATGAAGGTTTTAGCTAATACCTTTGAACTCGTGAATCAGACACACCTACTCACACCAAATTAGTTTTTCACGGAGAAATACAGGATGCTTTCTAAAATTTGCATGATTTTGGCCTTCTTTTTTTCTTTTTCTTTTTCAAAAGAAGAGAACCGAACCAATTGTACGATAACTTAAATTTATTTTGTGGGACCCAACCAGCTGATAGATTTTTGTAATGGACACGATTGGACAGTATATCAAGGAGATAGCTGCTACGGAGCACATAGTACCTACCTCCCCACAAGCAAACCTCGCAATTCCAAGCTTGCTCACTCCCGAACATGGCTTCCCTACATATCGAACGTCCCCAAGGTGGCCTCTCGAACTACCATGAAGATGACCAGCAAAACCTGTCAGATGATGAAGATTACCAGCAAAACCTGTCAGATGATGAAGATTACCAGAAAAACCCGGAATATGTTGAAAGGAAGGAATTGTTCCAGTCGGCTATGACAAGCAAATGGGAGGTTGTGTTGGCGAAATACAAAAATGAGCCAAGGATCCAAAAGGTTAAGATCACCAGCACAGAGGACACTCTATTACACATAGCAGTCACCGATGACCGGAAGGAAGTTACAGAGCTTGTGGATGCGGTGACCAAAGTGGAAATCCTAGAGATGAAGAATGACATGGGAAACACTCCCCTCCACTTAGCAGCGGCAATGGGGAAGGTGGGCATGTGCAAATGCATAGTGAAGAAATATCGGCAATTGTTCTTTAATCGGCAGTATGTTGAGCAGCCCAAAAATGGCCCCACTGATCTGATCGATAGCCGCAACAAAGAAGGGGAGACACCGCTCTTCGTGGCCGCTGTTCATGGTAAAAAGGAAGCATTTCTCTACCTGTATTATCGGTGTCCTCGTGGAGTAGGCGGTAAGTATTGGATCAGGAGCAGTGATGGCAATAGCATTCTTCATGTGGCCATTTCTGGGGAATACTTCGGTAAGTGTTTACACTAAGCCATAATAACTTGATTACAGTTTACTAAAATTGAAACAGTCAAAATAGTGGGACCCACTTTCAATGGATCATAAAGCGTAAATTTCTGCTTGGTGGACATATAAAGAACAGACTCAGGAGAACATAGCCGCCAGTCCACATTCAGCGATGAATGTTTGTTGAATTTGCGGTTCTGATCTATCCACACTGGGTCCCACCACTCGAGGTTACGAGTTACTTGTGCGTGCAGCGTGTAAATTTTCAGAATGCATATAGGCACATGTATTTTACAGTTACTTATATTTTCTTGTTCTTGTAAGGTTTGGCCTTCGATATGCTGAAAAAGTGCCACAACAAGAGACATGATCTTATTAACTCTGTGAACGAGAGAGGGCTGACGCCTCTCCATTTAATAGCAAGTAATCCTTCCGCTTTCCAAAGTGGAACTCACCTCCGCAGAATTGAGGCAATAATCTACGAATGTAAGCCTCTCTCCTTATATATATATATATATATATATATATAGTGTTGAAGGTACTGGGAAAGTCACCATTACTTTTCATTCATACACGTAATCATCGCCCGTGATACAGCTCATAAAATGCACATTTTTTTCTCTCTACCAAATAAATTGTGTTCCACACACTACACCGCAAGTTATAATGTGTTCAACTTCTCTAAGGCCCATCGTGATTTTTTCACATCTTTTTAGAGCACGAGCCCAAAAATGAGGTACATCTAAAGCTCAAGTGGAGCAAACCATTGAAAGCAGCTGGGATTTGAAACCTTCATAAGCTCACATAAACCTGTATAAAGCGCAACCATATAATTCTTAGATAAGGTCACATAAACCTGTATAATTCTAAAGCTCATGAGGTTTATTTGGCATATAATTCTTCATAAACCTGTATAATTCTTCATAATTCTTAGATAAGGTCACATAAACCTGTATAAAGCGCAACCACAAATATCCGCTTTGTCAGAGCCTTCCGGGGCCTCAACAAGGTTTCGAAGTAGGTGTCACTGTTTCCAGTAGTGTCGCCAACTTGAGCCATGGTCTGCCTCGTTTTTTGTTCTTATGCCCTAAATTGATGTGGAAAAACAGATAGACGGTGTGGATCTGACATATACATCATGATGGGGCCGACAGAAGTTCGGCATGTCGGCCCTTCCCGTTTTCCTCTCTCTCCATAATGTGCTGCAACACACGCCGAGCAGCGGAGTTTATTGACTTCTGAAATTTAACCAGATCCCAATTGATGTATTTCTTAGATCCACACCATCCATCCATTTTAGGATATGAGCCCATAAACAAGGTAAATCCAAAGCTCAAGTGGACCACACCATAGAAAATAATACGAATTGACGCCTACCATTGGAAACTTCCTAAGCCACAAAAGGCTCCGATCAAGCTGGTATTTGTGTTTTCCTTTCATCCATGTCTTTGCAACCTTATCGACAAGTTATACGGAAAATAAACCTCACGATTGGCCCTAAGAAGGTTTCAATTGTAGTTCATTCAATCCCCACTGTTTTATGTGGTGTGGTCTACTTAAGCTTTGAATGTGCCTAAATTTTTAGTTCAATCCTTAGAAAAAGTTGATGGATGGTGTGGATCAAGAACATAAATCATAGTGGGGCTAGAGAAGTTCTAAACGTTAAAAGTTGCAGGGAGAGAAAAAATCAGTTTATTTTGTGAGCTGGTGTCTTCTGCAGTAACCAAGGAATGAATGCAACCGCACAGGAATTCCTGGTGCCTTCAACACGTATAATATGCAGTCAAGTAAATGTATTACGAGGTTACCTCATGGAGTTTCCGGTGAGGTAAACCTCTGTGGGCTCCACCATGATGTGTTATGGACATCTACATTGTGCTTTTGGTAGGTTCCCTCTAAGTCAGAGGATGTACAAAAAAATCAACCATATCTGAAACTCAGATGGGCCGCAGCATCTGAAACCATGGAAAATTATACTTAAAACAACTAAAAGAACTTGGTGGGGCCCACTTGAATTTTGTAACAGCCTAAAATTTGGTGTAACCATTCATCGAAGTGGGACACACAATGGATGGGCTGGATGTCTAAACCACATCTCATTGGGCCCTATATACAGTTAGGAAGGGTTCAATGTATGGGCATCCACTCTCAACTTTTGTCTATGGTGTGGCTCACCTAAGTCATGGATTACTCTAATATTTTGGCCAATTCTCACCATGAAAGGATGCATCTGATTAATGGGATGGATGTCATGGGATGGATGTCCATTATACATCATAGTAGGCCCATAGAGCTCAACCACATCAGAAGCTTCCCATGAGGTGGACCTTATAGAACCTTTTTCCATGTGTGTGCTCTGTGGGCGTCTGCTGCTTCAATTATTATCATTTTTAAATAAAAAGATATAATTAAAATGAGTGGAGTTAGTGAGCAGAATAACACTTCTTTTGGTCCTCACTATGTTTGGGCCATGGCACAAGAAATTTCCTAGATGGAAAAACTTAGGGCTTGGTTACTAAAACACCAAAAATGTATTCATTTCATTTTAGTTATAATTATACATTGGAGATCTCTAATGTATAATTATAATTAACTACAATGAGATGAAATTATCATTATGGGAAGTCTACCAAAATGACCTTCAGGTTATGTTTGGTAAATGCTTAAAAAAGAGTTCTTTCCATTTTAGTTAACAATAATTATATATTAAAGGTCTTTATCTATGTCATATCATGAGATGGGATTATAGTTCAAGATATTTGGTACATAATTACTCTTAATTAAAATGAGATGAAATTATTAGTTTTATGCGTCTTCTAAACAAACACTTAGGACCCATTTGGATACCATCAAATAAATTACTTTTTCTATTTACAACAGTAAATAAGTAACTTATTTGAGATAATCAAGTTTGGTTTATGTTCAATTATAAGTATTTAAAAAAAAAAAAAAAAAAACAAAAAACTTAAAGTTGTTAAATAAATTCAGATTAATAAGTAGAAACCAAGAGAGGTTACATAATTACTCTTAATTAAAATGAGATGAAATTATTATTTTTATGCGTCTTCTAAACAAACACTTAGGACCCATTTGGATACCATCAAATAAATTACTTTTTCTATTTACAACAGTAAATAAGTAACTTATTTGAGATAATCAAGTTTGGTTTATGTTCAATTATAAGTATTTAAAAAAAAAAAAAAAAAAACAAAAAACTTAAAGTTGTTAAATAAATTCAGATTAATAAGTAGAAACCAAGATAGGTTACTTGAGGCTTAAGTAGCTCAAGTACCTTAGGATCCAAACGACCCCTGGACCTTTTAATTTGTCGCCAGAAAATATACAAGTAAAAGGAGAAATATGATGGTCCTGGTCCCCCTTCATCTGAAAGAAGGCCTCTGATTGGTGGAATCTTACTGTCAAGGAGACATTTTGATGCATGGTCCATCCAGAGTGGGAAGGAACCATGGGCCCATTTGTAAGAATTGGAAATCTAAAGGCTAACCGTGAAGATCATAATGTTGAGGAACATGGTTGGGAATGCCCTAGGCCTGGCCGGGCTTTTAATAGCCTGAATTTTAGGGCCTAAAAGAACACATGGGCCCAGCCCATTTATTTTTCTACCCTTTAAATGCAGGCCCGAACCAACCTACTAAAGTTATATACTGATACATTCTCGGTCTCTGATTGGGCCTCAATAGAAAACTTTGCAGCATGGTCTCTTAACAAAGCAGCACCAAAATCAGCTAAGCTATATTATGTTGGAACCATAAACATTGGATGCCACACTAAAGCAAGCTCAGTAGTGATTCAGGTGGAACACATGCACAAGGGAACACGATTCGGAGGTTGAGCTTTGCCATGTATACTTATTTTTAGTTGTGAGACATGTGAGTGATGTGTGCCAAGGACTTCCATTGTGAAGATGTACTGGAATATTTTAAAATAGTTAATTTTTATTTCTATTAACAAAGCTCTTTGGAAAATCAACATTTGTCTTTCTTTGTGGGAAAGCATAGTCCCACATGGGGTTTTTAAACCTGCATTTGATCCCATGGCCTGCATTGATATGATAAATAGTCTCTCTCTCTCTCTCTCTCTCTCTCTCTCTCTCTCTCTCTCTCTTTTATTTTTATTTTAAACTCTCTCTCTCTCTCTCTCTCTCTACCTCTTTTATTTTTATTTTTTAAAATTACGGTTAGCTTGTTAGTACACACCCATGTCAGTACACACACTCAATGTTAGCCAGCCCCAATAGGGACGTCTCTTAAAATAGTGTAATATGAATAGTCATTTTTAGCGAGGGGGGATTGTAAAATCCCCGGGTCAAAAGTTGAGTGGTGCTTTTATAAATCTTAATTGGTACAATGATACTTAGGGTCGTTTGGCAACATGGATTTTGTGTACTTAGGATTTTTAATCCCAAATTCCGAATCCAAGTCATTTTTGTCACTCTGGATTTTAGTGCGTTTCAAATCTATCCAGAATTAAAAATCCACAAATCCCCGAAAACGTCTCTTTTTTATTCTTCTCTGAAAGGTGGATTACAAGATCCAAGGATTTTGGAAGGTGGATTACAAGATCTTACGATTTTCAATCCTCTCTCATTGCCCAAATTCTCTCCTTCTCTTCATGAATTGGCCTTTTTTGTATTGCATATCCACGTTGCTAAACAGATATCTTGAGTTTCAAATGATTGAAAATCCAAGCTATCAAAAACGAGTAATAGATTGAAAATCTTGGATATGGATTCTTAAGTTAAAATCCAAACGCAAGGTGCCAAATGACCTCGTATGCATTTACATTCTCGTGGTTCCTGGTTTTAATAACTATACCTTTTTTAAAGGGGAAAAAAGTCTTTAATTTGTACAGGAGGACACAACTCAATGATTTGTAGCAACAGTACAGTTAGATAGGAGTCATGGAAGATGGTCCATTCACGGAAAATCCCAAGATTGGAAGACCTGATTGTTTACATGTACAGTGAAGTAGTAATGTTTTTACGGTCACGTTACTTTTTTTTTTTTTTTTAAAGATATTGTGGTTGAGCCTCTTAAAGAGACAGACGTTAAAAGTGCCTTAGCAGAAGCAATTCGAAGAGAAGATGAATCTCGAGAGAAACCCTCAGACGTGCTGCCCAAGAACTACAGGATCTTGATGGACTTGTTCACGGTGCTGCGGAGGGTATTTAATATCAAAGGTAGAGGTTTACTGTTCTTAGTTACCCACAACCATTCTCTATCAGACGGTACTGTGATCCAAATGGTTGATATGATGGGCCCACCAAGATCACCCGGATTGGCAGTTCTTAGTCGGATGATCATATTTTGGCTTCTACTTTGTCCGAGCATGAACCTTTTCTCTCTTTTCTCTCCTAACCGTCTCTTTCTTCACCACTTGATGAAGGTTAGGATTCTTTCATTCGGGGATTTTTGTTATGTGTACTGTCCACAGTGGTAAAACAGTATTAACTATTTGGATCACTGAACCATGGGCCTACTTGACCCCTACAACCGGCTGTAGGCGCATCATATAATACCTGGGTTAGCTCTGGTGCATCCTCAACTGTGGGACCCATCGTGATGTATGTTCCTTAAATCCATGCCATCCATCTGTTTTTACATCTCATTTTAGATGATGATCCAAGAAATGAAGCAGATACAAATCTCAGGTGGACCACGCCACATGAAACAGCGATGATTAACCATTATAAACTTCTTTGGGTGGCAAAATATTTGGATCAAGCTGATATTTGTGTGGTCGCTTCATTCAGGTCTTTGTCACCTTATCAACAGGTTGGATGGAAAATAACACTCCAGTTGCCCCCAAGAAGTTTCTAATGGTAGGTATTCAATCACCACTGTTACTTGTATTTTGGTACACTTAAGATTTTGATATGTTTCATTTTTAGTATTATGCCCCAAGAAGTTTCTAATGTTAGGTATTCAATCACCACTGTTTCTTATATTTTGGTACACTTAAGATTTTGATATGCTTCATTTTTAGTATTATGCCCTAAAATGATCTGGCAAAGCCAATGTTGTTGCGAGGCACATGGACCACGGTGGGCTCAGGCGCAGGGATCCACCGAAGCTGCGCCCTTATACGTCTTGCCAATGGGTATTGTTCGTGGTACAAAGGCATATGATGCTTTGCTCAAGCACTCTGACATCGTACATGTGCCATACATATATCAAACGGACTAAATTGGGATTCTCACTGTCCCGAAGTCAGGTCCCAAAATCAGATTGTCTTAACAAATCCCGACCTCTAATTGGTGGAGACTTATTCAGTCAAATAGGACTATTGGATATTTTAATTTCTAACCATCCAATGAACGTCCGCAAATCCAATTCTCAGACAATCAGGATCAAACCCTGAATCACTCGCGCACACAAATCGTCGCTGTCTCTAGCCATATTTTAGTAACGAGCTGGGTACAAGGCAAGGCTGGAAAAGCTGTGGGGCCCAACATGATGTATGTGTTTTATCCTCGCTGTCCATTTATTTTTTCAGATCATTTTAGTGCATGATCCCAAATATGAGGCAGATTCGAATCTGAAGTGGATCACACCACAGGGAATGGTGGTGATTGAACACTCACCATTGAAAACTTTCTAGGGCCCAATATAATGGTTATTTTCCATACAACTTGTTAATTAAGTTACATAAACCTGGATGAAGGGAAAAAAGAAATATCAGCTTGATCCAAAACTTTCATGGTCATTCAATCAGCCATGTTTAATTCCTGTGGTGTGGCCACCTGAGATTTGAATCTGGCTCTTTTTACCCAATCTGACCAAATGGATGGCCGGCGTGGATAAAATACATACATTATGGTGAGTCGGCAGAGCTTTTCCAGTACCAACCGGTACCACATAGAACGCCAGTCCAAAAAAGGAAGAGAGATGTTCTTCTTCTTCTTCTTCAATTTTTATTTTTATTATATATATATATATATATATATATATATATATATATATATATATATATATATATATTATTTTTTAAATACTCTGCCAGTTTGATGAACAATAGGCATTTAAAAATTAGTTATAATTAGTTCACGTGTTATACAACTAATACAAATTAAACCATTCAAGTATGTGTCCCAGTTTGCATGTATCATGAAGTAAAATTTAAGCTCATTTTGTGACTATCATGTTGGCCGATATGTTTTTGGATGATTTAAATTGAATGATACCGAATGGTATCTTTAAAAAAGAAAGAAAGAAAGAAAGAAAAAAAAAACCGAATGATTTTGTTTTAAACAAATAAGTGTCCTCAGATAAGAGATTATGGTTATTCAACTAATCAGATTTTGGGACTGTACTTAGCCTTTTTAATTTGAGTTAACGCATGCTACTGTTACAATTTCTTAGTGCCTGAATGTCACGCATTCTTCTTTTGAGAATGTATGTACCACAAATCTCATTTAAAAACTTCACATCCCAGACGAGTGTGAGGAATGCCAATGTGGCATGCTTGTGTAACTTCAATTTCACCATAGGGTAGGTGATAAATGAACATTGGATAAGGAGAGTTAAGGTCTCTCATACAAGTGGCAAATGTTTGACAAGTTGACAGGATGATTTTTTGGCCAGGAGATGCAAACAATGTGATCTACCTGATGAATGTCCTTGATCTGATAAACATGTGCTGTTTTGGCACTGATGCTGCCAAGGACTCCATCGATCTTGCCAAGGGAGTACATTTTGTTGTATTTAAAAAATAAATTAAAAATAAATAAATAAATATTGGGGTTTCAAAATTCTTGCATGGTTTTCCCTCCAAAATTTTGTCAAACGTTTTTGTCCCTAATGGCTTTGCATAGCCCTTTTTCCCACATAGGAGAATAAATTTTAAGCGATTATCAGCGGATAGTGTTATAAATACTTCGGCCATCAAAGAACATGGGATTGTGTTGGACCCTTTGTTCTTTTTCTTAGCGCACGTGGGAGTGGGTGCATGGGCTCGTGTGGGTGCCGGCATGTAATAAAGGTTGCACTCGTTTTCAAAAAGCCTATGAATAGGCCTAAAAAAACAAGAAGAGAGAATACCCATACATTAACTGTAAATTCAGAATCCAACAAGTCCTGATGTTGAGCATAGATTAATCAGACCCAATGAAGCTTTAAAGGAAGATGGCTACAGACGAATGGCAACAGGTTCGATCTAAGTCCCAACGCAATCAACCATTCACCCTTTCGCAAGGAATATCTCTTTCGACACAACGGCTAATGACTTGTTTAGAATATTCGGGAGATATGGGAAGATCCGAGGCGCTTTTATCCAGTGGAATCCTCTAGAGGGTACGGTTTCATCAGATTCAATTGTGAAGAGGAGGCCAGAGCAGCAATGGGCATTCTAAATGGTAAAAGGGTGGATGGAAGGATTCTTTTGGTTCAAAAGGCGAAGGCCCGTGTGATACATTCGACCAGCTATTGCACAGACCGACCTAAGGAACCCATCAACAACTCTCTGACAACCATCCTCAGCAGGTGGACACGGCCTGTGATCCCCAGCAGGAGGTTAGATCTTTCGCTCAAACGGTGAGAGAGTTGATTGTCTCTCGCCCTCCAGGTGTTCGACCGAATTCGTATGAGAGCTCTAGGGGGACGAATGGTGTTCGATTTAATGCCTCAGGGAAATTTGTGGTTAAAGCTAATAATAGGAGTGTGGCTTTAAAGTTGAGGGAACTGAGCTTGGCTCTAGTGGCCCACACAATGGATGCTAATGTGCAAATTATCAGGCTAATTCAAGATCTCAAAAGCTCTAGGTATGTGTCATCCACCATTAATGTATTGCGTATCAGCCTAGACAAATTCCTTTGTCTTCAAGACTAGGATGGAACTAATTTCTTTCTCCTTTGATTCTATTCTCCACGAGAAGATGGGCATAGAGAAGGTTGAGGAGTGGTCCCCTAAACTCATTTCAGGTGGTGGAGGCAAATGGATTAGGTTCCATGGTATCCCTGTTCATGCCTGAATAGAATTGGTCTTTCGGGCATTGGGCAACACATTTGGTGAGGTTGTAGAGGTCGATAGATGCTTGAATCTGGGTCTTGTCCAAGTGGCAATTAGAATTAAAGTTATTATTCAACCGGGCACTAATACACATTCTCCCAGAGGGCTAGTTGTAACAGGAAAAACTTTTCCGATCTGGCCGACTATCAAAACCTCAAACGTCAGGCTAAAGGTAGGTTCAGGGACATAAAACAGTTAGGTCCGGGGCTAGGAATCTACCAGGCAGTGGGTTTAAAAAGTTTCTACTACCTTGCAAGCCTCAAAGAGCTGATGATCTGACCTCTCTCTCTCCCCCCCCCCATGATTCATCCCAAGGCAGACATTCCCGCCTCTCTCCCCACCAGCAACTTAGTCAACTTCCCCCAAACATTCAGGATATCCAATAGGGGGTTGAGACGAGCCCCCCTTTATCCACAGTAGCTTTAGAGGATATCATCTCTCCTAGCATTCGTGCCAATGACTTCAGCACTTACCCTTTCCATCAGCAGGATTTTCAACAAGATGAGTGTTGTCCAGTTGTCAATCTAGCTCCTATGGTTGTTCATTCCCTCAGACAACCTTCCTCCTCCCAATTGCACATGGCCCTCGTATTCCAAACCAATTCAACGCCTTGACAAGCCCTCTTTGAAGGCAATAGCCCTCTGCAAATAGCAGATAACTTTGAGGAAGAACCTGGCGATTCTGGTATCCTAGCATTGAATGCTGTGAAAGAAAGAAGGGTTCTCAATGCAGGGGGTCACCTAGCAGTTGACCTCTCCCCCTACTTCAAGTCGACTCTCATCACAAATATCTAACCAGCCTCCCTTCCCTTACCGTCCAGATACCCAAAACTTAATATATGAGAACCTCAATCGCTGCAAGCCTTGGGAGCAAAGGTGAATATCCGAGAGAAGTCAGCATCTCCTTTTGTTGCTCCTCTTCGCTTTAGCATAGCCCAGACAGCTGCAGCTACACCCCAGTCTCCCTCTCCTGAGACAGCGAAGGCCCCAATTAAAGGCTCATAGAGGGGCCTCTGCCTATCCCATTCCATCCCTCCTCATTCAGCTAGTAATATTCATGATGCGGAGAATCCTACCCCTCTCGGATAGGGCAAGGAGATTGACCTAAGCAGTACTAGAATTCCTGGGATTGTGTTGTGTCCAGCGAAATAGAGGATCAAAGGCAGAAAGATAGTGGTTGAAACAAACTAGCATGGGAGACTCTGGACATTGAAGCATAGGGGCGAGCTATCATCTAGTGTTGTCCATGGATAAAATCCTATATGGAATGCGCGCGGGGTGGGGAATTTATCTTCGATTAGAACTATCAAGAGATTAATCAGAGAGTTCCACCCGGCCATGCTGGAAATCCTAGAACCTATGCTCAGAGACAAAAAATGAATTCTAATGGGCTTAAAGCTGGGCTATCACTCCTCCTGCTCCAATGCCAGCTAGGGTGGGAAGATTTGGGCATTTTTGGCGTCATTTCTGACCACTTAGGTTCTAGCTTCCTCAGAGCACATGCTAACCATGGTTGTGGGTCTCAACCATGGCTCAATTAAGGTGCTTATCTCCTACGTGTACGTGAAGTGCTCCAAAATCATGAGGAGGAATTTGTGGGATGAATTGGCTCATTTAAGGATAGGCTGCACCATTCCCTGGGTGGTTTGTGGCGACTTCAACGCCATGCTGTCCCAAGCTGACCGATGAGGTTCTACATCTTTTGACGCTATGAGCGTAGCTAAATTTGCGGAGGGGCTGAACAATGCGGGCCTAGTTGACACTCTCTTCTCGGGCAACCATTTTACCTGGTGTAACATCCAAGCAGGGCAACCTAGGGCCTGGGTGAGATCGGATAGAGCTTGTTGTAATGACCGCTGGTTGCGAAGCTTCCCCTGACCACACCCTTCTTTTATTATCTTTTCCCTCTCTGTAATCTTCGGGTCCAAGAGCTTTCATATTCCAACAGATGTGGTGTAGCCACGAGGGCTTATAAAACCTTATAAAAAGCATCTGGGCGACGCCAACCTCTGGAGACCCTATGTAGTTGTTTATTGGTAAACTGAAATATGTCAAACAGGCCCTAAAAATCTGGAATAGAGAGATATTTGGCAATATCTTTCTGAGAATTCAGATTGCTTGTACTGAGCTCAGCCAAGTTGAAGACGCTACCCAAGTTGCTTCAGATCCTCTCGCTCATCAAACGGTCCAGAAGGCCAGAGAAAATATGTCCTACCTCGAGCTATGTGAAAAAATATTTTGGAACCAAAAGGCTAGAGCACACTAGCTACTAGAAGGATATTGCAACCCAAAATTCTTCCACAATTCAGCTACAGGCAGAGCCAGAAGATCAGCGATCCAAGAGATCAAACTGTAAGGTGGGACGGTGATTTGTAGTCAGGTAGATATGAAGAAGGGTGCTGTGGAGTTCTTCCATAACCAGTTGCAAGCGGAGGCGGATCCAAATCTAAGTGGCTTGCTGGAATGCATCCCGTGCTCTTTGACATCAAATGACAATCAACCACTATTACGTGAGCCGTCTGTTGAAGAATTGCACAAAGCAGTTAATGCCCTCCTAGTCGATGGCGCAGCGAGGCAGGACAGGTTCTCCGGGGCATTTTTCCAAGAATGTTGGGACATTGTTCATAGCGACCTCCTCAAGGCAGCCTACTTATTCTTCAGTGGTGGCAACATCCCCATAGCTCTCTCAGCCACACTCATCTACCTGCTTCCTAAGATAAGCGTCCCCTCAATCTTCTCTGATTTTATACCAATAAGTTTATATAATTGCTTGTATAAGATTTTTTCAAAGATTGTTGTAATGAGACTGGGAAAGATCCTAACCAAAACAGTCTCCATAGAATAGAGTGCCTTTGTGTAGGGTAGGTCCATTGCGAAAAATTGCGTCCTTGTGCAAGAAATCTTCCGTGACATCAATAAGAAGGCTAAAGGAGGAAATATACTGTTGGAATTAGATATGGAGAAAGCATATGTTGGCTCAACTAGAATTTCCTTAAGGAGGTCCTGTCTAAGTTTCGTTTCCACTGGGATTAGATAGCAATTGTTGAAAGCTGTTGGTTCTCAATTCTTATCAATGGTGAAGCAGCCAGCTTCTTTCAGTCTTCGAGAGGCCTCAGACAGGATGACCCCATCTCCCCCACCCCATTCATTCTAGCAGCCAAAGTCCTTAATCGAGGTTTCCACCAGCTTGTGGTGGGAGGGAGCTGCCAGCACTTTAAGACCACACTAACTGTCCAACGGTCTCCCACCTCTTTGCGGACACCACAATCCTTTTTACGAATGGTTCCAGAGTTTCCTTGAGAAAGATTAAGAAATTCCTGAACAACTATGAGAGCATATCAGGCCAAAAAATCAATACAAATAAAAGCTTCTTCATCCCTTCATTTGGGATGTCTGAAAGTAGGATTAGAGCAGCCTCATCTATCCTTAGTTTTGACAAAGCGTCGGCTCCTCTCCAATATCTAGGTGTCCCCATCTTTCAAGGGAGGCCCAAACGTATTTATTTTCAGTCGTTGTTTGAAAAAATTTAGAACATAATTCTCAATTGGAAGAACATAATTCTCTCTTAGGCGGGGCGTCTAACCCTCATAAACCATGTATTGGGTATCATCCCTATCCACACTCTGGCGGTTATGGAAGTCCCCTGCTTTATTTTGGCGAAGCTCAAGAAGTCTTTTGCAGATTTCTTTTGGGGGCGGGACGACCCGAAGAAAAAATGCCATTAGAGGAAGTGGGAGAGCTTATCCCTCCCTAAATCGGAAGGGGGTTTGGGCATGAGAAGCCTGAAATAAGTTATGAAAGCATTCAGGTTGAAGCTTTCTTGGACAACCCTATTTAGAAGGGAAGCAAGCTGCTGGAGCAATTTCATTAGGGCCAAATACACGTCCAACTTCATCCAGTAGCCTCCTAGCACAACAGAAGCACTGTCGATGCCGCTGCCTCGCCCATCTGGAAGAAAATCACGAACCTCTTCCATTTGGTGTATTCTACGTCCCGCTGGTTGATTGGTAAAGGGGACATAGACTTCTGGGAAGACGATTGGTTGGTCCTGGGGCCCTTGCGTCAGTGGAGATTATTGCATTCTACTAATGATTCACAGCACACCAAAGTTAGAGACTACATCGGTTCTGGTGGTTGGATCAAGAGGCCCAATGCCTCCCATCTCCTGGCCCAAGCAGCCATTGATTATATCTCTGTTGAAGGCATCTGCACTTCAACGGCCGACGACAAACATATTTGGATGGATGCGACGAATGGCGAATTGATCGTGGCCTTAGCATGGCAAAGTATCAAACTAAGTGCCATCAAGCAAAGGTGGACAAATTGGGTGTGGCATCCCAAACTGCCGTTAAAATTATCTCTGTTAACTTGGAAAATTTTCTACAAGGCGATCCTGGTGGACGATAGTCTTCAATCTAAGGGTGTGAGCATGGCGTCTTGTTACAGCTGCTGTCCTCCGCCCTGCAGGCCAGCCGCGAAATCCATCGATCATCTATTTGCTATTAGTTGTGTGGCTAACAACATTTGGATGTTTTTCTCCCGTCCTTGTGGCATATCGGATCATGGTTCGGAGTCTGCTATAGATCAAGCCACCTAATGATGGTGCATGGCCCACTGTCCCAGCAATGCCTCCTCCCTTAAAGGGCTGATTCCCAATTTTTATATTTCAGGAACTGTGGAAGGGCAGGAACACCAGTAGATTCAAAATTAGGGTATCTAACACCCATGATATCATCACTGGCACCTTCTTCTGGATTAACTAGGTTAGCAGATTCCTTTTTTTTTAAAAAGGATGTTTTCATTCAAATAACAAAAGATGTACAGAGAATGAGAACAAGCACCCATGATTCAGGCCCTCCCAAATAAAAGGATAGGAGAGCCTATCATAAGGGGCAATGTGAGGAAACAAAACAAAATTGTAATCCAGGGCGAGCCGAGGTGCAAAGAACGAAAGAAACGAAGAAAGCCAGGGGTTAGGGCCCCCTCCTAATACTGCCAAAGCTCATCCTATCAAGGAAGAGGAGGCCCCTGGGAGTACAAGGAAGATCGGCGTGGTTGAGAAATAAGACTGACTTCTGATGCAAACTCCCCATCCTGGCTAAGGCGTCCGTCGGCCCATTACCTTCTCTAAGAATATGCACAAACTCTACATTACCGGCTTTGCTTAGAGTGTAGATCCTGTCGATCTACCACTTCCACTTCCATCCTGGGTTGGACCTACCCATGAGGAAATCCACCAACAAACGGGAGTCTGATTCCACAATGATGCTAGTGTAGCCCAAGCGAAGATAATACATCAGCCCGTCATGAATGACCCGGAGTTCCGTTCTAGTATTGGAGGTGCGAAACAGAATTCACCCTTCTCTCCTCTAAAAACTCTACCTCCCCCTGCCTCCCCCAGGTTACCACTAAAGGACCCGTCAACGTTCAATTTGAACCAGCCCACCGGAGGCCATTTCCAAATAACCACCTGGGTTGGGCTCTTCGGTTTTGGCTGAATCGCAATTCCCAAGGTTGCAAGGGCTACGCTTACCGAATCTCTACGAGAGCAAGGAAGGCCCCATCTGGAAACAAGGAACCTAACCCAACCTAAAATACGGGAGATGACGACTTTTGGCTTCTCTTGAATCCCATCGAACTTCGCCTCATTCCGGCTTCTCCAAATCTCCCACAAAATAAAACAAGGCAGTAGCTTTTTGAAAGGAGGAGACGAACCGTGGGAAGACCTGGTCTCCCACTAATGGTGTAGTCATTCAAAAATAGAAGAAGAGGAGATTCTCTGTACGCCAAAAATACAAGCAAAAAAGACCCAAACCTCATTCTCCAAGCTACTATCCAAGAATAGGTGGGCATACATCTCAGCCACCGGTCTCTATGTGTGGTTGTTGTCGGTGAAGCAACAGCAGCACATGGATGCAATTTGGATGCCCTCGGACTGAATGCTCTCATCCATCGGGAGAGCTCTCTGAAGAATCCTCTAAACTAGTAGAGAGATCTTCAAAGGAATCTTAATGTTCCAAATCTTATCACCCCAAACTGTGTTCTGACTGTCGGTTCTGCTGATGTTCTACACCAATGCCACCGAGAACTCACCTGATGAGTTCGTAGGCCAGAATGGACGATCAGGACCATTCGTCAAGAAGTAGCCCCCACTGAAGATGGACACAATGTCCTAATCTGGGAGGATCGTGAGGACTGCCGATGGCAGCAACGACCTAGATTTGCTGAGGAAATCCTTGATCTTGAGGTGCTCCATGGACGGGCTGATGATAGATGAAGAAATTCTTTGAATTAGCGGTTTTAGCCCAGACCAGTTGACGCGCCAAAGGTTCTGATCTCCCTCGCCTACCTGCCATTGAGTATGAAGATCCAGTAGTGGGAAAAGTTTGCGAATTCTGGTCTAGAGAGGAGAGTCCGACGACACTGACCGAACTTGGCCACTGTTTTGTTAAGTCTGCTCATATTTGGATTGCATGAAGGATGCCCACAGCCCTTTTTGGGAGCTATATTTCACCACCCAGGCCATATTTAGGCGGAACGCTATCATGACATCGACCAGTCTTCAAATTCCCAGACCACCTTCCACCTTTGTTGCTGAAATGTGTTTCCAGCCCCTTCAATAGAGCTTCTTCCTCCCTTCGGCCCAGCCCCATAGAAAGTTCACAAATTTTCTTTCCAATGTCTTTAAAACTCCAGCTGGAATGTGCGTCGCAGCCAAGGTGTGCACCGGGACACTAGCTAGGACATGCTTTACAAGAGTAACTCTACCCGCCATTAAAAGGCAACGGGCTTTCCATCCCTTGATATGACTTTCCACCCTCTCAATCAACCTTTGAAACACACTATTTCTTCTCCTACCTGCCGCTATCGGGACCCCCAAGTAGATGATGCTATTTACCGATCTTTCCATCTCCAATACCCTGTGGATTGCACTAGCCCTGGAAGTTGCCATGCTCTCACCACACATAAACACACTTTTTTGGAAACTGATTTTTTGCCCAGGCACCTGCTGGTAGTTGAGGAGGAAGTTCTTTGCCGACCGAATGGACCGGAGGCCTCCATTAAGGAATAGCAATGTATCATCAGCAAATAGGGGATGAGAGACTACTTCAATGTTGCGGCGGCCTTTGAATAGCTTCTTGAATCCATGGCTAAGCACCTCTGATGCTTAAATAAAGAGACTAGGAGAAATAGGATCCCCTTGCCTAAGACCCTGCGTGGATTTGAAGAAGTCCCCAGCCTCCCCGTTAATTAGAATCGAGAACCAACAATTGCTCCAGCACTTCTCAACCAGATTAATCCAGGGAGTGGAAAACCTTGCGCATTCCAATCCAGGGAGTGGATTCCTGCTGATTCCCAACCAACTCAAAATGTCCAACATAGCAATGCTGAAATCCTTATGCATTCCAATCTTGGTTCCTAATCCTTGGAAAGTGATGTAGGGATGAACATGATGAGGTCGAGCACCGTCTCCCTCAAGAGGATAACTGTTCCGAATCCATGAAACTTCTTTGGACTCCTTACAGAGGCTTCTTGAATCCACGACAAAGAAAGCAAGCAAAATAGAAAATAAATTCTATAAAATTCAAAATTGATTAATGAATGAAATAAATGAGTTCACAACCCTTTAAATAGGGATACCAAGCAAAGGGAGAGAAATCAGAAGTAAACTACAACTAAAACTCCTAGAATTCCTAACTTACTATAAATAGTAAACTTACTATTTATAGATGGTTGTGATGTCTACTAGTGTGTAAGGTTTTCAACCAAAAATAGTAAGTGTCCTATTTGGCTTCACCAAGCTATTCTCCTAATTTTTCTAAGCTCTTTTCATGTTGGGCGCAACTCTTAAAGCCCAACGGATGAAGAGTTATGATGAAACTAAAACTTATTATTTATAGTAAAATGGAATTAAAATAAGGAAACGACCGTCAATCCAGGGATATTTTGCAAATCTAGCTTGCGTAACTTGGCATAGTGGGGTTGGTTGGCTAAAGTAGCTCATTCTACCCCAAAATCATATATTTTACACCTGATAACTCATTCCGAATTGTGAGATACGCTCGATCTAAGGTTTGACAGTCCGGATCACTTTTGTCGTCGACCGAGCCTTTTCTGATCCATCTTGGCCATGAAATTGTCCGCGACTCGCTCTACATCAGAAAGTGGCGGCAGTTAAATGGGCCAATCCATTTACAGGCTAGATAAAACTCAACGTGGACGGATTGGCCAGAGGCAACCTGGGCCAATCAGGTGGGGGTGGTGTTGGAAGGGACAACAATGGTAAATTCCTTTTTAGCTTCTACCATGGGTATGATGTCAGCACTAACACTAGGGCAGAAATTAAGGCGATATTAGATGGCCTTATATTATGTGCTCTCTTGGGATTCCCTAGAGTTCAAGTTGCTAGCAATTCTGGCATTGTGGTGCAGGCCCTGTCCAACATTAAGAGTTCATGCTAGTCCATCTAGTACTGGAAGGAGAGAATCAAGTCCATCTCGCACGAGTTGGAGATTCAATTTTCCCACATGTCTAGAGAGGCCAATTAGGTGGTAGATGGCTTGGTCAGGCTAGGAATTGAATGCCAGCAAGATTGTAATTTTCGTTCCTTGGAAGCCCTTCCCTCCACGATCCAAGGCCTCCTCTTTCTTGATAGAGTAGGCTTAGAAAACTTGAGGATATCCTAGCCGTTGCTATTTTGATCTCGATATCTATAGTCACATGATAGAGGGGCCCATTTCTTTTTGCTATCGGCCCACCTCAAATCCTACGCTGTAAGCTGTTTGTGACAACTCTTTCATCGAATATACATGTCCATTTAAAAAGAAAAAAGAAAAAAAGGTTGCACTCGTTTGTTTTGAAAAGTGATGTCTATTAGTGTCAAAGGGTTAGTAAGTCCAAATGTCATACTAATTGGATTCAAAGCCCATAGTTACATCCCTTTTGAAGGGGTGTCTTTATACCCTTAATATCTCAGGGTATCAAGTAAAAGTTTATAAAAAGACTTCTCATCATTCATTTTTTCTTTTAATATATAGAAAGAAAAGCTTTTTAACTTTATCTCAGATTATATGGTTTTATAAATTTTCCTACTGTTCCGGGTTTAGGCTACAATTAGTTCAAGTATACCTATATTAAATGCACCATCGTGACCAAACTAAATCATTTTATACTGGAGGTCTATTTTCCAAAATTCATATTGCACTTGGAATGTGGTCCGAGGGAAAATTCAATTTCGGGCCAAGTAATTCCAAATCACACCTTAACTTCTACAATTCAAAAAGTTTTCTCTCTCCTATATATATATATATATATATATATATATATATATATATATATATATATATATATATATATATATATATATATATAAGTCTAGATAATTCTTTGAACCCCAATAATACCACACTCCACATTCATTCCTCTAAAAGCCCTCTAAGAGAGAAAATGGACAATAACTAGTTACCCATGCTGATGTGGAATGGGTCGCAGATTCATTCATGGTTAAGATAGATTGAAGAAAAGAAGTCAAGAAGGATTGAACACATGTGACTCAATGTAGTTCAATTGGTCGATAGGTTGAAACTCTAACACAAATTCCAAACTACTTGCTGTCTGGTTTCTCCCTATTTAGATAGGTCGATAGGTCGTAATACAGTTCAATAGATGGGGTCGATAGGGTGACAATCATAGAAATTTTTTTTTATTTAAGTCTTTGGACACTTTTAAATGGTTTGACCTGCAGACTAGACTCGTCGATGACAAGTTGATGGGTATCGAAAATTTACATATTTTTTTGAATTTATTGCCTTATTTGATTAGAATTCTTTGATTATGTTTTAGGTTTATTAAAAGGGTGTTAAACTCATTTTTTATCATTAATGAATTCGATAAATCAATTTCTTAGAAAGTTTCCTCTTTCTTCTTGTGGATTCGAGATTTTCTTTGATGGATTCAAGGTAATTATCGATTGAGGAGGACGGTGATCGAGCACATCACGTTCTCCCCTGTGTCGGTGTTATTAGAGCGAGGACTCCCCTTGTGTCGATGGCAACTAATGACAAAATGAGCCAAAATCTTGTGGATGATGAGACAATGTTTCATTACTTATTGGAAAGAATGGAAGCTTTCCACCAGGAGAGTCAGTTGACCATGTAAGGGCTATAGGCAATCCTCTCAACCATATCGCGGATGCACTATTTCCACCCTGAGCCTAAGGCAAATCTTAGCCACCCATGATCTCTGTACATCACAACCCTAATTTTCGTAGAGCATTTTCAGGGGTGGATATCGGACTACCCTAGATGAGTCGAGCTCTAGTGATGAGGATGTCGATGGTGTCATTGACCATTGATCGATCTATACATGGAAATGATTGACTAGATTGTGCTAAAAGAAACTATCAAGGTAAGGTCGAACTTCCCATTTTTAATAGCTTATTGCGTAAAGAAGACTTCCTTGATGTTAGGAGAAATAAAGTGGTATTTCGATTACATGGACGTGCTAGAACAGAAGAAAGTAAAGTTGGTTATGTTCAAATTAAAATTCGGTGCTTCATCACGGTGGGAGCAATTACAACTATCCCATACCCGATAGAACAACGCACCCATCTGATCATGGTTGCGGATGAGACGCCTTCTTCGACCACAATTCCTCCCAAGTGATTACAAAAAGGTGTTGTTCTAGTAATACCAAAATTTCCAGCAGGGGAATCAGATTGTCACAAATTATACTGAAGAATTCCTATGGTTGGAAACGTGGAATGATTTGTTAAAGACTAAATCATAGAAGATAGCACGATTCATAGGCGGTTTACCACCAACAATTTAGGACCGAGTTAAGATGCACTCGGTCGAGACTATGGATGAAGCAGTTCAGTTAGCAAGTAGGGCGGAAGAGCAACTTGCAAGGGTCCCTACTCGACTCCACCCCCCATGATGGGTCCTACGTAGGATTCAACATCATCCAAAGGAAAAGAACCAATAAGGGGTCATCCTCAACCTCCTATAGCCATGAGTTGTGACGAGGGGAACGGTCCATTTAAACCTCAAAGAATAACAACCATTGCTATTGGCTTGAGTAGGATCCCGAACCCCTATAGTCGGCCATGACCTAACTAGTGCTATCGATGTGGCCAATTGAGTCACTTATCAAACACTTGCTCACATCAAAAAGTGGCAAACCTCACCATTAATGATGGTGTCACTAAGAACATAATAGAAGACCCGAAAGATGATGAGTTGGGGCATGTTGTAGATGACGAAGTTGATGAAGTTGAATGGGTTTTGGAGGATCATGGTGAGTCACTAGTCATGAGATAACTACTGTATGCACATAGGAATGAAGTACATCCACAATGACATAAAATCTTCCGAACAAGATTTACTGTGAATCAAAAAGTTTGTGATGTGACCATCGACAGTGGGAATAATGAAATCATCATCTCCAAGGTCATGGTGGAGAATTTGTAATTGAAAATAGAGTGTTATCCCTCCTCGTATTCAATTGGCTAGATTAAGAAAGTCAGCGAGATGGAAGTAACTGAACAATATACAATATATTTTTCAATTGGCAAACATTATAAAGATAAAGTGGTATATGTGACATTATTGATATGGAAGATTGTCACATTCTACTTGGTTGACCATGGAAATCCAATCATGATGTCACTCATAGAGGACAAGATAATGTATACATTTTTGTTAAAGATGGTTGGAAAACCATACTAGCCCTTATGGATCCAGTAAAACCACTCAAAACTTTTAAAGTAGAGGGCGTTCAATCTTAACCATTATGAACTTTGTGAAGGAATCAAAGGAGATGGGACAAGCCTACGAATTAATTGTTAAGGGAAAGTACAACCCTTGTCACTTGAATTTAAAGAAATTTAGCTCGATGACCTTCCCAATGGATTGCCTCCCATGAGAGATATTCAACACCATATCGACCTTGTCCCCGGGTCCATCTTATCCAATCATCCTCACTATCAGATGAGTCTAAATGAGTGTGATATTTTGCAAGGACAAGTGGAGGAATTGATCTGTAAGGGTCTAAACCCATACATCGTTCCGGCCCTGTTGACTTCTAAGAAACATGGGAGTTAGCGCATGCGTGTTGACATCCGGGTGATCAACAAGATTACTATAAAATATAGGTTTCTTATATCACAGTGGATGATATGTTGGACATACTTGAGGGTGTAAAATTATTTTTTTAATTGGATTTAAGGAGTGGATACCATCATATTCAGATATGGTTGAGTGATGACTAGAAAATATATAGCTTTTAATACCAAGGAAGGGTTGTATGAATGGTTGGTTATACCCTTCGGTTTTTCGAATGCACCTATTATATTCATGAGGTTGATGAACCAAGTTCTGAAGCCATTCATTAGGCGGTTCGTAGTGGTCTACTTTAATGACATTTTAATATACAGTTAGGATGATGCAAGCTATATGGAACACCCAAACTTGTCTTTCAAGTGCTCACTGAAAACAAGTTGTATGTCAATTTAAAAAAATACTATTTTCTAAATGATAGCTTGCTATTTTTGCGCTTTATCATGAAGGTGGACAACAAATAGGTGAGAGCCATCAAGGAATGGACGGTTCTAATGAACATCCATGAAGTACGGAGTTTACATGCGTTAGCGACATTCTATCATCGTTTCATGAAGAACTTCAACACCATTGTGTCACTGATTACAAATTGTATGAAGAATGAACCATTTCAGTGGATTGACAAAGTTGATAGGAGCTTTGTTAAAATCAATTACAAATTGTCCACAACCCTAGTTCTCGTACCTTCTAACTTCAACAAACTATTTAAGGTTGAATGTGATGCTTTATATATCAAAATTAGGGAGTTTTATCACAAGAGGGTAGGACAGTAACCTTCAACGGTGAAAAACTTAGTGATCCACGTAAAAAAGTGGTTGACGTATGAGCTCGAATTATACGCAATGGTCCAAGCATTGTGATATTGTCGCCATTACTTAATTCAGATGGAATTCATTCTTTTCATAGACTATCAAGCTCTTAAAATTATTAATAGCCAAGCCAACATGAATCATTTGAATGTTAGATGGATTTCATTCTTGTAGGAATTCACATTTGTGTTAAAGCATAAATTTGGGCAATGAAAAAAAGTGGCTTATGCACTTAGCCGATGCACAACTTTGTTAGTCACCATGGGCAATAAGGTTGTTGGGTTTGATTACCTTAAAGACCTACATGCTGACGACGACTACTTGAAGGATGCGTGGAACAAATGCCAAGAAGGTCAACCCAACATCGTCCATATTCAGGATAGATTTCTCTTCAAAGGAAATCAACTGTGCATTTCTCGGAGTTCCTTGCGAGACTGTATCATCCAAGAGCAACATAAAAGTGGCCACAATGGTCATCTAAGTCGAGACAAGACAATAACTCTCTTGGAAGATCATTATTATTATCCAAGGCTAAAGTGAGACGTGGGAAGAACAGTGCAATAGTGTCACATGTGTTAGACATCCTAGGGGTGGTCACAAAATACAAGACTATACACTTCATTGCCTATCCTCGACGACCCTTGAGAGGATTTGTCTATGGACTTTATGCTAAGTCTTCCATGGACCTAATGTGGTGTGGATTCTGTCTTCTTTGTACTCGATAAATTTTCTAAGATGGCCCATTTGATACAATGCAAGAAAACTCTCAACTCTACACACGTTGCAAATATATTTTTCAAAGAAGTTTGACTACATGGAGTCCCAAAATCCATCACCTCAGATCGTGACACTATATTCCTCAGTGATTTTTAGAGGACTTTGTGGTGACTATTTGACACTCGGTTATAGTTCAGTAATGCATATCATCCTCAAACTAATAAATAGACCGAAGTAGTGAATTGTACACTTAAAAACCTTATGCGATGCATTTCAAGTGATAAGCCTAAAAATGGGACTTGGCTTTAGCTTAAGCAGAATTCATGTTCAATAACATACTAAACCATTCCATTGGTAAGTCCCCATTTGAAATTGTATACTAACGATTACCTCTCGACACCCTTTATTTGGTTCCCTTGCCTAAATTGTCGAGCATGAGCATCGCCGTAGAACATATGGCGGACTGTATCATAAGAGTACACTCTGATGTTCAAGCCCAGTCGAAGACATCCAATGACACGTACAAGGAGAAGGCTAACATGCATCGGTGTTTGAAGGTATTCAATATTGATGACAGTGTGATGGTTCATCTGCGCAAAAAGAGATTTAATTTCTAACCGGGACATACAGTAACCTGAATAACAAGAAGATTAGATCGGTACCCATCCTTCGTAAGATCAATGACAATGCTTATGTTGTTGATCTTCCTGAAGATATGGAGATCTCACGCACATTCAACGTGGCAGACTTGTACGAGTATCATGAACCGAATCTGATGAATAACTTGAGGACAAGTTCTTTTGAAGTGAAGGGGACTAAGGTAGAATGGGTTGCGGATTCATTCATGGCTAAGATGGACCCAAGAAAAGAAGCCAAGAAGGATTAAACACACTCTGCATAGTTCGAACGGTTAACATGTCAAAATTTTGCTAGAAATTCCAGATTGCTTACTGTCTAGCTTCTGCTAGTTTAGACAGATCGATAGATCTTATCTACTAGTCAAAATCTAGTTCGACAGGTTGACAGATCGGGCCGATAAGTCGAAAATCACTGAATTTCTGATTTAATTCTCTCTACACTTTTAGACTGTTTCGATCGGTCAACTTGATTGGTCAATCACAAGTCAACAGGTCGTGGAAATTTACGTAATTTTTTGAATTTGTTTCCTTTTTTAATTAGAACTTTTTACTTATGTTTTAGGGTTTTTTTAGGGTTATTTAGAGGGTGTTAAACTCATTTTTTTATATCATTAATGAATTTAACAAATCAATTTCTTAGAAGTTTTCTTCTTCTTCTCACAGATTCGAGATCCTTGTGGATCCAAGGTAGTTATCGATTGAGGAAGACGTTGATCGACCTCATTGTATTCTCCCCTTCGTCACATGCCATCCACAATAATCTTCTGACAAATAGAATGAGAGTCATTGGATTTGCAAAGGATCTAGCTTAACTTTTTCCACATAGGTTTTGTTCACATGACACACAAATGCGCACTAAGCTACAATTCATTTGAGCTGTGTGGAGCCCATTATCTTATTTATGTGGAACTCAAGCTGTGAACGTGGTGTCCTCCAAGACATTTCAATTCTCAATTCCAATATCCATCTAGATCCATAGCTTAGTGGGCCATGCTTAAGGGAAGAATTGAGAATAATGGGGGAGAGTGAAGCCTACCACAAAAACCACCATATGGAATATGGGGTCTATCATGTTTTGTGAGTATTCCAAACAATGCATATAATGAGCCACACGCAAACACTTGGGATTAGGTTAATTCCTAGGATGTATGGTTAACATGACATGGAACACTATATTCATAGTTTGGAGTTGATACATGCTCGTAACAGACCGAGATAACCCAGTTGCGGCTAAAAAAGGAAGATCTGGATGGAGGAACGCGAACGAGATCTGGAGCAAAAAAAGGAAGATCATTGGGTTCAAGTTGAGGCTAGGAAATCTCGAGCTAACTTCTCTATATTTGCAGCGAATCTGACCTTCAATACCACAGAAGAGGGCCTTCTCCGCATTTTCGGCCGATTTGGGAAAATACGGGATGTTTTCATCCCCTGGAACCACCAGCTTCGTCGATCTTGTGGCTTTGCTTTCATCCGTTTCTACTACGAACAAGATGCTCTTAATGCTATCCATTGTCTCCATGATAGACGTATTGATGGTAGGGTTGCTCACATTGCTTGGGTAAAAGGACAATTTGGTGGTGTTAGGGTTGCAACGCCAATCTCTCTTCATCCTGTCAATCATCAGCCAACTCCAGCTATAGATTGACCATTTTTTGATGCGATTTCTCACGAAAGATCGGGAGGCCAATCCTAGTCAGAAGGGTGTACGGGGGTCACAACCATTGCTGATCTGAGTGCGGTACGAAACCGCCTCCGTAGCCTAACACTCGCATTGGTTGGGATTGCAGAGAATCAAAATGTACACATTGATCGTCTAGCTGGAGCTTTGAAGAACCCAGATCTGAAGCTCTCACATGTGGAAATAGTGAGGATTAATGTCTCAAAATTCTTATTAACATTTAAATCGAAAGCAGAGATGTTGGCATTTAGGAACAATGCTTCTCTTCAAAAGGAAACGGGTCTCATGACTGTTGAAATGTGGTCTCCTGAAGAAGTTATTGGGGCAGATGGGGTCTAGATCAGACTATTTGGTATTCCAGGCCATGCCTGGTTTGAATCCGTCATCCTCGATCTGGCGAGCTATTTTAAAAAGATCATTCAAATCGACTCTAACTTGAGATTCAGATATTTTCAGGCCTTTGCACGAGTTAAAGTTATGCCATGCCTGGGAGTATCCTTTAGCAATGTCTTACGATTAAGCGTGTTAGGGAAGGAATATCCAGTACTTGCAGAAATGGAACCTCTATTCACGCTCGGAACCCCTCCTTCTATCAAGCAAGTCACGAATGAGAGCACAAAGGAGTGGGTTGTTCGGAGGTTTCAGGACCGTCCAGGGCACCCATCACATGTTTGTGAAATTACGTCAGTCAGAGAAGCAGATACAGATAATGGTAAATATGGTAATAGGACTGATGTAGGCTCCACTGGCCCAATGGGGGAGGATAAATTAATAAAGCAGGAGGCTGGGAGAGTTGGCTCTGTAGTGGATTATCCTCTTACAATTCCAGATGAATGTGCTAATGGGTGTTTGGAAATTGTTCGAATGACATCAACAGGGGGAGGCGACTCAGCAGCTATTTGTGGAAATGTCCAGCCCGGAGGTGAAACAAAGAATACTGATTGAGAGATCATAATTAGCCATGCTGAGGCTAATCCCATTTTATCCTCAGATGAAGGCCTGCTTCGGCAAGTGGAGTATCAACAGGATCGAACGCAGGACATTATGCAACATTCTGATATCTGTCTTGCCAACCAAGGTGAATTAGATATGGTGTGGTGTCTGCAGCCATATGTTGTAGCGTCTCACCACTTGAATACTTTGGCCTGCCACTTGGATATGATCCAATCAGATGGCATTGCCTATAGGAATATCAATGCAAGCACACCTGCGCTTTCTCCTACAGATTACCCAAAGGGTACTCTGGATATGAATATTGTAACAGCAGATGAAGGGCCGTCTTCTACAAAGAACAGGAACCTCACACAACACCCTGAGGGGGTTCTGATAGGAAATAGTGATACAGAACCAGAGGGCTATTCTCCAATGCAGGTCAGGAATGATAACTTTCCTCAAACACATTGGCAGGTCAGGGTATCTGGTGGGGGAAAGGAGAACCTTCCACCACCGACAAGAGACATGATCAGAGATAGCAGCGCATCAGGGGACACCCTAAGTGAATGCACAACAGCGCTTGGTAGAGACAGGATTAGAGATACCAGGCTAGCAGGGGGTGCCGTCGGTGAGTGCAGAGCAACGACTGGAAGAGGTCAGTACTCAAACCCGACCAACATTTCCACATGCAGTAAAAATCAGTTTGAAAGAGCAACTCTTGAGGTAGACCTATTGCCCTATTTTTCCTCAATTGTCAGACCTATCAGTGATAAGCTCAGTAAAGGGAGGATGACTTCCACAGTCCTGATGCTAATCAGAGGAAATAGAATCCGGAGAGGGAGAATGGTTCAGTCTGGGACTGCAGGCATCTTGTATTGGAAGGAGAAAGGAGGCAGGGTACTGACACCTAGACTGCTGTCGAAACATCTGAAAAATGATCCAGAAGGCATAAAATTCTTTACGGTAAAGGAAATTGGAGTTCAAGGCTCCGTAGGTTGAAAAGAAGGATCGTAAATACTGGATGTTTGACGGATGGATAACATCATTGTGTGGAATGTTCGAGGGATTGGAAATCAGATGTCGATCAAGATAGTAAACAGGATTATCAGGAAGTATGATCCACAGATTTTGGCGTTTCTTGAGCCAATGTTGGGTGATGAGAAACGGGTGAAAATAGGCCTATCTTTGGGTTATCATTCATCCTTGTCTAATTTGGATGAGGGTGGCAAGATTTGGTTATTTTATAAGTCCTCTGCTTCTATTTCTTTTCTATCTAAATCGGATCAATGTTTGTCAATTAAAGCAATAGAGCATAACAGTGCTGCTCGGATCTATATTACTATAGTCTATGCCAGGTGTGCTCGGGTGTTGAGAAGATCTCTCTAGGCAGACTTGGCTTCGCTCTCCTCTTCCATACAAGGCCCATGGATGGTTTGTGGGGATTTTAATGCCATAGTGGATGACTCGGAAAGAAGAAGTCGTAGGGCTGCAGATAAAGCTTCTTCTGCAGAATTTGTTGATGCAATTAATTGTGCAGGCCTGATAGATGCGGGCTTTTCTGGTAATAGGTTCACTTGATGTAATAATCAGGTGGGATCCTCTTGGGTTTGGGCGAGACTCGACCGGGCTCTCATCGATATAAACTGGTCAACTCAGTTCTCGCAGTTTCGGGTCTCCCATTTGCCGCGAATTCTGTCGGATCATGCTCCTCTTCTTCTTGCTTTATCGCATTAGCTGAATAGTGACCCAAAGCCTTTCCGTTTCCAGCGAATGTGGATGACGCATGAAAAATTTCTCATGGTGGTCAGGACTACGTGGATCAAGGCCGAATCTAATCACCCAGTTTTCAACGTGCTCTCCAAACTCAAGCAGGTGAAAGCTGACTCAAAACGTAGAACAAGGACGAATTTGGAAACATCTTTCAACAACTCCAGTCCACTGAGCGACTGGTGGTCGAGCTGGAGACCCAGATTCAAGACTTCTCTAGTCCGTTGGATCAACTTCTCAGATTGCAGTAGGAGTTGCACACCCAGTCTAACAGTTTAGCAACTTTGGAACTTAGGCAGGAAGTTTTTTAGAAGCAAAAATCAAGAGTGGATTGGCTGAAAGAGGGTGATAAAAACACGAAGTTTTTCCATGCCACGGTTGTCGATAAGCAGAGATACTCAGTCATTCGTCAGGTGGAGTTGGAGTCAGGTCAGATAGTAGGGGATCAGGCAGAAATTAAAGCGGCTGCGGTGGAGCATTTTCAGAAGGTTTTTGTTGCTGAGCCCGGTCAGATTGATCAGATGTTGCTTCACTGCATTCCTCTAATGGTAACGTAGGCTCATAATGATATGTTGTTGGCTGCTCCTTCTATCCTGGAGGTCCAAACGGCAATTCAATCCATCCCGGTAGATAGTGCGGTAGGGCTAGACGGATTTTCAGCGAGTTTCTTCTAGTCTTCCTGGGAGGTGATTGGTCAGGACATTCATAAGGCCGTCACATTCTTCTTCCAAGGAGGTAAACTGCCCCGCTCAGTTACATCTACTATTATTTGTTTAATACCTAAAATTGCTACACCTAAGCACTCCTTAGATTTTCGGCCAATTAGCTTGTGCAACTGTTTGTATGAAATTTTCGGTAAGGTGGTGGCTTCAAGGCTGAGCCAAATTCTCCCATTGATTATTTCGCCAGAACAAGGGGCGTTTGTTCAGGGCCGTTCCATCACTGAAAATATTGCATTAGCGTAAGAGCTGTTTTGGGAATTAAATAAGTTAGTTCGCGGGGGTAATATTGTATTAAAATTAGATATGGACAAAGCCTATGACAGGGTCAGCTGGGATTTCCTCACTTAGGTTCTATACCGCTTTAGATTCAGTCAGACTTGGGTCGAATTGGTTGAAAAATGCTAGGCGAACAATTGCTTCTCAGTTCTCATCAATGGAGAAATGGCTGGTTTTTTTAAGTCTTCAAGGGGTTTGTGGTAGGGGGACCCAATTTCGCTAAGCTTGTTCATTATTGCAGCTGAGGTTCTTAACAGAGGTGTTAAAAACATGTTTTCTCTCCAGATTAGTCGGCCATTTGCACTCAGTAGGAGGTGCCCTCTGATATCTCATTTGCTTTATGCCGATGATACTTTAATTTTCACTAACGGGAGCAAGTCCTCTCTCTATCAGTTCAAGAAGTTCATTGATTCATATCAAGCTTCCTCGGGACAAAGAATCAATTAGAGGAAATGCTCCATTTATTGCCCTAAAAAGCTGTCGTCCACTAGGATCAGAATAATCGAAGGTATTCTCGGCTTTAGCAAATCATCTTCTGCTTTAACTTATTTGGGGGTCCCAATATCGGATGGTCGTATTACTGCTACTACTTTCAAGCCATTGGTGGACAAAGTGGTAGGGCGGATCAATGGGTGGAAGGCCCGAATTTTGACCCAAGCAAGGCGTCTGGTTCTCATAAAAGACGTCCTTTCTAGCATTCTGGTGCATTCTATGGCGGTGGTCCATATTCATGCCCAGGTGTTAAAGACTATTGAGAAGCACATGGCAAACTTCTTTTGGGGTTGGTCAGAGGGGAAACCAAAGTGTCACTAGAAGACTTGGAATTTGATGACTAGTCCTATAGAGGAGGGGGGAATTGGGATAAAAAAGCTTGTAGACATCATGAGGGCCTTTCGTATGAAAATGGCTTGGACTTTGAGATTCGGGAAGAAGAATAATATCTGGAAAGGTTTTATGAAGGTGAAGTATTTGACCAATGGCTGTTCTAGTGGATTGGTTACGATAAGACAGCTTTCCTCTCCCTTGTGGAAGCACATTAGAGATCTGATTCCCTTGGTGGATTCTCATGTCCAATGGCAAATCGGGGAAGGTAAATGCAATTTTTGGAAGGTTAATTGGTCTGGTCTAGGCCCTCTCCTTCTGCTTACAGAATCAGAAGTGCCTCTCAAGCTGCAGGAAATCCAAGTAAGTCAGGTGATTGGCCCGCTTGGGCCTCTCCCCAACCCCCCCCCCCCCCCCCTCATCAGCGCTGTTATTTCTCCCTCAAGGTGTCATTGATCGCATCTTTCAGGCCGGTTATTGTACTTCAAAGGAATCGGACTACCCGTTCTAGCCATTAACTCTGTCTGGGATATTTACGGTTAAATCAGCTTGGTCGATGTCCAGAAGCCCCAATCCTTCGCGGAGTTGGTCTCGATGGGTTTGGCACATGAAGCTCCCTCCCAAAATTTCTTTGTTTGTTTGGAAAGTGATTCATGACGCGGTCCCGGTGATAGTGTCGTGCAATCAAGAGGGGTACACCTTACGTCCAGGTGTGTTTGCTGTAATAACTCGAATTTTGACTTTGAAACTCCTCTTCATTTGTTTATTAACGGAAAAATGGCACAGTTAGTTTGGTGAGTTATTGGTAGGTGCCTTGGAATTACCGTATTGCCTACAACTTCGATAGTAGCCAGGCTTTCTCAATGGTGGGCAGGGGTTGACTCTTTACTTCACAGGTCGACTTATCTGATGTTAATTCCCGGCACTATTATATGGGAGCTGTGGAAAGCTCGAAATGTAGCAGTTTTTGAAAGCAGATTGGCGTGCTCTGATAGAGTAGTTGGAAAGATTAAATGTGTGGGAGACCTTACTTAAGGAAACAGTCAGTGAGAGTCGAAGGAATACGTCGCGTTGTCGAATTTTTGATTCGTCGACCCTGAATTCTGGTGATTGTCGTCCAGGGGTGATTAAGTGGGAGAGGCCATTACCCGGGTGGGTGAAAATCAATGTTGATGGTTTAGCTAGAGGAAACCTAAGAAGATCTGGGGGAGGTGGTGTTTGTAGAGGGGATAGGGGCAATTTCATCTTTGCCTTTTCAGCTGGATATGCATTTGGATCCAATACGGTGGCCGAACTTCGGGCGGTGTATGATGGCCTTTCTTTTGGTCTTCAGAGGGGTTTAGGCCAAATAATTATTGAGTCTGATTCACGGCTAGTAGTCGATCTCATCAATGGTGTGGCAAAGACGGTTTGGAAATGGAAGGCGTGGCTTCTTAGGATTCAATGGCTAAGAAAGAGGGCCAATGTCAATGTTGTGCATGTCCTTATCGAAGGCAATTCTCCGGCTGACTTTATGGCTCGATTAGGTAGTGCCTCCAACTCTTTTGCTTCTTTCAACATCCTGTCCGATCTGCCACATCAGTTTCGAGGTATGCTTTTTCTGGACAAACTTGGTTTAGGCTTGATTAGAGGGACTTGATTCACATGAGGCCTTCCTTGTAAGTATCTTTTCGGTTTCTCACGTGGGGTCTCCTGTTTTATGTAAGGGAGCCCCTGTTGTATAGTTTTCATCTTGAATACAATTCAATCTTTCGAAAAAAAAAAAAAAAATAGTTTGGAGTTGATATCATAGTGTGTTGTAATGGCTATTACGGACCATAAAAGCTATTATATAAAAGGAATGGTGACAATCATTACATATTATGAGATCGTAACATCATAATGGCTATTATGAAAAAAAATGATCTATAACTGGTGATATAACTCTCGTAACAACTCGTTTTGCCTCCCATAAAGGCCATGCTAATCCCGCGTAATGGTACGTTGGAAGGAAGATACAATTTTTTCAGATTTTTTTTTTCAATAGAAAAAGTAAAACATAATGGCCATTATGATCCATATTACAATTGTAATATGGATATCAAAATACCTTGGTTGATATACATATCAAAAGTAGCATCCAAACTTTCTGGCAAGGCAACACAAAATTAGGTCAATATGAACATATGACCATCATGAGAATTTGGAGGTATTTGTATGGTTGGCCTTGGTATAGCTCATCTAATGGTTGTATATGTTTGGCTCTAATTATGTATTTCGTGGAATGTGTATGCGTTAGACATGCTAAAGCCAAATGTCGCTTAAATCAAACCGAACACCTATGAACTGAGGTGCTGAATAGACCGAGAAATCAAGTTATGTACGAATTAGTCATCTATTCAAAGGATTTGCGAAGTTGAGAGTATATTTCTAATGAGTCATTTCTCCTTATGAAAAATGACTTTCAATTGTGTAATAGCTTATATAGTTCAACATTAAGAAAATATCGATAATTGGAAAGAACTTAAGGCTTAAAGTATTTTATTGATATTTAATAAATGCTTATAATCAATTAAAAAAATAAAAAGAAAAAGAAAATGGATAACTAACCATAGTTTGTTCGTCACTCATCAAGATACTAGACTTCGAGGCAAGAAAATCGTCAGGTATGGTGTTCTGTTCATCATTTATCTGGGCTTTGTATGTAAGATGGTCATTAATAATGATAATGTATTTGTCGCTCGATTGAACT
Organism: Magnolia sinica; assembly: GCF_029962835.1. Taxonomy (NCBI): domain Eukaryota; kingdom Viridiplantae; phylum Streptophyta; class Magnoliopsida; order Magnoliales; family Magnoliaceae; genus Magnolia; species Magnolia sinica. Next base: position 39,437,981 of record NC_080590.1, on the reverse strand, counting down.
TCATAGTCAAGATAATCGTGGTTTGCGGGACATTCATTTGTTTGTTGCTCGAATTGAATCGGACATTCTAGGTAAGACGAATGGTGGTGATGGATCTTCAAAAGTCTATTGGTCACACGATTAGGCTTCATAGGTTCAACTATTTGTTTGTTGCTCCCAACGACACTTTTTAGGAGAGATGATCACTAGGTGACAATCTATTTATTACATGGAACCAAACTTTATAGGTGAAAAAGTCAAGGTTAACGATTATCTGTTCATCGCTCAAAACCTCACTTCATGGGCGAGATTATGTGGTTCAATTGTTTATTTGTCGCTTAACAAGGCTTTGTAAGAAAGAAGGTTGTAGTTAAACGATCATCTATTCATCACACAAAGTTGAACTTCATAGGCAAGACAATTAAAAGAACGTGAGAAAGCTTCGCTGGCTTTGTGTTCAAAACTTATGAATCTTCTCAGCAATCTAGCAAAATGACCGTAGACATAGGGTGGAGAAATAAGTAATATAATCAGTCCATGCTTTCTGTGGTACTACATTAGCTGGCAACAGAAGAGTTAGATCAAGACTAAACTAAACTAAGATGAATGTTCATGAAAGATGAGAGATATGCAGTGTTGTACTATATAAGAGAGTTGTGTTAGTTGTTGTACTATATAAGAGAGTTGTGTTAGATTGATGTGTGCCTGGAGCTCTTTGTTTTTTTCTTCATTTATAGGCACTTAAGGATGTTGCTGAAGAATTGTACTTAGAATCAATTTTTATGATTTTCTTTCAATTAATTGTCTAATCAACAAATATGACCAATTAATTTTTTTAAAATAAAAAGCAACTTCCATTTCATGATGGGAACTATACAAGACAATAGACATTCGGGCTATCCCAGGACTTAAAAAAAAAAAAATAATAATATGGGGCCTATCGTAAACCCTCTACAAGGCGACCGAGGCCGAGCCAACTACTCCACCACGCTGGATTCTCTAATAGAACCCATCCCCACTTTATTTAACAGGAAGAGCCCTTGAACAGGGAGAGGGAGATCCAAAACCTGCCGGAAGAAGAGGCTCACCCGAAGCTTGCTCCCCAAATGAGCCAGCTCACTGTCAAGGCATTACCTTCTCTCAGGACGTGAACGAAATGAATCTTCCCCCTTTTCTTCAATCTTTCTATTCTAGCTGACCAATACCGCCTGTTCCAAGCTGTTTGGGACAAGCAATTCAGGGACTCCACCACAAACTTGGAGTTTGATTCGACCACTACCTTGGATAGGCCTTGGTTCCAACAATGGGTGAGGACATTATACACCACTCATAACTTAGATCTATTATTGGAACCCACCCCATACCCTATTGAGAACACGAAAAGAAGGATGAAAAGAAGGTCACCTTTTTCCCCTTTACAAATACCTCAGCCTCCCGAATCCCCGAGTTCCCTCTAGCTGACCCATCCACATTCGATTTAACCTAACCTTTTTCTCACTTAACTCACTTGACTAGAGCATACTCTTTTCTTAGAGAAGTTATAGACGCAATCCCCAATACGTTGAGGGTCAACCAATTGGCCATCGACAGGTTCTTGGGAGATGAAATCCCCTTACTAAACCACGCCAACCACCACTTGACTCATGCTATCGGTCCAGCAGCTAGAACCTGCTTGTCGTCGAACCTAATGGAATTTATGGCTTTCTAGATTTCCTACAGAATCAGATGTGGGGCCAGCCCATGCAGCATAGGTATGCTACCCCTCGGAGATGGTGCAAGCCACCATTGGCTTATTCTTTCCTGGATCAATTGGCGAGCCATCAGGACAATACAAAAAATGGCCCTGAAATGATCCCATGCCTTCACAACCAGACTACCGGTGATGAAGAGGTGTTCAACGATTCCATGGCAAGACAACGGTCAACTCATCCCCACAGCATATGCACTTAGAGGATAACAGAACCTGTTTTACTTAGAGATGGTCGTAGATCCACTTGCCCCTGTGCTTGACAAGTCGCCACCGTGTCTAGCTCGCATGAACTCTGCCCACAAACTTTCTTTATTTCCAAATTTCATAGCCCATGCCATCTTTAGCCGGAGGTCCATCATAAGCTCTTTTAGCTTTCTGATACTCAAGCCTCTATCCTTTTTTGGCCTTGCAAGTTTCTTCCAACTAATCCAGTGCAACTTTCTCTTGCACTGGATTATGCTTTATCATAAACATGCATGGCTCCATAAATATGACCGAGTATGCTTTATTATAAAGATGGCTAGCTCCATAATTTTGGCCTACCCAAGTTTTGGATTATCCTGTTTGGGCATTCTTTCCCAACTACTTCCTATGTTGTGGCCGACCTAAGTTTTGGATTATCATGTTTTTTCAATTAATAATTAACATGAGGCATTGTCCCTGATGGAAGGGATGGATCTTATGAAAGCTTCGCCCACATGGCTCTCATTCTGCCCAAGAAACCCTAATGGTTACTTGGCGTGAGGAGTACCAGCATCGTTTTTGCTAAAAGGGTTTTCATAGGATAAGGTGGCCACCATATCATCATATCGTAGACCCAGAGCCAGATTTCAATCGTTATGCAGGAAGATGAATCCAGACAATTGAAGAGTAATCATTTAATGGCTTGTATTCAAAACCAGTAGTCAAAGGTATATGAGGCATGGATACGAAACCATAGGTTTTATATGGTAGTAACGAGAACATGAACAATTCTAATCATCATTGAAATGCAATTCGGCCTGTACGGAAGATGTGAGATAAACCAGGATATCATTTCTTATTTTATTTTATTTTTTATTTTTATTTTTTTTAGGAAAAAAAACCAACCACGATATCCCTTCAAAACTCTTACCATAATACATGTAATATATTATATTAAGATAATTGGGGCCCTTAGCCATTGGAGTAATGGTCTTTCCAGTGACCCTAATTGTTTATTCAATAGATCAGTACCTCTCCAACGACCTCAACCGTTTATATGATGAGACTCACTTTTTATAGGGATAGGAAAAAAAAAAAACTCTGAAATTGAAATATTATCATCATTTGATTATTCGAAGTTACAAGCTATTCCATACTCAAAAGAAAGGAGAGAAAAGATGGAATGGTTAAAATGCTCCATCTAAGAGTTCTTTTCTTTTGACCATCTCTAATCCAATGTGAGGTCCATAATACAAACAGTTTTGTTTATTCATAGATACCCCCATATCCATTGACTAAAGTCACAACGTATCCTATTAATTAATTAATTAATTAATTTATTTATTAACATAAAACACTGCTCTGCAATTTACTAAATAGAAAAATAGCAAAAGAACAACACTGAATAATCTAGAATGCCTGACAACACAATATAACACGAGCTCTACCAGCTCAAGAAAATAACGGAAAGAAAAAAAAGGAAAACAGCATATGCTGGCAACACCGCTACAGGTAGGAAGCTGACAGGTTAGAGTCAATAGAATCCAAACGGGATCATGGTATAAATGGAAACGGAAGCAATGAAATTTCTCCTAGCACCCTATGAAAAGAATCGCCAAAAATAGATTACTCTCACAACCATATAACAACTCTCTACTCAACATCTACTCCACAAAACTGCAGGACGGTAATGCCCTCAAAGTACAACAGCTGCCTTCTCCTGGGAAATAAATAGAGCGGGATGGGCTATCAAGGGCTCATAATGATCAGCTCTGGCACCGCACCACCCTCTCCCTTTCATAAAGAGAAAAAATGGGAGTTCACAAATTTGACCCCTAGACGATGTGGAAGGAAGAAGACACAATTATCTTCATCAACCATTGCATCTGAACCATGGGCTTAAACCACATGTCTCTTGTTTGAACTCCGTTGCAAGACTCTCTATTGCTATATCTGTTGCGTAGTACACAAATAACGTAAGTGAATCAAGATCCAATCTCCGGTGTCACCCACAAACAATAAACAGAAAGAAATATAATGTAGAAGAAGAATCAAAGCATTCCAAATAAACCACAAGACATAATATATGTGGAAAAACCCCAACAAGGGTAAAAAACCACAGGTGCAAACTTCCACTATGAAGAAAATGAAATTACAAGAAATATACTAACCTCTTCCCCTTGGATATATAGAAAAAACCTTTTGTATACATCTTAGAATACCTCCCATGACCCTAGAATAGCCCTAGGGACCTATATTTATAGTTTAAGCAACTTCCCTTTCACATCTTTGCGAAAACTACCTCAAATTTACGCAATCCATATCAAATCCACAAACGAATTTGCGTAACCTCGACTGATCGATCAAGTTCCTCGACTGGTCAAGCGAACCCTCGACTGGTCGAGCATGGGCCTCGACCGGTCGAGAACCTCGGACCCAAAAAAACTGCAGCTTCCTGGACTTTGAGTCTAGCGAACCCTCGACTAGTTGAGTAGGCCACTCGATCGGTCAAGCAGCCCACTTGACTAGTTGAGCGACCCTGTTCAGATGTGGCTCCACATCTCAACAATCTCCCACTTGGAGACACATCACCATAAACTTTCATCTTCTACATTCGGAGTTCACTATTTCCCCATCTTCAAGCCTGAAGATCAATCAAAGCTGAACAGATCTTCAACTTCTCCCGTGTGACCGCTTTAGTAAGCATATCCACAGGATTCTCACTTGTATAGATCTTCTCTAGAGCAACCGATCCATTTTCCAGTAATGAACGTATGAAATGACATCTGATGTCAATATGCTTGGTCCTTGAATGAAAGGCTGAATTCTTAGCCAAGTGTATTGCACTCTGACTGTCACTGTACAGCTTACAATTTACTTACTTCTTTCCCAACTCTTCCATGAAACCTTGCATCTACACCAATCTCCTTACACGTTTTTGTAGCTCCAACATATTCTGCTTCCATTGTACTGATAGATACTATCTTCTTTAATTGAGAGACCCAACTAACTATAGCACTACCTAGAGTAAAGACATATCCTTTAGTGCTTCTTCTGCTGTCGATATCTCTTGCCAAATTTGAATCTACGTAACCTTATAACTTGATTTCCGATCCTCCATAGCATAACCCTATAGCCTTAGTACCTGCCAGGTATTTAAGGATCGACTTCACAGCTTCTCAATGTTCCTTCCCATGATTGTTCATGAACCTACTAACAACTCCCACTACTTGAGCAATATCTGGTCTTGTGCTCACCATAGCATATATAAGACTCCCAATAGTTGACACGTATGAGACTTTATCTATGTAGTCTCATTCCTCAGGCATCTTCGCACTTTACTTCTTAGAAAGCTTAAAGTGGTTGGCTAATTGAGTGTTAACTGGCTTAACACCTCCCATACTGAATCGATCACGTACTTTGGCTATGTAGTCTACACGTGACAAAACTAGTTTCTCGATTTTCCTGTCACGCTTTATCCTCATGCCTAGAATTTGTTTTGTAGCTCCTAAATCCTTCATTGTAAATTCTCTAGACAGTTGTCTTTTAAGATCTGAGATGTCCTTCATGCTTCATCCGGCTACAAGCATATCATCAACGTACAGAAGAATGATGATGTACGACGTATCAAACTTTTTCAAATAGCAACAGTGGCTTACATGACATCTCCTAAAACCGTTTCCTGATATGAAACTGTCGAACTTTTTGTACACTGTCTCAGGGCCTGCTTCAAGCCATATAGACTCTTCTTCAGTCTACACACATTGTTCTCCTTTTCTGGTGTCACGTATCCTGTTGGTTGATGCATGTATATCTCTTCTTCAAGGTCCCCATGAAGAAAGGTTTCTTAACATCTAGCTGCTCTAGATGTAAGTCTTTTGTAGCCACTATACTCAAGACTATGTGAATCGTAGACATTTTCACCACTGGTGAAAATATTTTAGTGAAGTCGATACCTGCCTTTTATTGAAACCCTTTAATAACCAATCTAGCCTTGTACCGTTTCGAACTATCGTGCTCCTCCTTCAGTCTGTAAACCCACTTGTTATAAAAAGCTTTCTTACCCTTAGGTAGAGTGACTAGCTCCCATGTATGATTAGACTCAAAAGAGTCCATCTCATCATCCATGGCCTACTCTCACTCAACCCGTGTATCTGACTGTAATGTCTCTTCAAAACATTCTAGTTCACCATTATCTGTCAGTAGTAGATAATGTATAAAAGGTGAGTATCAGACCGTGGGTTTCCTCTTCCGAGTAGACCTCCTCACAACCGGTGTCTACGGCTCTGCCTCACTATGCTCATGTGCATGTTCATCCAGTGGCACTATAACACCCGTGTCTGGTAACTCTTCCAATTCTACGAATTCTTTCTCATTGGTCTTATTTTGCTACACACTATCCTTATGCATCACTTTTTCATTGAAGAGTACGTCTTTGCTTCTGATGATTTTCCTATTCTCTGTATCCCAAAAACGTTACCCAAAATTATGCTGCACGTAACCTATAAACGTACACTTCCTGGACTTTGTATCTAGCTTGTTTCTGTGCTCTACATCAATGTGAACATATGAAGTGCAATCAAACACTCTGAGATGTGTAAGGTTCACTTCTTTTCCAGTCAACGTTTCTTCTGGTAGCCCACCATCCAATGGTACTGAGGGACTTCTATTGATGAGATATGTGGCAGTATTCACAGCATCTGCCCAAAAGTCTTAGGTAATCCTGCATGTAACCTCATGCTCCTGGCACATTTAAGGATAGTCCTGTTAATGCACTCAGCCACACCGTTCTGGTACGGTGTTCCTTGAATCGTTTTCTGATGTTTGATTCCATTTGCTACACAATACTCCTTAAACTTCTTATCACAGTATTCTCTCTTATTATCTGATCTGAGACATTTTACTGTTTTACCTGTCTTATTTTCTAGCATTACTTTCCACTTCTTAAATACATCAAATACATTAGATTTTTGCTTTAAGAAATAGACTCACAGTTTTCTACTAGATCATCAATAAAAGAAACAAAATAACGTGTGCTACCAAGAGATGATACCTGTGCCGGTCTCACACATCAGTGTGTACAAGCTTCAACAGATGTGTCTTTGGAGCTCGTCTTATTTTTATGAAATTTACCATCTTCTGCTTGTCATATATGCAGTCCTCGTAGAATTCCAAGTCGATAGACTTTAGCCCTGGTAGCTTCCCTTTTGACAACAACACTTTCATCCATTTCTCACTCATATGTCCCAACCTCTGATGCCATAACTACCCATTCACTCCAGTTGATGTGACTGTGAGTGAACTATACAATCTTGAAGTCACGTACAAAGTACCTTCCTTCTTGCCTAGAGATATCACCAAAGCACCTTTTATGATCTTCCAGGAATCACTAGTGAATATCGTCACATATCCGGTATCATCCAGTTGCCTCACTGAGATCAAGTTCTATTTCAAATTTGGTACATGTCTGACATCTTTCAATTTTAAAGTCGTTCCGTCTTTTTAACTTATATGAACATCTCTCGTTCCTACAATACTGCACGGCTCATCATCACCTAAGTAGACTCTCCCAAAGTCACTTGATATATAATCACGCAGAACTTTCTTACACAAAGTGGCATAAAACGAAGCACCCGAGTCTTTGACCCAAGACTCATTCCTCGTATCAAGAGATAAGATCAACGCCTCTGTGTCGCTCTCCTCAGATAGATTTATTGAATCCTTCCCGCCTCGAGAGCTTCCTTCTTATTTCTTAAGCGCCCTACAATCGCATTTCATGTGCCCTTTCTTCCCACAATGCCAACACCCGTCTTTGTCTTTTGGTCTCTTGGACTTCTTCCTTGACTTAGAACATCCGTGTTTATTGCCTCCTTTGTTCAGTGATCTTCCTCTTCCTTCAACGTTTAGAGCATTCCCTAAATACCCCTTAAACTCCTGATGCCTTTCTTCTAAATTCTTCGCTGAGAATTAGATTGGCCATATCATCAAATTTCAGCTTTGTCGACCCTGAAGAATTGCTCATAGCAATTACCAAACCATCCCAACTGTCTGACAAACTGGACAAGATCAATAACGCCCTGACCTCGTCTTAAAAAACAATGCCAATGGATTCCAATTGGCTCATGACTGTATTGAACTCGTTTAGATGTTCAGCCACACTCCCACCATCTAACATCTTTACGTTGAATAGCTGTTTTATAAGATGAACCTTGTTGGACACTGAGGGTTTCTCGTACATCGTAGCTAAGGCTTCCATTAATTCTTTTGTGGTCTTCACCTTGAATATATTAAAGGCGACACTCTTAGACAAAGAGAGTTGGATCGTTCCTAAAGCCTTCCGATCCAATAAAGACCATTCATCATCTGTTATCTTCTCTAATTTCTTTTCTTTTCCTCCTAGAGGAATATAGAGGTCCTTCTGATACATATAATCATCATCTGTATCTTTTAGAAGACAAAGTTTAAACCATCAAACTTACCAATTCTAGTCTTCCCTTCTTCCGTCATCACTCCCACTTAAACTAAACTAATAACTCTGATATCAGTTGTTGCGCAGCACACCAACAACGTAAGTGAATCGAGATCTAATATTTGGTCTCATCCACAAACGATAAACAGAAAGAAATATAATCTAGAAGAAGAATCAAAACATTTCAAACAAACCACAAGACAGAATATACGTGGAAGAATCCCAATAAGGGTAAAAAATCACGGGCGCAAACTTCTACTATGAAGAAAATGAAATTACAAGTAATATACTAACCTCTTCCCCTTAGATGTATAGAAAAAACTCTTTGCATACACTTTAGAATACCTCCCATGACCCTAAAATAGCCTTATGTACCCCTATTTATAGTTTAGGAAACTTCCCTTTCGCACCTCTGCGAAAACCGCCTCAAATTTACGCAGTTCGCATCAAATCCGCAAACGAATCTGCATAACCTCGATTGGTCGAGCAGGCTCCTCGACCGGTCGAGCATGGGCCTCGACCGGTCGAGCACTTTGGATCCAAAAAATTATGGCTCACTGAACTTTGAGTCGAGCAAACCCCAGCCTACTCAACTGGTTAAGCGGCCTTGTCCAGATGTGGCTCACATCTCAACAATATCATCCTCAAAAGCAGCTGCATGACCCTCCCTATTCTCATCCACCGTCAATAAACCCTCCACCGTGTATTGCAAGGTGATAATATTAATTCATCTTGTGGTGAACCAGATGTGGACATGTACTGGGCCCAACTTGGACCATCATCCACAGCAATGCATCTCTCCTTATATATGGACTCCGCAGCCATTTCCCTCTGCATCACAAGTTCTACCATCTCCATGATCGCCCGATCCAACGCCTCCCTTTCATCCTTCCTTGCCAGCAGCTTCACCTCCTGCACCACGTGGATCCCCCACCCCGCCTTCAAATCCGGCGAATACAGATGCCGTATCGCTGCATCAATCTGATCACCACCGTCCAGTCCGTATTCCTCCAAGAACCTCCTGACCGTCCGATTCCTCAGATCCCTCACCCCGATCTTCAATCCCATCGCCTTCTTCACGGCTGTGAACAGGCAATTTCCGTCCGCCTCAACATCCCCGCCATGAAAGAGGCAGAAGGTCGAAGACGAGATGGACGGCGAGGATCCGTCGGGGCACTTCCAGAAGGCGCCTTTGGAGGAGAGGTTTTCTAGATTCCGCTTCTGATGGGGCTCTAAACCGCTTGCAGAATCCCAAGCGGTGGTTTTTGGGAGGAGGTTGGCAGTTTCGCGAGGGGATGGAGGCCGTATCGGGTCTTGTGGGGGCCACGGCGGGAGTATCGGTGATGGGGTTTGTAGCGTTTCGGCCATGGCGGAAGTTTCGCAGAGAAGCTTCCCCATTTTCTCTCCTTAAAAAAAAATATAATAAAAATAAAAAATAAAATAATAAAATAAAATAAAATTGTCTGTGATTGAGAGTTGCAGAGCTATTACCATATGTAAAAATGTTTTCTATCAAATGTCATGTAAAAAAAGAATAAAGACATCGAAATTCACTTTTCTTTATTTCAGAAATAGAGCAGCAACCCACATTCCGGTAAGAGAATTTTGGAAGGATCGACAGGGCCTACAGTTGAAATTTGAAATATTTAATAGAATAAAATGTTATTGATGGGATATACAATTAATTGAATTGAATTTATATTTGATATCAACTCAAACTTTCTCTTAAATCGAATAATAGCTCTAAAGGAAGATCTGGAAATCTATAAATCTTAAAACCTATTTTAAGTATGCAACAAACCTTAATGGTGACAACAGCGTACTTGTAATTGCATTTGAACTAGTTCTATTTTCAGATTTCCAGTGTCTACGGCTATGGCCTCAGAAGCAAGAGAAGAACCAACTTGATGCAGAGAACCCATCACCTCAGATATCTGCATCCACAGGTAAGAGGTTGCTGTACACCATTTGTCACGATCATTGCATGTGCCGGTTTTATATTTTGTTTACTTACGCAAGAGAAGAACCAACTTGATGCAGAGAACCCACCACCTCAGATATCTGCATCCACAGGTGAGAGGTTTCTGTACAACATTTGTCACGATCATTGCATGTGCTGGTTTTATATTTTGTTTACTTTCAACAAATATGCTCTTTCCGTATAAACCAAATGTATCTATGTCAATGCCTCTCCTCGAACTTAATCGTGGTTGCTTGTGTGAATTTTTAGACATATTTATTCAACGATCCCATGGGGACGGAGGCAAAAGCCATGAAAGCAGCCAAGAGAGAAGTTGCAGCACACAAGAACAACCATTTCCCAGTAATTATAAAACATGCTATGATTTCTTTGAGCTCGCAATGACGGCCTTACAAGTGATTGGATTTGGTCAGTACGTCTGCCTCAATAACTGATGTTTTTAATTGTATTTCAAAAGCGTTGTTTATTTAGTGGATTTCCTATTTCTTCAACTAAAAAATGGCAAACTACAATTATAAATTTCAGGAAAAGAAAAAAAAATTTACTTTTAAAATTTGGGTGAACTATGTTAAAGCTCGTTGGATTATATGTTAATTCTGTGACTTATCCAATATGTAATCCACTTCATAGATAGTTTTCCCTGCCTATTGTAAGAGCCCATGTACCAAAAATAAAAGGCACTTCCAAGAAGACAAAACAATAAGAAGCAGCCCAAATTGCATCTAAAACGAAGGAATCGGCCCTCTCCCTTCTTAATTCACTGAGTCCTGATCATCCCCACAATCGCATTGTCCAAAGCTAAGGAACCTGTAACATGGTGGCACAGGGAGGGACATGATGAGGTCAATCACTGTCTTAATCAAGGGATAACTACTCTGAATCCACAGAGTTCTCTTGACTCCTAATAGAGCTTCCAAGAATCCATGAGGGATAAAAGCTTGAATAATTCCTAATAAATTTGAAATAACTTGATTGATAAAAGAAAAATGAAATTACAACTCTTTAAATAATGGGCTCAACCCTAGGATGGAGTTTTAGACTTAGACTCCAACTCAAACACCTTAAAAACATGAGTTACTATAAATAGTAAACTTACTATTTATAGACCTCCTCTATTCTAACCGGACTTTGTAATTTTTGGCCAAAAATAGTGTGTCCAATTTATCCCAACCATGCTATTTTCCTAACTTTTCTAAGCCATTTTTCATGTTGGGCATGACTTCTACAACTCAAAGGATCAAAAGTTATACTCAAACTAAAACTTAATATTTATAATAAAAACAAAATTAAGTGGAACTTTTGACCATCAATCCGATGGAATCTCACAAATTCGGCATGCGTAACCTGATGTAGCAGGATTGGTTGGCTTGGGTGGGTTCTCCTACCCCAAAATCATATATAATAGGTTAAAAAACTCATCTTGATTTGCGAGATATGACTGATTTAAGGTTCTTACGGTCTGGATCATTTCTGCCTCCAATCAGGGCTTCTTTGGTCCATCTATGTAATGAAAGTTTCTACAACCCTCTCTACATCAGTTCCCCCCACTTTAGAAGAACTCAACCTCGAGTTCTCGCCCAACTTCAGTTCATAATACTCGTTCTAGTCCACAACGTTGAAAGTATGCGAGATCTCCATGTCATCAGGAAGATCAACTACATAAGTGTTGTCGTTAATCTTTTGAAGGATCAGTACCGATCCAATCTTCTTATTTTTCAACTTGTTGTAGGTCCTGCTCGGAAATCTCGCCTTGCATAGATGAACGATAACATTGTTGCCCACCTTAAATACATTTTTCCACCAATGCCTGTCGGCTTGCTCCTTAAACTTGTGATGTAGAGCGGGTCGCGGACAGTTTCATGGCCAAGATGGATCAGAAAAGGCTCGGTTGATGACAGAAGTGATCTAAACCGTCAGACCTTAGATCGGGCATATCTCACAATCTGGAATAATTTATCGGGCATAAAATATATGATTTTGGAGTAGAATGGACTACTTTAGCCACCCAACCCTGCTATGCTGGGTTACGAAGCCGAATTTGCAAAATACCCCCGGATTGATGGTCGTTTCCCTATTTCAATTCCATTTTTACTATAAATAGTAAGTTTTAGTTTGATTATAACTCTTCATCCGTTAGGCTTTAGGAGTTGCGTCCAACGCGAAAAGAGCTTAGAAAAATTAGGAGAGTAGCTTGGCGAAGCCAAATAAGACACTTACTATTTTTGGCTAAAAACCTTGCGCACTAGTAGACATCACGACCGTTTATAAATAGTAAGTTTACTATTTATAGTAAGTTGCGAATTCTAGGAGTTTTAGTTGTAGTTTGCTTCTGATTTCTCTCCTGTTACTTGGTATCCCTATTTAAAGGGTTGTGAACTCATTTATTTCATTCATAAATTAAAATTTGAATTTATTAGAATTTATTTCTATTTTATTTCTTTCTTTCCTCGTGGATTTGAGAAGTCTTTGTGAGGAGTCTAGAGAAGTTCCGTGGATTTGGAGTAGTTATCTTTAAGGAATACGGTGATCGGCCTCATCACGTTCATCCCTATGTTAATTGGTAGAAGAGCGAGGATTTTCCTTGGGCCAATGGCAAACAACGAATGTATGATCCAAAATCTTGTGGACAGTGATCCGGGGATTCGTTATCTTGGGGGAAGAATGGAAGCTTCTCATCGAGAGAGTCAGTTGACCATGCAAGGGCTGCATGTAACCCTTGACCATCTTGTGGATGCGCTACTTTCGCCCCGAGTCCTAAGCGATGCTCCATTGCCCATGGTTACTCTACCACCCGTGGTTGTTGTATGACACAACCCTGATTTTCGTAGAGCACTACTAGTGGCAAACCGTAGGGCTACACCAGATGATTCAAGTTCTAGTGACGAGGACCTTAATGAAGGTTTTACTCGACAACCAATCTATGGAGGCGATCATCTAGATTGTACTGAAAGAGACTATCGAGGCAAGGCTGAACTTCCTAGTTTTAATGGTTTATTACACATAAAAGATTTCCTCGATTGACTAGCCGAAATAGAGAGATATTTTGATTATATGGATATGCCAGATCATAAAAAGGTAAAATTGGTAGCGTTTAAATTAAAATCTAGTGCTTCTACATAGTAGGAGTAATTATAACTCTCATAAGCCCGCCAGAACAAGGCGTCCATCTCGTCATGGCCACGGATGAAGCGTCTTCTTTGATCACAATTCCTTCCTAGTGATTATGAGCAGATATTATTTCAGTAATACCAGAATTTTCAACAAGGAAATCAAACCGTCATAGATTACACTGAAGAATTCCAGTGGTTGGCAATATGAAACGATCTGTCAAAATTTGAGTCACTAAAGGTGACACGATTTATAAAATAGTTACGATCGAGAATTCAGGATCGAGTTCAGATGCACCTAGTCGAGATCTTGGATGAAGCAGTTCAGTTAGTAGGTAGGGCAGAAACGCAGCTTGCATGAGTTTCGAATCGGCCTTATCCTTCAACTCAACCCCCCCTCTCCTCCCCTATAACGGGTCTTGTGAAGGATCTAGTGCTGGCACGAGGAAAAGAACCAGTAAGAGAACATCCTTAACCTCCCGTGACCACAAACTATGATACAGGAAGTGGCTCATCTAGGCCTCAATGTGTATCACTCATAACAACGGGCCTGAGGAGGATTCCAAATCCTTATGTTCGGTCAAGGTCAAACAATTGTTACCACTGTAGCCAACCGGGCTACTTATCAAACACCTGTCCTCACCTGTCCCATAGCACACTTCCCTAACCTTGATGAACATGAGCAGGCCACTGAGGAAGGAGCATATGATGATGAGTTAATAGTCCAGGATCGTGATAAATCTCTAGTTGTGAGGTGATTACTATATACCCCATGGAAGGAATTACATCCACAGGAACATAATATATTCCTTACACAATGCACTATCAATGGATAGGTTTGTGATATGACATAGATAGTAATAGTAGTGAGAACATCGTCTCAAGAGTGATGGTGAACAAGTTGCAGCTACCAACGGCAAAACATCTTTCCCCATACTTAATTGGTTAGATAAAAAAGGTAAATGGGACCAAGTAACTGAACAATGCACTGTCTCATTTTTAATTAACAAAAATTATAAGGATCAAATACTTTATAACGTGGTCGACATGGAAGCATGCCATATGTTACTTGGTTGACCTTGGCAGTCAGATCGTGATGCGACCCATCAAGGACGAGACAATGTTTACATATTCGTCAAGGATAATCGAAAAATAATTCTTGCCCCTATGGAGCTAGAGAACCACCCTTAAGCCTTTAAAGTGGAGGGGAGTTCCTTCTTGACCATTTGGGATTTCATAGAGGAATCCAAGGAAATCGGCGAGGTATAAGTTGTAGTGGTGAAGGACGAGGAATCGGAACCCTCAAACATTCCAACAAGTTTAAGACTATTAGTAAACGAATTTAAAGAAGTCTGACATGAAGATTTACCTGATGGATTGCTCCCCATGAGGGACATCCAACATCACATAGACCTCGTCTTTGGGGTTAACCTACTCAACTACCCTCATTATCGGATGAGTCCGAAGGAGTGTGAGAAACTTCAGGGGTAAGTGGAGGAATTGATCCATAAGGGTCTCTTGAGAGAGAGAGAGCATGAGCCCACGTGTCGTACCAGTATTATTAACACCAAAAAAAATGAAAGATGGCGCATGTGTGTTTACAGCTAGACAATCAATAAAATCACCATTAAATATCAGTTCACAATACCATGGTTGGACAACATGCTCAATATGCTAAAAGGGGCCAAGGTGTTCTCTAAACTAGACCTAAGGAGCGGGTACCATTAGATTTGTATCCAACTCGGTGAAGAGTGGAAAACGACATTCAAGACCAAGGAAGGGTTGTATGAGTGGCTAGTCATGCCCTTCGGACTATCGAACACACCAAGTATTTTTATGCGCTTGATGAATCGAGTTCTAAAACCATTCACCAGCCAATTTATGGTAGTATATTTTGATGACATACTGATATATAACTAGGATGAGACAAAGCACAGGAAACATCTTAGGCAGGTGTTGCAGGTCCTATAACTTAACAAGTTGTACCTCAACTTGAAGAAGTTTAGTTTTTTAACGGACAACTTATTGTTCCTAAGATTTGTTAAAACGTCCACAGCATCCGTATGGATGATGAAAGGTGTGAGCCATTAGGGAATGATCGATCTCGATAAACATTCATGAGGTGAGGAATTTTCACGGGTTGACAACCTTCTATCATCGATTTGTGTGAAATTTTAGCATAATAGTCACGCCTATTACATATTGCATGAAAAAGGAACCGTTTCAGTGGACCGATGAAGCTAGCAAGAGCTTTCATGAGATTAAGCATCGTTTGTCCACAACACCGGTCTTGTTGCTTCCTAATTTTGACAATCTGTTTGAGGTTGAATGTGACACTTCATATGTCAGAATTGGAGGAGTATTATCATAGGAAAGGAGGTTGGTAGCCTTTTACAGCGAGAAGCTCAGCGAAGCTCAAAAGAAGTGGTCGACATATGAGCTATAGTTGGACGCAGTTGTTCAGGCGCTGTGACATTGGCGGCATTATTTGATTCAAATAGAATTTATTCTGTACATTGACCATCAAGCATTAAAGTTTATTAATTGTTAGACTAACGTGAATCGTGTGCATGTTAGATGGGTTGTGTTTTTACAGGAATTCACGTTCATTATAAAGCACCAGTTAGGGCAGCAGAACAAGGTGGCTGATGCAGTTAACCATCGTGTATTAATACTTGTTATGATGAGCAATGAGGTGTTCGGCTTCAACTATCTCAAGGAGCTGTATGCCGAGGATGAGGACTTCAAAGATTCTTTAATGAAGTGCCAAGAAGGTCATCCCAATGACCTTCATATACAAGACAATTTCCTCTTTAAAGGGAATCGATTGTGCATTCCCCAAAGTTCTGTAAGTGAGCAGATTATTCAGGAGCTATATGGAGGTAGCCTCGGTGGACACCTTGGGCGAGACAAGACGCGAGCTCTTGTGGAAGAGCGGTATTACTGGTCCTAATTGGTACATAATGTGGGAAAAGTCGTACAACATTGTCATGTTTGTCAAACCTCCAAGGGGCAATTTTAAAATATGGGCGTCTACACCACATGACCTGTGCTTGACGGTCTTTAGGAGGATTTATCTATGGACTTCATGCTTAGTTTCCCACGAACACAATGTGGCATGGATTTGGTGTTTGTGATAGTGCATCGTTTCTCTAAGATGTCGCACTTTATCCCATGCAAGAAGACCCTCGATGCAACACACGTGGTGAATCTATTCTTCAGGGAAGTCGTATGGCTACACGGGGTCCCCAAGATCATTACTTCTGATCATGACACGAAGTTCATTAGCCACTTTTGGCGGACATTGTGGACCCGATTCGATACACTACTTCAATTCAGCAGTGCTTACCACCCACAGACTGATGACTAGACCAAGGTTGTGAATCGTACGTTAGGAAACCTCCTTCACTATATTTCAGGAGAAAAATCGAAGCAGTCGTATTTTTTCTTGTCTCAAGCAGAGTTTTCATTCAACAACATGGTGAATCGCTTGACAGGGAAATCACCGTTCCAGATTATTTATGGATGAGTGCCTCGCCACACACTTAATTTGGTCCCTCTACCCAAGCTCCTAGGCACGAGCATTATAATATAACATATGGCAAACAAGATTATGAGCATCCATACGGAAGTACAAGCCAAGCTAAATGCCTCGAACGAGAAGTACAAGGAACAAGCGGACAAGCATCGGCGATGAAAAGTGTTCGAGGTGGGCGATCACGTTATGGTCTATCTGCAGAAAGAGAGAATTCTAACCAGAATGTATAACAAATTAAAGAAGAAGAAGATTGGATTAGTACCAATCACCCTAAAGATTAATGACAACGCTTATGTTGTTGATATTTCAGATGACATGGCGATCTCACGGACTTTCAACGACGCGGACCTGACGAGTATCGTGAACTAGAGCAGGACGAGAACTCAAGGAAGAGTTCTTTTGAAGTGGAGGGGACTGATGTAGAGTGGGTCACGAACAGTTTCATGGCCAAGATGGATAAGAAAAGGCCCGGTCGACGACAGAAGTGATCCAGACCGTTAGACCTTAGTTTGGGCGTATCTTGTAATCCGGAATGAGTTATTGGGCATAAAATATATGATTTCTGGGTAGAACGAGCTACTTTAGCCACCCAACCCCGCTACACTAGGTTGTGCAAGCCGGATTTGTGAAATACCCCTGAATCGAAGGTCGTTTCCCTATTTTAATTTCATTTTTACTATAAATAGTAAGTTTTAGTTCGATTATAACTCTTCATCCGTTGGGCTTTATGAGTTGCGCCCAACGTGAAAAGAGCGTAGAAGAATTAAGAGAATACCTTGGTGAAGCCAAATAGGACACTTACTATTTTTGGATGAAAACTTTGCGCACTAGTAAACATCACAACCGTTTATAAATAGTAAGTTGCGAATTCTAGGAGTTTTAGTTGTAGTTTACTTCTGATTTCTCTCCCATTGCTTGATATCCCTATTTAAAGGGTTGTGAACTTGTTTATTTCATTCATCAATTAAATTTTGAATTTATTAGAATTTATTTCTATTTTCTTGCTTTCCTTCCTCGTGGATTCGAGAAGTCTTTGTGAGGAGTCAAGAGAAGCCTCATGGATTTGGAGTAGTTATCTTTGAGGAAGACAGTGATCGACCTCATCACGTTCATCCCTACATCAACTTATCATTCAAAGCTTGTAACTTAGTTGCATATTCAATGAATTTCCATAATTCAGTCCATAATATGTTATGGTGCAATGCTCATGCCCAGGAGCTTGGGCAGAGGGACCAAGTTAAGTGTGTGGTGGGGCAGTCGACCATAAACTATATAGAATAGGGACTTCCCTGTCGAATGGTTCACCATATTGTTAAATGCAAACTCTACTTGAGATAAGGAAAAATCCCACTACTTTGTCTTGTGACATAGCGAAGGATGTGAGGTCGAGCACTGTCTTCCTCAGGGGAATATTCGAAATAAATTTATTGATGATTGAAATAAACGAGTTTGCAACCCTTTAAATAGGGATACCAAGCCTTGGAAGAAGTTTATGAATTAAAACATTACTAAATATCCCTAAATTCACAACTTACTATGAACAGTAAATTTACTATTTATAGTAAGTGTCCTATGTGGCATAACCACATTATTCTCCTAATTTTTCTAAACACTTTTTGTGTTGGACACAACTCTGAAAGCCCAACTGATGAAGAGTTACAATCAAACCAAAACTTAATAAAAATAGTAAAAACGAAAATAAACAGGGAATGCGCCGTAACGATACCCGGATCAAAAGTTACGATCAATTTACGGTCCACCTTCTTTTGGTCCAACCATACTAGGAATGTATCTATGACACGTTCTACATCAGACCCCTCCACTTGAAAAATACTCGTCCTCGAGTTAATTAAGGGACTTATCTCATGATTCTCAAATAACTTCTAACGTCGATGTTTGCTAGCCCTTTTCTTGTACTTGGCATTAGGATCTTGAGCTGACATAATACATATACTCAAGCTTTCCTTGACTTGGCTAGTACGGATTAGTTCCTTTACTTAGGCTTACAAAATCTCATGTTCTTCCTAATAATGTGCGATTAGGCAGACTTGCCCCTTAGACAAGATATCAATGTTGCTTTGTATATCTCGCATGGGAAATAATTTATTAGAAAGTTCATTGAGCACAATCGCCTTGAAATCTTGCAACCTTGGTTTCAAATCCTCTAGGATGTTAAAGGCTTTTTATATTTTTTCTTTTAAACTAATGCATCTAAATCTCCTATTTCCTCATATTGTTTAACGAAATCATGTTTGGGTATGAGATACTGTTCCTCAACTTTAGAAGTCTTGAGTTGGTTCTTTGTTCCCGTAGGGATGATGTTTACAACCCCAAGTGTAGGTTCGCGATGTAGTAATAACTCGGTAAGACCGAGGTCAAATCCACATGGACTAAGCTGGTACGTATTCTGAAAATAACTAGAACTAGAATTAGAAAAAGATCGAAATTGAAATATGAATAATTGGAGGTAATTGTGAATAATGTTGATTAAAACTTATGAATTTAAAGGTGGGAACTAGGGTGCTAAGGATCCACTTGTAGTTATCAAGATGCTACCTTGCTTGATTCAAGAAACACAATTGAAATTTGAGTCCTATCTTATCCAATTAGAAGATAAAACAATTTAAATCGAATCTAAACTTTTCATTGACCTAATTCTCAATGGAGAAGAATTGTGATGACTGGAAGGGATTCCATCACCCTACCATGCCTAGGAGACGATGGTGAAGAAAGGTTTTACCAATCTCACTATCTCAAAACAGGAAAAGAAGATATCCAAAGCTATCACAGCATCTATTGTAATTTGAGTCACAATAAATTATAGAAAACTGAAAATATTTGCTCAATATCAAATTATAAATCAATGAAGTTCAATAAGAACAAGAATCAAAGAAAAATAAATATCCAAACAAGCTACAAGTTTCACCTTTTAGCCATAGCTAAATGGTTTAGCTAACCACAGACATGATTGAAACCTAGTCTTTTAAATAAAGCTTGAAAAATAAACTAGGGAAGACGAAAAGCTCTTTGGCGGTTGCTTCACCCTTGTGTATGCTCCTTAAGAACTTTCCAAACCTTAGAAGATGCTTTGGAGCATCCTATGGAGTCCTATTTATAGTTGTGGAACTCTAACTTTCGCACCGAGTTGGAAAAATCTAGAAACCACCTCAAATTTACGCACTCTGCGTAGTTTCTCAAAATAGACTTGGAGTTTAAACTGTCTCAAATTTACGCACACTGTGTAATTTCTAAAAATAGACTCAAAGTTTCAGAATATGTTTTCTTAAGGACAATTTCAGGAATATGTTTATTTTCAGGATAATTTCAGGATTCATTTTCTTCACTTCAAATCTTTGATTCTCTTCATTCCTCACTTAGTTTTCTTGGATATTTAGCATATGCATTATTCATTAATAACTTTCAAATCTCCAAATATTCATTTAGTAATCTTTTGAGCATTAATATTTCTTTTGACATCAATTTCACCTTAAGTTCTCGAAATCACCTCGCATATAAAAACATGCACAATTAAATCGATTAAGCACTATTATGTTTATAAAACCAAGGTATAAATAGGGGGAAATATGCAATATTTTATACTCAACAACCCCCCCCCCCCCCCCCCCCAACTAGCATTTTGCTAGTCTCGAGCCAAACATTCATGAAGTGATCTTCAATCTTCAATGTTCAAATCACTTTCAGAAAACAATCTTTTATGCAATCAAGTATGAATGAGTACAATCTAAAGAAACGAAAGTGCAATTTTGAAAACCTAGAGTCGAATCACATGAGTAATCAATCAAAAAGTTTCTTTATCAATCATTTAAGAGCATAAGTTCATATATTAAAATTTTCTAATGTGCTTAATGAATTCTTTATACTTTCCATAACATATTACTATTTCATAATGTTAGCCATGCTCATCACCTTAAGTTTTATTGAACAATCAAGTACTGATTCTGAACTTCTCACCTTTTCCTTCTTTTTTCAGTTTTTGATTTTATATCGATGATCCTTTTTATTTATTCATTCTTTTCAGACTTTTCATTCCTTTCCAGTCTTTTCATCATACATGAACTTTTTGTTGATCTTTTTATTTTTTAACTAGTTCTTTTCATCTTTTTAAGGTGGATAAAATTCTCTGGACTTAATTCTCAATATCTATTAATGATACACATACTAATAATGAGAAATTCTAGTACAATTCACAGAAAGCAATTTAAATGTGCCTTGTGACTTAAATTAACATGATATTCAAACTTCATCTTAATTAATTAAATGTAAGAATTTAGACGATAGTCTACTTGATTGATCAAACTCTAACAATTCAAAGTTCAATCTTCATCATATCATCATATTCAAAGCATTCTTAATTCCATAAATTAACATTTCCCAAACATGTTTTTAACTTGAAAATTTAAAATTTTTCACAAATTTTGCTCAAAATTAAAAAAAACACTGATTAATTTACCTAATTCATACCGCCAACCTAAAACCTACACTGTCCTTAATGTAAAAGATATGAGCATGCAATGTACATCTGACAACGAAAAAAATGGGAAGTGATGGGAAGATAATACCTGAAGAAGGAAAATAGATGTTTTTCTAAAGTTCTTAATATGTAAATGGGTTAACACGAAGACTAAACAAATTGAAATCAAATTATCCTAATCCTAATCCTATGAAAACAATAAACCTAACTACACCTTCATCAGACTAGGACGTCAATCCTGGTAGACTGGATCAATTAGAGGCAAGGACATGCCCTTTGAATCAAACTTAACAACAAATGGCTTGAGACGATGTCCATTTATTTTGAAAACATTGCCATCACTGGATTCTTTATCTCGACAACCCCATAAGGATAAACAGTAGTAACAATGAAAGGGACGATCTAGCGAGATCAAAGTTTTCCTAGAAAAAGTTGTAACCGAGAATTGTATAGAAGAACTTTTTGGCCAGATGTGAATGATTTCCGAAGGATGTTCTGATCATGAAACACCTTCATCCTCTCCTTGTAAATTCTCGAGTTCTCGTATGCATCATTCCAAATTTCTTCGAGTTCATTCAATTGAAGTTTGTGCCACGAGCCAGCGTTGTCCAAGTTAAAATAGTTAGGGTCAATCGTTTTTTTTCAAAATTTGCTTAACTTTCCTATTGAAAATCTCAGCTTGTCCACTTGTCTGCGGGTGGTATGGAGTGCTCACCTTATCAGAGATGCTATATTTCTTCATTAAGTTCTCAACTGGCCCATTATAAAAGTGTGAACCTCCATTACTAATGATGGCCTAAGGCATTCCGAACTGGGAAAGAATGTTTTCTTTTAAGAATTTAATCACCATTTTGTGATCATTATTCCGGCATGGGATCGCTTCAACCCACTTATTGACATAGTCTACTACCAATAAAATATGAATATTTCCAAAAGAATGGGGGAATGGCCCCATGAAATCAATGCTCCAACAATCGAATGCTTCAATGATAAGAAATGGGTTTAACGATATTGTTCACACCCCAAGTATAGGGTTGCGATGTAGTAATAATCTCGATAAGACCGAGGTCGAATCCACAGAGATTGAACCTTATACGTAATTCAAAAATAACCAGAACTAGAACTAGAATAAGATAAAATCTAATAAGGAGAATTTGGGATGATAATGGTGAAATATTACTCTAAAACTTGTAGAATTCAAAGGTGGGAAACTAAGGATTCAGAGGATCCACTTATAGAGATCAGGGAGATCGATGCTTGATTCATGAACTCAACTAGACTTCAAATCCCATCTTCATCCAATTGGAATATACATCACTAAAGCTCAATCTGAACTTCCTTCAATCTAGTTTTCAAAGAGATGAAAGGTATGAGAATTAGAGTTAGTTCCATCACAAAACCATGCCCACAAGACAAAGTAAATAACATAATTAAACTAATCCTCAACCAATCAGGAAGATTTATGAATGTTAGGAGAGATTCCATCATCCGACCATGTCCAAGGGGCAATGGTGAACAACAGAGCTTCCTAACTTCAAGATCAAAATAATAGAATATGAATACATAAAGCCATCGCAGATTTATTGTAATTTCAGTCACAACAAACCATAAAAGCTGAAAGCATTCCTATTAATCAATCTATAATCAATATCAGTTCATAAACATGAATTGAAGCTGTAAAATCACCCTATCACGTTACAAGCTTCACCTCTTAGCCCTAGGCAAGAGGTTTAGCCCAACATGATTGGACTAGCTCTCACAAAAATCATAAGAAACAGAAACAGTAAAATAAAAATAAAATAAAATAAAGAAATCACAACTTCTCTCTTAAAACTCTCTCTCTCTCTCTCTCTCTCTCTCTCTCTCTCTTTCTCTCTCTCTCTCTCAAATGTCTCAGCCGTCGGTTCTCTATTTCTTTCTTCTCCTTGCTCTTTTATAAGAGCACCAGGTCGGTCAGTGGAGTGCGAACGTGTAGAAATTGCTGGAGTCCGTGAGGTTTTTCACAGCCATGTGCGCAGGAAGGAAAGCTTACGCAGTAAGATCGGAGCCTCCCAACTCCCCTCTTCCTTTGATTCTGTCTAAAAGAACAATGTCCCTTGGGGCATTTTGGACAATCCTACACGATGGATGGTCTAGATCGGCCGTCCAGTCATCACTATGGGCGTATAATAACTCCACAATCGGTTGGTTTCGGACACTGAAACAGGGCCTGCGTAAACAGCTTACACTGTGACGTTGGTGGGGCCCATGATCAGTGTCGGCTGAAAAATCCACACTGTCCATTGCATTCTCCTCAAAAAAAAAGGTCGAGAATAGTCAGTTTTTGATTGATTTTGGTGTGGCCCATAGAATTCTCACCCAACCGTTTAGGATTCCATCCTCATTATCCTTTGAGATTCTGTCACAAAGGTCTTGCTCAGATGGACCTTGAGATTTTAATGGATGGTCTAGATTAGTTTTATGGGCCATGACGGTGGCCCACAAGATCCAACCGGAAGCTTTGTTTGAGCATTCGCAATACGGGAGTCCGAATCCGAATGGGTTTGTGTGGGTCAATGCCTGCTGACCGTGTGACTCGATTCAATGCACCGGGAGATTGGGTTCGCTTGATGCGCACTCACCCCAAGGTGGGTCCCATCATGATGTTCGTGAGAAATCCGCTCCATTCATCTATTTTATCATCCCAATTAACAAGTTTATATCGAAATTGAAGCATATCCAGATATCAGGTGGGCCCTGGATGAGTGATTTATGGGTTGAATTGTGAGTTGGGCCACTTCTACAAGGATCTAATGGATTAAATTTTACGTGTACGGTTAATTTATGGTCCTCATGCCATACATGAATTTTCAAGCCGAACGGGTGGTGAGAACCCTGTGATCTAGCATTCCGGATGCTTTTCAAGCCCGTGTAATGTGAATGGCCTGATTTTCAGCTTTCTATCTAGTACTTTCTTCGATCTCAGTCCCCTGAGGTCCATCCCTTGCCTTGGTGGTTTTATGAGCATTAAATCCATGCTTTTAGTACCATTTTGCAGTTCACGTTCATAAATACACATTGCATCACAAACATGATTAAAATATACTGTTAAATGGTATCATACTCGTAAACTCAGGTAATAAATGGGGTCTAATATGCAATATTTGACCCTCAACATAACTCCTAACTAGCATTTTGCTAGTCCCGAGCAAAGTATGCGAAAAATAAGTTGAGAATTATAGGACAATTTCTATAAACTCGAGTTATTTTTTAAAACAATCCAGATGCTAGAAGTGTAAGATTCATAAATATTGAACATTAATTTGTCCTGGACGTAAGCATATGGTAAACTTCATAGTCAAGTTCAAAGTATTAATCCATCGACTAGAAAAATCTTAAACATTGAGTTCCATGGGTGTAAAGTGTAATCTCAGCTTATCAACATTAAGAGTCACTTCTCTATTTCATGATATCATTGGAAACCATCAAGAGAATTCATGACAACTAAAACCTAAACCAAAACTTGCCTCATAGATCATTCTTTCATTCTTTCAATTTTTAATTTTTTCATTAAAAGTAACGCCAAGGAGGGGAATCAAATCTTCACCTATAGGGAGCAAACCTATGTTGAAAACAGTCGCCCATCCCTTTCTGAATGTCAACCTTGGGGAATCAAACCTTTACCTATAAGGAGCAAACCTATGGTGAAGACCATTCACCTAATCCTTTCAATTTTCTCAGGTTGGTTCCTTTCATGCTTAGGGATTACCAGGTTATTCCTTCAATTATCAAACTGAAACTTCAATGTGTAAGCGAGATGTGACATGTGAAATTATGACTCACTCAATGTTTAAAACTTTTAATCATGAATTGATAATTCAAACCGTGGAATCTATCAAACAGCTAAATCCAAGAGACCTAAATCCACAACACTCCTATCTTATAATTCTAAATCAATGATGATTGTCAAAATCACTTTGAATTCACAAGAATTTTCAAATTTTTTTTTAAAATTTTTCACAATTTTTGCTCGAGACCGAGAAAACACTAATTAGGTGACCTAATCGCCCACTCCCAATCTAAAATCTACATTGTCCTTAAAGTAAAAGAAATAAGCATGCAATGCACACAGGATAATGAAAGTAAAAGAAGAGTAATGGAAAGATAGTATGTAGATGAAAGAATCAAGAGGCTTTTCCACTAAGATCTCAACATGAAAGTAAGTCAGCACAAGAGAGAAACCAACAAAAGCAAACTATCCTAAAACAATGTAGAAAGCAAACTACTCTAGTCCTATGAAAGCAATAAACCTACCTATACCTCCATTAGACTAGGAGATCAATCCTGGTAAACAGGATCAGTCAGAGACATGGACATGTCCTCTGCATCAAATTTCTCGACAAATGGCTTTAGGCAATGTCCATTCACTTTAAACTCATTGCCATTATCTGGGTTCCGAATCTCGACAGCCCCATGAGGATAAACATTAATAACGGTAAAAGGGCCAGTCCATCGAGATCGAAGCTTACCCGGAAAGAGATGTAATCGAGAATTATATAAAAGGACTTTCTGACCATTTCGCAGAATATGTTGGTCATGAAACGCCTTCATCATGTCCTTGTAAATTCTTGAGTTCTCATACGCGTTATTCTGGATTTCTTTGAGTTCATTCAATTGAGTTTGCGTAGCGAGCCAGCGTTATCCAGATTGAAATTTAAATTTTTAATCGCCTAGTAAGCTCTATGTTCCAACTCCACAAGCAAGTGACAAGCCTTCCCTTAAGCAAGTCTAAAGGGAGACATTCCAATAGGGGTTTTAAAAGCAGTACGGTAAGCCCATAAGGCATCGGTCAATCGGATTGACCAATCCTTACGGTCAGGGTTAACCGTTTTCTCTAAAATGTGTTTGATCTCCCTATTGAAAATCTCAGCTTGTCCACTCATCTGTGGGTGGTATGGGGTGCTCACTTTATGAGAGATACCATATTTCTTCATTAAGCTCTTAAATGGTTTATTACAAAAATGTGAGCCCCCATCACTAATGATAGTGCAAGACGTTCCGAATTAGTAAATGATGTTCTCTTTAGGAATTTAATGATCGTGTGATGGTCATTATTCTGACACAGAATCACTTCGACCCATTTAGTGACATAGTCTACAATAAGAAAAATATATAGATTTCCAAAAGATAGGGGGAATGGTCCCATGAACTCGATGCCCCAACAATCAAATGGCTCTATGATAAGAATGAGATTCAACGACATCATATTTCGATGGGACAACGCTCTCAATTTTTGACAACACTCACAAGCTATGCGAAACTCATGAATGTCCCTGAACATAGTGGGCCAGTAAAAGCCACACTACAGAATCTTGGCCGTGTTAGCAGAAAAGTGACCACCACAGGCCTGTGAGTGACAAAAGGAGATGACACTCTGATGCTTATCATCATTGGTCTGGGTAATATTTAAACAAATATGGATCATCCCAGAAAAAGTTGCGCACCTCTGTGAAAAATTTCTTCTTATCTTGAACAGTCCAATGCATTGGTATGAAACCTGTGCAAGATAATTAGCGATACCAGCAAGCCAAGGTGAATGGGAGACTCTGAACAACTATTCGTCAGGGAACATGTCATTGATATGTGTCGTCTTAAGGAAATCAGAGGGATTAAGGAGAGAAAGATGGTCAGCTACTACGTTCTCTACTCCCTTTTTATTTTTTATTTTTAGGTCAAATTCCTGGAGTAGGATGATCCATCTTATCAGGCGAGGCTTAACATCATTCTTAGATAAGATAATTGAGCGCTGCATAATCTGTGTAAATAATGATTTTGGATTCGATCAAGTAAGACCTAAATTTGTCTAAAGCGAACACTACGGCCAAGAGTTTCTTTTTTGTAGTCAAGTAATTCACTTGGGGAGGATTTAGAGTCTTACTCGCATAATGAATAATATAGGGTTTCGTATCTTTTCTCTAGCCTAGAATCACCCCAAGAGCATAATCGGACACGTCGCATATAAGTTCAAAAGGAATGCTACAGTTGGGTGGCTGTATGATAGGTGCACTAGTCAACATGCCTTTAAGCTTGGTGAAAGCTTCCTAACATGGCTCAGTTCACTCATATGGTGCATCCTTTTGAAGTAGATTACATAGAAGACGAGAGATGAGACTAAAGTCCTTTATGAATCTTCTGTAAAAACTAACGTATCCTAAGAAGGATCGCATGTCCCGTATGTTCTTGGGTGGAGGTAGGTTAGAGATAAGATTGATTTTTGCCTTATCCACCTCGATTCCTTTGGACCAGATAATATGCCCAACGACAATTCCCTTAGGAATCATGAAATGACACTTCTCCTAATTAAGTACCAAGTTCTTTTCTTCACATCTTTTCAGCACATATTTAAGACTTTCTAAGCACTCGCTGAAAGATGGACCGAAGACAGAAATCATCTATGAGGAGCTCTAGATATTGCCCCACCATGTCAGAAAAGATACTCATCATACATCGTTGAAAGGTGGCAGGGGAATTACATAGTCCGTATGGCATCCTTCGGTAAGCAAAGCTGCCATAGGGACATATAAATGTGGTCTTTTCCTGATCTTTAGGGGCTATCTCTATTTGATTGTAGCTCGAATACCCATCAAGGAAACAGTAATAGGAATGACCACCTAACCTTTCAAAGATCTGATCATTGAAGGGCAAAGGAAAGTGGTCCTTCCTCGTAATGGTATTCAACTTCCTATAGTTAATGCACGTTCTCCAACCAGTAGTAACTCTAGTTGGCACGAGTTCATTATTGACATTGTCTACAATGGTAATCCTGGACTTCTTAGGAACCACCTGAGTTAGACTCACCCATTGACTATCAGATATAGGGTATATGATACCCACATCCAATAATTTAAGAACCTCGGCCTTAACCACTTTTTCATGTTTGGATTTAATCTAGTTGTGATTGTCGAGAGGTTTTCGCATTATCCTCAAGATAAATGTGGTGAGTACAAATCGAGGGGTCAATTCCGTTGAGGTCCGCAATCGTCTATCTACGGGCTCCCTTATGCTCAATGAAAGTAGATATTAGCATACTCTCTTGTTCTTTCTCTAGGTAGGTAGAAATCACCATCGGGTATGTCTCATCTTGACCTAAATATGCATATTTCAAATCAGAGGGTAAAGGTTTTAAGTCAAGCTTCGGTGGCTTGAGGTTAGACAATAGAGGCACTTCATCAATTTAGAGCAACTCTTCAAATTATAGCCTCCATCGGTTAACTTCAAGTACCGGTGCAGCATCCAGCATGGCATATGTCTCCCTAATCATGTCATTATCAAAATTATGGGAGTGGGCCAGACATGTCTCTAGAGGGTCAAAGGATAAATTCAAAGGTGTCCTATCATCCATGAAAGGTCAATCATGTTAATATCGTAGAAATCGTCATCATCCTCTAACCGTCTGTCTGTTTTGAAAAATATGTTTGACTCCAATGTCATGTTCTCGAAAGACATCGTCATGACACCATTCTTTCAATTGATAATTGCATTTGAAGTGGCAAGGAATGGGCGACCAAGAATGACGGGAATCTGAGTGCTCATGTTATTGATGGGTTCAGTATCCAGGATGATAAAATCTATATAGTAGTAAAATCTATCAACTTAGACCAACACATCCTCAATTATCCCTCTTGGTATACGAACAGAGTGATTAGCAAGTTGTGGAGTGGTTAGGGTGGGTTTTAATTAACCCAAACCTAATTGTTTGTATACCGAGTAGGGAATCAGATTGACGCTCACTCCTAAGTCAAGAAGTGTGTGCTCAATTCGATAGTTCTCGATTACACATAATATGATTAGGCTAATAGGATCCTTGAATTTCTATAGCACATCTTGCTTTAGGATGACACTCACTTCTTAGTCAAGAAGATTTTCTTTTGAATATTCTGTCGTCTTTTGGTCATACACAAATCTTTCAGGAATTTAGTATATGAAGGTATTTGTTTTACGGTATCAAGTAGAGGAATATTGACCTTCACTTGTTTCAACACCTCTGGAATATCCTAAGAGTTAGAGAGAGGTCTTTGTGCAACCAACCGTTTGGGAAATGGAGCAACCGGCTTCCCTTGAGGTTTTAGTTCTACCTCGGGTGGGACATAGCTAGATCCATCTTCTTTGTCCACTTTCGGGTCCCTAGGCTTTTCAGCCCTAACCGGAATGGTTTTGTCAATGATCTTCCCACTCATAAGAATGGTGATGGATTTAGCTTGTTCTATCTGATTTGAAGAGCTAGGGTCACTTATTTCATATTGCGGTTTGGGATTAGGGAGAGGTTGAGCAGGAAACATCTACTTTCCTCTACTTGTTAATTGTGACTCTATCCTTTGAAAAGACGATGCAAGTGTTCCTAATACTGTATGGATATTATGGAACATTTGTGCCGAATTCTGATTAAGTAGCTCTTGTTCTCGAATATGTTTTTTAACCGGATCCTCTTGAGGTTTCTCTTGATTTGGAGTTTGATTGAAGAAACCTTTAGGAGTAGCCATTTGTCCATTCCTCCAACTGAAGTTCGGATGATTTCTCCAACCGGGATTGTATGTATTAGAGGTAGCTCCATTGAAAGGTCTTTGATAATTATTTACGACGTTAGATTGCTCAGTCAGTACCTCTTGAAAGGCAGATATAATTGAATACTTTTCAGTTGTGTGACTGTTACAACCACAAAACTGCAAACAACTTCCTTACCCTTATCCTTCTTTGATTCCATGGCCTCGAATTTCCTTATGAGATTAGCCACTTTAGTATTAATATCATCATCCTCTTTCAGAAGGTATACTTCGCCCCTTTCCTTTGATTGAGTGGGCCTAGAAGTGGTACTTGATTTTAGGTATGTGTCCCATAATTGTGCATTTTCAGCAAGTCTATCCAAGTAGTCCCACACATCATCGACATTTTTATTCATGAAATTCCTATTACATATTGTCTCAACCAATTGGTGTAGGGAAGATGTCAGTTTATTATAGAAAAGTGTGTAACGTACCACGTTTCAAAACTATGTTGTGGGCATGAACTGACAAGATCCTTGAACCTTTCCCAGCATTAGAAGAATGTTTTATCCTCCTTTTGGGCAAAGTTCATGATTGATTTTCTAAGGGTGTTCGTTTTATGATGTCGAAAAAATTTCTTTATGAACTCCCTTTGCATATCATTCTATGTGCCAATAGATCTAGGACGTAGTGAATGCAACCATGTCTTACCTTACTCTTTCAAAGAAAAGAGAAAGAGTTTCAGCCTGACTATGTCCTCAGACACATTTGGAAAATATAAAGTGGCTATAATCTCATCAAACTCTTTCAGATGTAAATATGGATTTTGTGATTCGAGCCTATGAAATTTAGGAAGGAGTTGGATTACCCCTGGCTTGATATCCATATGTCCTGTATTCTCAGAAAAAACCATGCATGAGGGTGTACTTACCCCCGCTGGTTGTAAATAATCACGTAAAGTATGAGGCGGGGGTGTTTGATGCACCTCATTCTCATCCTGGATGTCCTCTGCCTTAGGTTGGGGTAGAAGAGGTTGGTTTTCAGCCATCACTTCAATTAACTCAGGGGATTTCAAATGGTGTCTAGTCCTGCGATAGATAATCAACCCCTCAACCAATCCTCCTTCAGTCAAGAGACGTCAAGTGTTGTCATGAGCCCACTTGGGCATGAAACACTCGCAACCCTCAATTCAGATTCTAAACCTAAATCTAAAAGAAAGAAAGGAAATAAAAATCTAGAAAGAAAGAGGGGATAGGAAAGAAGTTACCAAATTGAAGTCCCTGAGTTAAAAACCAATTTAGAAAGTATATGTCAAAATCCTACAAAACAAGAAAAACAGGTTAGTTTCTAAAAATCAGGAAAACCTAAACCTAAAATCTAATGTTAGAAAAATCTTAATTTTAAACTAATCACAAAACTAATTAATTTCAGAAAACATAACCATCAATTCCTGGCAACGACACTAAAAACTTGTTCACACCCCAAGTATACGGTTGCAATGTAGTAATAACCTTGGTAAGACCGAGGTCAAATCCATAGGGACTGAACCTTGTACGTAATCCAAAAATAACTAGAACTAGAACTAGAATAAGATGAATTCTAATAAGGAGAAATCAAGATGATAATAGCGAAATATTACTCTAAAACTTGTAGAATTCAAAGGTGGAAAACTAGGGATTCAGAGGATCCACTTGTAGAGATCAGGGAGATCTACGCTTGATTCATGAACTCAACTAGACTTCGAGTTCCATCTTCATCTATTTGGAAGATACATCACTAAAGCTCAATCTAAACTTCCTTCGATCTAGTTTTCAAAGAGATGAAAGGTATGAGAATTAGAGTTAATTCCATCACAAAACCATGCCCATGAGACAAAGTAACGACAGAATTAAACTAATCCTCAACCAATCAGGAAGATGTATGAATGTTAGGAGGGATTCCATCATCCGACCATGTCTAAGGGGCAATAGTGAACAACAGAGCTTCCTAACTTCACAATCAAAATATTGGAATATGAATACATAAAGCCATCACAGATCTATTGTAATTTCAGTCACAACAAACCATTAAAAACTGAAAGCATTCCTATTAATCAAACGATAATCAATATTAGTTCATAAACATGAATCCAAGCCGTAAAATCACCCCATCACGCTACAAGCTTCACCTCTTAGCCTTATCTAAGAGGTTTAGCCCAACATGATTGGACTAGCTCTCACAAAAATCATAAGAAAAGAAAACAGTAAAATAAAAATAAAATAAAAGAAAGAAATCACAACTTCTCTCTCAAAACTCTCTCTCTCTCTCTCTCTCAGACGTCTCAGCCGTCGGTTCTCTATTTCTTTCTTCTCCTTGCTCTTTGATAAGAGCACCAGGTCGATCGGTGGAGTGCGAACGTTTGCTGGAGTCAGTGAGGTTTTTTGCAGCCACGTGCACAGGAAGGAAAGCTTACGCAGCAAGATCGGAGCCTCCCAACTCCCCTCTTCCTTTGAGTCTGTCTAAAAGAACAACGTCCCTTAGGGCATTTTGGACATGCCTACACGATGGACGGTCTAGATCTGCCATCAAATCATCACTATGGGCATACAATAACTCTAAAATCGGTCATTTTTAGACACTAAAACAGGGCCTGCATAAACAGCTTACGCTGTGACGTTGGTGGGGCCTATATTCAGTGTCAGCTGACAAATCCATACCATCCATTGAGCTCTACTTGAAAAATTGGTCGAGAATAGTCAGTTTTCGATTGATCTAGGTGTGGCCCACAGAATTCTCACCCGACTGTTTGTCATATGTTTGAACGATAGGATTCTATACTCATTATCTTTTGAGATTCTGTCACCTAGGTCTCTTTCAGATGGGCCCTGATATTTTAATGGACAGTCTAGATTAGTTTTTTTGGCCATGATGGTGGCCCACAAGATCCAACCACAAGCTCTATTTGAGCATTCGCAATGCGGGAGTCCGAATTCGAATGGGTTTGTGCGGGTTAGCGCTTGCTGTCTGTCTGACCGATTCAATACATCGAGAGATTAGGTGCGTTGGATGCGCACTCACCCCAAGGTGGGTCCCATAGTGATGTTCGTGAGAAATCCGCTCCATTCATCTATTTTATCATCCCAATTAACAGGTTGATACCAAATTTGAAGCATATCCAGATATCAGGTGGGCCCCAGATGAGTGATTTATAGGCTGATCTGTTCTTTGGGCCAGTTACATAGGGATGTAATGGTTGAAATTTGACTTATATGGTTAATTTATGGTCCTCAGGCCATACATGAAGTTTTGAACTGAACGGATGGTGGGAACCCTGTGATCTTGCGTTCTGGACGCTTTTCAAGCCCGTGTAACGTGAATGGCCTGATTTCCTCAGCTTTCTGATGTGTAATTTCTTCAATCTCAGTCCCTTGGGGTCCATCCCTTGCCTTGGTGATTTTATGAGCTTTAAATCCATGCTTCTAGTACCCTTTTGTAGGCTATGCTCGTAAATACACCTTGCACCACTAACATGATTAAAATAGGGTGTTAAACGGTATCATGCTCATAAACTCAGGTAATAAATGGGGTCTAATATGCAACATTTGACCCTCAACAGACATTATATTTCTATGGGATAATCCTCCCAATTTCTGACAACGCTCAAAAGCTTTGCAAAACTCGTGAGTATCTTTGAACATAGTGGGTCAGTAAAAGCCACACTGAAGAATTTTGGCCATGGTCTTTTTAATAGAAAAGTGACCACCATAGGCCTGAGAGTGATAAAAGGAGATGACACTTTGATGTTCATTGTTTGGCACACAGCTCCTTAGAATTTGGTCTACGCAATATTCAAACAAATAAGGATCATCCCAGAAAAACTTGTGTTCCTTGGCGAAGATTATTTTCTTATCTTGTGTAATCCAATATGTTGGCGTGAATCCTGTAGCAAGATAATTTGCAATGTTAGCAAACCAAGGTAGTTGGGAGAGTTTAAACAATTGTTCGTCAGAGAACATATTGTTTATCAGTGTTGGCTCAAGGGAATTAGGGAGGTCAAGTCGAGAAAGGTAGTCAGCTACTACATTTTCTACTCTTTTTTGTCTCGTAATTCAATATCAAATTCTTAGAGTAAGAGGGTCCATCTTATCAGGCGGGGCTTCAAATCCGTCTTAGAAAGAAGATAATTTAGTGTTGCATGGTCTATGTAGATGATGATCTTAGATCCAATCAGGTAGGACCTAAATTTGTCCAGAGTGAATACTACGGCTAAGAGTTCCTTCTCTATAGTAGAGTAGTTCATAGAATTTAGAGTTCTACTTGCATAGTGAATAATGTAAGGTTTCTTTTCTTCTCTCTAGCCTAACACCGCCCCAATAGCATAGTCAGATGCATCGCACATAATTTGAAAAGGGATGATACAATCGTTTGGCTGCATGATAGGTGCAGTAGTTAACATGCCCTTGAACTTAGTGAAAGCTTCTTGACATTGTTAAGTCCAATGATATGATACATCCTTTCGAAGTAGATTGAATAAAGGACGAGAGAGATAACTAAAGTCCTTTATGAATCGTTTATAAAATCCGGCGTGTCCTAGGAACAATCGTGCATCACGTACGCTCTTAGGTGGAGGTAGGTTAGAGATCAATTTTTACCTTATTTACTGCAATTCCCTTGGACGAAATTATGTGTCCAAGCTCAATTCCCTTCGAAACCATGAAATGACATTTCTCCCAATGCAGAACCAAATTCTTTTTCTCGCATCACTTTAGCATATATTTAAGATTTTCCAAACACTCACCGAATGATGGACCAAAGAAAGAGAAGTTGTCTATGAGGATCTCTAAATATCACCCCACCATGTCAGAAAAAATACTCAATATACATCGCTGAAAAGTAGTGGGGGCATTATATAGTCTGAATGGCATCCTTTGGTAAGCAAAGGTGCCAAAGGGACATGTGAATGTTGTCTTCTCTTGATCTTCAAGGGGTATTTCTACCTAATTGTAGCTCGAATATCCATCAAGGAAGTAATAGTAAGAGTGATCGGCTAGCCTTTTAAAAATTTGATCAATGAAGGGTAAAGGAAAGTGGTCCTTCCTTGTGACGGTATTCAACTTCCTGTAGTCAATGCACATTTTCCAACTAGTAGTAACTCTAATTGGCATAAGTTCATTGTCGGCATTGGCTACAATGGTGATTTTAGACTTCTTAGGAAATACTTGAGTTGGACTCACCCATTGACTGTTGGATATAGGGTGTATATATATATATATATATATATATATATCATCTCAAAATGATATACAGCTTGATTCGAGAGGGACCCTCAAAAGGCCCCTCCTATCATAAAAGGAAACACAATAGAAAGAGCAGGAAGACTGAGGTGGGTTAAGCTGGACGAATGTTACCAAGCCCAGTTTTATTTGGGGTATATGATAACCACATCCAACAACTTAATTACCTCAGCCTTAACCACTTATTTCATATTTGGATTAAGTCAATGTTGTAGTTGTTGGGCGGTTTTTTCATTATCCTTAAGATGGATGTGGTGAGGACAAATCAAAGGGTCAATTCCCTTGAGATCCGCAATCGACCATCCAAGAGCTCCTTTATGCTTAATGAGAGTGGAAATGATTACACTCTCTTGTTCTTTCTCAAGGTGGGAAGAGATCACCACCAGGTATGTCTCATCTTAACCTAAATAGACAGATTTAAGATCGTCGGGCAAAGGTTTTAGGTCAAGCTTTAGTGCTATGAGGTTAGACGGTAGAGGCACTATATCGGTTTGGGGCAATATTTCAAATTGTGGCTTCCACTGGTTAACTTCAAGTACCAGCGTAACATTAAGTAAGGCATCCATCAAGAGAGGGGAACGACCCGACAAATGGCCTAGCACAGGAGGGCAGCAAGCTCTAAGAAAATTAACTCTACAACGCTATGCGGGACCTCCCTCATGTAATTCAGGGTACGGTGGTTTTAGACAAAGTCGGGCTAGGTGCCATTAGGGAGGTGGATCATGTATAGTTTCCTTACGATAAGTTGCACCAAGTTTTTTTTTTTAATGCTCTATGGGCAACCCAAAGTACAGTCCCTGTATGTTCTTTTTGTTGATATGAATCACAAGCTAGATTTTATCCCGTCCTTTTTGGAAAAAAAAAAGAAGAAAAAAGCAAGGCATCCATCTCCGTAATCACGTCATCATTTAAATAAGTGGAGTGGTCTAAGCACGTCTCTAGAGTGTCAGAGTATAGAGTCAAGAGTGCTTTATCTTTCATGAAAAAATCGATCATGTTAATGTCGTGGGTATCGTCATCATCCTTTGGCTGTTTGTTCATGTTGAAAAAGATGTTGAGCTCCAATGTTATAATTTCAAAAGATAAATTCATATTTCCATTCTTACAATTAATAATAGTATTTGATGTACCAAGGAATGGGCGACCAAGAATGACGGGTATTTGAGTGCTTACATCTATAATGGGTTGAGTATTTACGACAATAAAATTTATTGGATAGTAAAATTTATCAACTTGGACTAACACATCCTCAATCATCCCTCTCGATACACGAACGAGTGATCGGCAAATTGTAATGTGGTCCGAGTGAGTTTTAATTCACCTTTTGTAAACCGAGTAAGGGATCAAATTTACGCTCGCCCCCAAGTCAAGAAGTGCATGCTCAATCCGGTTGTTTCCAATTACATAAGTGATGGTTAGGCTACCGAGATTTTTGTATTTTTATATCACATCTTGCTTGAGGATGACACTCACTTTTTCTGTCAAAACGATTTTCTTTTGTATGTTTTACCATCTTTTGGTCATACATAAATCTTTAAAAAATTTGGCATATGAAGGGATTTGTTTAACGATATTCAGTAGAAGGATGTTGACCTTCACTTGCTTAGTACCTCTAAAATATCCTGAGAGTTAGAGAGAGGTTTTGGTGCAATCAACCGTTGAGGGAATGACGCAATCAACTTACTTTGAGGTTCCGGTTATAACCCATGTGAAACAATGCTAAGTCTATTATTCTCATATATTTCTAGGTCCTTAGGCTTTTCTCCTTCACCGGAATAGATTTGTCAGTTGTCTTCCTACTCCTAAGAGTAGTGATAGACTTAGCCTGTTCTATTGTTTTGAAGAGCTTGGGTCACTGATTTCATATTGTTGTTTTCGGTTGGCGAGAGGTTGAGCCGGAAGGATCCCTTTCTCCCCAATCAAATTATTTGTTTCAAGCCCTTGTATAGCTTTCGTAAGGTCTTGAAAGCCTCGCAATATACCCTGATTAAAAAGCTCTTGGTTTTATATATGTTTGAAGGCCGGATCCTCTTGAGGTTTCCTTTGATTCAAAAATTGGTTAAGGATCCCTTGAAGAGTAGCCGTTTGTCCGTTCCTCCAATTGAAGTTTGGATGATTCCTCTAGCTTAAGTTATATGTATTTGAGGTGGGTCCACTGAAAAGTTTTTGGTAGTTGTTTACGGCATTTGATTGCTCATTTAATATTTATTGAAAAGTAGGAATTGTTGGGCAATTCTCAGTTGTATGTATGATATCAGTACAAATACCACAAACAACTTTCGCAGTCTTTTCCAGTTCTACCTTCTTAAGTTTCATGACCTTCTTATGTTCTTGTGAGTTTGGGCACTCTTGTATTTATATCATCTTCCTCTTTTAGAACATAAATTCCTCCCCTTTCATTTGATTGAGTAGGCTTAGAAGTGGTAATTCTTAAAGAGGTATACCATGATTGTGCGTTTTCAACAACTTTATCAAAATAATCTCATGCATCATCGTCTTCTTTATTCATGAATTCCCCATTATACATCATCTCCACAAAATAGTGCATGGGTGAGGTTAATCTCTCATAGAAAAAGCTTGTTATAAGCCATGTTTTGTAGTCATGTTGTCGACATGAATTTATGAGATCCTTAAATTAATCCCAACATTGGAAGAAGGTCTCATCCTCTTTTGTACAAAATTCATGATTACTTTCCTTAAGGTATTCGTTTTATGATATGAGAAGAACTTTTTAAGGAACTCCTTTGTCATCTCAGACCATGTGCCAATGGACCTTGGTCTTAAAGAATGTAACCATGACTTAGCCTTTTCTTTCAAAGGGAAATGAAACAATTTCAGCCTAACTATGTCCTCGGACACGTTTGGGAAGTGTAATGTAGAAATTATTTCATCAAACTCTTTCATATGCAAGTATAGACTTTCAGATTCTAATCCATGATACTTAGGGAGGATTTGAATTACCCCTGGTTTAATATCAACAGTTCCTGCATTAAATGGAAATATCATGCAGGAAGGTGTGCTCACCCTCACCGGTTGTAAATAATCTCGTAGAGTATGAGACGGGGGTGCATTATGCACCTCGTTTTCATCTTAAACTTCCTCAACGGGTGGTTGATGTTGATTTGCAGTCATTACTTCTACTAACTCAGAGGATTTTAGGTGGTGTCTAATCCAATGATGAATAGGCAACCCTTTGACTAATCCTCCTTCACTCAAGAGACGGAAGGTGTTGTGACGAACTCACTTGGGCATGAAACACTCTCAGCCCTCAAGTAACTAAACAATTAAACTTAAAAAGAAAACTATAAAAACTAAAACAAATAAAGGATCTAGAAAAGATAAGAGAGAGAGTTGGAACAAAATTACCAAATAACAGCTGCTATGTTTGGATCCTACAAAACAGAAAACAATGTTAGTTTCTAAAATTAAAAAATCAAAAAATCAAAACCTAAAAACAAAGCAAAAAAGTTAACCCTAATGTTAACCTAATTCTAATACCAATTAATTTCAGAAAAACGTAGCCGTAATCCCTAGAAAAGGCGCCAAAATCTTATTCATAACCCAAAGTGTAAGGTCGCGATGTAGTATTAACTCGGTAAGACCAATGTCGAATCCACAGGGACTAAACTTGTACGTATTTTGAAAATAACTAGAACTAGAACTAGAAAAAGATCTAAATTAAAATATGAATAATTGGAAGTAATTGTGAATAATGTTGGTTAACTCGGTAAGACCGAGTCGAATCCACAGGGACTAAACACCAATCTCTCGAATTAGATACTACAGATCTCCTTCATAGAATATTGTGAACATTTTCACTGTCTAATTCTGCCAGAACAGATCTGCTGCGTTCAATTGTTCCTAAGTGGACCCATCATGATTGCTGCATGCTGGATTCAGATAGGCTTGTCTTATCCTGGAAGCAATTTGCCTGTAACCCATCATGAATTGATAAGGGGGCAAATCATGCTTTAAGGACAACGTATCATTTTACGTGATTCAGCCTAGTGAAACGAAATTGATATTTACTTTATTTTTTATTTTACTTTCGGTATATCCAACACATTTTTCTAACATAGGTTCTAGCCTATCTTACAATGGAGAGCATGTATGGCATCTGCTATCCTTCTAACTCTGATCCCTCCTTCCAAAATAGGATAGCAGATTCTAGACCAGTTGACCCAATGCCTTTTGCTACATGCCTCCGTGCTTTCCCAAAAGAAATTAGCAAAGGCCTTTTCAATCTGGTCAATGTCCTTCTTAGTAATCTTGAGGGCTGACAGCAGGTGTATAGGGAGGCTGGCAAGCATGTGTCTGATAAGGACTAGCTTGGAAGCCTGATTAAGGATCTTTGTCTTCTAGTCTACTACTCTATTTTCAATTTTTTGAATAAAGGAAAGCAAGTAAGATGTGCGGATTCTACCCTTGATGAACCGGATTCCCAGATAGATTAACGAAAATGAAGCTTGTTGGAAACCTGTAACTTGGCTACACCTAACTAGAGGGGTTCAATACCCCTCAAAAGTTACATAAAAGCGACTGATGATGCTTCTATATATCAAGGCCTAGATAGAAAATAAAGTTCATGTAAGTTCGACAAGCATGATGAACAGTTGCCATTGTTCGTTGACCAAGCATGTTCACATTGATTAGTACACACAGATGGTCATTTGTTGGGAACTTGAATATATATGTGTCCCACCCATATATACGGTTTTGAATATCAGTATCAGCAGACACATCGGCCCAACCAAAATATGACACAATACAAGGTTGCACATCGGGCCTGTAACGACCTTGGAAATTTTGTGCTAATCTTTCCTTAAGTAGTTGTTTTTAGAAAAGAAGAAGATATTTAAGAATCTACTTTTATTTTAATGTTTTGAACATGTATTCAGTGGTGCATCAGAAGGAAGAAGGGGGTGTTGGAATCAGAAGGATGAAGGAAACAATGGCAGCGTTGTGCCTCAAGTTGGCCTGGGCTATCCAGTTTGGTGCAGGTAAGAGATTATGGGGCTCCTTTATGACAGCCAAATACAAGCAGGACCTCGCATCGTCTATCCCTACCTCCCCGCCCAGTTTTGCATCCCCACCTTGGAAAAGAATCCGGGACCTTTTGCCAACGGCCAAAGATCTCGTTCAGTGGAATCTTGGCGTGGGAGATTGTAGTTTCTAGAGCTCCAACTGGTTGGGGCTGGGTCCTCTCCTTAGATTAGCGTCGGCTCCTCTTCCTCAAGCTATTCTCTTCTTGAAGACCTGT
Source organism: Magnolia sinica (assembly GCF_029962835.1). Lineage (NCBI taxonomy): Eukaryota > Viridiplantae > Streptophyta > Magnoliopsida > Magnoliales > Magnoliaceae > Magnolia > Magnolia sinica. The sequence goes on along the minus strand of NC_080590.1, from coordinate 39,397,430 downwards.
CAGGTGTTGGGCAAGGTAGGCCCGCTTTCGCCATCAGCTACATTCAACTTCCTGCCACAGGATGTGATTGACCATAAATTCTAGATGGGTTTTTGCATTGCAGAGGGCCTAGATACCCCGGTGTGGCCATTCTCCTGTTTGGGGAAATTCACTGTCTCGTCGGCGTGGAGGAACTGTCGTACTGGTCGTTCCCAGCAAGAGTGGGCGAAAGGAGTCTGGCACAAGGTCCTTCCCCTTAAAATCTCTCTGTTTTCTTAACAGATATTTATGGGCACTGATGTGGTAGATGAAGCAGTTCAGTCTAGAGGCATTATGCTGGCGTCGAAGTGTGTGCGTGTTGTGCAGGTGATCAATAACAAAGCCATGAAACGAAAAGCATTAATGACCTGTTCATCCTCAGCAGTTTGGTAAGGGCGCTGTGGTTGTTCTTTGGGAACAGGTTTGACATCCACCTGGTAGAAACGCAGTCGCTGAGGGGAAGATTGGCATAGTGGTGGGGTGCGGCGGTGATCAAATCAGCGGACCTGGTGGCACACAGGGTGCTACCGGCAGTGATACTGTGGGTGATTTGAAAGTGCAGAAATGAGGCCCAGTTCAAGGGGAGGCATCGGTCTAGCAATGCAGCTAGAACAAAAGTTTTTCGATGGATTTCATTGTTAAGCTGCAAAGTTTCGGGAGATCCGTTGAGCTCGGCCCCTGCTTTAGTGCTGAGATCGCCGGTTGGGCTGGTTAACACAGCTAGGCGACCTACTGGCCATATGCTGCCAGTAACATTGTCACAGCATCTTATTCAGGCGGCCGCCAAATCCAACTCTCCTCAGTCCCGGCTGGTGCGTTGGCTTAAACCCCCTCAGGGATGGGTGAAGATAAACGTCGATGGGTCATCTATGGGTAATCTGGGCCAATCAGGTGGGGGCGGAATATGTAGAGTGGTAGTGGCGGTTTTTTGTTTGTGTTCTCATCCCGATACGGCGTACGTACTAATGTCTTGGCTGAGTTGAGAGCCATCCATGATGGGATGGATATCTGTCTAAAAAGGGGCTTCAACAAGGTCTTCGTTGAATTCGACTCCCAGTTGACAGTTAATCTCCTGCTCGGGGCGGTTGAGCCCGGTTGGAAATGGGGTTAATGGTTGTGCAGGATCAAGCAGATTATGAACAGGGGTCAATTCAAGTTTATGCATATCTTCAAGGAAGGAAACGCAGCGGCAGATGTGATGGCGCGAGCAGGTAGTCAGAGTAACGACCATTTCTTCACTACCCGCCTCCAAGATTTGCCAATGATTGTCAGAGGGAGTCTTTTCCTAGACATGGTCGGCCTTGGTGCGTTAAGGGATCAGTCTAGGAGGGCTTAAGAGGTTTTTTTTTTTTTTTTTTTTAGGCCAATAGTCTCTCTTTTTGGAGCTATGTTAGGGGTTCCCAGTCATTTTTTCTGGGTGGCCCCAAATGTACATCCTGGTTCTTATTAATGAAATCAGGGCCTGACGCTTTTCTCCTATATATAAAAAAAATAAAATGTATTCAGTGGTGCATCGGACAATTCTTTCGTAAGAATGTTGTCCCAACAAGTTGACTTGTAAGGTGTGGTGTTGATATATATATATATATATATATATATATATATATATATATATATATATATATATATATATATATATATATATATATATATATATATATATTGTTGATATATGTTAGAAATTGATATCATATATTACTAATATGAACATATCTCAACTAATAAAATCTTTTTAGATTTATTTTTAAACCCAAAAAAGCCCAAAAATTTACTCAAAGATAGAAAAAAAAAAATGTAGAATATATGTATATATGTGTGTGTGTGTGTGTGTGTGTGTGTGTGTGTGTAATCAATGCATTGTTAATCTTTAGATCCATAGCGTTCTAATACTCCTCAAGTATCATAACAAGAATTTAAAAAAAAATTAAAAAAACAAAAAAACGAAGAAGAAGAAGAAGAAAGAAAACGAGTTTAAAACTTTTTCCTAAACTTTTTTAAAAATACATGCCTAAAAGAAAAGAAAAGAAAAGAAAAAAAACTCAATATCTTCAACAAATTAATAGATCCATATTCTAATACTCAAGAATCATAACACGAATTAGAAGAGAAAAAAAAAAAAAAAAAAAAACGAATTTAATTTTTTTCTAAAATTTTTAGAAAATAATAGCGTAAATAAAAAAGAAAAATAAAAAGCCCCAAATCTTTAATAAAACAGTAGATTTATAGTCATATAACACTCCTCAAGCATCATAACAAGAATCCGGAAAAAAATAATAATTTATTATTATTTTTTAATTTTCAAAAATTACATATGTAAACAAAAAATTAGTAAAAAAGAAAAAGAAACCAAAAAATCCCCCAAAATCTTCGACAAATTAGTAGAGCCATAGTCTTCTAATACTCTTCACGCACCGTAATAAAAGTCAGCTAAAAAAATTAATTAAATAATTATTTTTCTAAAATTTTCAGAAAATCCCACCCCTGACATTAGGGTCCTTTCATCGAATATTCATGACTCACAACTCAAAAGTCATTACTAATAAAGGTTTGAATCATCTGCAACCTGATTTACATAGTCAACACAACACCCAAGCTATATGGGGTTCATCATGTTGCATGAATGACACCTACTTCATCCATTTATTTAATTAATTACTTTATCCATGAGTGGTGATTATTGACTTGATTTTTCTACCTCATTTTGGTTTCTATATGCATTAGCTTGATGTTTTGTTTTGCATTAGTTTACTAGTTCTTTCTTTTTTTCTTTTTTCTTTCTTTATTTTATTTTATTTTTTGTTTTTATTTTATTTTGTTAGTTTACTAGTTACAGGTTTTAACCCAACCCATCTCGATCTTAACCAACCCAACCCGACCCAATTTAACCCTCCCCAACCTGAATTACAACATGGTAAACTAACTAATACCTTGGGTTGGGTCTTGGGCCTGCTCCTCTTAAGGTTGTGCTGGGCTTGGGTTGACCCTCAACCAAACCCAACATACCCGACTTGCACCCCTACCCAAGATGATCTATCATTCATCTTCCACCTAGATTTGGATGAGAAATCTCATCACAATCACTCTGTTCTTCTCACTAAAAAGAATAGCAATAATCAAGTAGTTGACTGCTAGCTTTTCCCTAAATGGGCAATCCTTTTCAAAGTTGAGGGTCCCACATCACTCATCAAGCTTTAATACTAAAGATCACTCTTTCGTCGCTAGATTCCCCTACTTCTAAATCTACTATAATTCCTTTTGATCCATAATTCCTAGAAAATGAACTAGGGAAGTATACCCTGCAACATTAAGAATTACAAGCTTCTCCTTCTCACAACAAATAATTTCCTCCGGTGCTGATATATGGATTGATTGTGGATACAAGCAACGTTTATATAATGACTAAAATATATTCACATAGGAGCAGCCATATCACCCTCCATGAATAGGTGATTCATGTCTTCTGATGCACACCGAACATGTTTGAGGAGCACTCACATTTCGGTACCATTTGAATGCCATGCATGGACGCACATGCATCCGCCAATACTGCACGGTTCTAGAGCTTCCACAAGAACACATTTTTGTCGAGATATCTAAACTTATGGTACATACATCTTACACCTTGACCTAAGGCACATAAATCCAAATGATTTTAATTTATAATATTAAATAATGATATGATTCAATTCGAGTTTTCAAGTCAACATGATTGAGCATCAAGCCGAATTAAGTTTCAGGTTTTTGAATTATGGTACAGAACAAGTAGATATGCATTCATAAATATCGCTTCCTTTTCATTTCATTAGCTACGCAATAAATTATTTTTTTTCTATTTTGGGAAGTTTATTATTTCCATTTGATTTTTCTGACAAATATATCATGTCTAGCATAAGTGTGGCTCATGGTATTTAACCTAACATGACATGATTTTATAACTATGGCCCTTAACATTGGCGTGTAGGGTACATAAGAATGCAGAAAATTAAAGAGAGGAAACAAAAACATACTTGGGCAGTTCAAATAATGGACGAACTTGTCAAGAAAGCTTCCTCATGGGAGTATAATGCTGGGAGTAAACCACAAGATCGAGCACCAGATCCGATTTCACAAGCATTCAGTGATGGGTCTCCAGTGGATTATAAAGAGGAAGAAAAAAACGTCGCAAGAAGCCCAAATTCGTCCCAGAAGCCAAACGAACTAAAAGAGGACGAAGGTAATGCAAATTCCATTATCGTTTTTATCTTTTCTTAGAAGCCAAAATATAGATACGCTCAAACAAGCAGTTAGATTAATTAAGTCAAAAAATTAAAAAAGACAAAAAAGAAAAAAAAGGGAACAAAACAATATATCCCAGTACAATAAATGATGACATATTAAAAAAATAAAGCAGTAACACAACAAATCTTTAGTGATAGTGAAGTATTATACTATACTACATTTGTTATTTGTTATGACTAATTTTATTTTTTCGCAGCCATGACACAAATTTTATCTTTCCGTTAAGCTAATTGGTCATGATTTATATCACTTGTCTGATCATTATTTTGTAACATTTATACGGTTCATCGTGGTTAACACACTTAGTATATGTTATGATGAAACTACTTGTTTTTTTCATGGTGCTCGGCCGGGTATCACCGAAAATGCCCCTTCATGACCTTCCATCACTTGCTTGCCCTCTAAGACATGTTTATTAGTTGGGTTAGAGTTAGTGCTGGGTGAGAACATGTGAGTGCTATCAAGGTGAATTTCTGGCACAGTGAAGAGCCCATGTAAAAGTGAAAGACTACTCGTTAGCCGATCATAAAAGGCTTTCGACCGTCCATCCATTTGGCGAGCTTGTCGTAAGGCTTAAGATGAAAAATAAGACAGATATAACTATCAAGTGGACCAAATGCATGGTTACTTATGGCATGGCCTCTACACTCATGATATCAGTAGTGTATGCTAGCTACAACAAGGAACGTCGGAAGGACTTATGGGAAGAATTGAGGAGGATTTCAGCACTAGCTCAAGAATGATGGCTGGTTGCTGAGATTTCAATTCCACAGTGAGCATTGAAGAGAGGCTGGGGGTGCTCCTTCCTTTTCTGCACCGATGAGTGAATTCATTGAGACCATTAATGACTCTTGCCTCATAGATGCAGGATATAATGGCTCCATTTTCACATGGTGTAAAGTAGGTTGGGTAGGGGGCACAGATGGGCCATACTCGACAGGATGCTAGTTAATGTAAGGTGGTTGAGCTCGCTTCCAATGTTCAAAGTTGACCACCAAACGAGGGCCTATTCGGATCACTCCCCAATCATTATGAGTTTCAAGGATGACACCGCTAATTTCCCTCTTCCTTTTCGTTTCCAACGCATGTGGACCACCCATGAAGATTTCAAAAGGGTTGTTAGGGAAGCTTGGGAAACTAAGGTGGTAGCTGCCACAATGTTCAAAGTCTTGATCAAGATGAAGCATCTAAAGAGGGCCCTTAAAGACTGGAACAGATCCACTTTTGGTGATGTGCATTGTAATGTGCAAAAGGCTGAGGACGAGATAGAGCTGAAACTTCCCTCCTTTCTTCCAACTCAGAAGCTGACTTGGAGAGACCGAAATCAGCTCAAGAGAGTCTCAAGTTAACCCAATTTCAGCAAGAATTATCTTGTAAGCAGAAATCAAGGATGAGATGGCTTCATGAAGGGGATATGAATACCAAGTTTTTCCATGATTCGGTGATGAATAAATGCAAAAGATTGGTGATTTATAGACTCAAAACTCCCTTGGGAGAGATTCTTGAAAAAAGTGAGGACATTGGTAGGGTGGCAGAGGACTATTTTAAGGATCTTTTTTCAGCTCAAGACAGGTCAGACAATGAGCCCATGTTATCATCTATTCCGACAATAGTTACCGAGCAAATGAATACAGACCTCATGAGGCCTCTAATGATCGATGAGGTGAAAGCAGTGGCCTTATCCATCCCAATCGACAGCGCACCCGAATTGGATGGATTTGGAGGAGCTTTTTTCTCCTCATGCTGGGATATCATAGGTAATGATATCTATGAAGCTGCGTAGGATTGCTTTGCAGGAGGACACTTGCCCAGAGCTTTCCAATGTACCCATATTTGCCTTATTCCAAAGAAGACTAATTCAAACACTATTGCTGATTTCCGGCCCATTAGCCTATGTAATGGCATTATGAAGATTTTCTCCAAGATTGTTGCATCCAGAATGGCTTCTCTCCTGCCTTCTATCATTTATGAAGAACAAGGGGCTTTCGTTAAGGACAGATACATTGCGGAGAACATCTCTATTGCAAGGGAAATGGCCCATGAGCTGGACCGTAAAGTCTTTGGAGGGAACATGATCCTCAAGTTAGACATGGAAAAAGTGTATGACTGGGATGAATGGTCGTTGCTATCTTAGGGGCTAAGAAGATTTGGATTTGACCAAGGATGGATTCTTCAAGCACAACGGTGCTGGATGGGTACCTGGTTTTCGATTCTTATAAACGGCAAGCCCTTTGGCTTTTTCCCATCGTCCAGAGGATTAAAACAAGGGGACCCTCTATCTCCCTCCTTGTTTATCCTGACAGCGAAAGTTCTTAGTCGAGGAATTCGCAACCTATTCCTATATGGAGCTTGTCAACCATTTAAGCTCCATCATAACAGCCTCATGCTAACGCATTTATTTTTTGCAGATGACGCGATCTTATTCTTGAATGCTAGGTTAGCAATAGTTCGCATCATGCTAAAGTTCATTCGAGAATATGAAGAAATGTTCGGCCAAAAGGTGAATGCTAACAAATCATCCTTCATTTTATCCAAGAAGGTGACACCTATCAAAGCCCGGCGAATCAAGAGTGTGACGAGATTCCAGCACGCCAACCTCCCACGCACCTACCTAGGTATTCCACTAACTAAAGAGAAAATTTGGGCTCCTCTCATGATGCCGCTAGTTCAGAAAATTCTAGGTTAGATGGAAGGTTGGAAAGCTAAAATCCTCAACCCAGTAGCCATACTGATTCTCATTAAACATGTTCTATCAAGCATCCCTATCCTACGTCATGTTGATGGTGAATATTCCCAAAGCAGCATGTAAGGTGTTTGAATCAGGTCTGGCTAATTTCTTCTAGGAGATTGTAGATGGGAAAAAGAAGAAGCACTGGTAGAAGTGGTCGAATGTTTGTTTCCCTATGTCAGAGGGAAGGCTAGGCATTAGAAGCATGGTGGATGTGATGACAAATGGGGAGAAACCTCCTCGAAGGTAGATCCCTTTGGGCGAGGTTCATGTCCACCAAATACATCAACAAATACATCCATTCCAAAGGCTTCAATTCAGCTATGAACTCAACTGTTTGGAAGGATATATCCAAATCCCTCCCTTTCGCAATTCTTCATTCCAAATGGCTTTAGGTGAAGGATGAGTTAATTTCTGGACTCAAAATTGGTCTGGGGAAGGTTTTCTTGTAACACTTGCATCAAGGCCTATTCCTACTCATCTCAGGGATGCTATAGTCTACGATTTTTTCGTCGCATCTGGTAGATTTTGCTGGCAAGACTTACAGGACATTCTTCCCTTGCCCATCGTCTAGCAATTGAAGGATTGTCCTGTGCTGCTTCCAACTGGGAAGATACGTCGGCATGAGACTTAACAACGTCTGGCATTTTCTCGTTGAAGTCGGCATGGAATGGTATCTGGAATCAACGGCTGAAGGCAACTTGGGTGCGGTTTACCTGGAATGATGCTCTCCCACTTAAAATCGGCATGTTCCCTTGGAAAATTATGCAAAATGCCATTCTAGTGGACGTTGCTGTTAAAAAATTTGGCGTGTCTATGACATCAAGTGTGAATGTTGTAGTGGTGAGTATGGACCTACATTGGCTCCCTACCCTCATCGTGGCGTTGATCAGGGGCCTCAACAATTCCTACCCATGGCTCTTCGCAACGGCAGTGTGCTCAGATCAACACTTCAGATGTGGTCCGCTCAGATAGGCTGACCCGAGCCCTGGTTCTCCTAACTAGAATAGACCAAGAGCCACTTCAAATCAGGAGCCTTGTTGTCGCCAGTAGTGATTCACATTAACAACTCCCAGTCTCCCCTTCCACTTCTGCCGATTCATCTCCCCTTCAGCGGACGGCGAGAAGTCTTCCATGTATGCAACCCTCTGACGATCAGTAGCTGTATCTTCTCACCCTCCCGGCTCACGGTGAGGAGAGTTTGGATAATCTCCTCTGTTTTGGGTCTATAGCATTAACAGTTTGGACACATTCCCATAGGATATTTGATGTCCCTCTCATCCCAAATTAGACCATTCAGTAGAAAATTAGTTTCTGGTCGTCAAGAGTGTCCAATTCCTCTCGCATCAAGCGGCTGTTAGGTTTGGCTCCTGCGCTTATCTCCTAGGAATTATGGTTGAGCCGCAACCCCTCACGTTTTAAAGGAGTTAAGATGTCTGGCCACAAGTTAATTGCTCAGGTTTCTAGGTGGATACAGGAAATTGGCAACCCTTTGCCACACGATGATCATTCGTCTCTTAGGGAATCGGCCACCCTTCAAGCGCTTCATCTGGATAGTGGCAGAGTGAGTACTAGTTCTTTTCCTACGATCGTCAAATGGTCAAGACCTCTCCCGGGTTGGGTAAAGATGAACGTTGATGGATCTTTCCGCGGGAATCCAGGTGAGAGTGGCAGCGGAGCAATTGATAGGGACTCCTAAGGTTAGGTAATTTTTGCTTTCCATAGGAATTACAGCCTTGCTTCCAATACGATCGCGGAGGCCCATGCTATGCTTGATGGAATTACCCTTTGTAGCAAATTGGGCCTCTCCAGTATCGTCATTAAATTCGATTCAAAATTGGTGGTGGAAACTGCTGTTGAGCCTTCCGCCCATTGTCCTTGGAACATATGGTAGGTTGGGAGCCATTCATTACTTCAGCCTCAGTCTCAACCTTTGTTTTAGGCATATCTACCGCAAGGGTAATTCAGTGGCAGATGCGCTTGCCTAGATGGCTAGTGAAGGATGTGGCAATTCTTTTTTTTGATCTCGTTCGGATAGGCCAAGGAGCCTCAGGAGCCTCAGGAGCCTCTTGGCTCTTGATAAAGCAGGGTTGGGTTACTTGAGAGTATGATTTATGTGTGGGTTCCTTTTCTTGTTTTTTATTTGGTAGGTTGGGTCGAGCTTCCTTTTTCCTGTCTGGCCCTCCTTGGTTCGTCCTTAGGTTTTATTGTTCATAGTCGTGTGGGTGAGCCAGCATATGATAGGTGGGGCTCCTTTTCTTTTTGTGGGAGCCAGCCCGAAGGGTTGTTCATCTTGTCTCTTTCATTTAATAAAATTGGGTGGCGCGCGTTCACCTTTTCATAAAAAAAGAAAAGAAAAGAAAAGTGGACCACACTATAAAAAGCAGTGGGGGATTGAACATCTACCATTGAAATCCTTTTGGGGATCACAAAAGTTTTGGATCAATATGAAATTTGTTTTTCCTCTTTGTCCAGGTCTTTGTGACCTTATGAACAGATTGGATGAAAAATAAACATTATGGTGGGCCTATAAATTTTTTAACGGTGAAAATTATTATCCCCACTGCTATTTGTGGTGTGGTCTAGTTGGTTTTTGGATATGTTTCATTTTTTGTATAATACTCTAAAATGATCTTGAAAAATGGATGAACAATGTGGATATAATTAATACATCACTGTGGGGCCATGTAACCTTGATCTCCTTTGAACCGTTCGTACAACTTAGAGCTCGAGGAGTGTCAGCGCTCGTCTTTGCACGACACGTACCTTCACTATGGCATGGGCAACCCCGTGTAAGGAAGTGGATTGGCTAGTGTACCAAACAACAACTATGTAGCTGGTGTATTGACATCACCAAGTTCTGTGGGTATTGATGTATGTGTTATATCTAAACCGTCCATCCATTTTCCCAGGTCGTCGTAGGTCTTAAGATGAAAATTATGACAGATCTAATGATCAAGTAGATCACACTCAAAAAGCGGGTTGAAACCCTTCTAGGGTTCACAGAAGTTTTGGAACAATATGAAAAAAAAAAATTCCTCTTCATCCAGGTCTTTGTGACCTTATGAACACATTAGATGGAAAATAAACATTATGGTGGGCCATAAGAAATTTTTAATGGTGAAAATGATTATCTCAGCTGCTATTTTTGGTGTGGTCCAGTTGATCTTTTGATATGATTCAATTTTTGGATTATACTCTAAAATAATCTCGAAAAATAATGAACAGTGTGGATATAATAAATACATCAATGTGGGGCCATGTAACTTTGATCTCCTTTGAACAGTTCACACAACTGGAGCTCGAGGAGCGTCAGCGTTCATCTTCGCACGACACGTAAGCCAATCCGCTTCCCCAGTGTAATGGGTAAGTTGGCTTAAGTAGGTTCTTCTACCCGAAAATTATAGCTGGTGTGTGGTACACCAACTAATCCGCTGGTGCACTTGGGATTAAGTAGCCCAAGTAAAAGTGAAAGACTACTCGCATGTATGGCATGGGAAACCCAGTGTAATGGGGTTAGTTACCTTAACTAGGTTCTTCTACCCTAAAATTATATATAATATATCTAAAAATTCATTCTGATTTGCGAAATACAACTATTTTAAGGTTATGATGGTCTAGATCATTTTTGTCTTTGATCGGGCCTTCTCTGGTTCATCTTTTCTATAAAAGTGTCGGTGACCCGCTCTATATCAGTCCCATCTACTTCAAAAGAACTCGACCTTGAGTTCTTGTTCAGTTTCGGTTCCTAATACTTGGTTAGGTCTGCAACGTTAAAAGTACGCAAGATCTCCATGTCATCCGAAAGATCAACAATATAAGCATGTCATTAATCTTTTGGAGGATTGGTACCAGTCCAATTTTCTTTTTCTTCGACTTATTGTACATCCTGTTAGGAAATCTCTCCTTATATAGATGCACTATATCATGGTCACCCACCTTGAACACATTTTTCCACGATGCTTGTCGGCTTGTTCCTTATACTTGTTATTTGAAACTTACAACTTGGCTTGCACATCCACATAAATGCCCACTATTCGGTCTGCCATATGTTTTGTTGCAATGCTCATGCCTGGGAACTTAGTCAAAGAGAACAAGTCAAGTGTGTGGCAGGGCACTTGACCATAAATAATCTGGAGCAGAGACTTTCTTGTCGAGCAGTTCACCATAGTGTAAAATGTAAACTTCGCTTGAGACAAGACTAAATCCCACTGCTTTAGTATGTCACTTGAAATATATTGGAGGAGGTTTTCTACCATGCGATTTACAACTTTAGTTTACCCATCGGTCTGTGGGTGGTAGGTGTCATTGAACTAAAGTCACGTATCGAACTGATTCTGCAAAGTTCTCCAGAAGTGGCTGATAAATTTTGTGTCATAGTTAGAATTAATAGTATTGGGAATCCCATGTAGTCGTACAACCTCTTTGAAGAATAGATTCACCACATGTGTTGCATCAATGGTCTTCTTATATAGGATAAAGTATGTCATTTTTAAGAAACGATCTACCAATACAAACATCAAATTTATGTCGCACTGTGCTCGTGGGAGACAAAGCATAGTTCCATAGATAAATCCTCCCAAAGGGCCATCAGGCATAGGTAACAGGGTGTAGAGACTCATATTCTGAGACTGCCCTTTGGAGTTTTAATAAACACAACAGTGCTCCACTTCTTTACCCATGTCACATACCAATTGTGGTTAATAATACTGTTCCTTAACAATAGACCACGTCTTGTCTCAACCAAGGTGTAAACTAAAGCCACCTCCATGTAGCTATTGGATAATCTGGTCCCTCAGAGAACTTTGGGGGATGGACAATTGATTTTCTTTGAATAGGAAACTGTCTTTCATATGTAGGTCACTGGAATGACCCTATTGCCACCTTATCCATGCATCCTTGAAGTTATCATCATTAGCATATAGCTCCTTAAGATAGGTAAAGCCGATCAATCATATCATTTCTCATCGTAGCAAGTAGTGATGCACAACAGCTAAGTGTATCAGCCACCTTATTTTGCTGCCCTCACTTGTGCTTCAGAATGAAGGTGAATTCTTGTAAAAATACGATTCATCTAGCATACACACGATTCATGTTAGCCTGATTATTAACAAACTTTAAGGCTTGATGGTCAACATAGAGAACAAACTCTCTCTAAATCAGATAATGTTGCTAATGTCACAGTGCTTGAACCACAACGTACAGTTCAAGCCCACATGTTGACCATTTCTTTTGGATTTCGTAGATCTTTTCATTGTAGAAGGCTACTAGCCTGCCTTCATGTGATAAGATCCTCCAATTCCAATATATGAGGCGCCACACTCAACCTCAAACAACTTATCCAAACTGAGAAAAACTAAGATCGGTGTTGTGTATAATCGATGCTTGATTTCAACAAAGCTCTTGTCAGCCTCATCGATCCACTAAAATGGGCTCTTTTCATGCAATCTATAATGGGTGTGACCGTAATGATGAAATTCCATATGAATCAATGATAAAATTGTTGTTAACCTGTGGAAACTCCTCACTTCATGAATGTTTGTCGAAAATGGCTATTCCCTAGTGGTTCACACCTTTTCATCATCCACACTGATGGTCGTGGATGTAAACACAAATCCTAAGACTAATAAGTGCTTCTTCAAGTTAATGTACACCTTGTTAACTACTAAGACCTTTAGCACCTGCCTAAGATGTTTCATGTGCTTCATCTCACCCTGGTTATATAACAAGATATCACCAAAATATACTACCACAAACTAGCTAATGAATGACTTCAACACTTGATTCATGAGACGTATAAAAGTGCTCAATGTGTTTGATAGAACGAAGGGTATGACCTGCCACTCATACAACCCTTCCTTAGTCTTGAATGTAGTTTTCCACTCATCACCAGGACAAATACAAATCTGATGGCACCCGCTCCTCAGATCTACTTTAGAGAACACCAAGGCATCTTCTAGCATATCAACTAGGTTGTCCAACCGTGGTATCGGGAATTGATATTAAATGGTAATCTTATTAATTGTTTGGTTGTCGACACACTATTCACAACCCCAAGTGTAGGGTCAGAATGTAGTAATAATCTTGGTGAGATCGAGGTTGAATCCATAGGGACTAATCTCGTGTGTCTTTTGAAAGCAACTAGAAGAAGATGAGAACCTAAATCTGAAATATTTGAGAATAATTGAGAGAGATTTTAAAGAAAAACTTAAGAAATTCAAAGGTGGGAAACTAGGGTTTCCAAGGATCCACTTGTAGGGATAAGGGAGATCTTATGCTTGATTCAAGTCACACAATTGGAATCAGAGTCTCATCCTATCCAATTGGAAGATATCTCAGTAAAATCAAATTTGAACTTCCTTTGACCTAATTCTCAATGGATGAGAGGTGTGAGAATTGGAAGTGATTCCATCACAAAACCATGCCCAAGAAACAAGGCAAATAACAGGATTTACCAATCTCATAACCAAGCTGGGAGAATTGTGAAAGCTAGGAAGGATTCCATCACCCAACCATGCCTAAGAGATGATGGTGAACAATAGGATTTCCCAATTTCACAATCTCAATACATGAAAAGAACATACTCAAAGCTATCGCAGATTTATTGTAATTTGAGCCATAATAAACCATTAAAAACTGAAAGTATTCCTTATAATCAAACTAGAATCAAAGAGAGTTCAATATAAACATGAATCAAAGTAATAGAAACATCCCATCACGCTACAAGCTTCACCTCTTAGCCCTAGCCAAGAGGTTTAGCCAACCATAAACATGATTGAACTAGAATCTCTTAAGAAAAGCATAAAAACTACTAAGGAAAATGAAGAAAAAACTCTTGGCGATGACTTCTCCATGCTTTTGCACCACTCTTCAAACCCTAGATGATGCCTAACAGTGCCCTAAGGACCCCTATTTATAGTTTTAGGCCTTAGACTTTCGCACCGAGTGGAAATTTCTGGAAACCGTTTCAAATTTATGCAGTCCGCGCAAGTTTTGCGTAACACTCGACTGGTCGTGAGACATCCTCAACTGGTTATGGAACGCCCTCGACTGGTCGAGCAGGATGAAAAAATGGCTATTTTAGTACTGGAGTTCGAGACAGGATAGGTTGAGCAGAGTCTAGGACTGGTCGAGCGTACGTAGGACTACTCAAGTCGGAGCCAGGACTGGTTGAGGATTACACAAATTCAATTCAAAAATCTATTTTTCTTCATTATTGACTTGAGTTTCTTGGATCTTTGGTATGTGCATTCTTCATTCTTAGTTTCATCAGATCCACTCTTGACTATGGTGATTCTTGAGCGTTAATTCCATGCTTTTAACATCTTTTTCAATCTAAGCTCTTAAATTCACCTTGCAACATAAACATGATTAAAATAGAACATTAAACATTATCATATTTATAAAACCAAGTAATAAATGGGGTCTAATATGCAATATTTAACCTTCAACACAATCCCAAACTAGCATTTTGTTAGTCCCGAGCAAAGTATGCGAAAAATGAACCTTAGTGCACAATGTTCAAACCTTTTTCATGAAACGGTCTTTTGTGTAGTCAAGTATGAATGAGTAGACTCAAGATGAGAATTTGATATTTTGAAAACCTAGAATTGAATCACATAAGCAATCAATCATGTAAGTCCTTTATCCATTAAGTCAAAGCGTAGTTTGCATATCAAGTTTTTCAAAGTGTTCAGTGAAAATACTATCTTTTCATAATGTTAGTCATGGTCATCACATCAAGATTAGTTGAAAACCCAAGTACTGACTCCAAACTTATCCCCTTTTCCTTCTTTTTCCAGTTTTTAATTTTATATCGATGGTCATATTTATTCAGTCTTTTGATCTTTTCTTTTTTTATTCTTTTTTTTTTCTTTCAAACATTACATCCTTTTTAAAGACATTTTTCATTCCCCTCAAAGATATTATCATTCTTCATTCTTTATGACCTCTTTGTCGATCTCCAATTTTTTAACTGGTTTTTTTTTAAGGTGGATAAAATTCTCCAGACTCGATTCTTAATATCTTTTAATGATCATCATACTAACAATCATAAATTATAGTACTATTCACAGAAAACAATATAAATAATATAATATTCAAACTTACTCTTAATCAATTGATCATAAGAACCATAAGTGATAGGTTACCTAGTTGCTCCAACTCTAACAATTCAAAATTTGATTTTTATTATATCATCATACTTAAAATAGCCTTAAATACACAACTTATTGCTTTCCAATAGTTACACATTGAAAAATTTTCAAAATTTTTGCAAATTTTTCTCAAAATTGAGAAAACACTGATTAAGTTACCTAATCTCTCATCCCCAACCTAAAATCTACATTATCCTTAATCTAAAAGAAATAAGCATGATTTGCAAAAGATATCACGTAATTGAAAGAAAGGTGATGGAAAGATAGTACCTAATGGAGAAATTTTGAGGCTTTTTCCAAAGGATCTTAGCGTGAAGGTGGTTAACACAAGAGTTTAACAACAAAAAGCAAACTATCCTAAAGCAAACAGAAAGCAAACTATCCTAAACAGCATAAATTCGACTATCCTAAACGTAATATGAAAGTAATAAACCTAACTACACATCCGTCAAACTAAGAGATCAATCCTGATAAACAGGATCATGTAGAGGTATGAACATGTCCTTTAAATCAAATTTCTCAACAAATGGCTTTAATCGATGTCCATTTACTTTGAATTCATTGCCATTGTTTGGATTCCAAATATCAACAGCCCCATGAGGATAGACATTAATAACAGTGAAAGGGCCGATCCTATGAGATTAGAGTTTACTCGGAAAGAGATGTAACCGAGAGTTATATAAGAGGACTTTCAGACCTGCTGTGAATGATTTTCGAAGCATGTGTTAGTCATGACACATCTTTATCTTGTCCTTGTAAATTCTCGAGTTCTCATATGCATCATTTTGGATTTCTTTTTTTATTTTATTCAATTGAAGTTTGCGTAGCGAGCTAGCATTGTCTAGATTAAAATTCAAATTTTTGATCACCTAGTAGGATCTATGTTCTAACTCTACAGGAAAGTGGCAAGCCTTCCCATAGACAAGTCTAAAGGGAGACATTTCAATAAGGGTCTTAAATGCGATATGGTAAGCCCATAAGGCATCGGTCAATGGGATTGACCAATCCTTTCAGTCAGGGTTAACCGTCTTTTCCAAGATGTGTTTAATTTTTCTATTAGAAATCTAAGTTTGCCCTCTTGTTTGTGGGTGGTATGGAGTGCTCACCTTGTGAGAAATGCCATATTTCTTCATTAGGTTCGCGAATGGCCTATTACAAAAATGTGAGCCCCCATCACTAATGATGGCGTGAGGCATTCTAAACTGAAAAATGATGTTCTCTTTTAAAAAGTTAATGACCGTTTGATGATCATTGTTCCGGCAAGAAATCGCTTCGACCCATTTAGTGACATAGTCTACTGCTAGTAGAATGTATAAATTCCTAAAGGATTGGGGGATTGGTCTCATGAAATCATTACCCTAACAATCAAATGCTTCTATAATAAGAATGAGGTTCAGAGGTATCATATTTCGATGGGAGAATGCACCAAATTTCTAACAACGCTCACAAGCTTTGCAAAACTCATGAGTGTCCTTAAACATAGTGGGCCAGTAAAAGTCACAATGTAGAATCTTGGCCATGGTCTTTTTAGTAGAAAAGTTACTACCACAGGCGTGAGAGTGACAAAAGGAGATGACACTTTGGTGTTCATTATTTGGCACACATCTCCTTCAGATTTGGTCTGGGTAATATTTAAACAAACACAGATCATCTCAGAAGAACTTACGAACCTTGGTGAAGAATTTTTTCTTATCTTGTGCAATCCAATGTGTCGGTGTGATACATGTGGCAAAATAATTAACAATATCAGCGAACTAAGGTGGATAGGAGACTTTGAACAATTTTTCATCAGGGAACATGTCATTTATATGTGTTGTCTCAAGGGAATCAGAGAGATCAAGGCGGGAAAGATGGTCAGCCACTACTTTCTCTACTCCCTATTTATCTTTTATTTTCAAATCAAATTCTTATAGTAGGAGAATCCATCTTATCAGGCGGGACTTAGCATTATTCTTAGAAAGAAAATACTTGAGTGCCGCATGATCTGTGTAAATGACGATCTTGGATCCGATCAAATATGACATAAATTTGTCCAAAGTGAACACTACGGTTAAGAGTTCCTTCTCCATAGTTGAGTAGTTTCACTTAGGTAAGATTTAGAGTTCTACTTGCATACAAAATAACATAGGGCTTCTTGTCTTATCTTTGGCCTAAAACCGCCCCAAGAGCATAGTCAGATGCATCACACATAAGTTCAAAAGGAAGGCTTCAATTGGGTGGTTGCATGATAGGTGTAGTGGTTAACATACCCTTGAGCTTAGTAAAAGCTTTCTGACATTGCTCAGTCCACTTGAATGGTGCATCCTTTTAAAATAGATTACATAAATGACGAGAGTGATGACTAAAGTCCTTTATGAATCTCCTGTAAAAACTAGCGTGTCCCAGGAATGATCGCATGTCTCGTATGTTCTTGGGTAGAGGTAGGTTAGAGATAAGATCAATTTTAGCCTTATCTACCTCAATTCCCTTGGATGAGATGATATGTCCAAGGACAATTCTCTTATGAACTATGAAATGACACTTCTCCCAATTGAGTACTAAATTCTTTTCTTCACATCTTTTTAGTACACATTTAAGATTCTCTAAGCAATCGCTGAAAGATGGATAAAAAACAAAGAAGTTGTCCATGAAGACCTCTAGATATTGCCCCACCATGTTAAAAAAATACTCTCCATACATCGCTGAAAGGTGGTGGGGGCATTACACAGTCCGAATAGCATCCTTCAGTAAACAAAAGTACCAAAAGGACCTATGATCGTGGTCTTTTCCTGATCTTTGGGGGCTATCTCTACCTGGTTGTAGCCCGAATATCTGTCAAGGAAACAGTAATAAGAATACTAGTTAGCCTTTCTAAAATTTGATCAATGAAGGGCAAAGGAAAGCGATCCTTCCTCATGACGGTATTCAACTTCCTGTAGTCAATACACATTCTTCAACTAGTAGTAACTCTGGTTGGTATGGGTTCATGGTTGGCATTGGCTACAATGGTGATTCCAGACTTCTTAGAGTTGGACTCACCCATTGACTATCGGATATTGGGTATATAATACTCACATTAATAGTTTAAGAACCTCAACCTTAACCGCTTCCTTCATATTTGGATTTAGTCTACGTTGTGGTTGTCATGAGGTATTCACATTATCCTTAAGATAAATACAATGAGTACAAATCAAAGGGTCAATTCCCTTGAGGTCCGCAATCGACCATCTAAGGGCTCCTTTGTGCTCAATGAGAGTAGAGATGTGCATACTCTCCTGTTCTTGCTCAAGGTGGGAAGAAATTGCCACCGGGTATGTCTCATATTTACCTAAATAGACATATTTCAAATCAGAGGGTGAAGGTTTTAGGTCAAGCTTCGATGCCTTGAGGTTAGACGGTAGAGGCATTACATTAGTTTGGGGCAATTCTTCAAAATGTGGCCTCCACCAGTTAACTTCAAGTACCGACACAGTATCAAGCATCGCACCCATCTCGGTAATCATATCATCATCTAAATCATGGGAGTGGGCCAAACACATCTCTAGAGGGTCAGAGGATAAGGTCAGAAGTGCTCTATATTTCACAATAGAATCAATCAGGTTAATATCGTGGAAATCATTTTCATCCTCTAACTGTTTGCCTGTGTTGAAAAAAATATTCAACTATATTGTCATATTCCCGAAAAGACATACTCATGACTCCATTCCTTCAATTAATGATTGCATTTAATTTAGCAAGGAATGAGCGATCAAGAATGAGGAGAATTTGAGTACTCAAGTCCATGATGGGTTGAGTATTCAGGACAATAAAATCTACCAGGTAGTAGAATCTGTCAACATGGACCAACACATCTTCCATTATCCCTCTCGGTACATGAACTGAGTGATCGATAAGTTGTAATTTAGTTCGGGTGGGTTTCAATTCACCTAAACCTAGTTGTTCGTAGACCGACTAAGGAATCAGATTTATACTCGCTCCTAAGTCAAGAAGTGCGTGTTCAATCTAGTAGTTCCCAATTACACAAGTGGTGGTTGGGCTACTAGGATCTTTGAATTTCTATGACACATCTTGCTTTAAGATGGCACTCACTTTTTTAGTTAAAAATATTTTCTGTTAAATATTTTACCGTCTTTTAGTCGTACACAAGTCTTTCAGAAATTTGGAATATGAAGGTATTCGTTTAACCACATCTAGTAGAGGAATATTGACCTTCACTTGTTTCAACAACTTTATAATGTCCTGAGAGTTAGAGAGAGGTTTTGGTATAACTAACCGTTGGGAGAATGGGGTAATCAGCTTGCCTTGAAGTTCCGGTTCCAATTCTTATGGAGCAGTGCTAGGTCTGTCATTGTTGTCCTCTTCCAAATCCTTAGGCTTTTCAGCCCTTACCAGAATAGATTTGTTAATTATCTTCCCACTCCTAAGAGTAGTGATAGACTTAGCTTAGTCCATTTGATTTGAAGAGATTGGATCACTTATTTCGTATTGTGGTTTAGGATTGGGGAGAGGTTGGTCTGGAAGAATCCATTTTTCCCCAATTGAATTTTTTGTCTCACGCTCTTGTATGACCTTTAAAATGTCTTAAAGGGTTTGCAATATACCTTGAGTGATAAATTCTTGGTTTTGAATATGTTTTAGAAGCAGATCCTCTTGAGGTTTCACTTGATTTGAAATTTGATTGAAGAAACCTTGAGGAGTAGCAGTTTGTCCATTCCTCCAACTAAAGTTTGGATGATTTCTCAACTAAGATTGTATGTATTGGAGGTAGGTCTATTGAAAGGTCTTTGGTAATTGTTCACGGCATTGAATTGCTCATTCAACACCTCTTAAAAGGTAGGTATTGTTGGACAATTTTCAGTTGTGTGAATGTTGCAAGTACAAATACGCAAACAATTTCCTTAAGGGCATGTTTGATTTTCCATGATACATGTAAATCATGGTAAATAAGTAATTATTACTTTTTCACCTTGTTTGAAAATATGAGAGTAATTCCACGTTGAAAATCGAAACAAAAATGTTAACTTAAATATGTGGACCCCACCGTAATGAGGTAGATCCAACACTTAAATGGCCCACACGAAAGGAAACAACGGCCTTAATTCGTCCACCATTGAAAGTTATTTTCTTCACTGGGCCCACATTGAGGTTTTTTCATCATCTAACCTGCTCATAGGGTTACTTAGACATGGATAAGGGGAAAACACAAATATCAACTTGATAAAAAACTTTTAAGGGCCCTAAGAAGTTTTTAATGGTAGGTATTCGATTCCTGTTGTTTCCTGTGGTGTGGTCCACTTAAGCTTTGGATCTGCCTCATTTTTTTGTTCATGCCATAAATTCGGCTGGCATAACAAATGAGCGGTGTGGATAAGTAACATACATCTCAATGGGCCCCACATTGATGTTGTAAATTTCTCGATTTAAGTGTTAAAAAAAGTAAGTTGCCACATCTGCATGGGGAAAGATGTGGTAATTACCTAGGTAAATAATTAATACCCATTTACATGGTAATTACACTTGAGCCGAAAAATCAAACAGGCCCTAACATTATCCTTCTTTAGTTACATGGCCTCAGATTTCCTTATGAGATTATTCACATTAATATCATTATCCTCTTTCAGAAGGTATAATCCGCTCCTCTCATTTGATTGAGTGGGCCTAGAAGTGGTGCTTGATTTTGGGTACGTGTCCCATGATTGTGCGTTTTCAGCAAATCTAAGTAGTCCCACACATCATCGACATTTTTATTCATGAATTCGCAATTGCACATTGTCTCAACCAATTGGTGCATGGAAGATATCAATCCATCATAGGAAAAGTATGTAATGCGCTACGTTTCAAAACCGTGTTGTGGGCATGAACTAACTAGATCTTTGAACCGCTCCCAACATTGGAAGAATGTTTCATCCTCCTTTTGAGCGAAGTTCATGATTGGCTTTCTAAGGGTGTTCGTTCTATGATGTGGAAAAAATTTCTTTATGAACTCCCTTATCATATCATTCCATGTGCCAATAGATCTGGGACGTAATGAATGCAACCACGTCTTAGCTTTCTCTTTCAAAGAAAAGGGAAAGAGTTTCAGTCGGACCGTGTCCTCAGACATGTTTGGAAAATATAAAGTGGCTATGATCTCATCAAACTTTTCAAGTACAAATATGGACTTTCAGATTCAAGTCCATGAAATTTTGGAAGGAGTTGAATCACCCCTGGCTTAATATCCATGTGTCCCGTATTTTCTGAAAAAACCATGCATGAGGGCGTGCTCATCCCTGCCAGTTGTAAATAATCTTGCAAAGTACGAGGTGGGGGTGCTTGATGCACCTCATTCTCATCTTGGATTTCCTCATCCCTAGGTTGAGGTTGTCTTCCCAGTTGATTGACCGGTTGATTCGTAACCATCACTTCAATAAACTCTAAGAATATCGAGTGGTGTCTAATCCTGTGATGGATAGATAACCCCTTAACCAATCCTCCTTCAATTAAAAGATGTCATGTGTTATCACGGACCCACTTGGGCATGAAATACTGTCACGCCCCAATCTCAGAAACTGGGATCACAAAATTTTCGATCACCGAATCTGGCGCAGACAGCCTCCATAGTACCCCATTCTCGGCTCCCGGCACCCATACGCCAGGTTTCGATCCTGGGATGCTACAAGGAGGATTCTAATCATCAATTTGATTTGTAATGAGTATAACCATAAGCATAACCCACGAACAATAACCACAAGAGCACCATTACAAAATCCACTATGATAAAAAACTTTGAGTACAATGAGTATAAAAGGGAGATATAATATAATGAAAGTGACAAAAACTCCAGAAGCTCGGCCGCACACTTCTGCTGCTAATATGCTATGGCTGCATCCTGGTGTCACCTGCACGCATCAATCGTGCATAAGTTTATAGAAAGCTTAGAAGGTGGTGTAAGTGTGTGCGCAATATAAGCTTGCTCAGAATGCAAGGTCAAAGAAATGCGGAATCATGCTGATGAGTACATGAATGCAATCAGCCGTATCAAGGCTACGTGGTGCAAGATATGTATGCTATTGGCCATGTCAAGACCATGCGATGTGAGATGCAGTTCAAGCATACCAATCCTCATCATATATCAGTACAGTTCTCATTCTGGATAATCACCGAGGTTCAGTACACTCCAAATGGCACTACCGCTCTCCTAGCCGCACAGTCCAAGAGAGCGTAAGAAACCTCACTATCCGCCTGGCCAATAGTCTGTCAATACCTATTCGGCACGTTAATAGCGGACCCATTCATGAGCTGGTCAAACTCAGCCTAGTGTTGCACCCTACTCTCGGGCAAGTAAGGTTACACCCATTTCCAACCGACCACGACATACTGGGAGGCGCGGCCTCCTAGTATTTGACCCTCGTGCGCTCATATATCCACTCGGTCTTGACGTTGGAGTCATCCTCTGGTACCATCGGGTTTATGAATTTTTACCCAGGGACATTTATGGCACCTCGATGCTTAGTAACAATATTTTCGGTATCCGATCCTGCCATCCACGATGTGTCTGTGGAGGTCATAACCCTGATGTCGCTAGGGCGTATAGAAATCATGCCATACAAATGCAAAGTGCATGAATCACACCACCAGTCATGCATCAATCTTGCGCGTACCGCGCGCTCATGAAGGGTAACTCCGCCAATCAGGGAGCCCATAAATGATCTACCCGAAGGCATATGCTATGATCAGTCACTCCTCATATCAAGCATATATATGATGCATATGATCATAAATGATGGATCTATACTAAATATGTTATGTGGTGATGGGCTCTGTCATAATGAAGACGGGCCTAGACGGCCTACGTGCTACAAGTATGGGCCTATCAATGGGCCCTAGGGAGAGTTATAATGCGGACATTTAAGCAACATTATCCTTACAATGTGGACGTCAAACCAACATTGCTCCCAAGGCACAGCCTGCCATGAATCATACATTGTAATGAGCTTATGTACATCCTGTTGGGCCTTAACCCAAGGACCCAAATACATCAAGTGGGCCACATAGCATGGGCCGCATATCTATATCAAGGTGAGCCTCAATGGGTGGACCACAAATACATCAAGTTAGGCCTAATCACATGGGCCTCATGTGTGTGTGTGTGTGTGTGTGTGTGTGTGTGTGTGTGTATCGAATAGGCCACACCAATTGGGTCTTACATACATTGCAATGGCCATAATCCATGGGCCTTGCATGCATCACAATGGGCCTCATAACCTGGGCCATAAACATGGTAAATGGGCCACTTCTCATGGGCCACGCCCAAATCTAAGTGGTGATAATGATTCCCACCATTAAAATCCCCAAGGCCCACCATAACATTTATTTCCCACTCATTCTGATCGTAAGGTCCCAAGGGACTTCAGTGGTAGTCGTTCAATCCTCACCATGCATCATAGTCCACATGATAAATAGATCTGTCTTATTTTTGTCTCAAGCCTTAAAATTATTTTTATTTTATTTTTTTTAAAATTTTTTTTAAATGGTTGGATGGTTTGGATGCAACACATGCATCATGGTGGATCCCATAAAGGTGGGAAGGATGGATGACATATATGAGGTACATACCTCATGGTGGGGCCCACACTAGTGTAAGGTGTGGATCACAATACATACATCAGTGGGTCCCATGTGGGGCCCACCATGACGTTTATTTTCCACCCGGCCCATTGACAAGGTCACAGAAACGTGGGCCCACTGTAATGTTTATTTTCCTCCCAACCTGTTGATGAGGTCACGTGGACCTGGGCCCACCATAATGTTTGTTTGCATCTAACCTGTTGATAGGGTCACGTGGACCTGGGGGCCCACTGTAATATTTATTTGCATCCAACCTGTAGATAGGGTCACGTGGACCAGGGGCCCACCGTGGGGTTTATCTGCCATCTAAACTGTTCATATGGTCACGTGGACCAGGGGCCCACCATGCTGTCTATATGCCATCTAACCTATGGATGAGGTCACACAGACCGAATGAAGAGGAAAAAAAAATATCATATCTGATCTAAAACTTTTGCAACCCAAAAGGGTTTCAACGGTAGGCATCCAATCTAACTGTTCCCTGCAATGTGGGCCACCTGAGCCTCTCATGAGGTAGATTTTTGGGGGGCCCACTGTCCAGAAGGGGACCTATCAAATGCATGGTGTTGATGATTGACACTCATCATGGTGGGTCCCTGCTAGGCTGTCTTTCCGTCAGTGCAGGCGCTGCCTGCGTGTGTTCTGCAGCAGCAACGTCAGCGTTGACTTCTTTTATTTTATTTTTTTTTCAAAAACCAGTTTTCCTCTGGTTTTTCACTAGTGGGGCCCATATCAAGGAAATCTGCCCTGCCCATTGTATTCCCCGGCTCTATACCGTCAAACAGGGTCCAATATCCATTATGATTTAGCGAGTAAAACATCAATGTGGGTTTTGGACGGTAATAATACTTTTCCTAAGGTATGGCCCACCCGAGAATCGGATTGGCCTCAAATTTCGGCTCAACACCTAAAATGAGCTGGGGAGAAGGATGGACGGCTTGGATTGAGTACCTACATCAAGGTGGGGCCTTCATGAGTGGCCCATCATTTCCTTCCCCTTTTTTTTTGGTTAGCTCGATAGTACACTCCCATGTCAGTACACGCACTCCATAATAACCACCCTTATCACGTCCAGCATCCAGAGACGCTGGACGGCATAGGTAAACATGGACATCATGGTGGGTCCCACATGCACGTGGCCCACCTGTTTGGACCACTTGATATTTATGTTTTCCTTCCATTCGGGCCCGCTAATGGGCTAGATGGTGTCGATCCAACACGTTTATCCGATGGGTCCCACATGAAATATGTGATTCATGGTGGGCCACACTCACCCCTTCATCATCATCATCATTCAAAGAAAGAGAAGAGGGAGAGAGAGAGAGAGAGAGATGGTGATAGAGGGGGGGCCCGCCACTATGGGCCCCTTATGAACACAATACATACATCATAATGGGTCCCACCAACAAGTGGGCCCAAAAGTTCAAATCAACGGTGGATCACCCACCTCTAGGCCTCCTCTTTGCTCTCTTAGGCTCCTATGCTCCTTAGCTTGCCTTTTGATGGAGGTTGATGGGGTTTTGATGGTGGTAAATGATGATTGGAAGGTTGAGATGGAAGATGAGAAGGTGGGAAGAGTGGGCCACACTTGGAGTTGGGAGTGAGGGGCTTGGACGTAGGAATTTTTTGCTTGGGAGAGATTTTTTTTGAGAAATGAGGGAGTGAGAGAAGTGATGGGTTGATAAGTGGTGATGGAGTGATGTGTGATGGGTGTTGGGTGGAGTGATGGGTTGTAAGAAAGGGATGGGTGGAGAGAGAGAGAATAGACTTTGGGAATGGGAAGGGATGGGTTGATGTACTTGGGCTATGGAGTGACTTGACTTGTACTTGACATTGATTGATTGATTGATTGATAGGACATGACATAGAGATTCTCTCAGAATTTGCACGTGCGGCGTTTTCCTCGAAATGAACGTGGGCTTATATCTTCCAACTTGGGTATCGGTTCGGTGTGCGAGTCGCGGCGTTGGAACCGCGGTGATGGCGCCGTCGCTAAGATACAAGTTTCGGGTTGAGCCGTCTTCAGTATGAAGGACTTTGCTTAGGATACAGTGCGAAGGTTGCTGGAATTCGATCGGAAGGACCGTGGAGGGCTGCGGAATGGTACGGACCAGGATACGGGCCTTACAACTCTCCCCTCCAAATAAAAATTTTATCCTCAAAATTTACACAATCATCGCTAGAAAACATAACTCATAATAGAAGAGGAAGCAATACATCGTCATATAAAATCGAAGACAGCATACAAGATACAATACACAATCAATCATCAAAGATGTGGGGATAGCGCTCTCGAATCTCGGCCTTGCGCTCCCATGACGCCTCATCAACAAAATGGTGACCCCACTGAACCTTCACCAAGGGAATGACCTTGGTCCAGAGGACCTGCGCCTTTCGATCAAGGATACAAACTGGCTGCTCAATGTAAGAAGCATCCTCACGAACCTCCAATGACTACCAATCAATTACAGGAACGATGTTTGACCCACACTTCCTCAACATATATATGTAAAAAATGTTGTGGATGCCAGACAACTGAGATGGTAAGGTAAGCCGATAGGTCACGGCGCTAATACGCTTAGTGATCTCAAAAGGTCCTATGAATCTTAGGGTAAGCTTGCCCTTCTCTCCAAATCGAATTACGCCATTTATGGGGCGAGACCTTGAGATACACGTGGTCCCCTACATCAAAGTCTAAAGGACGACATCGGCGATCAGCAAAACTCTTCTGCCGGCTCTGAGTTGTGCGCATCCTCTGCCTGATGATATCGATAACCTCTAATTTCTACTGCACAAGCTCGAGACCTAGGAGACGCCGCTCTCCAACCTCAATTCAACAACTCGGAGATCTGCACGGTCTGTCATATAATGCCTCAAAAGGAGTTATGCCAATGGTCGCTTGATAGCTATTGTTTTATGCGAACTCAGTCAATCGCAAATGCTCATCCCAGCTACCACCGAAGTCAATCACGCTGGCCCAAAGCATGTCCTCAAGGATCTGATTGACCTTCTCGGTCTGGCAATCAGTCTACGGGTGATACGCGGTACTGAGCTGCAAATCAGTACCCATCGCTCTCTGAAAGCTCCTTTAAAACTGAGATATGAACCTCGGGTCTCAGTCAGAAACGATCGAGACTGGAACACCGTGCAGTCTCACAATCTCCTTAATGAATAACCTCGCAAGCTGGTCCAAAGGCCAAGTCACACGAATTACATGGAAATATGCCAACTTCGTCAGACGGTCCATGACAACCCAGATGACGTCATGACCGCGCTGAGTTCTCGGCAAACTCATGATAAAATCAGTAGATAAGTGCTCCCACTTCCACGTCGGGACACTCAACGGCTGTAATAGACCCGGGGGTCTCTAATGATCAGCCTTGAGACGTTGGCACGTGTCACGCTCAGCCACAAAACTGACAATCTGGTGCTTCATCCCTGCCCAAAAATACTGTCTCCTCATATCACGATACATTTTCGTCGAGCTAGGGTGGATAGAAAATCACGATCGATGTGCCTCAGTCATAAGATCTCTGCGCAACTCAGGAATATCCGGGACACACAATCGGCCTCTGAAGCGAAGTCTATCATCAGAACTAATATGTCAATCTGTCTGACTCTTAAATGCTGCTTCTACTTAATAATCCTGTAATGACTCATCTGTCTGCTGAGACTCGATCACCCTTGCGACAAGAGAGGGTTGAATCGACAGGCTCGATAGCTGAACGATAGAAGACTGCAGACCAAAATTGAAGTCGTACTCTTCTATATCTTCAAGCATCCTTCACTCCTGAATCATCATATGTGCCACTAGGCCTCGTGGCTGACGGTTGAGGGCATCCGCCACCATATTCACCTTGCCTGGGTGGTACTGGAGATCAAAATCATAGTCCTTCAGAAGTTCCATCCAGCGTCTCTGCCTCTGTTCAGCTCAAACTGAGAAAATAGATACTTCAAGCTCTTGTGGTCGGAGAATAGCTCGAACCTAACCCTATAGAGATAGTGTCTCCACACCTTTAGTGTGAAGACAACTGCTGCCAGCTCCAAATCATGCGTGGGGTAGTTCAGCTCATGGACCTTGAGCTGACAAGACGCGAAGGCTACAGGCCTGCTGTGCTGCATCAGGACAACAACTAACCCAATATGTGAGGTATCGGTAAATACAACAAATCCATCACTCCCAGAGGGAAGAGTGAGGACAGGAGCAGACATTAGACGGTCCTTCAGCTCCACAAATGCCTACTCACATGCGTCAGTCCAAATAAAATCTACGCCCTTCCGAGTCAACCTAGTCAACGGGGCTGCAATACAGGAGAAGCCCTCAATGAAACGCCGATAGTATCCCACTAAACCAAGGAAACTATGGATTTTAGACGCAGTCGTGGGCTAACCTCACTAACGCACTGCCTCAACCTTCGAGGGGTCCACTGCAACACCCTCCCTTGTCACCACGTGACCAAGGAACTTCACCTGCTCCTGACAGAACTCGCACTTCTCCAGCTTCGCATACAACTGGTGGGCATGGAGGGTCTGCAAAGCGATCTCCAGATGCTGCTCATGCTTCTCACGGGTTCTCAAATAGATTAGAATGTCATTGATGAATACCACAACAAACTAATCGAGATACGGACGGAAGACCTCGTTCATCAACTGCATGAAGACCGCGGGTGATTGGTCAGTTCGAAGGACATGACCTGAAACTCAAAATGACCATAAGGCGTCCTGAAAGCCGTCTTCAGGATGTCCTCCTCTCGGACTCGAATCTGATGATAACCGGAACGCAGGTCAATCTTTGAAAAGAACTGTGCACCCTGTAACTGATCAAATAAGTCATCTATCCTCGGGAGCGGGTACTTGTTCTTGATCGTGACCCGGTTGAGCTCGCGGTAGTCTACGCAGAGCCTCAATGAGCCATCCTTCTTCCTGACGAAGAGTACTAGCACTCCCCAAGGCGAACTGCTCGGTCGAATAAATCCCAACTCACCCAAATCGTCCAACTATCGCTGCAGCTCATGCAACTCCATCGGTGCCATACGGTACGGGGCCTTCAAGATAGGTGCGGTACAGGGCACAAGGTCAATTTGGAACTCAATATGACGGTGCAACGGTAATTCTGAAATCTCCTGGAACACATCAGGAAAATCATAAACCACCGGCAACTGATTAATACACAAGGCAACGGGCTCCTCGACTGCATAGGACGTCAAATAAGACAACGGCTCTCCTCTAGGCTCGACAATGAACTGAAACTACGGCAATCCTGGTATGCAAAACGTGACTGTCCTCGCAGAACAGTCCAAGATAGCGTGGTACTCGACAAGCCAATCCATGCCCAAGATAACGTCGAAATCTGACATCGGCAGCACAAATAAGTCGACGGGCAAAAAGATATCACCGACCAGAACCAGGCAAGACGAGAAGAAACGGCCCAAAACTGTAGTCTTCCCCAAGGGCGTCGATATGGTCAATCTCTCACTCATAGACTCCGTCAGCAATCCAGTCGATCAGCAAAAACTCTCGGACATGAATGAGTGCGAAGCACCAGAATCAAATAACACTCGGGCGATGCATGAAGAGACTGGAAGTATACCCTCAACGACTCCTCCGGAGGTCTGCGGGCCCTGCTGAGCCGCATAGAATCTAGCCTGAGCTGGCTGGGGAGGTGCCTGTCCCCTCTGAGGTCCCTGGTGTTACTGATACCTTTGTGGTGCCTTGTACTGCTGTCTTTGCTGCTGCTGGGGCCTCGGTGGCTGAGGTGGCTGCGGTTACTGCTGATGGGGTTGCTGCTGTGCTGGAGGCTATTGCTGAGGTCGCTGCTGCGTTGGAGGCTGCTGTGGCCCTCTCGACTGTTGCAGATGAGGACGAGGGCACTCGAACAGGCGGTGCCCTGTCCCACCACATCCAAAACGGGTCCCTACAAATGGCTGCTAGGGTGGTGCTGGAGGTGCTGCTGGTGCTCTAGTAGGTGGGTGGCTCCTATACCTTTATGGGCGCTGATGCTGTTGGGAGCTACTGGAGGGGGCCTGCCTCTTCCGGCCTCTCCTCTGATCTCGATTGCTCTGCCCGCCGACCCACTCAGTCTTATAAATCTGAGCCCTCCGCACTACTACCTGGAAGGTTGGGAGCTCGTGCCCAATCACAAGGCCTCGAAGACCGTAACGTAAGTCGTTCTCGAAACGGCGGGCCTTTCGCCCCTCATCATCAACCATATATGGCGCGAACCTCGATAGCGCCACAAAACAGGCCACGTGCTACGCCACGGTCATATCTCCCTGCACCAGAGTCTCGAACTCCAGTGCTCTCTAACGTCGAATGTGGTCAGGGAAGTACTGCTCCTCGAATCGGTTGATAAAATCCTCCCATGTCCAGACATAATCAGGTCCTGTGACACGGGTAATAGAGGTCCACCAGTGCTCGGCCTCGCCCTGGAAAAGAAATACTGCCAACCAGACTCGCTGCTTGGTCGTACATGACATAGTATAAAAAATCTTCTCCACATTGGAGCGCCATCTCTCAGCTGCTGTCGGATCTGACTCGCCCTAGAAACGCGGAAGATCGAGCTGTCAGAACTCACGAAGAAGGGCGCTCATGCATTCTTGCTCTGCCTGGGTTGGTGAAACAATTGGGCGCCTGCCCTATCCTTAAAGTGTAGCCATCATGGCTACAACATCCGTTGTAACTGCGAGGCACTCACAGGCACGGTCGGATCCCCACCGGCATTAGGTGGGGGAACGACATCCTCAGGCAAGGGAGCAGGGATCTCTGGCAGTGGAACAGGATGCACAGGTGGTAAAGCTGAAGCCTCATGTGGTGGAGCGAGAGTCGATCGGGTCACTCTCCTACGCGGCATATCCTATAGGAAGAATAAGGACGTCAATCAATTTTAAGAATCGCACGTTAGGGAATTCAATCGGAAGGTTATGCACTTGGAATCTAATTGTCCTAAATTCATAGCAAACATGTGATGTTGTCCTCAGTTATTCCCAAGTAATGCTCTGATACCAAATTTTGTCACGCCCCGATCTTAGAAACCGGGCTCACAAAATTTTTGATCCCCGAATCTGGCGCTGACAGCCTCCATAGTACCCCATTTTCGGCTCCCAGCACCCATATGCCAGGTTCCGATCTTGGGATGCTACAAGGAGGATTTCTAATCATCTATTTGATTTGTAATGAGCATAACCATAAGCATAACCCACGAATAATAACCACAAGAGCACCATCACAAAATTCACTATGATAAAAAACTTTGAGTACAATGCGTATGAAAGGGAGATATAATATAATGAAAGTGACCAAAAATCTAGAAGCTCGGATGCACGCTCCTCCTACTACTATGCTACGGTTGCATCCTGACGTCACATGCACACATCAATCGTACATAAGCTTATAGAAAGTTTAGAGGGTGGTGTAAGTGTGTGTGCAATATAAGCGTGCTCAGAATGTAAGGTCAAAGAAATGCGAAATCATGTTAATGAGTACATGAATGCAATCAGCCATATCAAGGCTATGCGGTGCAAGATATGAATGCTATCGGCTATGTCAAGACCATGCGATGCGAGATGCAGTTCAAGCCTGCCAATCCTCATCATATATCAGTACAGTTCTCATTCTGGATAATCACCGAGGTTCAGTACACTTCAAATGGCATTGTCGCTTTCCTAGCCGCATAGTCCAAGTGAGCGTAAGAAACCTCAATATCTGCCTGGCCAATAGTCTGTCAATACCTATTCGGCACGTCGATAGCGAACCCATTCACGAGCTGGTCAAACTCAGCCTAGTGTTGACCCCTACTCTCAGGCGAGTAAGGCCACACCCCTTTCCAACCGACCATGACATAGTGGGAGACGCGGCCTCCTAGTATTCGACCCTCGTCTGCTCATATATCCACTCGGTCTTAACGTTGGAGTCATCCTCTGGTACCATCGGGTTTAGGGATTTTCACCCAGGGACATCTATGGCTCCCCAATGCTTAGTAACAATATTTTCGGTATCCGATCCTGCATCCACGATGTGTCTGTGGAGGTCATAACCCTGATGCCGCTAGGACATATAGAAATCATGTCATACAAATGCAAAGTGCATGAATCACACTACCAGTCATGCATCAATCTTGTGCGTACCGCGCACTCATGAAGGGTAACTCCGCCTATCAGGGAGCCCATAAACGATCTGCCCAAAGGCATATGATATGATCAGTCACTCCTCATATCAAGCATACATATGATGCGTATGATCATGAATTATAGATCTATACTAAACATGTTATGTAGTGATGGGCTCTGTCATAACGAAGACGGGCCTAGACGGCCTATGTGCTATAAGTATGGGCCTATCAATGGGCCCTAGGGAGAGTTATAATGCGGACATTTAACCAACAGTATCCTTACAATGTGGACGTCAAACCAACATTGCTCCCAAGGCACGGCCTGCCATGAATCATACATTGCAATGGGCCTTATGTACATCCTGTTGGGCATCGACCCAAGGACCCAAATATATCAAGTGGGCCACATAGCATGGGCCACATATCTATATCAAGGTGAGCCTCAATGGGTGGACCACAAATACATCAAGTTAGGCCTAATCACATGGGCCTCATGTGTGTGTGTGTGTGTATCGAATAGGCCACACCAATTGGGCCTTACATACATTGCAATGGCCATAATCCATGGGCCTTGCATGCATCACAATGGGCCTCATAACCTAGGCCATAAACATGGTAAATGGGCCACATCTCATGGGCCACGCCCAAATCTAAGTGGTGATAATGATTCCCACCATTAAAATCCCCAAGGCCCGCCATAACATTTATTTCCCATTCATTCTGATCGTAAGGTCCCAAGGGACTTCAATGGTAGCCGTTCAATCCTCACCGTGCATCATAGTCCACATGATAAATAGATCTGTCTTATTTTTGTCTCAAGCCTTAAAATTATTATTTTTTTATTATTATTTTTTATTTTTTAAAAAAATTTTGGATGGTTTGGATGCAATACATGCATCATGGTAGATCCCATAGGGGTGGGGAGGATGGACGACATATATGAGTTACATACCTCATGGTGGGGCCCACACTAATGGAAGGTGTGGATCACAATACATACATCAGTGGGTCCCATGTGGGGCCCACCATGACATTTATTTTCCACCTGGCCCTTTGACAAAGTCACAGAAACGTGGGCCCACTGTAATGTTTATTCTCCTCCCAACCTGTTGATGAGGTCACGTGGACCTGGGGCCCACCATAATGTTTGTTTGCATCCAACCTGTTGATAGGGTCTCGTGGACCTGGGGGCCCACTGTAATATTTATTTGCATCCAACCTGTTGATAGGGTCACGTGGACCAGGGGCCCACCGTGCTGTTTATCTGCCATCCAAACCGTTCATAAGGTCACGTGGACTAGGGGCCCATCGTGCTGTCTATATGCCATCCAACCTGTGGATGAGGTCACGCAGATTGAATGAAGAGGAAAAAAAATATCATATCTGATCTAAAACTTTTGCAACCCAAAAGGGTTTCAATGGTAGGAGTCCAATCCAACTGTTCCCTGTAATGTGGGCCACCTGAGCCTCTCATGGGGTTGATTTTTGGGGGGACCACTGTCCCGAAGGGGACCTATCAAATGCATGGTGTTGACGATCAACACTCATCATGGTGGGGCCCACGGCTGGGACCGTAGGTCCCTGCTAGGCCGTCCATCCGTCAACACACCAGCGTGCTTTCTACAGCAATAGCGTCAGCGCTGCCTTCTTTTATTTTTATTTTTTTTTCAAAAACTAGTTTTCCTGTGGTTTTTCACAGGTGGGGCCCACATCAAGGAAATCTGCCCCTCCCATTGTATTCCCCGGCTCGATATCGTCAAACAGGGTCCAATATCCATTATGATTTGGTGAGTAAAACATTAATGCGGGTTTTGGACGGTAATAATACTGTTTGCTAAGGTATGGCCTGCCTGAGAATTGAATTGGCCTCAAATTTCAGCTCAACGCCTAAAATGTACTGGGGGAAGGATGAATGGCTTGGATTGAGTACATACATCAAGGTGGGGCCTTCATGAGTGGCCCACCATTTCCTTCCCCCCCTTTTTTTTGGTTAGCTTGATAGTACACTCCCATGTCAGTACACACACTCCATATTAACCACCCTTATCACGTCCAGCGTCCAAAGACGCTGGACGGCATGGGTAAACAGGGACATCATGGTGAGTCCCACATGTACGTGGCCCACCTGTTTGATCCACCTGATATTTATGTTTTCCTTTCATCCGGGCCCGCTAATGGCTGGATGGTGTACATCCAATACGTTCATCCGATGAGTCCCACATGAAATATGTGATTCATGGTGGGCCACACTCACCGTTCATCATCATCATCATTTAAAGAAAGAGAAGAGGGAGAGAGTGAGAGGGAGACAGTGATTGAGGGGGGCCCCGCCACCATGGGCCCCTCATGAACATAATACATATGTCATAATGGGTCCCACCAACAAGTGGGCCCAAAAGTTGAAATCAACGGTGGATCACCCACCTCTAGGCCTCCTCTTTGCTCTCTTAGGCTCCTATGCTCCTTAGCTTGCCTTTTGATGGAGGTTGATGGGGTTTTGATGGTGGTAAATGATGATTGGAAGGTTGAGATGGAAGATGGGAAGGTGGGAAGAGTGGGCCACACTTGGAGTTGGGAGTGAGGGGCTTAGATGTAGGAATTTTTTGCTTGGGAGAGATTTTTTTTGAGAAATGAGGGAGAGAGAGAAGTGATGGGTTGATAATAGGTGATGGAGTGATGTGTGATGGGTGATGGGTGGAGTGATGGGTTGTAAGAAAGGGATGGGTGGAGAGAGAGAGAGTTGACTTTGGGAATGGGAAGGGATAGGTTGATGTACTTGGGGTATAGAGTGACTTGACTTGTACTTGACATTGATTGATTGATTGATTGATGGGACATGACGTAGAGATTCTCTCGAAATTTACATGCGCGGCATTTTTTCTCGAAATAAACGTGGGCCCATTTCTTCCAGCCTGGGTATCGGTTTGGTGCGCGAGTCATTGCGTTGGAACCGCAGCGACAGCGCGGTCATTAAGATACAAGTTTCGGGTCGAGCTATCTTCGGTATGCAGAACTCGGCTTAGGATTACGCGCAATCGTCGGATACGGTACGAAGGTTGCCGGAATTCGACCAGAAGGACCGTGAAGGGCTGCGGAACGGTACGGACAAGGATACGGGCCTTACAAATACTCTCAGCCCTCAATTTCAGATTCTAACCTAAACCTAAAAGAGAAAAGAACGAAATAAGAATCTAAAAATAGAAAGAGAGATAGAATTAGAAAGAAGTTACTAGATTAGAAGTTCCTAATTAAAATCTTGTAAAACAAAACAAAACAAGTTAGTTTCTAAAAACAGAAATTCTAAAATTAGAAGTTAAAAACTATTTAGGAAAGTAAACTAGTTTCTAAAAATGAAAAAGGAATGTTTCTAAAAGCAGAAAATAGAAAGTTTCTAAAATAAAAAAAGAAAGTTAGTTTCTAAAATCAAATCAGGAAAGCCTCTAAACCTAGAATTAGAGAGTAAGTTAGTTTCTAAAAATAAAAGAAATCCTAAAATTTAAAAGTTTTTAAAAATAGAAAATAAACCCTAATCCTAAAAATAGAAAACCTTAATCTTAACCTAATTCTAAAACTAGCTAATCTCAGAAAAATGCAACTGTTAATTCCTTGACAACGACACCAAATTCACAACCCCAAGTGTAGGGTCACGATGTAGTAATAATCTCGGTGAGACCGAGCTCGAATCCATGGGGATTAATATCGTGTGTCTTCTAAAACAACTAGAAGAAGAACTAGAAGAAGATGAAAACCTAAATCTGAAATATTTGAGAGTAATTGTGAGATATTTTAAAGAAAAACTTAAGAAATTCAAAGGTAGGAAACTAGGGTTTCCAAGGATTTGCTTGTAGGGATCAGGGAGATCTTATGCTTGATTCAAGTCACACAATTGGAATCGGAGTCCCATCCTATCTAATTGGAAGATATCTCAATAAAATCAAATATGAACTTCCTTTGACCTAATTCTCAATGGATAAGAGGTGTGAGAATTGAAAGTGATTCCATCACAAAACCATGCCCAGGAGACAAGGCAAACAACAGGATTTACCAATCCCATAACCAATCTAGGAGAATTGTGAAAGCTAGGAAGGATTCCATCACCCAATCATACCCAAGGGACGATGGTGAATAATAGGATTTCCTAATTTCACAATCTTTATACATGAAAAAGAACATACTCAAAGCTATCGCAGATCTATTGTAATTTGAGTCACAACAAACCATTAAAAACTGAAAGTATTCCTTATAATCAAACTAGAATCAAAGAGAGTTCAATATAAACATAAATCAAAGCAATAAAAACATCCCATCATGTTACAAGCTTCACCTCTTAGCCATATCCAAGAGGTTTAGCCAACCATAGACATGATTGAACTAGAATCTCTTAAGAAAAGCATAAAAACTACTAAGGAAAAGGAAGAAAAAACTCTTGGCGACAGCTTCTCCACGCTTTTGTTCCACTCCTTAAACCCTAGATGATGCTTAAGAGTGCCCTAGGGACCCCTATGTATAGTTTTAGGCCTTAGACTTTCATACCAAGTGGAAATTTTCGGAAACCGTCTCAAATTTACATAGTCCGCTCAAGTTTTGCTTAACGCCCTCGACTGGTCGTGGGACACCCTCGACTGGTCGAGTAAGATGGAAAATTGGCTATTTTAGTTGCTAGATTTCAAGTCGACCACCTTCGACCGGTCGAGCCAGGATTGGTTGAGAAGAGTCTAGGACTGGTTAAGTGTACGCAGGGTTAGTCGAGCTAGAGCCAGGACTGGTCGAGGATTACGCAAGTTCACTTCAAAACTCCGTTTTTCTTCATTCTTGACTTGATTTTCTTGGATCTTTGGTATGTGCATTCTTCATTCTTGGTTTTGTCAGATCCACTCTTAACTGTGGTGATTCTTGTGTGTTAATTTCATGTTTTTAACATCTTTTTCAATCTAAGCTCTTAAATTCACCTTGCAACACAAACATTATTAAAATAGAACATTAAGCATTATCATGTTCATAAAACCAAGTAATAAATGGGGTTTAATATGCAATATTTGACCCTCAACACACACATGCACCAACTCTCATCCAAGGGAGACACACGATACTTCATGAGTTTCATAGACGATTACTCGATAAAATTTTGGGTCTGGTTTTAAAAAAATAAGTCTGAGGTATTTACCAAGTTTGGAAAATGGAAGGAAAAGGTAGAGAGGTAAACCAAAAGACCGGTTAAGTATCATGGGTCAAATAATGGTATAAACTACTGC
Source organism: Magnolia sinica (assembly GCF_029962835.1). Classification (NCBI taxonomy): domain Eukaryota; kingdom Viridiplantae; phylum Streptophyta; class Magnoliopsida; order Magnoliales; family Magnoliaceae; genus Magnolia; species Magnolia sinica. The sequence continues at coordinate 39,360,305 of NC_080590.1, read as the reverse complement.
GAGGAAGAATTTAAGAAATTATGTGAGAAATAAGGCATTACATGACACTTCTCAACTCTGGGGACCCTACACTAGAACGGGGTGGTAGAGAGGATGAATAAAACTCAAGTGGAGAGGGTGAGAATTATGCAGTTACATGTAGGGCTACCTAAAAGCTTCTGAGCAGAATCTGTTTATATGGTATGCTGCATTGTAAATCAGTCACCATCTACAACACTAGATTCTAAAATTATAGAGGAAGTTTGGACAGGCAAGGACATTGATTACTCAGGGATGAAAATCTCCGACTATACAACATACATCCATGTGCAAAGTGGACAAAGGATGAAGTTAAATCTCAAATCTAGGAAGTGCATCTTTCTCAGGTATGAGAAATGTGTTAAGGGCTATAAGGTTTGGGATGCTGACTCTTAAAAGATGGTCATTAGCAGAGATATTATTTTTGACGGGACATTAATGTTAAAGGTCAATAAGGATGCTGCAAGGAAGTAAAAAAAATGCATGATGAGACTGAGAAATTGTCAGTGTAGGTGGAGCTAGTTTAACTGATTACTAAAAGTGACATTCAACATGAGAAAGAAACTAAACAAAATAATCAGCAGGACACCCAGGAAATTATAACAAAACACATAGAGAAAATAATCATTAGAGCCCTGGTTCGATACATGTTCAAGAATATGGTTTCTTTTACATTGTTCGCAAGGAGTGGAGATTCCTCAACTTTTTAATAGGAAAAATTTAGAAAGGATGGTGATAAGTGGATGTTGGCCATAACAAAGGAGATGAAATCTCTACATAGAAATCAGACATGGGAGTTGGTGGAACTTTTAAAAGATCACCAGGTTAAACGATGTAAATGAGTCTTCGGGAATAAGGAAGTTGAAAAGGTGAGCTCTCAATGTCATAGAAGGGGGTTAATAGGACAATGTCAAATAATCAAAATAAAAGTGAAATATATAAATAATATAAAATCTCAATCACCCAAGTATTGAAACCATGATTCCAAATAATTCGTAGGACAACCTTCAAATAAAATATTAGGCAAGACAACCTTATTTTATGAATGTCTTTAAATTCAATCTTTTTTATTATTATTATTTTAAGAAATGGATAGATGCCATGATTTCATTACTTCACAAAAATTACAGACCTTCGGGAGGGCCCAGTAAAAAGGGCGGGACCCACCTATCATGAGATATGGACAAGACATTCTGTTTACCACTATACAACAAAAGACCTACGCAAACTCAGACACTTCTCTCACTGCACCTTGACCCACCCGATCAAGGAAGAGCAACCCCCTAATGGACGTGGGGAGATCAGCAAAGCAATCAATTACCCGAGACTCTTGCACCTTGCTACCCCAGCGAGCTAACCCACCAGTCGGGCTGTTGCCGTCACGGTGGATGAAATTGAGGGAGATGTTACCTCTTGTCATGATATCTTGATTCCTAGAGACCCAAGGTCTCCCTTGCCACGAGGGGGAGGATTTGCCAGCAAGAAGATCGATAACCAGGTTCGAGTCTGATTCAAGCACAATCTGCCGAAACCCTCTTTTGAGGGACAACATGAGCCCATTATAAGCCGCCCTAGCAAGCACAATCTGTCGGAACCCTCTGTTAAGGGACAACATGAGCCCATTATAAGCCGCCCTAGTTTAAACTCAATCTTTCAAACTAGCAAAAGAAGATAAAATAATTACAGAACTTACGACAAGAATGAAATAAATAATATTCACTATAGAAAAGAATAAGGCATTCACTATAGAGGCACAAGAAGTTATAGTAGTTTGGTGCTTTAAAAAACCACACCTACACCACTCCTAAAATTACTACCCTCGTAATTTTGGCTTTCATTATAACAAGGTTTTTATAGGTTCACCTTAATAACCTTATATAGTTGCTTGTGATTTTCACAGGCTCACCACAATAAAAACCCTTTTCTGATTTTCACAGGCTACTATAAACAAAAACCCACTTTGTGATTTTCACAGGCTATTAAAAATAAACTCACTGAGATTTTCATAGGCTATCTTAGAAAAAATTAAATGAAACAAAATAATAAAGTACTTATCTTCAAACATAGATTTGAAGATGCATTATCAGCTTGTAGCAGAGATCTTCTTTCTTTAATGTAGATGAGGTAGTATTCACTTAACAAAAAGAGTATAGGGTCCTAAAGTATTTTGGAAATGAAAAATCCAAATACTACTGATTCAATTCTCTTAAATCTCAAAATGAGTATACTACTCTTTAAAATAATATTGAAATAATCTTGAGAATGGGAATTGAATAAGGTTAAAAAGAATTTATAAATATCACACAATTAGCTTGTTGATAACCTAAGATTCTCTCACACGTAAAAGGTTTAGAGTGATTTTTCGTTGTAATTTAAAATGAGAGAAGGCCTCTATTTATAGCCAAAGGTTTTAGAAATTTGGCTAGCCTAAGAATAGGTTCGGCTAGCCGGATTCCATCGAATTCATTCAAATGACTATCAGATTGTACGGGATAAGATTTATCCAAAATTCGGCTGGCTCAGAGTGATATTTGACTAGCCGAATATCAAATTTGACTAGCCGAATTTGCCAATCGGCCGGCCAAATTCTTACGAAATATGAAAGTATGCATTGCTGGAATTTTACCCGAACTTCACTCGGGTTAGTTGAATTTCAAGTTTAGGCTAGCAGAATTTTCAACAGATTTTGATTTTTAGCCCGAACCTAATGTTAGGTTAGCCAAGGAAGTTAGGCTAGTTGAACTAGAACTGAGGTTGGCCAAACTAGAAGTAAGGTTGGCCGAACTCCATAGTAAATATACTATAGATAACCTAAAATGAATGAATTTTTTAAACTACTTAACATAAGGTCTTTCTAGGGTCCCGTTGTTTAGCAAATACATAGTTCAATTAGTCTTAAAACTGAGCGACATCTTCTTGAGATGATAAGACGATCTTGAGCTGTTCTTCAAACATGTAGAGTAGTTGCAATCTAATCGTACTTACAATCTGATTGATAACAATTTTATCTCACGAAATTTGACAACCATATGTATGATAAACCTAAAAGCACTTACACTCTCCCCCTTTGTCAATTTCGTAACAAAATACACAATATACATAACACATCCACTAACATTCATACATATACTCATTATCACAATCATCAACAAGATTAAAGCTGCCCGTGTTCATCTGATGCCACAACAATCAGCAGTATGTAGCTCTCCCTAAGAAATAGAACATATACTATGCCATACAAATATGTAATAGGCATAAAATTCCATAAAAATTCAAATTCTCCACCCACATTATAAGATTTCTCCTCCTTTTTGTCACAAGTTGACAAAGGAAGATCAAACAAATTTATCAAATCATGGTAAATTTACAAATTAGGAATATTAGGAATATCACACATCATAGTAATACATAACATCAAAATAAGCAGAGAACACTGTATAAAATAATGTATAAAATATCCATACAAACCATAAAAATAAATCCAAGCAAACCATCAGAATATATAGTTTAATACATATCCATGCAAATAAGAAAAATAAACTTAACTCTAAGTGAATCGATGAAAGTACTTTTTCCTGTACTTCATAGTTAATTTTTGAGTTCGGGCTAATGATGTTTGGGACACTTTTAGAGCATCCACTTTCTCTTCCAAAGCAGACAACCTCTCATCAAATTGATAGGGGTGATAGTGAAGTTAGTAGCGCCTTCTAATCCTTCCAAGTCATTGAAGATGTCATCCATGTTTATATAAGCCTCTTAAGGTTCTTCCTGATCTTCTCTTCGTTGAGGTAGGAGAGTAAGGTTCATCATATTCAATTTTCACATTGTTAAAGGGGAGTTTAGATTCTAGCGCTTCAAATGAAGGAATTTGGACATGATATTAAAATGTAAGAGATGACATAAGGTGTCCAAATGGAATCAAATCATGTTTAGGATGTAATCAAAATTGAATAATAATGTAACAAATCAAGGAAGGCAAAAAAATGTGCACACTAGTGATAACAACATGGATAACATGAAGCATAAAGGGAGTAAGATCAGTCTTATTCCCTGCCTTATGATACACATTGAAAGTAAAAATGTGATACAAGACGTGGTATTCGGGAAATAGTTTGTTTGTGGGCAAGGCATTACCGGACCGCCATACAGCATTGAATCCACATAATGCTCTCGTAATCGACTGTTTTTAAGAATTAGACATTTTTTTTAAAGAGTCACAATCAGTATTCCATCTTCTGCCATTTCAATTTCCATTAAGACATATATGGTGGAAGGCGTTATGGTGACAGTCGCTTCTAAAAATTTAATTTTAAAAAGTAATTCATTAAGAGAAACGTCAGAAATTGAGACATATATGCCTTGCACGATGGACCGATAAGCCGTCCCGCCCCAGTGCAAAATCTTTTCCTATCCAACATCAGAAAGAATTTCAATGAGAATAAATCGAGCAATGTGATCTATGTTTACTGATCCTTTTATGATTATACTTCTTGTGTAGAAATCCCGAACATTTTCTAGATCATCCTCCGGTGAGCGTAAGGTCCGCACACCAAGAGGAGCCGATCGGGAAGATGAACCAACTTGTACCTTACGTACAACCCTTCTAGCTCTTGGTTCCATTAGATTGTACAAAAAAAATGCAAGTAAAATGTAAATCGGATTTGGAAGAAAACCCACGAAGAAAGGGTTTTAAGATGTAGGAAAGAGATCATTACAAGAGCAAAATCTAAAAGTTACTCTACTTCATCCAACCTACTGAAATTACTTGAGAATATCATACACAACAATCATGGCAGAAAAGTTATCTTCTTGTTGGTAAAAGAGATCATTACAAGAGAAAAAACTTTAAAAAAAGTGTGTTTACAAGTATAAGAGGGGGTGGCAAGGCTCAGTCCGCTTGAGGGGGGCTATTTAGCTTCGACTGCAGACGAGGCCGGGTCTTTAGGGGATTCCTCTCCCAAACCATTCAGGTCAAGCTAAGGATACCTCTGCCTGACGTCCTCAAGGCATCGTTCATACCCGAAGCTGAAGTATACCTCTTCCTCTTCAACCCTCTCCTTCGAAATCTTGTATTCCTCCACCACTACCACCCGATCTAATGGGATGGAGGTCTCAATTTTAGCTAGCTTAGTCATCTTGGCCATCTCAGCCTCCAACTTTGCAGCCTTGGCTTCCACCTTGGTCCGCTCCCCTTCAAAGTGGGAGAGGCGTGACCTCAGCCCTTTTGACTCAGATCATGATGTGGCCTCTTTTCGATGGGCTTCATCCAACTGGATCCTTAGAGCTTCTAGCTCATCCCCAAATGTCTATAAGGCCCCTTTGAGGGCCTTTACATGGGACATAGCCGCGTCCCTAGCAATTGTGATGACCTTAAGTTCAACGACCTTGGCATGATGGTCTGCCTCCATCTTCTCGAATCCTTCGCCCACCCTTCGGTACGACTGGCGTGCAGCTAGAAGGGTGAGGATGGCCTGTAAGAAAATGAAAACAAGGGGTCAGTTAAAAAACTAATGAAAGAAAGCAATGTGTTGAAAAGATGAGGAGATCTACCTTGTAGAAGCTGGTCATTAGGTCGCCCAAGAATGTCATCGAGTGGACATCTAACAAGGAGGTGATGTTCTCTTCTGGTACGTGTTGGGCCGTCCACTGGGCAAGGAGTACCATATGGTAGCCCGAAGGTAGGGGACTAACCCGATGGCCTCGAAAGCTATATGCCCTAAAGGACCACCCACCTCGACCTGCTGGGCTTGAGAAGTCAAGGGCCCACCGACAAGATGAGCCTCCTCCCGAGCTGGGGAAGGCTCCAGATCAACGACCTCCAAAGCAGTTGCCTGATGTGGAGGGATCTCACAGGGGGGAAGCTTCTTGAGCTCCCCCACTTGCGGCAATTGGAGTTGGCTACTCAGCTACGAGGCCTTCGACGGGGGGCTCTGGCCTATCCTTCATGGTGGTGGAGGATCCTCCTCAGTGCACTGGAGGGACAACAACCCTCCTCTTGCCCATCTTCTTCTGCTGCTCGATGTTGGTCCTTAAGAGAACTCTGATCCTCTTTGTAGGGCAGGGAAGATCGGCCATATCTACATGACAAAGTACTCAAGTCAAACATTAGAGAATAAAGCCCGAGCACAATAACTTTAAAAAGAAAAGAAATTTTTTGCCGACTACTAGTGACCTCTTAGCTCGATTAGAGACAAGCCGGACTAATAAAGGGACTGAGGAGTGATCATCTTTCTCCAACTTCTCTCCACAGTGTGCCGCAACTTCTCGTGATTAACTTGGGGAAGTTGTATCTTAGATAGCAGGGGCAGGTGTTGAGGGAGAACTATAAAGGAAGGCTACCATGGTTAGTAAACAAAGATACAAAATAAGAGAAAAATAAATTATAAACTCTACAGCTCAGTTACTTCAGACCTGGGTTAGCAAATTTAGTGGGGACCTGAGCTTTCAGCCTGGCCACCATAGTCGTTGGGGCTTCCCACTCCCCCGACGCGAAGAACAACTCTTCCTTCCAGTTCTTATTGGAGGACAAATTTTTGATGATGAGGGCCTAGCCCTTGTTCTCCCACGCAGAAAAATAATACCAACAAATAAACTTATCGTCACACACATGAACACCAAACTTGGATTCCAATGAGAATAGTGTTCAGCATGAAACTTCTATTGACCATTTTCTTTCTAACCATTTATTTGTTGGCTAAGAATTAGATCATTAAAACATGCAATCATTTTGATTCAGACGCCTTGTCTCCAAGGCATGCCAACGTAACACGTGCATATTAATCTGTAACATTCATCATATAGTTTTCTTAGTACAAACCTTTAATTTTTATGTCAACCCATTTATCAAAATACTTATTAACTAAACTTGGCCTCAATGGGTTAAGTAGTTTATCTAAGTGCATTCAAGTGCAACCCCACAATTTCATATCTAGCTTTAATAGATGTATCTATTGCCCACTTGATAAACCTATTAACCAAATCTCAAGTTAAGAAAAATCTTTCATAGGAACTATGATATGAATTGACTGGATCTAATACATGTGTCATATCTTAGCACATGATCGGATGGGAATAACATTTCCTCCACCCTTCATCTCATAAATTAGTCATGTGCACTCATCACCCCTCCCACAATTTCAAATTTTTATAACTAGGAATGTGATTTTTTTCCACAAATGTACAATTTTCGAGTGTCTATGTATCAAGAGTCATACATTGCATAATGTTTCTGTTATAATGGTAAGACTATATTTTGTACATATAATACATGAATATAAGATTCAAACAGATCAACCATCAACCCATGTAGGATGGATTAAAGGGCACAAGATGCATGTAATGATACAAAAGGAAAAATGTGAGTTGTTTATAGATACATAGTGATAAGTGGGCCCATGATTCGATAGACTTGTCTATAAGTTCCAGTTCAACATAGCGTACCCCTATATTTCTTATGTGCACTCATTATTATAAAGGTCAGCCATATCCATGACTGGTCCACCTTATAACTTAATTTTTAGGTCACGATGAATATAAAGGACTCACTAATGAACTACTCATGCTACAAACATGTGTGAGTGATGCCTTAGTGTGTAACCGTGCATTCTATTGTATTTCTAAAGATCAACGTCAACATAGTGATTCATTCCAAGTGCATTAATCACATAGAAATCAACTCCTCAACATGCACCTAAACAAAATGAAATTATATTTTGTTCTACTACTAGTAGTACAGTCAGCCTTATCTTTTCATGATCCAGATCATGCACTCTTATGCCACCCATCATCAGTGGCCGTCAAATATCTTTTCAAAATCTCCCATATGAATTTCTTGGACATAAAATGGATAGTAAACCATCCACTTGCAATCCACAAGTTGGCTATGTAAGATTGTCTAATGGGAAATATTTTGGTGACACATAATATACATGGTTCGACATATTAGCTGAATAGTATTGATCACCAATAGTTGGTTTTGGAATAGATTATCCAAGGGTATCCAACGCTCATATGCAATATGACCTACTAATTATACTTTTCATAATCAATTACTTTCATGCTATGTATATGAACCGTGATGCGTTGTCAAAGAAAATGGCTAGCTGTTGTTTGGTCATTGGAGCACAACAAAATACCATTTATACAAGAAACTAGTTGATAGGTTAGGATCTTTCAATTGAAAGTTTTACCAACATCCTTCATTCATGACAGGACCCATCAAATTAACAATTTGGATTACCTGAGCATGGACAGTTAAATTGTATACGTTTAATAAATCATAACATGCTTAAAATGATGGATATCTAATAGATGGTAACAATGCTCTATTTTGAATCAGTTAGTGGTTCCTATCTAATGAGTATGACCCATTGTTTATATGCTTAATCCAACCGTATATGTGCCTAACATGTAAAGTGATTAGGACCATCCACCTTATAGGCCCCATATGAGATGCAGATTGCACCATTCGAATAATTCTGCCCACCTAACTCCTAGATTCTCACTTGCTCCAGAAGTGGATTATTTGGAAACCTTTGGATGATTCCACAATGAATGGTCCATATCCCAAACATCAATACAATCAGCTAATCATGTGGGTCGCGTGTGTACAAAAAATAACTTAAAATAGAGAGAGAGTTGTTTTCCTAAAACCCTCTCTCTTGATGTGTGTGGACTATTAATTGCGTAAGCTTGCTATGTTAACTATAGAAGATAATTAGAGAAGCCCACTAGATGAACAAGAGTACATGATTAAGGAAATTATAGAATGATAATGGGGTACTGTAAAGAAGGATTTTAATGGTTGATATTCAACTCCGTAAATCAATTATCATAATTATCCTTTCAAGCCAACTTAGGACAGTAAGCAATTTAAAATAGTGCCAAGAACATTGATGGTTCTGATCATTGGACAATGTTTAATTTGGGCATATTCAGGCGTCCCTAATAATAAAAGAAAATTGTTGTTGATAATAAAAGGAAAACTCATTGGGTTGTTCCCAACTTGGACTTCCAAAAGTCTAAAAGACACCAAGCATATCCATAATTATGAGAAATTAGAAGGTATTTTTGAATCTTCTCAAAATTTTTGCAACCACCACAAGAACCGACAAGAGCACTGCTTCCTCTCAAAGAACCACCACTTTACAGAGCTTAGCCTAAGAGATTATACAATATACAATGCCACTCATGCTTTCTGTTTGTACAGGGCCTAATATTTTTTAGCAATCACAACTGTTGGTATTATTATTAGTCTATCTGGATGGCCATAATTAATATGGGCAACCATCATTAAATCATGGGTCCCACTTCTCCATACCGTACAATCTCTTTGATGTTGGGTTTTACTTTTGAGGCCACCTCAAATACTTGACGATTTTTAAAAGAAGTAACCCAAACGACACATTCGTCCAGATGACATTCAGGGTACTCGCCAACACAGCAAGGACAAGTCTTTCCACGCAAGTTGGACCAAACTTAGAAAACAAGATCTATTTGATTTGTTGAATTTCTGATGTTTTTTCTAAAGATGTGATTTGCCGAATCTCTCAAGACTCTTCACAGAGATAATATGCACTATTGGACCGCTCATCATGGATGACCATAACCATCATCTGACTTTGGCTAATTTCATATGCATGTATCCCAATTGGCTAGACTTGTGTGTTCATCTTATATCATTTGAGAAATAGTGACTCTGCAGATGTAAACAAGGCATAGTTGTAATGCATTTAGATTCAAACATAGTTCTAGATAGTTTTCCAAATAAAATTTGATTTTAAGATTATTGGAATATGAAGTTTGGAAAACTATTTAGACAAAATAATATTAAAATGGGAAAAATAGAAAACTTATCGGTTTGTAAAAGTCAGGCGTGACATGAGTCACTCGGTTTGAAATTAAAATTTTCATTCGTAGACCACGTTCTAAGTGTAATAAGATTCAATGGGCAATCGACCTCCAATATATAATGACTATCACCAGGTTCCAGTGGTGCACTCGCTGTACACGGACTCAAACCACTCGCAGTCTTAAGCCGAACGAAAAATACTTTAACATATTGTTTAGAAAACAGAACTTGACTTTTTATTTTTTAATCCACTTAGAAATAAAAAAGGAGAAGTCTATTTATGGACTCTGAGAAGACACCTTTAAATGTGTAGAGATACTCTTTCAAAAAGGGTAGTGATTATTGAGTTTTAACCCAATTAGTGTCACTGCTAGACTTAATAAGACGTAACTTTTCAAAAAAAAATATGAAAGGGTACAACTCTTTGGACTTGTGTGAAAAGACACATCCGTAGGGCACGCGTGCACCTATGGCCATGACCACGGCTCGTCCTAACGAAAATTTTGAAACACTAAATTATTTTAAAATAATTTAAAATATAACAATAGGAGTGCCCACTTTGCACCACCGGCATGGACCCATCCATCATACTATGGAACAAAGGATTGAAAGCTGACCAAATCTCTCTTAATCCTACAACATACAATCTCTCTCATCGAAATATGGGTGATCATATCCTTGAAGATGCTCCAGAGTTCGAATGAAGTCATCCACCTCCTCACCTGACAACTGCTATATCATTGGACATGGAAAAGCAGCAAGCTATGGGAATATTTGCATCTGAAGCCAGCTTGGCTAACCTCGGATTTTTCTTTGAGGGTTTTCTCTCCAGTCCACATATCATCCCAGAAACAGACCTCTTCCCATCTCCTAAAGAGAACCCAATGCCCTCCTTAAACCTTTTTAAAAAAATAAAAATAAAAATAAAATATAAAAAATATAAAAAAATAAAACAAGAAAAAATAAAAAATCGAAAGGAGGGCCATGCCCATGAATCTTAGATAAAAAAGAAACGATGATGTATAAGCTGTTCTTTCGGGTGGGCCCACACAAAACATCGAGCCTCACCTATCATATTGAAAAAACAAAGCATGCCAAGCAGCGACTCAACAGACAGAAATCGAGCTCCTAACATACCATCACCTGAGATGCCCCACCCCTGCATTAACAAGAATACTCCTATACAAACATCCAGCAACCGATTCCTCTGAACCAGAAATTGACCGAATCTGCCCAGCCATCCCACCCAAAGCCTCTGGCCATAGAACAAACTGCTTCCTAGCAGATCTTTTCCTCAAGCGATTGTAATCTTGCCTGAACTCTCCATGACTGCCAGCGATCCCCAGAAGGCTCCATTTGCCTCAAGTAGAGACCATTCACTAACGTGATATCCGTGCTCCTAGCAGAGCTCCTATCCTAACGACCACCTTCCAAAGTGCTGCAGCCCAATACAAAGAAGAATCTTTTGTCCACCACCCTCCTTCCTGAATTTCATACTTGCATGCCATCACATGTCCACCACGTACACATCCTTACCCTTTTTTGGTCCGTTTAGATTAATATTATTTAGTTTCACTAAATAACCTTCTGTAGGAAAGGGAAGGGAGATTCCAAGTTATTTATGGTATGACTCTCTGTTTTGTTCTATGTTTTGCAGGCAAGATGACCGACATTTTAAATAAGATCCTCAACATCCCTCCAAAATTAGAGAAGGTGAAAAGATCTGACGACAAGAACACAATACAAATGACAATGGAAAATAAACAACCACATATCTACAGTCTTATAATGGAAATGAAGAAGGAGAATGAAGATGATGGAGGTAACGTAATTATGTTTATATATACATGTACTTTGGCTGATGCATTTTTGTATGAGCACATACGTAATAAGATACATGAGGTGAAGCCTACATTTATGGTTGGTATTATTTACAAAATCGTAAATACTAAAGCGAAATGCTTTGAAGCTGTCAGAGCACTATAAGCTCTAATGCTCCTAGTTGCATTGGGTGACTTGCAAAGTCCAATCTGAACTGTCCATTTGGTCCAGAACACATTTTATGGGCTACCATGCAAAATCACACTAATTGGGTGATCCAATCCATCCTTGGTTTGGTCTTACTCTTTGTAGCCATCTTTTGTCTAATGGAATGGTTAGGGTTGCCTACGAGAAGTGACTTTTCCTAATCATAAACCGTCCTTTACAGTCCTGAACCATTAGATGGATTGAATAATTGATTGGACCTATTTTCATCAGATAATTACGATTGTCGGTTCAGTGTAATAGATGGTGGTCAATGAAATGTGTGTTGGACTTACTGGACAGTCTAGATCGATCGATTGGACCAAGTGTCTCACCCCCACTCTGTCTCTCTCCATTTCTTTACTTTTCTCCTTCTCCCTACTGAAAAAATCAGCCCAATATCAGCCCTACTCGATTTCTTTCAAATTCTTTTTATTCCATCCAAAAACCCCATCTACCACCCCAATTTATTTGATTGACACCAGATCTTCATCCTTCCCATTTTGGAAATGCAAGATCCACTCAAATGGTTGTCCTCCCTTCTCTCTAAAATTTGATAAACCCCCTTTTGTTTCATTGTCTCCCACCCCTACAAGTCACAATCTCTAGAAATTCCATGGAAAATCCCTCTGAAAGAGATCACTAGCTGCTACTTTTTCTTTCAAGGCCTCATTCCCCACATATCTTTATTGGTCATGGTTAATGCATTAAAGGAATTCAGAAGGGCCTAATGATTTATTTTAGGGAAATCATATCTTTGAAAAAGAATCTTGCTTGTTATGTTTGGGTACTGGGAATGTAATTTCGTGGAATCCACACTGTGTTTGGTACTTGAAAAGAATTGACAGGAATTATTTGTACTTTTTATCACTTGAGAGGGAATAACAAAGTATATGCCTCTTGGTAGGCAACACATTATCTTAGAATATGCATCCTACCTTCTCAAGGTATTTCAAAATGTCTCTTTTGGTAGAAATCTGTCCTTAACACGAATCAAAACCAAGTATTTTGAATGGTCGAAAGGCAAGAATTTGCATGTACTTTTGGATTGACATCAACAATGCCCATAAAAATTTTAAGTTTATTTGATTGTTTCATTATAATGAATGCCTAAGCTCTGTCGCTGCTATTGTCTGTCATGGCAATTTGATTTCATGTTAATGTAAATTTGTTCTTACTATGTTTCTGCATCTATTATTTATTTATATATTTTTGGAAGTATGTTTCTGCATCTATTATTGTCAGTTTCATTAGCCAGATAAAAGGAATCTGAATATTTGAACTTGCATTTAAGTTGGAAAGCTTGCCAAACAAATTTGTTGATAAATAGAATTTTCTTGAAGCTGAATTAAGTGTTACATATATATATATAAAACACTAATTGTGTATATAAGTTGATATCAGTGTGTATTGAATATAGAGTGTTAATGTTGGGATGTGATCCTAAATTCCATCACAAGTAGCTGCTTGATAGTGGTAATACACATTCTTTTTACTAGTAATCTTGATTAATTCACATGAACTATGTGAGGGTCATTCAACTGCGACGGAAAATGACCTAGCTTTATAAGACAGTGAGTGTTTGTTAAGGTGCTTGCGAGTGCTCTTCACGTGTTAGAGTTTAACAGAAGTTTGATTTCACATTTGGGATTGATATCCTATCATTATAAGTTAATAGGCATTGTGGAAAGCATAAAAGTATCAAAATTACCATTGTGCTTTTATAGTAGTGAAGTTAGTTTGGGATGGTGATGCAAGCCATATTGGGGCCAAAATCTTTTTGACCCATGATAACCAAGGGCATGCTCCAGACGATGGCCCAGATTCATGTGGGATCATGTACCGGTCATTATCTTTGGGCCCAGGTGGACTGAGATCGAACTCAATGTTTAAAATAATGAATAGTGTATAGTATAACATTCACTTATCTAAAGCATGAAGCTCAAGCTTCATATATAGCATGTAACATAAGCTACATGCTACTTCTAATTTTGTTTTTATTTTTATTAAGGTTGTGCTTGGTTGCACTAGATCTCAAGAAATTTCATGATATTTTTTTTACCAAAATGACTAACCAATAATGAAATTTCTTGATACCTGGTGCAATCAAACACAACCTAAAATAATAGGAAAAATGGGGCAAAGATTAACCATAAAGATATAAAAAGGCAACAATACTAGTATAATATTGTTATTTTAATTATTTTTATTGAAATATAGAAAACTATAGCAAATAATTGAAAACATTAATTGATTTTCTTTTTTTCTTTTTTTTTTGGTTATGGAAAATAACTTGTGATGTAAGGTATGTAGCGTGTAGTGTTGACTATGTAGCATCTAGCCTAGGCTATGTAGTATGCAACGTATGTAAATTAGCATATAGTGTAGGCTACATGCGACTTTAGCCATTTTCATGAGTTTGGTAGTATTAAGGTTAAACTATGCTACATAGGGTAAGCTACGTCTACATAGCTTAAGCTATTTAAAACATTGGTCCAACCTACTCCTGATTTAGTGGTTTTTTTTTTTTTTTTTAAAAGCTAGTTTCCTTTAATTTGTTTAGCTTGGATAACAAGTTTACCTTCTTATTTATGTCACTCATTATGTAGTCATGGCAAACACTTTTGAAAAAATTGGAAAATGGTCCAACTTGAAATCTAATTGAGTTGGCTTTTTAACTAAGATCATGTAATTCCATTTTTATTTTTTTTATGGTCTATGAAAGTTATGAACAATTGTAATGAGATTAAAAGACACTATTTATATTGTTAATATTTTCTTGAAATACATGGTTAGGAATGTTAGAGTTCCATAATTAGGTGGGTCTAATTGATTAACAGTGTACATCTACCTAAGGGGTTTGATATTGTGATGGAGCATACCATGAGCCCTGCTGTTCACTCCCCAAGTATAGGGTTGTGATGTAGTAATAAACTCGGTAAGACCGAGGTCGAATCCACAGGGACTGATACCTGTACGTTATCTGAAACCAAGTAGAACTAGAACTAGACTAAGATGTGATCTAAACCAAATAGAGTTTAAGGAATACTTATAGAATAATTATCTAAAACTTTAAGGAATTCAGAGGAAGGAAACTAAGGATTCAGAGGATCCACTTGTAGAGATCAGGGAGAAATTATGCTTGCTTCAGAAATCATGGAATTTAACTAGACTTCCTTTGATATAGTTTTCAAGAGGTGAATGGTATATGAATTAGAATGGATTCCATTATCTAACCATGCCCAGGAGACAAAGCAAACAACAGAATTAAACTAATTACCAACCAATCAACAATGTATGAGGATCAGGAAGGGTACTGTCATCCTACCATGCCCATGGAGCAATGATGAACAACAGGGCTTCCTAACTTCATAAACATAAAAAGGGAAAAGAAATATTCAGAGCCATTGCAAACCCATTGTAATTTCAGTCACAATAGACCATTAAAGACTAAGAAAAATATTCCTTATAATAATCACTAAATCAAATTCAGTTTATGAAATTTAAAGGCACAAAGTAGAATCTCCCATCACGCCACAAGCTTCACCCCTTAGCCCTAGCTAAGGGGTTTAGCCACACATGAATGGGCTAAAATAAATAACTAAACAAAAGAAAAAGGAAAAGAAAAGAACAAGAAGGAAGAAGAGAAAAAAAACCACTTCTCGTCCCTGCCAAACCCAGCCACTGCTTCTAGCCACGTCCACCTCCTTTTCTCTCTCTTTATAGGTGTCAGGGGCTGTGCAGGAGAGGCCTGGCCGGATTGCGAAATCCTTCGCGGCAGATTCCTTACGGAACTCTACTTCTGCAACAGGAAACGCTTAACTGATTACGTTTGGACTCAGTTTGAGAGGAGTCTTCCCCTCTTTAAAATCTGCCAGCGTGGCGAGTGTAAGCACCCCTTGTATGGTCAAATGGACGGCTTGGATCGCTGATCCGTTCACGGACGGCGGCCCACAACTTCCCGCAACTTCCAGTTTTCCCAGACGCGCGTAAGGCGTACGCAGAGGCGCTGATGTGTTCGGTGGGCCCTACAGAGATATTTTCAGAGAAATTCACCCCGTTCATTAGATTCAGAACGAAATTTCAGTTAAGAATGAGTGGTTTTGAACATCCATTGACGCGGCCCAGAGAAGAAATCACCTCAAACATCGTTTTGAACGTCGCAGGACCGCCTGTTTGTGGCCTCTGTATCGCGCATGTGTGCTTGCATGGGTCTAAAAATTCAGCAAAGTTTTGTAGTAGTCAAGGCCCTCTACACGATGGACGGTTTGGATTATCCGAACAGGCCATGGGTGGGGCCCACTAGCGTCCGTAAAAACGGACAGCGTCCGTCCGTTATACAAGCTGAAACGGAAGCCTTTTTAGGAAGAAGGTGCGGGTCAGCAGCGCTGACCCGCCTTACACGGTTCGGTGCGGCTCGGGACATGTGTACCTCATGTACACACGTTGTATATACGGGGCCCATTGTGATGTTCTATCAAAACCCAAACCATCCATTTGTTTCCTCATCTTATTTACCCCGCCAAGACCAAAGTTAAGACAGTTCCAAATATCAGGTGGGCCCAGAATCAACGGTTTATGAGCTGATCTGTCAGTTGGGGCACTTGCATAGTGATCCGAGGGCTGAAATTTGATATGTACGGTTAATTTATGGCCCTCAGGCCATGTATGAAGTTTTGAGCCAATCAGATGGCGAGAACTATGTGATCTTGCATTCTTCACCAATTTCGGGCCTCTTTAACGTGAATGGCTTGATTTCCTCGGATCCCTGGTGTGTAATTCCATCGATCTTGGTCCCCTGGAGTCCGTCCCTTGCCTTGGGTGTCATCAGAGCGTCAAATCCATGGTTTAAGCACCCTTTTTCAGTTCATGCTTGTAAATACACTCTACATCACAAACACGATTAAATCAGGCTATTAAACGGTATCAATGATTGTAAATCCATGCAATAACTAGGTCTGATATGCAATATTTGACCCTCAACACAACCCCCAACCAGCATTTTGCTAGTCTCGAGCAAAATATGCGAAAAGTAATCTTCAATCTCAAGTTCAAAATCCCCCTTTATTTTTGTAGAATAATCCAGATATGAGAATTCTCAGATTCATGAATGTTGGATATTACTTTCTCCTAGACTCAAGCGCACAGTAAACTTCATAGTCAAGTTCAAATATTAATCCATTAATTAGAACAATTCTACACATCGAGTTCCATGGGTGTATAGTGTAATCATGGCTTATCATCATTAAGAGATTCAATTGTCAAATTTCTATGATACATTGATGTTCGAATGAGCATTCAAGACAACCAAAACCTAAACCAGAAATTGCCTTACAATTCTCTCTCTTTTTTTTCTTTTTTTTTTCATTCTTCCAGCTTTTGATTTTTCCATCAAGGGGAAAGGGAATCGCATCCACACCTATAAGGAGCAAACCTATGATGAAGATCGTACACCCAACCCTTTCCTGATGACAACTGTTTTTTTTTTTTTTAGCTGGGTATTCTTTTTCTTTCTTTCATTCATTCATTTTTTTTTTAATTCTTTGTATTGAACAAGATGAACAATTCCCCAGGTTGGTTCCTTCCATGCTTAATGATCACCAAGTCACAATTCAATATCAAACTGAAACCTTAATGTGCAAGCGAGATGTGACCTGTGAATCCATGACTCAATCAATGTTTACAACTTTTAATAATGGATTAACAATTCAAACTTAGCTGTGAAATTCAATAGATAACTGAATCCAAGAGTCATAAAATACCAACATCACGCATCTTGAAATTCTAAGTGCCCTAGATGGCCGTCAAAATCACTTCGAATTCATCAGAAATCCTGAAAAATTTAAAAAAATTTCACAACTTTTGCTCAAGACCAAGAAAATACTGATTAGGAAACCTAATCTCCCACCCCCAACTAAAAATCTACATTGTCCTCAATGTAAAAGAAATAAACATGTAATGCACATGAGACAACGGAAATATAGGAGGAGTGATGGAAAGATAGTACCTGGATGAAAAGAATTAAGAGGCTTTCCAAAGATATCTACGTAAGATCGGGTCAGCACAAGAGAGAAACCAACAGAAGTAAAATAAAAATAACAAAAATAAAATCCTACCTACACCACTTTCGCAGGTACTCTCGATTGCATTTAGTGTATGCAACAAGCCTTTAAACCCCTAGGTTACCCCTAGTGGACGAGTTGTAGTCTCGTGAGCGTTTGCAGTAATGTTACCCACAAACATTGAACTAACTAACTAGGAAAATGAAATGGAATGAAAAGCTGGATTGGCTCCCAGGAGCGATAAGTTTACAGTCTATCCTAAAACAGCATAAAGGAAACTACCCTAGTCCCAAGAAAGCAAGGAAAAACTACTGAGTCAAGCCGCAAGGTTCCTCTTTCGGCCAGTATCTTGATAAGTTTCTCAGTAAGTTCCTCAACAGGATCATCCAAAAGCCCTTTTTGCAATAGGCTTGGATGCCTTGGAGCATGACCTTCCATAGAAACTTATGTGCCTCATAAGAAATTTTTCGTTGAAGTGCTTGAGGTATCCATAGTATATACGATTCACCTGTGACAGAAGAAGTTTTAACGTTAGTGTCCCATAGTGAATCAGAAACTACAGGTAAATAAAGTTTAGAAAACTTCATAAGAAGTAATGTAGTCTCAACACATTCCGAAGTGTCAGACTTCGGTTCAATTTTCAGCTCATCCTCCCTTAATGGTAAACATTCAGGATCTGTGGAAGAAGGGGCTTCAAAGTAAGGGTTCTCTCGGTCAGTGATGACTACTGAGATGTTGTCTTGCAAGGCATTCACTATATCTCTTATCATGGGATCATTTGAATCTACAAAGTGTGCCAAACAATCATCAAAAGAGTTGGGACATTCAGCTGAGGGTTACTCATTTTCCACATTAAAACTTGTGATGATCTGCCTAAGGAATCCATTGTCTTTAAAGGTAAACGGAGGTGTGCTCTCTTGCTCCAGCCCTACACAGATAAATTGAAAATCAATAGGGGAAGCATTGATGTGATTACTTTGTTTATTGAAACTACTCAATCGAGGTATTGAATTGTCAAACGTGTACAGCTCAGATGGTGGCCTCAACTTAGTAGTTTCAATTTCCAAGGTCGTAGCGAGCAACTCGTCCTTCTCCTGAATCACATCATCATTTAATTCAGAGGAGTGGTCCAAACATGTTTCACAAGAGTTAGAAGGGTCGATTGTAAGGGGCTCATCCTCCACTTTAAAATCAGACATGTCAGGTGAGGGGAGTGGCTCATTATGACCGACCACTTCATGTACATCTTGATCATTGACCTGGACTAAACTTGAGATTGATTCTAGGGGACTTTGGGCTGTATATTCATGATCATCATCCCAATAAGCATCATTGTCTAATTCCGTGTAGTACACACTTGGGATGGGGTTGCTCTCCTCACATTCTACACCTAAGTTTGGTTGAGGTTTGAAAAAACTAACCTCTACGTCATCATTGAGATCCTGTGTGTCATGTGATGAAAGTGTGTCATCATCACTGTATTTGAAAGATACCCACGCATCTTGACCATTCCTTTCAACAGTCATTGAGGTCAACTCATCGGGAAATTGAACCATATGCTCATTGATAGAATCCAACTCCTCATTTGTAATTCCAGAGTTCTTCCAAAGCGAGTTAGGATCACTTTTCTCGCATTGTATTTCTGAAATGAATTGTGGTTGAGATAACCGAGCCTCCTCTATCTTATCAAGGCGCGAATTAAGCGCTTCCAACGATTTTCTCATTTCCGTGAGATAGGCCAGGCTACGCTGAGCTGAATCCTCTTGGATTGTTTCTGGTTGAATATCAATGGTAGGGTATCCAAGAGGATAATCATTAAAACATATAGTTGGTTCATCTTCCAAATTTTGATGTTTCCCCTGATAATAGTCATACTGATCATACATGAGAGAATAAGATGGTTGATAATAATCCTCGTTTCCATAATTACGATCATATGCGGCCCTATTAACAGAGGGAACATAACATTTTAGTCGGTTCTCAATGTCTATTCTTGATGGAGAAAAATCTTGAGGTATACGTTGAATTCCACAACCCTCAGGCATTCCCCAATATCTCTTATCCATCTCGGCATATGCACGTACCCATGCTTCCATGGTAGAACCCTAACTCTGAGTCTAATTCTAAGAAAAATAGAAGAAAAGATCCTACAGAAGTATGGAAAGTAAGAGGAGGAGAAGTTAGAAAGAAGGTACCGAATGAGAAGTTCCTATGTTAAGATCCTGTAAAAGAAAACAATAGAAAGTTAGTTTCTAAAAAGGAGACCTAGAATTAGAAAGTTTCTAAAATAGAAAATCGAAGCCTAAAAATAAAATAAACGAAAGATGAGTTAGTTTCTAAAATTAGAAAGAATTTCTAAAAAGGGCAATAATTAACCTAGTTTCTAAAAACAAAAGATGAAAGTTTAAAAATAAACTAGTTCCTAAAAATTTAAAAACAAAAATACTAGAAACTAGAAAATTTTCAAAACTTAAATCCTAAAAAAAATAGAAAAAGTAGAGGAATTAGAAAGGGATTACCAGTTTAGAAGTTATTTCAAGATCCTACAAAACAGGAAAACAGGTTAGTTTCTAAAAATAAAATAAAATAAAAACCTTTAACCGAAAGTTAGTAAAATCCTAATCCTAACCTAATTCTAAAACTAATTAATTTCAGAACAACGTAACCGTCAGTCCCCGGCAACGGCGCCAAAAACTTGTTCACTCCCCAAGTATAGGGTTGTGATGTAGTAATAAACTCGGTAAGACCGAGGTCGAATCCACAGGGACTAATACCTGTACGTTATCTGAAACCAAGTAGAACTAGAACTAGACTAAGATGTGATCTAAACCAAATAGAGTTTAAGGAATAATTATAGAATAATTATCTAAAACTTTAAGGAATTCAGAGGAAGGAAACTAAGGATTCAGAGGATCCACTTGTAGAGATCAGGGAGAAATTATGCCTGCTTCAGAAATCATGGAATTTAACTAGACTTCCTTTGATATAGTTTTCAAGAGGTGAATGGTATATGAATTAGAATGGATTCCATCATCTAACCATGCCCAGGAGACAAAGCAAACAACAGAATTAAACTAATTACCAACCAATCAACAATGTATGAGGATCAAGAAGGGTACTGTCATCCTACCATGCCCATGGAGCAATGATGAACAACAGGGCTTCCTGACTTCATAAACATAAAAAGGGAAAAGAAATATTCAGAGCCATTGCAAACCCATTGTAATTTCAGTCACAATAGACCATTAAAGACTAAGAAAAATATTCCTTATAATATTCACTAAATCAAATTCAGTTTATGAAATTTAAAGGCACAAAGTAGAATCTCTCATCACGCCACAAGCTTCACCCCTTAACCCTAGCTAAGGGGTTTAGCCACACATGAATGGGCTAAAATAAATAACTAAACAAAAGAAAAGGAAGCAAAGAATTTTAAAGAAAAAAAACAGCAAGGAATTTAAAGAAAGAAAAAAAAAAGAAAAAAACTTCTCTTCAAACTTCTCTTCTCTTCCTCTCACGTTCCAGCTTCCAGCACTCCCTTTTTTCTCTTCCTTCTCTCTCTTTATAGGTGCCAGGGGCTGTGCAGGAGAGGCCTGGCCGGATTGCGAAATCCTTTGCGGCAGATTCCTTACGGAACTCTGCCTGTGCAACAGAAAACGCTTAACTGATTACGTTTGGACTCAGTTTGAGAGGAGGAGTCTTCCCCTCTTTGAAATCTGCCAGCGTGGCGAGTGTAAGCACCCCTTGTATGGTCAAATGGACGGCTTGGATCGCTGATCCGTTCACGGACGGCGGCCCACAACTTCCCGCAACTTCCGGTTTTCCCGGACGCGCGTAAGGCGTACGCAGAGGCGCTGACGTGTTCGGTGGGCCCCAAAGAGATATTTTCGGAGAAATCCACCCCGTCCATTAGATTCAGGATGAAATTTCAGTCAAGAATGAGTGGTTTTGAACATCCATTGACGCGGCCCAGAGAAGAAATCACCTCAAACATTGTTTTAAACGTCGTAGGACCGCCTATTTGTGGCCTCTGTATCGCGCATGTGTGCTTGCATGGGTCTAAAAATTCAGCAAGGTTTTGTAGTAGTCGAGGCCCTCTACACGATGGACGGTTTGGATTATCCGAACAGGCCATGGGTGGGGCCCACTAGCGTCCGTAAAAACGGACAGCGTCCGTCCGTTATACAAGCTGAAACGGAAGCCTTTTTAGGAAGAAGGTGCGGGTCAGCAGCGCTGACCCGCCTTACACGGTTCGGTGCGGCTTGGGACATGTGTACCTCATGTACACACGTTGTATATACGGGGCCCATTGTGATGTTCTATCAAAATCCAAACCATCCATTTGTTTCCTCATCTTATTTACCCTGCCGAGACCAAAGTTGAGATAGTTCCAGATATCAGGTGGGCCCAGAATCAACGGTTTATGAGCTGATCTGTCAGTTGGGGCACTTGCATAGTGATCCGAGGGTTGAAATTTGATATGTACGATTAATTTATGGCCCTCAGGCCATGTATGAAGTTTTAAGCCAATCAGATGGCGAGAACTATGTGATCTTGCATTCTTCACCAATTTCGGGCCTCTTTAACGTGAATGGCTTGATTTTCTCGGATCCCTGGTGTGTAATTCCATCGATCTTGGTCCCCTGGAGTCCGTCCCTTACCTTGGGTGTCATCAGAGCGTCAAATTCATGGTTTAAGCACCCTTTTTCAGTTCATGCTTGTAAATACACTCTGCATCACAAACACAATTAAATCAGGCTATTAAACGGTATCAATGATTGTAAATCCATGCAATAACTGGGTCTGATATGCAATATTTGACCCTCAACACCTACTAGAGTTGTGATCAGTCTCAAATTCATGTAGGAGTGGTACGCTTGGACTGTGATACACGTATAATATCTAATGGACTTGGAATCCTAAGAACATGTTGAGCCTTTGATGAGGAGTTCAATGGGTTTCAAATTCCTCTTTCCTGCAACTACAAAACTAAGTCCGGGTCCCCAAACCTACACATGTTGGAAGCTCTCTTTTTCCCATCTAATTAATTCTCAACACTCTAATAGATCAATCCTTTCAATTCTACAATTTGAAAATTACAAGGAATAAAAATAATAGAAGGTTAAGATTAATTAGGGTTTCTTTTTCTTTAAGTAAGAGTCTATAAGTATAATTGGAATCCTAAGAACATATGGAGCCTTTGATGAGGAGTTGATTTTATTATGTTTTTCTTGGAATGCGAGTTTCATCTTCGTTCTAGTTGTGAGCTAAAGGAAATCTTCCGTCCTTGCCAAGTCACTAGCAGAGCACCTGTTTTTAGAGGCTTCTAGTCACATGTTGCTTGACTCACTCGCAGAGGGATAAAACATGATTATCCCATGTTGATTGTGGTCATGGATTAATCGTAGCCATACTATTGGATGGTAACTTGTATAAACTATTGGGAAGCACAACAATTGATGATCCAAGTGGAAGGACATCATGTTTAGGCTTGTTATTAGTCATTGTGATTTTGTCCCTATTATCCATAGAATAATTTATTGGGAGATCTATGCAGTGATGGTGTTATTCTAGTTATTGATCTCTAAGTTTTAAGATTGATTATTTGGAAAATGTTTGGGTTTTGAGTTATTATTACCTAAACAGTTGGAAAAGGAGGAGTGTGTTGTCCGGATGTCTTCAATATATGCAGAAACAAGGGTCTCGATAGATTGAATAGGCTACGCTCGATCAATGTTGATCGATTGATACTTAGATTGACGATGCACATAGTTTTGCATAGTTGCACAATTGTTTCCTATTCTGGTATTACAATCAATCTACACACACACACACACACACACACACACACACACACACACACACACATATACAGGTGTAATGAAGGGATTAAAGGGTTTGTTCTAAAGAGGGGCTAGGGTTTGAGAAAGGTTCTCGTATCTATAAGTTGATCTATCTCTTATACTATCATTTTCATAATGATTGCTCGTTGCTTTGTGCCATGGTTTTTTTTTTCGAAAGGGTTTTTCACATAAAATTGTGTTTCTATGCATGAATTTTTTTGCATTTATTTTTTGTTGTGTGTTTTGAATTTGAGGCTTGGTTCCACAAATTTCCAACAAGTGGTATAAGAGTTATACGTTGCAATTCAAATTTGAATATGAGACATGATGATGAAAGGATTGAACGTGAAGTATGAAACGGAGAAGCTCACAGGGAAAAATAATTTAAAACTATAGAAGGTGGAGATGAGAGGCCCTCTAGTTTAACAACGATTACAGCAGACACTCCTTAATGTAATGAAGTGTCTATGAGTATGATCGATGAATAGTGGGAAGAACTGGAAGAGAGGGAGAAAACTGCAATTCATTTATATTTTGTCGATGATGTCCTTAATCAAAAGACCACTGTAGACCTTTGGATGAAGTTAGAAAGTTTGTACATGATAAAATCTTTCAGCCATCGCCAATACCTGAAGAAGCAATATATAATCTAAAGATGATGGTAGGGTTAGATCGTAATGAACACATCAACGCGTTCAATCAGTTACTTTACAAGTTGACGAGTATAGAGGTGACGATCAATGAAGAAGACCAAGCCATAATTATATTGAATTCTCTCCCAGTGTCATATGAGAGTCTCGTAGACACTATGTGCTACGGTAGGGAGACCACTGGCATTAAAACTATTATCTTTGTCACTCATTCGAAGCAGTTGAGAAACACAGACAATGGTAGTGGTTCCTCTATTAATACGTTCGTAGCTAGGGGAAGAAATTCTCAACAAAAGAAGGGAAATTTACGATTTAGGTCAAAGTCTAAGGGCAAAACGAAGATGAAATGGTTGAATTGTGGGAGACTATGGGGCATATAAAGAAGGATTATCGAAATCCTAAGGTTTAGAAAGAAGAGAAATCAAAAGATTCGGTGAATGAGGCCAACATATAGGAATTCAGTGAGGAGGTGGGTGGTTGTGATGTTTTGACCGCATCCAAATTTAGATATCTCATCAATGATTGATTTTTGAATTTGAGGGCTTCATATCACATGACCTTTCATTGGAGTTAGTTCACAAGTTACAACGAGTACGATGGTAGCCAGGTATTTATGGGTAATGGCATTGCATAAGGTGATTGGTGTCAGATTGGTGCACATTAAGATGTTTGATATTATAGAACGTATCTTAACAGATGTGAGACACGTTCTTGATTTGAGGATTAATTTCATATATTTAGGAGCTCTTAAGGAAATTTGGTGTAAATTCACTAGGTTTGATTGTGTCATGAAGGTTTCAAGAGAGGAGCTCCTAGATAGGAGCTCTACCTGCTAGATCATAGATGACCAGGTGGAAAGTTACATCTGAGAGCAGATGCACCAGACCAGATTAAATAATGACCATGGAACTAAGATCAAGAAAACTAGGAGGAAGGGGGTGAAGACAGTGGACGGAAAATGTTACAGTAGACTGAGAAGCCTAAAAAGGAGGGTTATGAACTCAGGTTATGTTATGGATGGATAAGGTCCTAGTGTGGAATGCCTGTGGGGTGGATAATGCACTCACAATTAGGACGGCAACCTCACAATTAGGATGGCAGTGAGGCTCATCATAAGATTCAACCCCTGGCTAGTGCCAATTCTAGACCCAATGGTTAGGGAGGATCGCCGAGTGGGAGCTAGCCTAAAACTTGATTTCCACTCCTCCTTTTCCAATGTGGGAGATGGTGGGAAAATCTGGGTGTTCTTCAAAAACAAGATTCAGGTCTCAGTTCACTCAGATCAGTGCAGTGCCCATGGGCGGTATGGAGTGACTTTAATGCGATTCTTGAAAAGTCAGAAAGACTGAGAAGAAGAAGAGGTGTCAACCTAAGCTCAATTGAATTTGCTAATGCAGTGGACAACGTGGGACTACTTGATGTGGGCTTCTCAGGTAACAAGTTTACCTGGAGTAATAATCAGTCCGACAATGCTAGTTCGTGGGCATGATTGGACAGACCCTTAATCAATGGAGACTAGGCCAACCACTTTAGGCATTTCAGAGTGGAGCATCTGCCTAGAGTGAGTTTCGATCACTCCCCCCCTCTTGCTAATTTTCCCTAGAAATTCGCCTAAGGTGGCAACTCCGTTTAGATTCCAAAGAATGTGGACCTTCCACGATTCCTTCCTGCAGGTTGTTAAGATGGCCTGGGAGGGCCAACCTTCTTCTCAGCCAATGCTAAATTTTCAGTTGGAACTGAGGAGTGTAAAAAGCGCTTTAAAATGCTAGAATTTATAGGTTTTTGGTAATGTCTTTCAACAAGTCTGGAATTCTCCAATGAGCTCTTGAATGCAAGGCAACAGCTGGTTACGATAGAGCTAATGGAGGAGGTTTTCTAGAAGCAAAAAGCCAGAAATTCCTAGTTAAATGAAGGAGACAGAAACACAAAATATTTTCATTCCAAGGCTCAAGAGAGGATCAGGAGAGCAGAAATCACTTTGATAACAATAATAAGGGGCAAGGTAATCTCAGACAATCAGTCCATTAAAGAGGAAGCAGTCACCTTCTTTGAAGCAAATTTCAGGGAGGAAAACTTCAACTTTGATCCTGATCTTCTAGCACCCATTCCTCAGCTGATCTCCAGCCAGGAAAATGAGGCCTTGCTAGCCCCTCCTTCACTTCAGGAGGTTCACTAAGCAGTCTGTGCGATTCCGAAGGATGCGGCCCCTAGCCTGGATGGTTTCTGAGGGGGTTTCTATGCTTCATATTGGCATATTATTGGCCAGGACCTCCACAAGGCTGCAGTGTCCTTATTCCAAGGAGTCGCCCTTCCAAAGGCTTTCACTTCCTCCCTAATATGCCTAATCTCTAAATCCTCAGCAACGTCTTCCATCACCGACTATAGACTGATCAGCCTATGCAATTGTGCCTACAAGATCTTCTCTAAGATCCTAATGACCATACTAAGTAGCATTCTGCCCCTAATTATCTCTGCCGATCAAGGAGCTTTCACTTGGGGCCACTCCATTACAAAGAATATTATCCTAGTGCAGGAAATGATTAGGGAGATCAACAGAAAGACTAGGGGCGCAACGTTATTCTCACGATTGATATGGAGAAGGCTTATGATCGGGTTGACTGGAAATTCTTAAAAGCAGTTCTCAACAAATTTGGGTTTAGTAATAGATGGATCAGCATGATGGAATGTTGCTGGAATAATAATTGGTTCTTAGTTTTGGTAAATGGGAAAGCAGTAAGATATTTTGAATCCTTCAGGGGTCTTCGCCAGGGTGACCCGTTGTCGCAAGGTCTTTCCATTATCACTGCAGAAGCCTTGAGTAGAGGTTTCAAGCATCTCTTAAAGAGAGGGTCCTGTTAGCGGTTCCAGCTCAAGCAGTGTTGCCCACTAGTTTCGCACCTTCTTTTTGCAGACGACACACTGTTCTTTCTTAACGAGGGGCGTGCGTTGATCTAGGGTGCCATTTCCTTCCTCCGCTCTTTCCAAGATGCTTCAGGTCAGAAAATTAATTTTAGCAAGAGTTCTTTCTTTTGTTTGGATAAAATCCCTAAGAGAAGGGTTAGATCAATTAAACAATTGCTGGGATTTCCTAGAGCCAGGGCTGGGATGAAATATCTAGGAGCTCCTATTAAGTCTGATAGACTGAAGAAGGTAGATCTTCGATTCTTACAGGACAGAATTCGGAACTTAAGTAATGAGTGGAATGAGAGGTTTTTGTCTCAAGTTGGCAGACTGACATTGATCAAACATGTCTTGGGAAGCATCCCAATTCACGTCCTTGCAGCGTCCAAGGTCCCTGTTGGTGTCTTGGTTGAGCTGGAGAGGAAGTTCTCCAATTTTCTATGGGGCTAGGCTGATGGTAAGCAGAAAATGCATTGGCCTAGGGGAAGGATGTTTGCAAGTCAGTTAGTGAGGGAGGTCTTGGGATTAGACCTCTGTAGGAAATTATGATGGCCTTCAGGTTGAAGCTAGCGTGGGAAGTTAAATGTGGGAAGGGTATCAGTTTGTGGGCAGGGCTAATGAGGGCTAAGCATCTGCTCGATTTCCTTCCAACAGCAAGAAACAGGGCCTCACCTATCACCTCCCCAATCTGGAAAAGTATTCGAGCGTTATTCCCTTTGTTGGAGGAGAACTCCCAATGGCTCATTGGCAGGGGTGATCAGAATATCTGGGATGATAACTAGACCGAGCTGGGGCAGCTGGCCCTTCAGGCTGATACGCAGATTTCAGAGTCTTTACATGGGCTGAGAGTTAACGATATGCTGGGAAAAGATGGCCCTCTCCCTTCATCCTCTGCCTTCTCCTTTCTGCTGCAACAAGTGCTTGATTTCATATTTCAAGGGGGATTTGCAACGTCAGAAGACCCGGACCAATGCATCTGGCCCCTTCAACCGTTTGGGCAATTTTTGGTGAAGTCTGCTAGGGGCCTCTGCAGAGCTAGGGCCCAGAGGAGTTGGGCGAAGGGTGTGTGGCAAGGTAAGCTTCTGCTTAAAGTTGCTATCTACAGTTGGAGGTTGCTCCAAGGTGCAATCGCGGTTAAGGCGAGTCCAATCCAGAGGAGTGAAGTTGGCTTCTAAATGTGTTTGTTGCATGGAGAAGGCGGCCCACAACCCAGAGGTGGCAACGCTCAACCATCTCTTCCTCCATGGGGCTCTGGCTACTTCTGTTTGGAAGCATTTTGGGGACAGATTTGGGATCCCAGCTTTGCAGGCCCACTCGATGGAAGCCAGGCTGAAATAGTGGTGGATATTTGATCCTGGTCGGAGTAATTACACCCAGAAAAAGACCGTTCTCATCCTCATTCTCTAGGAGATTTGGAGGGCTAGAAATTCCATGAAGATGGGAGGTAAAGCGGATTCGAGTGTGACAACAATCACTCGGGTTAACTGGTGGTTGACTTCTCTGTTTTCTGATGGGGTGCATATCCCTAAGAGAATTAGGTTCGAGGTGGTGCAATGGACAAACCGTAAGTGGGCTGGGCCAAGCTCAATCTAGATGGTTCGGCTAGAGGCAACTCAGGTCCTTCTGGTGGTGGTGGGATTTGTAGAGACTCTAATGGAAATCTTATTTTTGCGTTCTCAGTGGGGTTCGAGGTTGGAACTAACAATATGGCAAAATTGCGATCAGTATGGAATGGGCTATCTATTTGTCAAGGAAACACTATTTATTCTGGCTTGTGTGATCTCCCAACTCATATTAAAGGGCTTATCTTCTTAAATAAAACTGATTTGGGGTCCATTAGGAAGAGGTCCTAGAAGTCAGTTTTGGGTTATTCGTTTTGCATAGTCATATGATAGGCGCCCCGCCTTTTTGTGGGGTGCCCGAAAAAGGTGTTCAGCTCTTGTAAAGTTTTCTCTTGTGATATGAAAACTTCTTTTTTTTAAAAAAAAAAAGGGGGCACTCATTATGATGAAGGCAAAATGGAGCGGTACCTTTACAAATGGATTCGGAATACCATATCGGGTGGAGCTAAAACATCTATTGTGGAATCCACATCGGCATGTTTGTGGCATTCATGTTTAGGGAGGACGACATAAAGGTACTTTGTTTGATTCCTACATTTAAAAGTGTTAATTTTAATATATGCGGTATTGTATATATGGTAAATAATCACAATTATGTTTTAAATATGAAAAATAAGTCAAGGGGTGCTTGATTATGTGCATTTGGATGTATTGGGACTGTCGCCCATTGTTTCTTAAGGGGTCATCAGTTTGTCTCATTTATAAATGATTACTCTAGAAAAGTTTGGGTTTTAAATCTGAAAAATAAGTAAAGGGGTGCTTGATTATGTGCATTTGGATGTATGGGGACTATCGCCCATTGTTTTTGGAGGGGTCCTCAGTTTTTGTCTCATTTATAAATGATTACTCTTGAAAAGTTTGGGTTTACTTTGTTAAGCATAAATATAATGCTTTTCGCACCTTCAAGATGTGGAAGGCGATGGTAGAAAAGTAGTCAGGGTAGAAGTTAAAAGTTTTGAGGACAAACAATGGTGGCATATTCACTTCTAAGGAATTTAATTAAATTTGCAAATATGAGGAAATTGTAAGGCAGAATACAGTAAGGCATACACCTAAGCAGAATGGTATAGCTGAATGAATAAATCAAATTGAATTGGAGAGAGCTAGAAGGATGTTAAGCAATGTTAGATTGGGCAAGGAGTTATGGACTGAGGCCATTAACATGGCTTGTTACTTAGTGAATTGGTCCCTGTCTACACTCACACATTACAAAATTCTAGAAGAAGCGTGGAGTGGCCATGAAGTAGACTACTCAAGGCTGCAAGTATTTGATTATGACACTTACTCCTATGTACCATTAATTGAGAGAGATTAGCTAGAACAAAGGGTGAAGATGTATACCATTGTGGGTTATGGTGATGGTGTGGTGAGATACAGGATGTATTATTACGTTAAAAGGAAGATCATGATTAACCGTGATGTCAGGTTTGATGAGGATTCCTTAACCGAAATGTAGAAAATCCGCAGCAGTAGACATTGAATAAAAAAAGGTTAAACATGGGTAAAAGTTGATCAGTAGGAAGAGGTACACGAGTAGGTGGAAGCACCACC
Organism: Magnolia sinica; assembly: GCF_029962835.1. Classification (NCBI taxonomy): domain Eukaryota; kingdom Viridiplantae; phylum Streptophyta; class Magnoliopsida; order Magnoliales; family Magnoliaceae; genus Magnolia; species Magnolia sinica. The sequence continues at coordinate 39,329,783 of NC_080590.1, read as the reverse complement.
CATGAGGATAAATCAACCGAGAGATCATAGATTATCAGCAAGATGCATTGAAGAATTGAATGTTACATTTTCTCTCATTATAAATGAGGGGGGATCCATCTTCCTTGTAAGAAGCAGTAGATGATAATGATGTAAAGAAGTGGATGGCAACGATGCAGGACAAGATGGATTCTTTATATAAGATTGAGACTTGGTACCTAGTGGAGCTTCTCGTTGGGCGTAAAGTGATCGAATGCAAGTAGATGTATCGAAAGATATATGCTAGGTACAAAGTGAGATTGACTGCAAAAGGGTATGTGTAGAAGGATGGTATTGACTTTAATAAGATATTTGTACTGGTTGTCAAGCAGGTATCTAACAATTTTTTGTTAGTGTTGGTTGCCTAATATAATTTGGAACTGAAATAAATGGACGTAAAGACTACTTTTTATATGGGGATTCGGAAGAGCATATCTACATAAAGCAACAAGAAGGGTTCGAGATGTCTAGGGATTCGAGAATAAGTTTGCAAGTTGAAGATGTCATTGTACAACTTAAAATAGCTATCTAGGCAGTGATATAAGAAATTTTGATACTTTCATGGTGATTTAACGGTTTACCAGAAGTGAATATGATCATTGTGTCTACTTTAAGGTAAGTGAAAGAAAATTTATCTTAATGGTATTATATGTTGATGACATGCTTATCGCCAGCCATCGAATGTATGATATCAATATATCGAAGACTCAGTTATTAGGGACATTCAAAATAAAAGATTTGAGCGTTTAACGGCTTGAGAAGGTATTGATCAAGTTTGGGATGGACAAAGGTAAACTAGTTAGTACACCCCATGTTGGTCAGTTTCGACTTTCTTTATAACAGTGTCCCATTGGAGATGAAGAATATTAATTTATGTCTCGTGTGCCCTACTCGAGTGTGGTTGGTAGCTTGATGTATGCCTTGGTCTCTATGAGACTGAATATTTCACATACAATTGGTGTTTTAAGTGATACATATCTAACCCCGACAAGCAACATTGAGAGGCAATAAAATGGTTACTTTGATATTTACGAGATACATCGGACTACATGTTGATATTTAAAAAATCAGAGGGAAAACTTAAAGGCTATATTGATTCGGACTATTTAGGGAATGTGGACAATGAAAGGTCAATTTTCAGTTACTCGTTTGTGCTAATAGGTGGAGAGATTAGTTAGATGTCAAAGTTTTAGTCTATTGTTACTCTTTACACAATTAAAGTTAAATATATTGTAGTGACGGAGGCATTCAAGGAAGGTGTTTGGTTGAGAGGAATGATGAACAAGTTTGGGCTTTAACAGGAGGTTGTACCAGTTAATTATGATAATGAAAGCAAGATCAATATGGCAAAGAATTCAATTTAAAATTCTACAACTAAACATATTGATGTTGGTTATCATTTTATCTACCAGGTGGATATGCTTGCAAAAGTGGTTCTTAAAGAGAAGTTTAAATTCTATTCGACTTCCTTAGGCTTGGCAAATGTTTGATGAAGATGGAATGTACACGAGAATTGATAATGGTAAAGCTATGATGGAGACAATTAGAGATGGAGCTTAAAGCCGTGGTTCATGAAGATTGAAGCAATGGTGGAGATTATTGCCTAGATGTCTCCAATATATGTAGAAACAGGGGTCTTGATCAAATGAACAGCTTGCTCAATCAATCGAGTGAACCCCGGATTAAACAAATTGGTATCTAGACAGTTTTTTACAGTTTCGATTGATTGACTTAGAGGTACGAACGATCAACATAAGTCAAAAAATTCATGTTAACTCTCTAAACACTTTTGAGCATGTTCGATTGATCAAATATGGGGGCTTGATCGATCGTGGGTTGCTCAATCTATGTCAATCAATTAATACTTAGATCAATGGTGTGCATGGTTTTGCATAATTGCATAATTTATTTCATAATATGGGTATAACACTATATATGGGTGTATTTAACACCCTAAAAATCAGCACCCGAATACATAAACTTTAATCCTGAGTTTTTTTTGTGTTAACCAAATAAAAATGCACATGTGACCTCATTCATATTCATACTCATTTCACACACGAGCAATAAGAGTAACACAATTCAATTTAGCGAATCCTAAAGTGAAGTAGAGATAACAAAAAATCCAGAATTATAGACCTAACAATAAAAATATAATTAAAATATGGTGTCTGCCTAAATGGAGATTATACAAGCCACAATACACATACCCAAAATGATTAAAGTCTAAATTTTTTTAGTTTGGTCTAATCCTCTGAAACACAGCGTCGACGGTGTAAGCCAATCTAAGCTCACCCATCTGAGATTTTGATAATACCTGTATCGGTAATATCGGCTGGTTGGTATTTTAAAATACCATCCTAGAGCAGGAGTGAGTGATCAACACAGTGGTTTCATTAACTCAAAGTTATGCATGTTATCAATTTCACTAACATAAGTAATGATAAAGTAACTTAAACACCCAGTTCCTAAATACTCTTATTAATGCATGTGCATGAGGTCATGAGATGATGCATGCCCTCACATTCCAACACTCCCTTATAAGCAACTCCGACACCTCATTCACAAATGCCAACACTCCCTCAACACGCGACCACAACGCCCAAGTCACCTCAACCTATGTTAATGTAATGCTGTGAATGTTCATGTTAGGTGAGTATTTAATTAAGTTCATTCATCCAGCAAGATAGGGGAAGCTGAAACATTTCATTTAATCAATGACCTTATCCAAATCACTTAGCCCACGGCGGCTGTAGGGCTTTGAGCCTGCGATTCATGATTCAAATTTAGGTGTCACCCATTTATCTCACAAATCAATAATTCCAAAGGTCAGGCATGATACCCAAAGGTATGAGGATCAACTCGGTAGGGATCGTCACCCAAACACCGAGTATGATCACTCAGTTCTAAGGTGCGGGCTTGTCATATTAAACCAAATCACCACAAGGAAAAGGGCTTGTCACCTAATTCCATCGATGCCCGGGTCGTTCAAGCGGTGCTCTGGCACAGAGACACCGGTCGCGTAATTTAACAAAGGTCGTTCAAAAAAGGATCTATCACCTACTGTGCTCTTTAGTCATTAAGGAGAGACTCATCACCCCAACGTAGTCCGACATCACGGATACAGTGTCCCATACCACCATGCCCGCTCTTGAGACTTGGGGATTGTATCACTAACAGTTAATCGTAGGTCTCTCAAAGGTATAGGGTACTTCAAATTCAGGAAGGTGTGATCATACATGGTAAATAGACACGGTTGGTCAACTGTTAGGCTAATTTAGTTGACTTAGATAAACTTCGGCGTAACCGATATTGGGTGCAAGCATCCAGTGTAGTTTGACTACTGCACGTTATCCGCGTTCAGCCCAAATCAATCGGACTAGTCTAGGGTGGTCAACCCAATTGGGGCCGCCCTCGTGAATTCGCAATTTCTCGGCTAACCCGACTACCCAGGTAGTCCTAGTCAGTCAATTGCACTAATAAATTGACTACAACGACTATAGGGAGGGATATAAATAGTAAATTAAAAAATTCTACATTATAATGCATTTTGTCAAACATGCAGGTGGTATTATACTAAGATATCAATTCATGAAAAGTGGGCAGCCATACAAGTGTGCATTGGTTAGCATGCATTCATCTACTCATTATATCAATTATTAATCGGCACTAATTAAGACGCATTCGTCCATACATTACCTAAATCATTAATTGACACTAGTTAGCATGCATTCATCTACGCATTACATAAATCATTGTTCGGCACAAGTTAGCATGCATTTATCCATTCATAACATAAATCATTAATTATGACATGGAGTTTAATAAACGGAAACCTAGGGATAATGGTCTGCCCCTTGGGTTGGTATGTTGGGTTCGGGCTTGCTCCTGGTTTTAGGGTCCCGCGGATCGGCTCACCGGCATAGTGTACCAAGACGGTTGGCTTCTAAGAGCTCATGCATTTGGCCCTGAAGGCCAATTTTGGAGGAAGGGTTTACTAATTACCTCTAATTGTCACAGGGGAGGTTTCAGCAACGCGGCATGGTGCGGCTATGTCGTTGGTTAGAGGCGGCATGAAGGATCCTCCAAACCAATCCCTCCTTTACACCTTCTCCCTTCTCTCTTCTTCTCCCTTCTCTCTTCTTCCCCCTCTCCCCTTTCTTGCAACTTAAAATTCGTATGAGACTGAGCGAGTGAAAATGGAGGGCGATTTATAGTGCCAAAATGTGCACAAGTAGCCCCGATGACCCTTTTTCCATTAAGGTTGCCCTGGGGGAGATTGTTTTCAACTTACAGGGCCTCATCGGAGGCCCACTGGCTTATCTACACCATGGGGCAAGTGCCCCGCCATGAGATCTATATTTCATCACAACTGGGTAGCAATCGGACGATCTGATTAGCTGTGGGGGCCCCACTTACGATTGACAGTCATTGATGATTGATTGAGGCTGAAACTATACGGATATATGTAGAGAAATATACTTAACTTGCACATCGAGTTTGGTTAAAACTCAATGGTTGGAAAGTCGCGACTTCGTAAAAGAACAGAGAGCCTAATTCACTTAAAATTTCAAGTTTTTGCTTAGGCCATTTGCACATCCCATGCACCCGGCCTTGGGCCCAACTTAAGCAATTCTAGACACTATCCCAGCTTGACATCTACAATAGACGTCAAGCCCGGTGAGACGGTCGTTATTCTATAGTTTCGAGGCTAGCGAGCCACTAACGCGTAATTTATATCTAATTCGATGCATCTAGGCATTTTCAAGATGAATTAGGCAGTGGGATTTCTCATGCATGATGATTAGGGTTTGGATTAGCTAAATTTATATTGTGACTTATTTGTAATTAGCAGAAACGGTTATTTAGATCTAATCAACCTAATCAAGAACCATAATTCAACTATACTCGAAACTACCCGTATTAACAAAATATATTAAAAATAGAAAATATTAATATAAAGTTTAATTTAGTTATATATGATGATTCCTATTATGATTAGAAACAATTTCTAAGAAGACACTGAATATAAAAACTCTAAGATGAAACAAATATGGACAGCCCATCGACAACTTGTAGTTACAGAAATTTTCAGTTTCAATAGATCTATTTCATATAATAATTTTAAAACTTTTAGTTATTATATTATTTTTATTATTTTTCTACTATTTCCTTATCAAGTCTAGTTTAGCTCTACCATAATTCATTACATTTCGAGTTCTAAAAAAATTCTAAAAATTTCGAAAGTACAAGTTGTCTAAAGCCAAAAATTTTTGTACAATTTACACAGCTTCCTAAAATTAACCTCCTTTAATCTTATTTTTATTATTTATTTATTTTATTATAAAATTAGACTTATCAAGCTTCAATTTAAATTTTGAATCACCTCGATTAGAGTCATATAAAAATACATATGAATGTTTGAAGTCAATGCACTAAAACTATCAAAATCAAAACATGCAAACTATTGTTGAATAGGGTTACTCTGTTCAACCGAGTCTCACTCGATGCAACCGAGCCCTATTATACAGATTTACTAGGTTGCTCAAGGTTTACTCAGTGCAATCGAGCATTGCTGTCTAGATTGCCCCAGTTTGCTTGGTGCAACTAAGTTCCACTCGGTTCAATCGAACCTTGATGTCCTTTTCTTCAAAATTCTCAAATTTCAATCGATCGGGCGGTTTTGGTGGATCTAAGGTCACTCCTTTTAGTCTCAAACATATACGAATACATACACAAACATACAATCAAGTCGATAAAACAAAGGTACTACCCAAGGACATCCAATTCCCAGCTGGTAAAAATTTGGGGCGTTACAATGCAATACATGATCAGGGTAATGAAGGGATTAAAGGGCTTCTTTTATAAAGGGGCTTGGGTTTCAGAAGGTTTTTTGTATCTATAAGTTGATCAATCTTTTGTACTATCATTTTCATAATGATTGCTCATCACTTTGTGCCGTGGTTTTTTCCATAAGGGTTTTTCACGTAAAATCATGTGTTCCTATACAAGCTTTGTTTGCATTTGTCTTTCATTATATGATTCGAATTTGGGGCTTTATTCCCAACAGTGTACCTTAAAGGGATATTGAAGAACGCAGAGTTACCTTACAAGTATGTGACCAAAGTGTAAACAAGAGTCAAAAGTAGATAAAATGATCCACACTGGACTTAAGAGTTTTATTTCTATTTATAGGCATATACAAGTAGATAAGGATAATATAGTTACAATAGATATTTGAGTATTGATTTTGAAATTCAAATTGACTATCCATTTGAAGGAGCCAGTTATGATGATACGTTAACACACCCAAAAGATAAATGGGCATTCAACAACATGAAGCTTGGCTTTTAACAACTGAAATCCTACGGTGCTTAATCCTTTTATGAAGATATCCACTATTTGATTGAGAGACCCAACAAATCGAGCTATAACATCTCTACGAGTAATCTTATCATGAATAACATCGTAGTAAACTTCAACATGTTTGGTATGTGCATGATAAACCAAGTTAGAGGTAAGAAAGATGACACTTACATTGTCAGAAAAAAAATAGGAGAATTTTTTAAATAAAGAGTTAAGTAATTTAAAACCATTCTAATATAAAATAATTCAATAGCAGTTTGGCTAAGAGAGCGATACTCTAATTCCTTAATTGATCTTGAAATGGTAGGCTACTTCTTAGCTATCCAAAATATGAGAATGGTGCCTAGAAAAATTACAAAAATCGAGGTGAATTTGTGATAATTTGGATCCCTAACTCAATCAACATCTGAATAGGCCCGAAGAGTAAGGGACCCTTTTGAAAATAAAGACCATCTATAACTGTGCCTTTTAGTAATCAAAGAATGCATTTTACCGCCAACCAGTATGTTGTTTGAGGAACATGCCTAAACTAACACACCTGATTATCAAGAAAAGCAATATCTGGCCTAGTGATAGTAACATATTATAGAGCACCCACAACAATATGATACTCTAGAGGGTCAGACAGATGAAGATGATCACCATGATAGTGTAACAAATTAGACCTAAACACCATTGGAGAGAGCAAAGGTTTCACTCCTTCCATATTTGTGTGGTGTAGAAAATACAAGATGTGCTTAGACTACGTGAGATATAAATCGGATGAGAAACGATGAACTTCAATGTTAAGAAAGTAATGAAGTATGTTATAATTTAATGCAAGGATATAAAAACTATCCCTAAATAGACATGAAAAGGAAAGTGAGTCAAACTGAGGAGGATCGGATCTTGTTCAAGAGATGCAAGTCAGGCCTTATCAATATTCACAAATAGAAAGTTGTTTTCATAAAATATATTATGGCGAGACATGTAAACCTTAGTAAGGGGATCAAAACAATTGTATGGAATATGGACTTATTGTGTTGATACAAACGAAGGTAAGGATAACATGCACAACCAAAAGTATGAAAAATATTATAATCCATTGCATCACAAAAGGAAGCCGAGAGGCAACACGTCGTATTATCTAAATGGAAGGGTTCCCTAGTCAGTGATGCCAAAGAGTACTTGAAACATGTGTAACAAAGAGATCTATTGGAGAGGTAGGCTGTCATGCCTTGCAATTCAGATACAGAGTGTGAATCCTCATATTTGAGTTATGGTTCACGACTCGTACACAAATTGTACACAATTCCAATCATCAACAGTTATTACGTTGAGCAATTTAATGTATTCTATGTTCTCACAACATTAACATTCATACATACACACAAAATAGGCCTTCTCTAATACTTATTACATCGCATCCACAACCACATAATAAATTTTCAAAATCAAACTGTGTCCACCCATTTGGGACTTTATTCAATTAGAATATCAATTACTTTCACTATTAAATAAGGCCATGAACAATTTCCAAATCCAATCTAAACATTAACAATTATAAAGAATGAAAACTAAATATCCTAGTAAATCAGTTGCATAAATAAATTAGTCATTTAATGTGGTGAGTTCATCTTTCGCTAAATACGAACATTGATCTTGAGTTGAATCCTCCAGTGTAGCATCATTCTCTTACACTTGACTTGGGCTTCTTGTTTCATTCACCTCTATACCATTGTTAATCCGCAACATTAGCTGGCCAAGCTAGTGAGTGAACCCAACATGGTTGATATGGAGCACAACATAAGATAGTACAATCCATAGTTAAATACATGTATGTAGGTATGAGTATATATACTGAGATGTCATGGATGCATGTCACATGGAATAATCATCAACTTACTTGAGTAAGATATCCATTAACCTACATTTGCCACTGATAAGCTTCTATCGTAGGTAGCCATAGGCAAAGCCTGCATGTACTTTATGAGTAGATTTCCTCTAAAGAGGGCATCCAACAATGAATCTACCAGATAAACCATCCATGAATATCCCTAAGAACTCATTCATGAGGTATGCATGTAGTCATCTAGAGAGTGCCTCTAAGAATCAGCGTAAGAGCGCTATGGATACATAAAATGCAAGCTCAATGTCTATGCATTAACACACTCAGTTTATATATACATCTCTCGATATGGGAGGTAATGTTGGACTTATGATTGTAATGACTCACATGTTCATGTATTCAAATCATATTAATAATCACTAGATCACGAATCAATACAAGAATGATCATCTTAGCATGTTATCACAATAACACAGTAGTTAATCAATCATAACATACGCATCAAGCATAACAATCATACCATCTATCTTCATTGTACATGTATGAGACATGTTTAGAATAACTCACCTATCCTTAATAGAATTGAATCCATCAAATGGTCATACACTTGAGAATCTGGACTCCAAAACCCTATTAAGATGATTTAATATATTACAATTTCAATTAAACTATTCCATTAAGTGGGATTTACGTTTCATCAAAACAAGGTGATCCACCATTTCCTTTTAACTAAATTTGAAAGACAATGTGGGGTTGTTGATTAATGCAGTCGATAGATGAAATTCAAATTTTAACATCTTAAAGTATTTGAAAATTTTTGGTCACCTTCGATCGATCGAGCTTACACATCGATCGATCGAGCCTACCCATCAATTAATCGAAATAAGTCTGATTTAACTTGATTTACTCACTGAACATATTTTACCATTCTTGACTGATACCCTTCAATCAATCAAGATTGCTTGAGGAGACCGTTAATCGATCGAACTTGGACTTCGATTAATCGAATCATGTTATGAATTTTTAACTTTGGTCGTTGCACAAAAATCGACCTGTTCTGTTAATTGAACAGTAACTTCAATCGATCGACATAAGTGAGTTAGGTTCTCCTTTATAATTCAATTTTTTAGAAAACTTAGGGTTTTCTCGGCTATTCCTAAGCTTTTGTGAATTTTACTGATTCCTGTAATGGGTCAAACTTATCTAATGGTTTTCTTCTCGTCAAATGCAAAATAACTAAATGATTGCTTAGATCCGAAATATCTAGAATCTACAATAGTCGGTTAAAACTTTTTTTATAGCGTTATCATCATTCAGACTATTCGTAGATTGCTATGGGAAATATCTCAGTCAAATCACTCCAGGATTTGATTTTTTAAAACAATTTAGCTATAAGATCCTTTTATTCAAATCTTCATAAACTGATATGGTGGGATTTCTCAAACCTGATCTCTTATTAATACGAAATCTCGTACAAAAGCCATTCTCTTTTCTTCAAAACCTCTCTCTCTCTCTCTCTCTCTCGATGGCTCTTTGATTTTGGGTTTTTTTATAGTATTTCCCACAGTTTCTCCCTTTTTAATAGAGAGAGATCTTTGGCTGTAGAATATTTTAAAAGGGTTTTGTAATTTTTTCACAAGAGGTTAATTATTGTAGTGTTAGGAGTTAATCCTTTAACCTATCCTTCCACCAAGAGTACCTTTGCCAACTAGGCTAAGTGCTTGATTCTGATAATAACCAAAATTTAAATTATTAGTTTGACTATTCTCATTCTTATGTGGTTCAAAAAAATTAAGGTCGTTACATTCAATCTCCTAAAAGAAAAATAAAAATAAAATTATCCTCAAAATTTACCTGATATATTCATCAAACAATGATACTTTTCTCGAATCTCTGCCTCTTGCTCACAGGATACTACGTCTTCTCCATGATGAGTCTATAACACCTTGACCAGTGGTACAGTCTTGTTCCGCAAACAATGCTTCTTCCAATCTAGAATGTGAATTGGTTTCTCGATGTACGTTGTTTCATCCTGAAGCTCGAGGTCTTGCCAATCGATGATGTGTGAAGCGTTCCTTTAGTATTTTCAAAGCATCAATACATGGTATACATTATGAACACTAGCTAATCGAGGTGTCAACACGACGATAAACCACAGTTCTAACTCGCTCCAAAATCCCAAACGGTCCTATAAATTGAGTCAATTTCTCCTTGTTATCAAAACACATCATCCCCTTCATCGGTGGGACTTTTAAAAACACATGGTCTCCAAATGAGAACTCCAAATCTCGCCTTCGATTATCTGCATAATTCTTCTGTCTATTATGGGCAGACAATAATCGCTTTTTGATAATTTCTACCTTCTTTGTGGCCTCTTAAACAATATTGGATCCGACTAACCATTTCTCTCCTACTTCAATCTAACAATTCGCCGCACGACATAGATACCTATAAAGTGCTTTATAGGGATCCATTCCAATACTGGCCTGGTAACTGTTATTATAGGTGAATTTTGCAAATTGTAGATTATCCCAACTTCCCTTAAAATTTAGGGCACATGCACATAAAAATTCTTAGAGTATCTGGTTCACATTTTTTTCTGCCCATTTAATTGGGGATGATATGATGTACTATAATCTAATGCAGTGCCTATGGCTTCCCGTAAACTCATCCAGAAATGTGAAGTAAAACGCAAGACACGATCTGATATGATAGAACTCGACACTCCATGCAATCATAATACTTCCTGGATATAAAGCTTAGCATGCATGTCTATAAAAGAATTTATATGATTTGGGATAAAATGTGTTGAATTCGTTAGTCGACTAATGATTACCCATTTTGAATCATGTTTCTTTTGAGTCATCGAGAGTCCAACCATAAAGTCCATCAAAATGTAGTCCCATTTCCACTTTGACACCTTTAGAGACTACAAAAGACTAGAGGGGTTTTGATGATCATCCTTCACTTGTTGGCACATAAAACATCGGGATACATACATGGCTATCTCTTTCTTCATATTTGTCCACTAAAATGATTACTTCACATTATGATAAATCTTAGTTCCTCCTAGAAGAATTATAAACTTCGATTGGTGCACTTTCTTCAAAATTTCTTCCCTCCACTCTGAAACATTCGGCACACACAAATGATTATGATATCGAATACTTTTATCTTCCCAAATCTTACGTTCTAAATCATCCTTGCCCTGATGCTTAGCCATCATTTTCATCAACCACTCATCACTTGAGCCTATATTATCCTTTCTTTAGAGTCTAATTTATCATTTTATTACCAAGAAGAATGCATTGATCTTGAAATTCCAACTTTACTTCCAACTCTTTCACAAAGTCTAACTTCTCCCATTCTAAAATCATCAACTTGGCTATACTTTGTTGCTTATATTGCTGCTTGCTTAATGTGCCCACCACTAGATTTGCCTTGCTAGGATGGTAGCACAACTTAAAATCATAGTCTTTTAAGAGCTCCACCCATATTCTTTATCTCATATTTAAATCTTTTTATGAAAATAAATAACGGAAGCTCTTGTGGTCTGTGAACAGATCAAATCACTCATCATATAAATAATCTCGCCAAATCTTAAGAGCAAAAGCTATAACAACTTACTCCAACTCATGAGTTGGGTAATTATGCTTGTGATTCTTCAATTACTGCAACGTATACTCTACTACATTATCTTCCCGTATCAATACATACCCAAGTTCCAAAATCAATGTATCAGTATAAACTACAAACTTCACTCCCTCTCGAGAAAGGGTAAGAATAAGCATCGAGGTTAATAATAGTTATAGCTCGGTGAACGCTTCTTCACACTTCTCTGTCCACTTAAATGATAAACCTTACGAGTCAAGCTTGTCAGTGGGTCTGAAATCTTTAAAAAATCATTGATAAACCTTTTTTTAATATGCAACAAGTCCGAGAAAACTCATAATATCTTAAATGGTCGTGGCCTACTTCCACTGAACCACTGCTTCAACCTTTATAGAATTTATTGTGACTCCATCTTTGGTGACAATATGTTCGAGAAATTTCACACTCTCCTTTCGAGATTCATACTTTGAGAACTTCATGTACAATTAATTTTCTTTTAGGGCATGTAGCGTCATTCTTAAGTATTCCTCGTGATCTTCACTAGTAAGTTTTACAATAAAGTAATATATCATTGATAAATACAATCATAAACTTATACAAATCTGGCTGGAATACGCTATAAATTAAATCCGTGAACACAGTGGGGGTGTTGGTTAAGCTGAACGGCATAATCAGGGACTCATGGTGCCATAGTGTGTCCTGAAAGTTATATTATAAATATCTTCATCCTTGATTCATAGCTGGTGATATCTTGACCTCAAGTCAATCTTGGAAAAGTAATAAGCTCCCATTAACAAATCGAACAAATCATCAATACGAGGAAGCGGTTATTTATCATTGATTATTACTTCATTCAATTGATGATAATCTATGCATAGTTGCATGCTCCTATCCTTCTTTTCACAAATATATAACACTAGTGCTCCTCATAGTCGCGTGCTTAGTCTAATGAATCCTTGAGTCTTTTGCTCTTCTATTGACTTCTCGAGCTCCTGCAGCTCCACCGATGGCATATAATTGGGTTGCATCATATGGGTGTAGTCCCTAGTATGAGGTTAATAATGAAATTCACTTTTCTTCTAGGTGGCAATCGTGATATGTCTTGAAAATTTTTGGATAATCCTTTATGATAAAAAAATTTCTCTAGCGTCAACTCTTTCGATTCTTCATCCTTTAGCACCATAATACACTATGCTCTTTTGTCCTTCTACTGCCCTCAGATTTGAAAAGGCCCTCTCCCTAGAATAGAGAAAAATACTATTTTAGCATGACAATTGATCATGGCGTGATAGGAAGTAAGATAATTAATCCCTAGGATAACATCATACCCCTTCATCTCCATTACTACTAAATCTACAGACATCAAAATACCTCTAATTCTAATTTCGCGGGATTTACATATTTTGTCTAAAATGATGATTTTTTCCACGTGTGAATTTACTAAAATCAACTTGGTAAGAGCTACGGCTATCAGTCCTAACCATTCAATTACTGTAGTTGCAACAAATGATAACAAATTAAGCTTTCGAATCAAACAATATGGTAACAGGCTTATTAAACATGATAATTGTACCTTCGATGATGTTATTATCCACTTTCGGTTCTTTATTAGGTGTGACGGGGTAAACCTTAGCTTCCGTAGGATGTTATCTAATCTGTTTCCCTCCTTGAGAATTTATGTTCAAGATGATTGATGAAGTTGATTCTTCTAATTTTGAGGCGGTTGAGGTGATGTGCAATGTGACGCCTAAGGATATGAGTGTGATGGTTTGGATGTATACGGCGTCTGGACGGACTACTGAGTCAGTGTTGGGGATGGTAGTCGTGAAGTAGACTGCTGAAGTGGCCATAACTGTCCAATGTCTTTAAGTTGAGTTCTACAAATCTATGCTTTATGCCTGTATGTACAATTCCCTACAAAAGGCTACTCCTATTTATTCACTTTCGTGATCAGGGTATTGGTCATTTGCCTCTTTTCTAATAGTTGCTTTGGAGTAGGTGTGGTCCTATTTTTGATGTTCTTTTATCTAAGCACGTGTTCGTTCGCTATCTCTTTCGGCTCGTAAGGCCTTATCAACGATTTTTGGGTATTTTTTTATGTCCGTGCAACAAAAACGGGTCCTGATGTTCAACTGAGACCTTCCTCAAATTTTTAAATCTTATACTCTGTCCACTACTATCTTTGGAGTATAATGAGATAATTTGGCAAACTTCACTTCGTACTATGCTACTGTTATGGTCCCTTGTTCCAACTTCGAGAACTCAACCATCTTCTAGAGACGATAGGCCTTAGGGAAATACTTTTCCTAGAACTTTCTCCTAAATTTGCTCCACGTCCACACATGTTCATTGTGACCATTCTCTTTGCCAATCTCCACCATATATCCACTTCTCCTTAAGAATGAATATTGTCATCTCGACCCTTTGGTTCTCTAGACAGTTCATTACTTCAAGAAACTTCTCAACCAGAGTAAACCAATCTTCTGCTATTATAGGATCTACAATGCCCTTGAATACTGATGGTCCATTTTTATGAATTTTTCTAATAGGTCTACTCCATTTGCTTACTCGTGCCTCACTAAAGCCGAATTCGATTGGCCCTGAGGTGCCAAATTCATATTCACTATCATATTTGATTGAGCAGCGAATTGGTCTTATTGTTACCTCATCATAGCCTCCATCTGAGTAATTAATCCAAACACAACATCCTATGGCTGAGAGCTAGATCTAGCAAAATGAACTCCATAATAGTTGATGATAATGGAAGTTGCGTACTAGGCCCGACACCACCCGAATTTCCTACCGGAGGGGCAGGACTTTCTATCTCTTCTCCTTCTTTAACATTCTTATCTTTCTCTTTATGCATCATTTTCGATTCTATTAGAACGTTCGGGTCAACTGTCAGTTTACGAGCGATAGCAATGCTAGTCGATAGAAGCATATCGCATAAACTGTGTCTTCTTTGAGGCCATCACATCTTATAAAAATGGTAGAGTTTAGTATAAGAGTGATATCTATTGTCCATCTATGTTCAGCAAAGCACTGAGAATAAAGAATTCAAATTTTTAGTTATCAATTAATAAACACAAATTTGGTGTTAGTGGCATCTAAACTCAGTTTCTAGGTTATATGTTAATCAACACAAATAAGGGTGAATCCCAAGCGTACAATTTCTAGTTCCAAGGATTTACCAATTATGTAAGTGTGCATACAAACATAACCTACAAGTCACTATAAATTTAATGAAAGTCTCTCTCTGATACCATTCTATCATGCCCCGCAATTCGGATACAGAGTATGACTCTCAAACTCGAGTTACGGTTCATGACTCGTACACAACATATACACAATTCCAATCGTCAACAATTATTAAGAAGCACAATTTAATGTATTCTATGTTCTCACAACATTAGCAATCATACATCCATACAACAGAGGCCTTCGCTAATATTTATTCCATCGCATCTACAACCATAGAATTTTAAAATCAAATTATGTCCACCCATTTGGGACTTTATTAAACTAAAATATCAATTATTATTCACTAATAATCCATGAAAAAAATTAATTTAATCTAGACATTAGTAATTATAACGAATGGAAACTAAATCTCCTAGTAAATCAATTGCATAAATAAATCAGCCATTTAATGTGACAAGTTCATCTTCCGCCAAATACAGGCATTGATCTTGAATTTCATCTACCAGCTCAGCCTCATTCTTCGACACTTGACTTGGGTTTCCTGTTTCGTTCGCCTTTGTATGGTTTTTAATCCACAACATTAGCTAGCCAGGCTAGTGAGTGAACCCAACATGGTTCGTATGAAACACAATGTAAGATAGTATAATTTATAGTCAAATATATATATGTACATATGAGTATGCATGCTGAGATGTCATGGATGCATGTCAAGTAGGATGATCGTCCACTTGCTTGGGTCAGATTTGGTGGTAGAGGCATTCGCAGGAACTCTGTCGGGAACTTCATTTTTGCATTCTCAGTGGGATTTGGGATAGGTTCTAGCATCAGAACAAAGCTTCGCTCAGTTTGGCATGGCCTATTCTTGTGTCTAAGCCCGGGGCTTTCCAAGGCGTGGAAGTGGAATCAGATTCGAAGTTTGTGATTGATCTCGTGAATAGAGACTCGCATCTGAGTTGGGCTTGGAAACATTGGTTCAGGAGAATTCAGGATCTAAGGAATAGTGGCTCCTTCGCCTTTCATCATATTCCTAGGGAGTAAAATGGGCCGGCATATGCCTTGCCCAATTGGGCATCGGCTCTCAAGGTAACTTGGTTTATTGCACCTTAGCCGATCTCCCAACTGAAATCAAAGGGTTAATTTTGTTAGATAAAACTGGATTAGGGGCTGTCAAGAAGAAACAATAGGGGTATTAATGAGGGCTAGTTTTTTTTGGGTGGGAGCCCGAATCTCTGTCCAGTCCCTACATAGTTCCTTTTGTTATGAATATAATATCAATTTCTTAAAAATAAATAAATAAATAAATCTCTATAAGTTAGACGAAATTGTCCAGAGAACTTGCTGGACAATTTCGACTATACTCGATAGATCGGAACTCCTCCCAAAGCCTACTGGTTTGGACAGATTGGATCCCAACAGGACAAAATCTCTATAAATTATTTATCATATTTCAATGGGGCCCCTAAGGCTATAGAGTGATTAATTGAATGTTTTACCTATCAAGATTAAGGTCATCTATGAATTAAGGTTATTTGGGTATAAAGACTAGGATCACAAAAGGTATACATCCTGTACACACATTCATACATACATAGAACGATGGTGTCCTGCAACCAAATCATACGGCATAGGGGGATGGTCTCATGCTACAACGAATGTCCCAGCATTCAATGCTGATCCAGTGTGGCCCATTGTGGCGCAGCAGAGTCTCTTGCGAGTAATGCGGCAGTACTATCCATGTGAGCAAAGTTGTATGGCTCACCTTGTACTTCACAGTGATGTACACGTGAAATCCATTACGGCAATTGGTGCGTCGCCCATGTTACACCGAAGGTCCGCAAGCAGGTGTACCTGTGATAAGGGGACGACACTAAGGGAAAAAATTAGGAGGATGCCCACCCTTGATTTTATAGAGGGTCTATTATGCTGTTTATTCCACATTCACTCAAACCATCTAATATGCCACCCACGTTAGGCCCAGGGCCCAAAAATCAGGCCATTTTGCAATTTAGGTGGCCTCAGTAGATCCAAGGGCGAGCGTTCCCTCACAGAATTTTGGCCTCCTGTCTTGTTGTGGCACATCATTGGAGAACAATGGCTGGCGTCCCCTTGAACTGTTTCCTACAGTAAGGTCCACCTCAATTTGGATCTGATTGATTTTTGAACACCCGGCCAAACAAGCCAGGCGGATCTGATGGCCGGGTCAGATTCCATCAGCAGCTCAAATACTTAATGTAAACTATAAATAACAAGAATTAGGT